>NW_027223752.1:191799236-192399236 GCF_028538775.1 Myotis yumanensis
AAACCCTAACCCTAACCCTAACCCTAACCCTAACCATAACTCTATCCTGGAAAGAACCCTAACCCTACCCCTAACCCTAACACTATCCTGGAAAGAAACCTAACCCTAACCCTAACCCTAACACTATCCTGGAAAGAAGCCTAACCCTAACCCTAATCCCAACACTATCCTGGAAAGAACCCTAACCCTAACCCTAACCCTAACACTATCCTGGAAAGAACCCTAAATCTAACCCTAACATTACCCTGGAAAGTACTCTAACCCTAACCCTAACCTAACCCTAACCCTAACACTAACACTGTCCTTGAAAGAACCCTAACCCTAGCCCTAACCCTTAAACTATCTTGAAAAGAACCCTAACCCTAACGCTAACACTATCTTGGAAAGAACCCTAACCTTGACCATAACCCTAACACTATCCTGGAAAGAACCCTAACCCTAAACATAACCATAACCCTAACCCTAACCCTAACACTATCCTGGAAAGAACCCTAACCGTAACCCTATCCTGGAACGAACCCTAACACTAACCCTAACCCTAACCCTAACCCTAAACCTAACACTATCCTTTAAAGGAACCTAACCCTAACCCTAACCCTAACCCTAACACTATCCTGGAAAGAACCCTAACCCTAACCCTAAACCTAACCCTAACTCTATCCTGGAAAGAACCGTAGCCCTAACCCTGACCCTAACCCTAACACTATCCTGGAAAGAACCCCAACCCTATCCCTAACCCTAACCCTCACCCTAACACTATCCTGGAAAGAACCCTAACCCTAACCCTAACCCTAAACCTAACACTATCCTGTAAAGAATCCTAACCCGAACCCTAACCCCAACCCTGACACTATCCTGGTAAGAACCCTAACCCTAACCCTAACCCTAAACCTAACCCTAACACTATCCTGGAAAGAACCCTAAATCTAACCCTAACATTACCCTGGAAAGTACTCTAACTCTAACCCTAACCTAACCCTAACCCTAACCCTAACACTGTCCTTGAAAGAAGCCTAACCCTAGCCCTAACCCTAACACTATCCTGGAAAGAACCCTCACCCTAAACCTAACACTATCCTGGAAAGAAACCTAACCCTAACCCTAACACTATCCTGGAAAGAACCCTATCCCTAACCCTAACCCTAACCCTAACCCTAACACTATCCTGGAAAGAACCCTAACCGTAACCCTAACACTATCCTGGAAAGAACCCTAACCCTAACCCTATCCTGGAACGAACCTTAACCCTAATCCTAACCCTAACCATATCACTATCCTGTTAAGAACCCTAACCCTAACACTATCCTGGAAAGAACCCAAACCCTAAGCCTAACACTATCCAGGAACGAACCCTAACCCTAACCCTAACACTATCCTGGTAAAAACCCTAACCCTAACCCTAACACTAACCCTGACGCTAACCCTAACCCTAACACTATCCTGGTAAAAACCGTATCCCTAACCCTAACCCTAACACTATCCTCGAAAGAATCCTAACCCTAACACTATCCTAGAAAGAACCCTAACCCTAACCCTAACCCTCACCCTAACCCTATCCTGGAAAGAACCATAACCCTAACCCTAATACTATCCTGGAAAGAAACCTAACACTAACCCTAACCCTATCCCTAATCTTAACCCTATCCATAACCCTAACACTATCCTGGAAAGAACCCTAACCCTAAGCGTAACCCTAACCATAACCCTAACCCTAAACCTAACACTATCCTGTAAAGAACCCCAACCCTAAACCTAACCCTAACCCTAACCCTAACAATATCCTGGAAAGAAAGATAACCCTAACCCTAACCCTATCGTTAACCCTAACCCTAACCCTAACACTATACTGGAAAGAACCGTAACCCTAACCCTAACCCTAACCCTAACACTATTCTGGAAAGAACCCCAACCCTATCCCTAACCCTAACCCTAACCCTAAACCTAACACTATCCTGGAAAGAACCCCAAAACTAACCCTAACCCTACCCTAACCCTAACAATATCCTGGAAAGAAACCTAACCCTAACCCTAACCCTATTGCTAACCCTAACCCTAACCCTAACACTATCCTGGAAAGAACCCTAACCCTAACCCTAACCCTAACTCTATCCTGGAAAGAACCCTAACCCTAACCCTAACCCTAACACTATCCTGGAAATAAACCTAACCCTAACCCTATCGCTAACTCTAACCCTAACCCTAACACTATCCTGGAAAGAACTGTAACCCTAACCCTAACCCTAACACTATCCTGGAAAGCCCCCAAACCCTAACACTATCCCTAACCCTAACACTATCCAGGAAAGAACCCTAACCCTAACCCTAACCCTAATCCTAACACTATCCTGGAAAGAAACCTAACCCTAACCCTAACCCTAACCCTAACACTATCCTGGAAAGAACCCTAAATCTAACCCTAACATTACCCTGGAAAGTACTCTAACCCTAACCCTAACCTAACCCTAACCCTAACCCTAACACTGTCCTTGAAAGAACCCTAACCCTAGCCCAAACCCTAAAACTATCCTGGAAAGAAACCTAACACTAACACTAACACTGTCCTTGAAAGAACCCTAACCCTAGCCCTAACCCTAACCCTAACACTGTCCTGGAAAGAACCCTAAATCTAACCCTAACACTATCCGGGAAAGAACCCTAACCCTAACCATAACCATAACCCTAACCCTAACCCTAACACTATCCTGGAAAGAACCCTAACCGTAACCCTATCCTGGAACGAACCCTAACCCTAACCCTAACCCTATCCCTATCCCTAACCATATCACTATCCTGTTAAGACCCTAACCCTAACACTATCCTGGAAAGAACCCAAACCCTAAGCCTAACACTATCCAGGAACGAACCCTAACCCTAACCCTAACAATCCTGGAAGAAAACCCTAACCCTAACCCGAACACTAACCCTAACGCTAACCCTAACCCTAACACTATCCTGGTAAAAACCCTAACCCTAACCCTAACACTATCCTCGAAAAAATCCTAACCCTAACACTATCCTGGAAAGAACCCTAACCCTAACCCTGACCCTCACCCTAACACTATCCTGGAAAGAACCCTAACTCTAACCCTACCACTATCCTGGAGAGAAACCTAACCCTAACCCTGACCCTAACCCTAACACTATCCTGGAAAGAACCCCAACCCTATCCCTAACCCTAACCCTCACCCTAACAGTATCCTGGAAAGAACCCTAACCCTAACCCTAACCCTATACCTAACACTATCCTGGAAAGAAACCTAACCCTAACCCTAACCCTAACCCTAACACTATCCTGGAAAGAACCCTAACCCTAACCCTAACCCTAAACCTAACCCTAACACTATCCTGGAAAGAACCCTAAATCTAACCCTAACATTACCCTGGAAAGTACTCTAACCCTATCCCTAACCTAACCCTAACCCTAACCCTAACACTGTCCTTGAAAGAACCCTAACCCTAGCCCTAACCCTAACACTATACTGGAAAGAACCGTAACCCTAAACCTAACACTATCCTGGAAAGAACCCTAACCCTAACCCTAACCCTAACACTATCCTGGAAAGAACCCTAACCCTAACCCTAACCCTAACCCTAACCCTAACCCTAACCCTAACACTATCCTGGAAAGAACCCTAAATCTAACCCTAACATTACCCTGGAAAGTACTCTAACCCTAACCCTAACCTAACCCTAACCCTAACCCTAACACTGTCCTTGAAAGAACCCTAACCCTAGCCCTAACCCTAAAACTATCCTGGAAAGAAACCTAACACTAACGCTAACACTATCCTGGAAAGAACCCTAACCCTGACCCTAACCCTAACACTATCCGGGAAAGAACCCTAACCCTAACCATAACCATAACCCTAACCCTAACCCTAACACTATCCTTGAAAGAAACCTAACCGTAACCCTATCCTGGAACGAACCCTAACCCTAACCCTAACCCTATCCCTATCCCTAACCATATCACTATCCTGTTAAGACCCTAACCCTAACACTATCCTGGAAAGAACCCAAACCCTAAGCCTAACACTATCCAGGAACGAACCCTAACCCTAACCCTAACAATCCTGGAAGAAAACGCTAACCCTAACCCGAACACTAACCCTAACGCTAACCCTAACCCTAACACTATCCTGGTAAAAACCCTAACCCTAACCCTAACACTATCCTCGAAAAAATCCTAACCCTAACACTATCCTGGAAAGAACCCTAACCCTAACCCTGACCCTCACCCTAACACTATCCTGGAAAGAACCCTAACTCTAACCCTACCACTACCCTGGAGAGAAACCTAACCCTAACCCTGACCCTAACCCTAACACTATCCTGGAAAGAACCCCAACCCTATCCCTAACCGTAACCCTCACCCTAACACTATCCTGGAAAGAACCCTAACCCTAACCCTAACCCTATACCTAACACTATCCTGGAAAGAAACCTAACCCTAACCCTAACCCTAACCCTAACACTATCCTGGAAAGAACCCTAACCCTAACCCTAACCCTAAACCTAACCCTAACACTATCCTGGAAAGAACCCTAAATCTAACCCTAACATTACCCTGGAAAGTACTCTAACCCTATCCCTAACCTAACCCTAACCCTAACCCTAACACTGTACTTGAAAGAACCCTAACCCTAGCCCTAACCCTAACACTATACTGGAAAGAACCCTAAACCTAAACGTAACACTATCCTGGAAAGAACCCTAACCCTAACCCTAACCCTAACACTATCCTGGAAAGAACCCTAACCCTAACCCTAACCCTAACCCTAACCCTAACCCGAACACTATCCTGGAAAGAACCCTAACCGTAACCCTAACACTTTCCTGGAAAGAACCCTAACCCTAACCCTATCCTGGAACGAACCCTAACCCTAACATTAACCATATCACTATCCTGTTAAGAACCCTAACCCTAACACTATCCTGGAAATAACCCAAACCCTAAGCCTAATACTATCCAGGAACGAACCCTAACCCTAACCCTAACACTATCCTGGAAGAAAACCCTAACCCGAACCCTAACACTAACCCTGACGCTAACCCTAACCCTAACACTATCCTGGTAAAAACCGTATCCCTAACCCTAACCCTAACGCTATCCTCGAAAGACTCCTAACCCTAACACTATCCTAGAAAGAACCCTAACCCTAACCCTAACCCTCACCCTAACACTATCCTGGAAAGAACCCTAACCCTAACCCTAATACTATCCAGGAAAGAAACCTAACACTAACCCTAACCCTATCCCTAATCTTAACCCTATCCCTAACCCTAACACTATCCTGGAAAGAACCCTAACCCTAAGCGTAACCCTAACCATAACCCTAACCCTAAACCTAACACTATCCTGGAAAGAACCCCAACCCTAAACCTAACCCTAACCCTAACCCTAACCCTAACAATATCCTGGAAAGAAACCTAACCCTAACCCTTACCCTATCGTTAACCCCAAACTTAACGCTAACACTATCCTGGAAAGAACCGTAACCCTAACCTTAACCCTAACCCTAACACTATCCTGGAAAGAACCCCAACCCTATCCCTAACCCTAACCCTAACCCTAAACCTAACACTATCCTGGAAAGAACCCTAAACCTAACCCTAACCCTAACCCTAACCCTAACAATATCCTGTTAAGAAACCTAATCCTAACCCTAACCCTAACACTCTCCTGGAAAGAACCGTAACCTTAACCCTAACCCTAACCCTAACACTCTCCTGGAAAGAACCCCAACCCTATCCGTAACCCTAACCCTAACCCTAACAGTATTCTGGAAAGAACCCTAACCCTAACCCTAACCCTAAAACTAACACTATCCTGGAAACAAACCTAACCCTAACCCTAACCCTAACCCTAACCCTAACACTATCCTGGAAAGAACCCTAACCCTAACCCTAACCCTAATCCTAACACTATCCTGGAAAGAACCCTAACCCTATCCCTAACCCTAACCCTAACCCTAACCCTAACCTTAACACTATTCTGGAAAGAACCCTAAATCTAACCCTAACATTACCCTGGAAAGTACTCTAACCCTAACCCTAAACTAACCCTAACCCTAACCCTAACACTGTCCTTGAAAGAACCCTAACCCTAGGCCTAACCTTAACACTACTCTGGAAAGAACCCTAACCCTAACCCTAACACTATCCTGGAAAGAACCCTAACCCTAACCCTAACCCTAACACTATGTTGGAAAGAACCCTAAGCCTAACCATAACCCTAACCCTAACCCTAACCCTAACCCTAACCCTAACACTATCCTGGAAAGAACCCTAACCCAAACCCTAACTCTTACAATATCCTGGAAAGAACCCTAACCTTAACTCTAATCTTTACCCTAACCCTAACCCTAACCCTAACCCTAACCCTAACCCTGGAAAGAACCCTAACCCTAACCCTAACACTATCCTGGAAAGAACCTTAACCCTAAGAACACTATCCGTGAAAGAACCCTAACCCTAACCCTAAGAACAGTATCCTTGAAAGAACCCTAACCCTAACCCTATAATGGAACGAACCCTA
This sequence comes from Myotis yumanensis, assembly GCF_028538775.1. Taxonomy (NCBI): domain Eukaryota; kingdom Metazoa; phylum Chordata; class Mammalia; order Chiroptera; family Vespertilionidae; genus Myotis; species Myotis yumanensis. The sequence continues at coordinate 191,805,775 of NW_027223752.1, forward strand.
ACCCTAACCCTAACCCTAACACTATCCTGGAAAGAACCCTAACCGTAACCCTAACACTTTCCTGGAAAGAACCCTAACCCTAACCCTAGCCCTAACCCTAACCCTCACCCTAACCATAACCCTGGAAAGAACCCTAACCCTAACCCTAACACTATCCTGGAAAAAACCCTAACACTAACCCTAAGAACACTATCCTTGAAAGAACCCTAAACCTAACCCTATCCTGGAACGAACCCTAACCCTAACCCTAACCCTAACCCTAACCCTAACCCTAACCCTAACCATATCACTATCCTGTTAAGAACCCTAACCATCACACTATCCTGGAAAGAACCCTAACCCTAAGCTTAACACTATCCAGGAACGAACCCTAACCCTAACCCTAACACTATCCTGGAAGAAAACCCTAACTCTAACCCTAACACTAACCCTAACGCTAACCCTAACCCTAACACTATCCTGGTAAAAACCCTAAACCTAACCCTAACCCTAACACTATCCTTGAAAGAACCCTAACCCTAACACTATCCTAGAAAGAACCCTAACCCTAACCCTAACCCTAACCCTAACACTATCCTGGAAAGAAACCTAACCCTAACCCTAACCCTATCCCTAACCCTAAACCTAACCCTAACCCTAACCCTAAACCTAACACTATCCTGGAAAGATCCCCAACCCTAACCCTAACCCTAACCCTAACCCTAACCCTAACACTATCCTGGAAAGAAACCTAACCCTAACTCTAACCCTTACCCTAACCCTAACCCTAACACTATCCTGGAAAGAACCCTAACCCTAACCCTAACCCTAACCCTAACACTATCCTGAAAAGAAACCTTACCCTAACTCTAACCATTACCCTAACCCTAACCCTAACACTATCCTGGAAAGAACCCTAAACCTAACCCTAACCCTAACCCTAACCCTAATCCTAACACTATCCTGGAAAGAACCATAACTCTAACCCTAACCCTAGCCATAACCCTAACATGATCCTGGGAAGCACCCTTACCCTAACCCTAACACTATCCTGGAAAGAACCCTAACCCTAATCCTAACCCTAACCCTAACACTATCCTTGAAAGAAACCTAAACCTAATCCTACCCTAACCTTAACCCTAACCCTAACACTATCCTGGAAAGAACCCCAACCCTATCCCTAACCCTAACCCTAACCCTAAACCTAACACTATCCTGGAAAGAACCCTAAACCTAACCCTAACCCTAACCCTAACCCTAACAATATCCTGTTAAGAAACCTAATCCTAACCCTAACCCTAACACTCTCCTGGAAAGAACCGTAACCTTAACCCTAACCCTAACCCTAACACTCTCCTGGAAAGAACCCCAACCCTATCCGTAACCCTAACCCTAACCCTAACAGTATTCTGAAAAGAACCCTAACCCTAACCCTAACCCTAAAACTAACACTATCCTGGAAACAAACCTAACCCTAACCCTAACCCTAACCCTAACCCTAACACTATCCTGGAAAGAACCCTAACCCTAACCCTAACCCTAACCCTAACCCTAACCCTAACCTTAACACTATTCTGGAAAGAACCCTAAATCTAACCCTAACATTACCCTGGAAAGTACTCTAACCCTAACCCTAAACCAACCCTAACCCTAACCCTAACACTGTCCTTGAAAGAACCCTAACCCTAGGCCTAACCTTAACACTACTCTGGAAAGAACCCTAACCCTAACCCTAACACTATCCTGGAAAGAACCCTAACCCTAACCCTAACCCTAACACTATGTTGGAAAGAACCCTAAGCCTAACCATAACCCTAACCCTAACCCTAACCCTAACCCTAACCCTAACACTATCCTGGAAAGAACCCTAACCCAAACCCTAACTCTTACAATATCCTGGAAAGAACCCTAACCTTAACTCTAATCTTTACCCTAACCCTAACCCTAACCCTAACCCTAACCCTAACCCTGGAAAGAACCCTAACCCTAACCCTAACACTATCCTGGAAAGAACCTTAACCCTAAGAACACTATCCGTGAAAGAACCCTAACCCTAACCCTAAGAACAGTATCCTTGAAAGAACCCTAACCCTAACCCTATAATGGAACGAACCCTAACCCTAACCCTAACCCTAACACTATCCTGGAAAGAACCCTAACCGTAACCCTAACACTTTCCTGGAAAGAACCCTAACCCTAACCCTAGCCCTAACCCTAACCCTCACCCTAACCATAACCCTGGAAAGAACCCTAACCCTAACCCTAACACTATCCTGGAAAAAACCCTAACACTAACCCTAAGAACACTATCCTTGAAAGAACCCTAACCCTAACCCTATCCTGGAACGAACCCTAACCCTAACCCTAACCCTAACCCTAACCCTAACCCTAACCATATCACTATCCTGTTAAGAACCCTAACCATCACACTATCCTGGAAAGAACCCTAACCCTAAGCTTAACACTATCCAGGAACGAACCCTAACCCTAACCCTAACACTATCCTGGAAGAAAACCCTAACTCTAACCCTAACACTAACCCTAACGCTAACCCTAACCCTAACACTATCCTGGTAAAAACCCTAAACCTAACCCTAACCCTAACACTATCCTTGAAAGAACCCTAACCCTAACACTATCCTAGAAAGAACCCTAACCCTAACCCTAACCCTAACCCTAACACTATCCTGGAAAGAAACCTAACCCTAACCCTAACCCTATCCCTAACCCTAAACCTAACCCTAACCCTAACCCTAAACCTAACACTATCCTGGAAAGATCCCCAACCCTAACCCTAACCCTAACCCTAACCCTAACCCTAACACTATCCTGGAAAGAAACCTAACCCTAACTCTAACCCTTACCCTAACCCTAACCCTAACACTATCCTGGAAAGAACCCTAACCCTAACCCTAACCCTAACCCTAACACTATCCTGAAAAGAAACCTTACCCTAACTCTAACCATTACCCTAACCCTAACCCTAACACTATCCTGGAAAGAACCCTAAACCTAACCCTAACCCTAACCCTAACCCTAATCCTAACACTATCCTGGAAAGAACCATAACTCTAACCCTAACCCTAACCATAACCCTAACATGATCCTGGGAAGCACCCTTACCCTAACCCTAACACTATCCTGGAAAGAACCCTAACCCTAATCCTAACCCTAACCCTAACACTATCCTTGAAAGAAACCTAAACCTAATCCTACCCTAACCTTAACCCTAACCCTAACACTATCCTGGAAAGAACCCCAACCCTATCCCTAACCCTAACCCTAACCCTAAACCTAACACTATCCTGGAAAGAACCCTAAACCTAACCCTAACCCTAACCCTAACCCTAACAATATCCTGTTAAGAAACCTAATCCTAACCCTAACCCTAACACTCTCCTGGAAAGAACCGTAACCTTAACCCTAACCCTAACCCTAACACTCTCCTGGAAAGAACCCCAACCCTATCCGTAACCCTAACCCTAACCCTAACAGTATTCTGGAAAGAACCCTAACCCTAACCCTAACCCTAAAACTAACACTATCCTGGAAACAAACCTAACCCTAACCCTAACCCTAACCCTAACCCTAACACTATCCTGGAAAGAACCCTAACCCTAACCCTAACCCTAATCCTAACACTATCCTGGAAAGAACCCTAACCCTATCCCTAACCCTAACCCTAACCCTAACCCTAACCTTAACACTATTCTGGAAAGAACCCTAAATCTAACCCTAACATTACCCTGGAAAGTACTCTAACCCTAACCCTAAACTAACCCTAACCCTAACCCTAACACTGTCCTTGAAAGAACCCTAACCCTAGCCCTAACCTTAACACTACTCTGGAAAGAACCCTAACCCTAACCCTAACACTATCCTGGAAAGAACCCTAACCCTAACCCTAACCCTAACACTATGTTGGAAAGAACCCTAAGCCTAACCATAACCCTAACCCTAACCCTAACCCTAACCCTAACCCTAACACTATCCTGGAAAGAACCCTAACCCAAACCCTAACTCTTACAATATCCTGGAAAGAACCCTAACCTTAACTCTAATCTTTACCCTAACCCTAACCCTAACCCTAACCCTAACCCTAACCCTGGAAAGAACCCTAACCCTAACCCTAACACTATCCTGGAAAGAACCTTAACCCTAAGAACACTATCCGTGAAAGAACCCTAACCCTAACCCTAAGAACAGTATCCTTGAAAGAACCCTAACCCTAACCCTATAATAGAACGAACCCTAACCCTAACCCTAACCCTAACACTATCCTGGAAAGAACCCTAACCGTAACCCTAACACTTTCCTGGAAAGAACCCTAACCCTAACCCTAGCCCTAACCCTAACCCTAACCCTAACCATAACCCTGGAAAGAACCCTAACCCTAACCCTAACACTATCCTGGAAAAAACCCTAACACTAACCCTAAGAACACTATCCTTGAAAGAACCCTAAACCTAACCCTATCCTGGAACGAACCCTAACCCTAACCCTAACCCTAACCCTAACCCTAACCCTAACCATATCACTATCCTGTTAAGAACCCTAACCATCACACTATCCTGGAAAGAACCCTAACCCTAAGCTTAACACTATCCAGGAACGAACCCTAACCCTAACCCGAACACTATCCTGGAAGAAAACCCTAACTCTATCCCTAACACTAACCCTAACGCTAACCCTAACCCTAACACTATCCTGGTAAAAACCCTAAACCTAACCCTAACCCTAACACTATCCTTGAAAGAACCCTAACCCTAACACTATCCTAGAAAGAACCCTAACCCTAACCCTAACCCTAACCCTAACACTATCCTGGAAAGAAACCTAACCCTAACCCTAACCCTATCCCTAACCCTAAACCTAACCCTAACCCTAACCCTAAACCTAACACTATCCTGGAAAGATCCCCAACCCTAACCCTAACCCTAACCCTAACCCTAACCCTAACACTATCCTGGAAAGAAACCTAACCCTAACTCTAACCCTTACCCTAACCCTAACCCTAACACTATCCTGGAAAGAACCCTAACCCTAACCCTAACCCTAACCCTAACCCTAATCCTAACACTATCCTGGAAAGAACCCTAACTCTAACCCTAACCCTAACCCTAACACTATTCTGGAAAGAACCCCAACCCTATCCCTAACCCTAACCCTAACCCTAAACCTAACACTATCCTGGAAAGAACCCCAAAACTAACCCTAACCCTACCCTAACCCTAACAATATCCTGGAAAGAAACCTAACCCTAACCCTAACCCTATTGCTAACCCTAACCCTAACCCTAACACTATCCTGGAAAGAACCCTAACCCTAACCCTAACCCTAACTCTATCCTGGAAAGAACCCTAACCCTAACCCTAACCCTAACACTATCCTGGAAATAAACCTAACCCTAACCCTATCGCTAACTCTAACCCTAACCCTAACACTATCCTGGAAAGAACTGTAACCCTAACCCTAAACCTAACACTATCCTGGAAAGCCCCCAAACCCTAACACTATCCCTAACCCTAACACTATCCAGGAAAGAACCCTAACCCTAACCCTAACCCTAATCCTAACACTATCCTGGAAAGAAACCTAACCCTAACCCTAACCCTAACCCTAACACTATCCTGGAAAGAACCCTAAATCTAACCCTAACATTAACCTGGAAAGTACTCTAACCCTAACCCTAACCTAACCCTAACCCTAACCCTAACACTGTCCTTGAAAGAACCCTAACCCTAGCCCTAACCCTAAAACTATCCTGGAAAGAAACCTAACACTAACGCTAACACTATCCTGGAAAGAACCCTAACCCTGACCTAACCCTAACACTATCCGGGAAAGAACCCTAACCCTAACCATAACCATAACCCTAACCCTAACCCTAACACTATCCTGGAAAGAACCCTAACCGTAACCCTATCCTGGAACGAACCCTAACCCTAACCCTAACCCTATCCCTATCCCTAACCATATCACTATCCTGTTAAGACCCTAACCCTAACACTATCCTGGAAAGAACCCAAACCCTAAGCCTAACACTATCCAGGAACGAACCCTAACCCTAACCCTAACAATCCTGGAAGAAAACCCTAACCCTAACCCGAACACTAACCCTAACGCTATCCCTAACCCTAACACTATCCTGGTAAAAACCCTAACCCTAACCCTAACACTATCCTCGAAAAAATCCTAACCCTAACACTATCCTGGAAAGAACCCTAACCCTAACCCTGACCCTCACCCTAACACTATCCTGGAAAGAACCCTAACTCTAACCCTACCACTATCCTGGAGAGAAACCTAACCCTAACCCTGACCCTAACCCTAACACTATCCTGGAAAGAACCCCAACCCTATCCCTAACCCTAACCCTCACCCTAACACTATCCTGGAAAGAACCCTAACCCTAACCCTAACCCTATACCTAACACTATCCTGGAAAGAAACCTAACCCTAACCCTAACCCTAACCCTAACACTATCCTGGAAAGAACCCTAAACCTAACCCTAACCCTAACCCTAACCCTAATCCTAACACTATCCTGGAAAGAACCATAACTCTAACCCTAACCCTAACCATAACCCTAACATGATCCTGGGAAGCACCCTTACCCTAACCCTAACACTATCCTGGAAAGAACCCTAACCCTAATCCTAACCCTAACCCTAACACTATCCTTGAAAGAAACCTAAACCTAATCCTACCCTAACCTTAACCCTAACCCTAACACTATCCTGGAAAGAACCCCAACCCTATCCCTAACCCTAACCCTAACCCTAAACCTAACACTATCCTGGAAAGAACCCTAAACCTAACCCTAACCCTAACCCTAACCCTAACAATATCCTGTTAAGAAACCTAATCCTAACCCTAACCCTAACACTCTCCTGGAAAGAACCGTAACCTTAACCCTAACCCTAACCCTAACACTCTCCTGGAAAGAACCCCAACCCTATCCGTAACCCTAACCCTAACCCTAACAGTATTCTGGAAAGAACCCTAACCCTAACCCTAACCCTAAAACTAACACTATCCTGGAAACAAACCTAACCCTAACCCTAACCCTAACCCTAACCCTAACCCTGGAAAGAACCCTAACCCTAACCCTAACACTATCCTGGAAAGAACCTTAACCCTAAGAACACTATCCGTGAAAGAACCCTAACCCTAACCCTAAGAACAGTATCCTTGAAAGAACCCTAACCCTAACCCTATAATGGAACGAACCCTAACCCTAACCCTAACCCTAACACTATCCTGGAAAGAACCCTAACCGTAACCCTAACACTTTCCTGGAAAGAACCCTAACCCTAACCCTAGCCCTAAACCTAACCCTAACCCTAACCATAACCCTGGAAAGAACCCTAACCCTAACCCTAACACTATCCTGGAAAAAACCCTAACACTAACCCTAAGAACACTATCCTTGAAAGAACCCTAAACCTAACCCTATCCTGGAACGAACCCTAACCCTAACCCTAACCCTAACCCTAACCCTAACCCTAACCATATCACTATCCTGTTAAGAACCCTAACCATCACACTATCCTGGAAAGAACCCTAACCCTAAGCTTAACACTATCCAGGAACGAACCCTAACCCTAACCCTAACACTATCCTGGAAGAAAACCCTAACTCTAACCCTAACACTAACCCTAACGCTAACCCTAACCCTAACACTATCCTGGTAAAAACCCTAAACCTAACCCTAACCCTAACACTATCCTTGAAAGAACCCTAACCCTAACACTATCCTAGAAAGAACCCTAACCCTAACCCTAACCCTAACCCTAACACTATCCTGGAAAGAAACCTAACCCTAACCCTAACCCTATCCCTAACCCTAAACCTAACCCTAACCCTAACCCTAAACCTAACACTATCCTGGAAAGATCCCCAACCCTAACCCTAACCCTAACCCTAACCCTAACCCTAACACTATCCTGGAAAGAAACCTAACCCTAACTCTAACCCTTACCCTAACCCTAACCCTAACACTATCCTGGAAAGAACCCTAACCCTAACCCTAACCCTAACCCTAACCCTAATCCTAACACTATCCTGGAAAGAACCCTAACTCTAACCCTAACCCTAACCCTAACACTATTCTGGAAAGAACCCCAACCCTATCCCTAACCCTAACCCTAACCCTAAACCTAACACTATCCTGGAAAGAACACCAAAACTAACCCTAACCCTACCCTAACCCTAACAATATCCTGGAAAGAAACCTAACCCTAACCCTAACCCTATTGCTAACCCTAACCCTAACCCTAACACTATCCTGGAAAGAACCCTAACCCTAACCCTAACCCTAACTCTATCCTGGAAAGAACCCTAACCCTAACCCTAACCCTAACACTATCCTGGAAATAAACCTAACCCTAACCCTATCGCTAACTCTAACCCTAACCCTAACACTATCCTGGAAAGAACTGTAACCCTAACCCTAACCCTAACACTATCCTGGAAAGCCCCCAAACCCTAACACTATCCCTAACCCTAACACTATCCAGGAAAGAACCCTAACCCTAACCCTAACCCTAATCCTAACACTATCCTGGAAAGAAACCTAACCCTAACCCTAACCCTAACCCTAACACTATCCTGGAAAGAACCCTAAATCTAACCCTAACATTACCCTGGAAAGTACTCTAACCCTAACCCTAACCTAACCCTAACCCTAACCCTAACACTGTCCTTGAAAGAACCCTAACCCTAGCCCTAACCCTAAAACTATCCTGGAAAGAAACCTAACACTAACGCTAACACTATCCTGGAAAGAACCCTAACCCTGACCTAACCCTAACACTATCCGGGAAAGAACCCTAACCCTAACCATAACCATAACCCTAACCCTAACCCTAACACTATCCTGGAAAGAACCCTAACCGTAACCCTATCCTGGAACGAACCCTAACCCTAACCCTAACCCTATCCCTATCCCTAACCATATCACTATCCTGTTAAGACCCTAACCCTAACACTATCCTGGAAAGAACCCAAACCCTAAGCCTAACACTATCCAGGAACGAACCCTAACCCCAACCCTAACAATCCTGGAAGAAAACCCTAACCCTAACCCGAACACTAACCCTAACGCTAACCCTAACCCTAACACTATCCTGGTAAAAACCCTAACCCTAACCCTAACACTATCCTCGAAAAAATCCTAACCCTAACACTATCCTGGAAAGAACCCTAACCCTAACCCTGACCCTCACCCTAACACTATCCTGGAAAGAACCCTAACTCTAACCCTACCACTATCCTGGAGAGAAACCTAACCCTAACCCTGACCCTAACCCTAACACTATCCTGGAAAGAACCCCAACCCTATCCCTAACCCTAACCCTCACCCTAACACTATCCTGGAAAGAACCCTAACCCTAACCCTAACCCTATACCTAACACTATCCTGGAAAGAAACCTAACCATAACCCTCTCGCTACCCCTAACCCTAACCCTAACCCTAACACTATCCTGGAAAGAACCCACACCCCAACCCTAAACCTAACCATAACCCTAACCCTAACACTATCCTGGAAAGAACCCCAACCCTAACCATAACCCTAACCCTAACACTATCCTGGAAATAACCCTAACCCTAACCCTAACCCTAACCCTAACACTATCCTGGAAAATAAACTAACGCTAACCCTAACCCTATCCCTAACACTATCCTGGAAAGAACCCTAACCCTAACCCTAACCTTAAGCCTAACACTATCCTTGAAAGAACCCTAACCCTAACCCTAACCCTAACCCTAACCCTAACACTATCCTGGAAAGAACCCTAAATGTAACCCTAACATTACCCAGGAAAGTACTCTAACCCTAACCCTAACCCTAACACTAACCTGGAAAGAACCCTAACCCAAACCCTAACTCTTACAATATCCTGGAAAGAACCCTAACCTTAACTCTAATCCTTACCCTAACCCTAACCCTAACCCTAACCCTAACCCTGGAAAGAACCCTAACCCTAACCCTAACACTATCCTGGAAAGAACCTTAACCCTAAGAACACTATCCGTGAAAGAACCCTAACCCTAACCCTAAGAACAGTATCCTTGAAAGAACCCTAACCCTAACCCTATAATGGAACGAACCCTAACCCTAACCCTAACCCTAACCCTAACCCTAACCCTAACCGTAACCTTATCCTGGAAAGAACCCTAACCCTAACCCTAACCCTAACCCTAACCCTAATACTATCCTGGAAAGAACCCTAACCGTAACCCTAACACTTTCCTGGAAAGAACCCTAACCCTAACCCTAGCCCTAACACTAACCCTAACCCTAACCCTAACCCTTGAAAGAACCCTAACCCTAACCCTAACACTATCCTGGAAAGAAACCTAACCCTAACCCTAAGAACACTATCCTTGAAAGAACCCTAACCCTAACCCTAACCCTATCCTGGAACTAACCCTAACCCTAACACTAACCCTAACCATATCACTATCCTGTTAAGAACCCTAACCCTAACACTATCCTGGAAAGAACCCTAACCCTAAGCCTAACACTATCCAGGAACGAATCCTAACCCTAACCCTAACACTATCCTGGAAGAAAACCCTAACCCTAACCCTAACACTAACCCTAACGCTAACCCTAACCCTAACACTATCCTGGTAAAAACCCTAACCCTAACCCTAACCCTAACCCTAACCCTAGCACTATCCTGGAAAGAAACCTAACCCTAACCCTAACCCTATCCCTAACCCTAACCCTAACCCTAACCTTAACCCTAAACCTAACACTATCCTGGAAAGATCCCCAACCCTAACCCTAACCCTAACCCTAACCCTAACACTATCCTGGAAAGAACCCTAACCCTAACCCTAACCCTAACCCTAACACTATCCTGAAAAGAAACCTTACCCTAACTCTAACCATTACCCTAACCCTAACCCTAACACTATCCTGGAAAGAACCCTAAACCTAACCCTAACCCTAACCCTAACCCTAATCCTAACACTATCCTGGAAAGAACCATAACTCTAACCCTAACCCTAACCATAACCCTAACATGATCCTGGGAAGCACCCTTACCCTAACCCTAACACTATCCTGGAAAGAACCCTAACCCTAATCCTAACCCTAACCCTAACACTATCCTTGAAAGAAACCTAAACCTAATCCTACCCTAACCTTAACCCTAACCCTAACACTATCCTGGAAATAAAACTATACCTAACCCTAACCCTAACTCTAACCCTAACCCTAACACTATCCTGGAAGAAAACCCTAACCCTAACCCTAACACTATCCTGGTAAAAACCCTAACCCTAACCCTAACACTATCTTTGAAAGAACCCTAACCCTAACACTATACTGGAAAGAACCCTAACCCTAACCCTAACGCTAACACTACCCTGGAAAGATCCCTAACCCTAACCCTATCCCTAACACTATCCTGGAAAGAAACCTAACCATAACTCTCTAGCTAACCATAACCCTAACCCTAACCCTAACACTTTCCTGGAAAGAACCCACACCCCAACCCTAAACCTAACCATAACCCTAACCCTAACACTATCCTGGAAAGAACCCCAACCCTAACCCTAACCCTAACCCTAACCCTAACCCTAACACTATCCTGGAAAGAACCCTAACCCTAACCCTAACCCTAACACTATCCTGAAAAGAAACCTAACCCTAACCCTAACCCTTACCCTAACCCTAACCCTAACACTATCCTGGAAAGAACCCTAACCCTAACCCTAACCCTAACCCTAATCCTAACACTATCCTGGAAAGAACCCTAAACCTAACCCTAACCCTAACCATAACCCTAACATGATCCTGGAAAGAACCCTTACCCTAACCCTAACACTATCCTGGAAAGAACCATAACCCTAATCCTAAACCTAACCCTAACATTATCCTTGAAAGAAACCTAACCCTAATCCTAACCCTAACCTTAACCCTAACCCTAACACTATCCTGCAAAAAACCCTAACCCTAACACTATCCGGGAAATAAAACTATACCTAACCCTAACCCTAACCCTAACTCTAACCCTAACACTATCCTGGAAGAAAACCCTAACCCTAACCCTAACACTATCCTGGTAAAAACCCTAACCCTAACCCAAACCCAAACACTATCTTGGAAAGAACCCTAACCCTAACAATATCCTGGAAAGAACCCTAACCCTAACCCGAACCCTAACCCTAACACTATCCTGGAAAGATCCCTAACCCTAACCCTATCCCTAACACTATCCTGGAAAGAAACCTAACCATAACCCTCCCGCTACCCCTAACCCTAACCCTAACCCTAACACTATCCTGGAAAGAACCCACACCCCAACCCTAAACCTAACCATAACCCTAACCCTAACACTATCCTGGAAAGAACCCCAACACTAACCCTAACCCTAACCCTAACACTATCCTGGAAATAACCCTAACCCTAACCCTAACCCTAACCCTAACACTATCCTGGAAAATAAACTAACGCTAACCCTAACCCTATCCCTAACACTATCCTGGAAAGAACCCGAACCCTAACCCTAACCTTAAGCCTAACACTATCCTTGAAAGAACCCTAACCCTAACCCTAACCCTAACCCTGACCCTAACACTATCCTGGAAAGAACCCTAAATGTAACCCTAACATTAACCTGGAAAGAACTCTAACCCTAACCCTAACCATAACACTATCCTGAAAAGAACCCTGAACCTAACCCTAACCCTATCCCTAACAATATCCTGGAAAGAACCCTAACCCTAACCCTAACCCTAACGCTATCCTGGAAAGAACCCTAAACCTAACCCTAACCCTAACCCTAACTCTATCCTTAAAAGAACCCTATCCTGGAAAGAACCCTAAACCTAACCCTAACCCTAACCCTAACACTATCCTGGAAAGAACCCTAACCCTAACCCTAACCCTAACCCTAACACTATCCTGGAAAGAACCCTAACCCTATCCGTAACCCTAACCCTAACCCTAACATTATTCTGGAAAGAACCCTAACCCTAACCCTAACCCTAAAACTAACACTATCCTGGAAACAAACCTAACCCTAACCCTAACCCTAACCCTAACCCTAACACTATCCTGGAAAGAACCCTAACCCTAACCCTAACCCTAATCCTAACACTATCCTGGAAAGAACCCTAACCCTATCCCTAACCCTAACCCTAACCCTAACCCTAACCTTAACACTATTCAGGAAAGAACCCTAAATCTAACCCTAACATTACCCTGGAAAGTACTCTAACCCTAACCCTAAACTAACCCTAACCCTAACCCTAACACTGTCCTTGAAAGAACCCTAACCCTAGCCCTAACCTTAACACTACTCTGGAAAGAACCCTAACCCTAACCCTAAGACTATCCTGGAAAGAACCCTAACCCTAACCCTAACCCTAACACTATGTTGGAAAGAACCCTAAGCCTAACCATAACCCTAACCCTAACCCTAACCCTAACCCTAACCCTAACACTATCCTGGAAAGAACCCTAACCCAAACCCTAACTCTTACAATATCCTGGAAAGAACCCTAACCTTAACTCTAATCTTTACCCTAACCCTAACCCTAACCCTAACCCTAACCCTAACCCTGGAAAGAACCCTAACCCTAACCCTAACACTATCCTGGAAAGAACCTTAACCCTAAGAACACTATCCGTGAAAGAACCCTAACCCTAACCCTAAGAACAGTATCCTTGAAAGAACCCTAACCCTAACCCTATAATGGAACGAACCCTAACTCTAACCCTAACCCTAACACTATCCTGGAAAGAACCCTAACCGTAACCCTAACACTTTCCTGGAAAGAACCCTAACCCTAACCCTAGCCCTAACCCTAACCCTAACCCTAACCATAACCCTGGAAAGAACCCTAACCCTAACCCTAACACTATCCTGGAAAAAACCCTAACACTAACCCTAAGAACACTATCCTTGAAAGAACCCTAAACCTAACCCTATCCTGGAACGAACCCTAACCCTAACCCTAACCCTAACCCTAACCCTAACCCTAACCATATCACTATCCTGTTAAGAACCCTAACCATCACACTATCCTGGAAAGAACCCTAACCCTAAGCTTAACACTATCCAGGAACGAACCCTAACCCTAACCCTAACACTATCCTGGAAGAAAACCCTAACTCTAACCCTAACACTAACCCTAACGCTAACCCTAACCCTAACACTATCCTGGTAAAAACCCTAAACCTAACCCTAACCCTAACACTATCCTTGAAAGAACCCTAACCCTAACACTATCCTAGAAAGAACCCTAACCCTAACCCTAACCCTAACCCTAACACTATCCTGGAAAGAAACCTAACCCTAACCCTAACCCTATCCCTAACCCTAAACCTAACCCTAACCCTAACCCTAAACCTAACACTATCCTGGAAAGATCCCCAACCCTAACCCTAACCCTAACCCTAACCCTAACCCTAACACTATCCTGGAAAGAAACCTAACCCTAACTCTAACCCTTACCCTAACCCTAACCCTAACACTATCCTGGAAAGAACCCTAACCCTAACCCTAACCCTAACCCTAACCCTAATCCTAACACTATCCTGGAAAGAACCCTAACTCTAACCCTAACCCTAACCCTAACACTATTCTGGAAAGAACCCCAACCCTATCCCTAACCCTAACCCTAACCCTAAACCTAACACTATCCTGGAAAGAACCCCAAAACTAACCCTAACCCTACCCTAACCCTAACAATATCCTGGAAAGAAACCTAACCCTAACCCTAACCCTATTGCTAACCCTAACCCTAACCCTAACACTATCCTGGAAAGAACCCTAACCCTAACCCTAACCCTAACTCTATCCTGGAAAGAACCCTAACCCTAACCCTAACCCTAACACTATCCTGGAAATAAACCTAACCCTAACCCTATCGCTAACTCTAACCCTAACCCTAACACTATCCTGGAAAGAACTGTAACCCTAACCCTAACCCTAACACTATCCTGGAAAGCCCCCAAACCCTAACACTATCCCTAACCCTAACACTATCCAGGAAAGAACCCTAACCCTAACCCTAACCCTAATCCTAACACTATCCTGGAAAGAAACCTAACCCTAACCCTAACCCTAACCCTAACACTATCCTGGAAAGAACCCTAAATCTAACCCTAACATTACCCTGGAAAGTACTCTAACCCTAACCCTAACCTAACCCTAACCCTAACCCTAACACTGTCCTTGAAAGAACCCTAACCCTAGCCCTAACCCTAAAACTATCCTGGAAAGAATCCTAACACTAACGCTAACACTATCCTGGAAAGAACCCTAACCCTGACCTAACCCTAACACTATCCGGGAAAGAACCCTAACCCTAACCATAACCATAACCCTAACCCTAACCCTAACACTATCCTGGAAAGAACCCTAACCGTAACCCTATCCTGGAACGAACCCTAACCCTAACCCGAACCCTATCCCTATCCCTAACCATATCACTATCCTGTTAAGACCCTAACCCTAACACTATCCTGGAAAGAACCCAAACCCTAAGCCTAACACTATCCAGGAACGAACCCTAACCCTAACCCTAACAATCCTGGAAGAAAACCCTAACCCTAACCCGAACACTAACCCTAACGCTAACCCTAACCCTAACACTATCCTGGTAAAAACCCTAACCCTAACCCTAACACTATCCTAGAAAAAATCCTAACCCTAACACTATCCTGGAAAGAACCCTAACCCTAACCCTGACCCTCACCCTAACACTATCCTGGAAAGAACCCTAACTCTAACCCTACCACTATCCTGGAGAGAAACCTAACCCTAACCCTGACCCTAACCCTAACACTATCCTGGAAAGAACCCCAACCCTATCCCTAACCCTAACCCTCACCCTAACACTATCCTGGAAAGAACCCTAACCCTAACCCTAACCCTATACCTAACACTATCCTGGAAAGAAACCTAACCATAACCCTCTCGCTACCCCTAACCCTAACCCTAACCCTAACACTATCCTGGAAAGAACCCACACCCCAACCCTAAACCTAACCATAACCCTAACCCTAACACTATCCTGGAAAGAACCCCAACCCTAACCGTAACCCTAACCCTAACACTATCCTGGAAATAACCCTAACCCTAACCCTAACCCTAACCCTAACACTATCCTGGAAAATAAACTAACGCTAACCCTAACCCTATCCCTAACACTATCCTGGAAAGAACCCTAACCCTAACCCTAACCTTAAGCCTAACACTATCCTTGAAAGAACCCTAACCCTAACCCTAACCCTAACCCTAACCCTAACACTATCCTGGAAAGAACCCTAAATGTAACCCTAACATTACCCAGGAAAGTACTCTAACCCTAACCCTAACCCTAACACTAACCTGGAAAGAACCCTAACCCAAACCCTAACTCTTACAATATCCTGGAAAGAACCCTAACCTTAACTCTAATCCTTACCCTAACCCTAACCCTAACCCTAACCCTAACCCTGGAAAGAACCCTAACCCTAACCCTAACACTATCCTGGAAAGAACCTTAACCCTAAGAACACTATCCGTGAAAGAACCCTAACCCTAACCCTAAGAACAGTATCCTTGAAAGAACCCTAACCCTAACCCTATAATGGAACGAACCCTAACCCTAACCCTAACCCTAACCCTAACCCTAACCCTAACCGAAACCTTATCCTGGAAAGAACCCTAACCCTAACCCTAACCCTAACCCTAACCCTAATACTATCCTGGAAAGAACCCTAACCGTAACCCTAACACTTTCCTGGAAAGAACCCTAACCCTAACCCTAGCCCTAACCCTAACCCTAACCCTAACCCTAACCCTGGAAAGAACCCTAACCCTAACCCTAACACTATCCTGGAAAGAAACCTAACCCTAACCCTAAGAACACTATCCTTGAAAGAACCCTAACCCTAACCCTAACCCTATCCTGGAACTAACCCTAACCCTAACACTAACCCTAACCATATCACTATCCTGTTAAGAACCCTAACCCTAACACTATCCTGGAAAGAACCCTAACCCTAAGCCTAACACTATCCAGGAACGAATCCTAACCCTAACCCTAACACTATCCTGGAAGAAAACCCTAACCCTAACCCTAACACTAACCCTAACGCTAACCCTAACCCTAACACTATCCTGGTAAAAACCCTAACCCTAACCCTAACCCTAACCCTAACCCTAGCACTATCCTGGAAAGAAACCTAACCCTAACCCTAACCCTATCCCTAACCCTAACCCTAACCCTAACCTTAACCCTAAACCTAACACTATCCTGGAAAGATCCCCAACCCTAACCCTAACCCTAACCCTAACCCTAACACTATCCTGGAAAGAACCCTAACCCTAACCCTAACCCTAACCCTAACACTATCCTGAAAAGAAACCTTACCCTAACTCTAACCATTACCCTAACCCTAACCCTAACACTATCCTGGAAAGAACCCTAAACCTAACCCTAACCCTAACCCTAACCCTAATCCTAACACTATCCTGGAAAGAACCATAACTCTAACCCTAACCCTAACCATAACCCTAACATGATCCTGGGAAGCACCCTTACCCTAACCCTAACACTATCCTGGAAAGAACCCTAACCCTAATCCTAACCCTAACCCTAACACTATCCTTGAAAGAAACCTAAACCTAATCCTACCCTAACCTTAACCCTAACCCTAACACTATCCTGGAAATAAAACTATACCTAACCCTAACCCTAACTCTAACCCTAACCCTAACACTATCCTGGAAGAAAACCCTAACCCTAACCCTAACACTATCCTGGTAAAAACCCTAACCCTAACCCTAACACTATCTTTGAAAGAACCCTAACCCTAACACTATACTGGAAAGAACCCTAACCCTAACCCTAACGCTAACACTACCCTGGAAAGATCCCTAACCCTAACCCTATCCCTAACACTATCCTGGAAAGAAACCTAACCATAACTCTCTAGCTAACCATAACCCTAACCCTAACCCTAACACTTTCCTGGAAAGAACCCACACCCCAACCCTAAACCTAACCATAACCCTAACCCTAACACTATCCTGGAAAGAACCCCAACCCTAACCCTAACCCTAACCCTAACCCTAACCCTAACCCTAACACTATCCTGGAAAGAACCCTAACCCTAACCCTAACCCTAACACTATCCTGAAAAGAAACCTAACCCTAACCCTAACCCTTACCCTAACCCTAACCCTAACACTATCCTGGAAAGAACCCTAACCCTAACCCTAACCCTAACCCTAATCCTAACACTATCCTGGAAAGAACCCTAAACCTAACCCTAACCCTAACCATAACCCTAACATGATCCTGGAAAGAACCCTTACCCTAACCCTAACACTATCCTGGAAAGAACCATAACCCTAATCCTAAACCTAACCCTAACATTATCCTTGAAAGAAACCTAACCCTAATCCTAACCCTAACCTTAACCCTAACCCTAACACTATCCTGCAAAAAACCCTAACCCTAACACTATCCGGGAAATAAAACTATACCTAACCCTAACCCTAACCCTAACTCTAACCCTAACACTATCCTGGAAGAAAACCCTAACCCTAACCCTAACACTATCCTGGTAAAAACCCTAACCCTAACCCAAACCCAAACACTATCTTGGAAAGAACCCTAACCCTAACAATATCCTGGAAAGAACCCTAACCCTAACCCGAACCCTAACCCTAACACTATCCTGGAAAGATCCCTAACCCTAACCCTATCCCTAACACTATCCTGGAAAGAAACCTAACCATAACCCTCCCGCTACCCCTAACCCTAACCCTAACCCTAACACTATCCTGGAAAGAACCCACACCCCAACCCTAAACCTAACCATAACCCTAACCCTAACACTATCCTGGAAAGAACCCCAACACTAACCCTAACCCTAACCCTAACACTATCCTGGAAATAACCCTAACCCTAACCCTAACCCTAACCCTAACACTATCCTGGAAAATAAACTAACGCTAACCCTAACCCTATCCCTAACACTATCCTGGAAAGAACCCGAACCCTAACCCTAACCTTAAGCCTAACACTATCCTTGAAAGAACCCTAACCCTAACCCTAACCCTAACCCTGACCCTAACACTATCCTGGAAAGAACCCTAAATGTAACCCTAACATTACCCTGGAAAGAACTCTAACCCTAACCCTAACCATAACACTATCCTGAAAAGAACCCTGAACCTAACCCTAACCCTATCCCTAACAATATCCTGGAAAGAACCCTAACCCTAACCCTAACCCTAACGCTATCCTGGAAAGAACCCTAAACCTAACCCTAACCCTAACCCTAACTCTATCCTTAAAAGAACCCTATCCTGGAAAGAACCCTAAACCTAACCCTAACCCTAACCCTAACACTATCCTGGAAAGAACCCTAACCCTAACCCTAACCCTAACCCTAACACTATCCTGGAAAGAACCCTAACCCTAACCCTAACTCTTACTCTATCCTGGAAAGAACCCTAAACATAACTCTAATCCTTACCCTAACCCTAACCCAAACCTGGAAAGAACCCTAACCCTAACCCTAACACTATCCGGGAAAGAACCCTAACTCTAACCGTAAGAACACTATCCTTGAAAGAACCCTAACCCTAACCCTAAGAACACTATCCTTGAAAGAGCCCTAACCCTAATCCTATCCTGGAACGAACCCTAACCCTAACCCTAACCCTAACCCTAATCCTAACCCTAACCATATCACTATCCTGTAAAGAAACCTAACCCTAACACTATCCTGGAAAGAACCCTAACCCTAAGCCTAACACTATCCAGGAACGAACCCTAACCCTAACCCTAACACTATCCTGGAAGAAAACCCTAACCCTAACCCTAACACTAACCCTAACGCTAACCCTAACCCTAACACTATTCTGGTAAAAACCCCAACCCTAACCCTAAACCTAACACTATCCTTGAAAGAACCCAAACCCTAACACTATCCTAGAAAGAACCCTAACCCTAACCCTAACCCTAACCCTAACACTCTCCTGGAAAGAACCCTAACCCTAACCCTAACACTATCCTGGAAAGAAACCTAACCCTAACCCTAACCATATCCCTAACCCTAACCCTAACCCTAACCCTAACCCTAACACTATCCTGGAAAGAACCCCAACCCTAACCCTAACCCTAACCCTAACCCTAACCCTAACACTATCCTGGAAAGAACCCTAACCCTAACCCTAACCCTAACCCTAACACTATCCTGAAAAGAAACCTAACCCTAACCCTAACCCTTACCCTAACCCTAACCCTAACACTATCCTGGAAAGAACCCTAACCCTAACCCTAACCATAACCCTAACATGACCCTGGGAAGAACCCTTACCCTAACCCTAACACTATCCTGGAAAGAACCCTAACCCTAATCCTAACCCTAACCCTAACACTATCCTTGAAAGAAACCTAACCCTAATCCTAACCCTAACATTAACCCTAACCCTAACACTATCCTGCAAAAAACCCTAACCCTAACACTATCTTGGAAATAAAACTATACCTAACCCTAACCCTTACCCTAACCGTAACCCTAACACTATCCTGGAAGAAAACCCTAACCCTAACCCTAACACTATCCTGGAAAGATCCCTAACCCTAACCCTATCCCTAACACTATCCTGAAAAGAAACCTAACCATAACCCTCTCGCTACCCCTAACCCTAACCCTAACCCTAACACTATCTTGGAAAGAACCCACACCCCAACCCTAAACCTAACCATAACCCTAACCCTAACACTACCCTGGAAAGAACCCCAACCCTAACCCTAACCCTAACCCTAACACTATCCTGGAAATAACCCTAACCCTAACCCTAACCCTAACCCTAACACTATCCTGGAAAATAAACTAACCCTAACCCTAACCCTATCCCTAACACTATCCTGGAAAGAACCCTAACCCTAACCCTAACCTTAAGCCTAACACTATCCTTGAAAGAACCCTAACCCTAACCCTAACTCTAACCCTAACACTATCCTGGAAAGAACCCTAAATGTAACCCTAACATTATCCTGGAAAGTACTCTAACCCTAACCCTAACCCTGACACTATCCTGGAAAGGACCCTAAACCTAACCCTAACTCTAACCCTAACACTATCCTGGAAAGAACCCTAACCCTAACCCTAACCCTAACACTATCCTGGAAAGAACCCTAACCCTAACCCTAACCCTGACGCTATCCTGGAAAGAACCCTAAACCCAACCCTAACCCTAACCCTAACACTATCCTGGAAAGAACCCTAACCCTAACACTAACACTTACCCTAACACTCTCCTGGAAAGAACCCTAACCCGAACCCTAACCCTAACACTATCCTGGAAAGAACCCTAACCCTAACACTATCCTGGAAAGAACCCTAACCCTAACCCTAACCCTAACCCTAACCATAACCCTAACACTATCCTGGAAAGAACCCTAACCCTAACCCTAACTCTTACACTATCCTGGAAAGAACCCTAAACTTAACTCTAATCCTTACCCTAACCCTAACCCTAACCCTAACCCTAACCCTGGAAAGAACCCTAACCCCAACCCTAACACTATCCGGGAAAGAACCCTAACTGTAACCCTAAGAACACTATCCTTGAAAGAACCCTAACCCTAACCCTAAGAACACTATCCTTGAAAGAACCCTAACCCTAACCCTATCCTGGAACGAACCCTAACCCTAACCCTAACCCTAACCCTAACCCTAACCTTATCCTGGAACGAACCCTAACCCTAACCCTAACCCTAACCCTAACCCTAACACTATCCTGGAAAGAACCCTAACCATAACCCTAACACTTTCCTGGAAAGAACCCTAACCCTAACCCTAGCCCTAACCCTAACCCTAACCCTAACCCTAACCCTGGAAAAAACCCTAACCCTAACCCTAACACTATCCTCGAAAGAACCCTAACCCTAACCCTAAGAACACTATCCTTGAAAGAACCCTAACTCTAACCCTATCCTGGAACGAACCCAAACCCTAACCCTAACCCTAACCCTAACCATACCACTATCCTGTAAAGAACCCTAACCCTAACAGTATCCTGGAAAGAACCCTAACCCTAAGCCTAACACTATCCAGGAACGAACCCTAACCCTAACCCTAACACTATCCTGGAAGAAAACCCTAACCCTAAACCTAACACTAACCCTAACGCTAACCCTAACCCTAACACTATCCTGGTAAAAACCCCAACCCTAACCCTAACCCTAACACTATCCTTGAAAGAACCCTAACCCTAACACTATCCTAGAAAGAACCCTAACCCTAACCCTAACCCTAACCCTAACCCTAACACTATCCTGGAAAGAACCCTAACCCTAACCCTAACACTATCCTGGAAAGAAACCTAACCCTAACCCTAACCCTATCCCTAACCCTAACCCTAACCCTAACCCTAACCCTAACCCTAACCCTAACACTATCCTGGAAAGAACCCCAACCCTAACCCTAACCCTAACCCTAACCCTAACCCTAACACTATCCTGGAAAGAACCCTAACCCTAACCCTAACGCTAACCCTAACACTATCCTGAAAAGAAACCTAACCCTAACCCTAACTCTTACCCTAACCCTAACCCTAACACTATCCTGGAAATAAAACTATACCTAACCCTAACCCTAACCCTAACCCTAACACTATCCTGGAAGAAAACCCTAACCCTAACCCTAACACTATCCTGGTAAAAACCCCAACCCTAACCCTAACCCTAACCCTAACCCTAACCCTAACCCTAACACTATCCTGGAAAGAACCCTAACCCTAACCCTAACGCTAACCCTAACACTATCCTGAAAAGAAACCTAACCCTAACCCTAACTCTTACCCTAACCCTAACCCTAACACTATCCTGGAAATAAAACTATACCTAACCCTAACCCTAACCCTAACCCTAACACTATCCTGGAAGAAAACCCTAACCCTAACCCTAACACTATCCTGGTAAAAACCCTAACCCTAACCCTAACCCTAACACTATCTTCGAAAGAACCCTAACCCTAACACTATCCTAGAAAGAACCCTAACCCTAAGCCTAACCCTAACCCTAACACTATCCTGGAAAGATCCCTAACCCTAACCTATCCCTAACACTATTCTGGAAAGAAACCTAACCATAACCCTCTCGCTAACCCTAACCCTAACCCTAACCCTAACACTATCCTGGAAAGAACCCACACCCCAACCCTAAACCTAACAATAACCCTAACCCTAACACTATCCTGGAAAGAATCCCAACCCTAACCCTAACCCTAACCCTAACACTATCCTGTAAATAACCCTAACCCTAACCCTAACCCTAACCCTAACCCTAACACTATCCTGGAAAATAAACTAATGCTAACCCTAACCCTATCCCTAACACTATCCTGGAAAGAACCCTAACCCTAACCCTAACCTTAAGCCTAACACTATCCTTGAAAGAACCCTAACCCTAAACATAACCCTAACCCTAACCCTAACACTATCCTGGAAAGAACCCTAACCCTAACCCTAACCCTAACACTATCCTGGAAAGAACCCTAACCCTAACCCTAACCCTAACCCTAACCCTAACCCTAACCATAACGCTATCCTGGAAAGAACCCTAAACCTAACCCTAAACCTAACCCTAACACTATCCTGGAAAGAACCCTAACCCTAACAATAACACTAACCCTAACACTGTCCTGGAAAGAACCCTAACCGGATCCCTAACCCTAACACTATCCTGGAAAGAACCCTAACCCTAACACTATCCTCAAAAGAACCCTAACCCTAACCCTAACCCTAACCCTAACCCTAACCTTAACTCTTACACTATCCTGGAAAGAACCCTAAACTTAACTCTAATCCTTACCCTAACCCTAACCCTAACCCTAACCCTAACCCTGGAAAGAACCCTAACCCTAACCCTAACACTATCCTGGAAAGAACCCTAACCCTAACACTAAGAACACTATCCTTGAAAGAACCCTAACCCTAACCCTAAGAACACTATCCTTGAAAGAACCCTAACCCTAACCCTATCCTGGAACGAACCCTAAACCTAACCCTAACCCTAAGCCTAACCCACACCCGAACCTTATCCTGGAACGAACCCTAACCCTAACCCTAACCCTAACCCTAACCCTAACCCTAACTCTAACCCTAACACTATCCTGGAAAGAACCCTAACCGTAACCCTAACACTTTCCTGGAAAGAACCCTAACTCTAACCCTAGCTCTAACCCTAACCCTAACCCTAACCCTGGAAATAACCCTAACCCTAACCCTAACACTATCCTGGAAAGAACCCTAACCCTAAGCCTAACACTATCCAGGAACGAACCCTAACCCTAACCCTAACACTATCCTGGAAGAAAACCCTAACCCTAACCCTAACACTAACCCTAACGCTAACCCTAACCCTAACACTATCCTGGTAAAAACCCTAACCCTAACCCTAACCCTAACACTATCCTTGAAAGAACCCTAACCCTAACACTATCCTAGAAAGAACCCTAACCCTAACCCTAACCCTAACCCTAACACTATCCTGGAAAGAACCCGAACCCTAACCGTAACACTATCCTGGAAAGAAACCTAACCCTAACCCTAACCCTAACCCTAACCCTAACCCTATCCCTAACCCTAACCCTAACCCTAACCCTAACCCTAAACCTAACACTATCCTGGAAAGAACCTCAACCCTAACCCACCCTAACCCTAACACTATCCTGGAAAGAACCCTAACCCTAACCCTAACACTAACCCTAACACTATCCTGAAAAGAAACCTAACCCTAACCCTAACCCTTACCCTTACCCTAACCCTAACACTATCCTGGAATGAACCCTAACCCTAATCCTAACCCTAACCCTAACACTATCCTGCAAAAAACCCTAACCCTAACACTATCCTGGAAATAAAACTATACCTAACCCTAACCCTAACCCTAACCCTAACCCTAACCCTAACCCTAACACTATCCCGGAAGAAAACCCTAACCCTAACCCTAACCCTAACACTATCCTGGAAAGAACCCTAACCATAACCCTAACACTTTCCTGGAAAGAACCCTAACCCTAACCCTAGCCCTAACCCTAACCCTAACCCTAACCCTAACTCTGGAAAAAACCCTAACCCTAACCCTAACACTATCCTCGAAAGAACCCTAACCCTAACCCTAAGAACACTATCCTTGAAAGAACCCTAACCCTAACCCTATCCTGGAACGAACCCAAACCCTAACCCTAACCCTAACCCTAACCATACCACTATCCTGTAAAGAACCCTAACCCTAACAGTATCCTGGAAAGAACCCTAACCCTGCGCCTAACACTATCCAGGAACGAACCCTAACCCTAACCCTAACACTATCCTGGAAGAAAACCCTAACCCTAACCCTAACACTAACCCTAACGCTAACCCTAACCCTAACACTATCCTGGTAAAAACCCCAACCCTAACCCTAACCCTAACACTATCCTTGAAAGAACCCTAACCCTAACACTATCCTAGAAAGAACCCTAACCCTAACCCTAACCCTAACCCTAACCCTAACACTATCCTGGAAAGAACCCTAACCCTAACCCTAACACTATCCTGGAAAGAAACCTAACCCTAACCCTAACCCTATCCCTAACCCTAACCCTAACCCTAACCCTAACCCTAACCCTAACACTATCCTGGAAAGAACCCCAACCCTAACCCAGCCCTAACCCTAACCCTAACCCTAACACTATCCTGGAAAGAACCCTAACCCTAACCCTAACGCTAACCCTAACACTATCCTGAAAAGAAACCTAACCCTAACCCTAACTCTTACCCTAACCCTAACCCTAACACTATCCTGGAAATAAAACTATACCTAACCCTAACCCTAACCCTAACCCTAACACTATCCTGGAAGAAAACCCTAACCCTAACCCTAACACTATCCTGGTAAAAACCCCAACCCTAACCCTAACCCTAACCCTAACCCTAACCCTAACCCTAACACTATCCTGGAAAGAACCCTAACCCTAACCCTAACGCTAACCCTAACACTATCCTGAAAAGAAACCTAACCCTAACCCTAACTCTTACCCTAACCCTAACCCTAACACTATCTTGGAAATAAAACTATACCTAACCCTAACCCTAACCCTAACCCTAACACTATCCTGGAAGAAAACCCTAACCCTAACCCTAACACTATCCTGGTATAAACCCTAACCCTAACCCTAACCCTAACACTATCTTCGAAAGAACCCTAACCCTAACACTATCCTAGAAAGAACCCTAACCCTAAGCCTAACCCTAACCCTAACACTATCCTGGAAAGATCCCTAACCCTAACCTATCCCTAACACTATCCTGGAAAGAAACCTAACCATAACCCTCTCGCTAACCCTAACCCTAACCCTAACCCTAACACTATCCTGGAAAGAACCCACACCCCAACCCTAAACCTAACAATAACCCTAACCCTAACACTATCCTGGAAAGAATCCCAACCCTAACCCTAACCCTAACCCTAACACTATCCTGTAAATAACCCTAACCCTAACCCTAACCCTAACCCTAACACTATCCTGGAAAATAAACTAATGCTAACCCTAACCCTATCCCTAACACTATCCTGGAAAGAACCCTAACCCTAACCCTAACCTTAAGCCTAACACTATCCTTGAAAGAACCCTAACCCTAAACATAACCCTAACCCTAACCCTAACACTATCCTGGAAAGAACCCTAACCCTAACCCTAACCCTAACACTATCCTGGAAAGAACCCTAACCCTAACCCTAACCCTAACCCTAACCCTAACCCTAACGCTATCCTGGAAAGAACCCTAAACCTAACCCTAAACCTAACCCTAACACTATCCTGGAAAGAACCCTAACCCTAACAATAACACTAACCCTAACACTGTCCTGGAAAGAACCCTAACCGGATCCCTAACCCTAACACTATCCTGGAAAGAACCCTAACCCTAACACTATCCTCAAAAGAACCCTAACCCTAACCCTAACCCTAACCCTAACCCTAACCCTAACCTTAACTCTTACACTATCCTGGAAAGAACCCTAAACTTAACTCTAATCCTTACCCTAACCCTAACCCTAACCCTAACCCTAACCCTGGAAAGAACCCTAACCCTAACCCTAACACTATCCTGGAAAGAACCCTAACCCTAACACTAAGAACACTATCCTTGAAAGAACCCTAACCCTAACCCTAAGAACACTATCCTTGAAAGAACCCTAACCCTAACCCTATCCTGGAACGAACCCTAAACCTAACCCTAACCCTAAGCCTAACCCACACCCGAACCTTATCCTGGAACGAACCCTAACCCTAACCCTAACCCTAACCCTAACCCTAACCCTAACTCTAACCCTAACACTATCCTGGAAAGAACCCTAACCGTAACCCTAACACTTTCCTGGAAAGAACCCTAACTCTAACCCTAGCTCTAACCCTAACCCTAACCCTAACCCTGGAAATAACCCTAACCCTAACCCTAACACTATCCTGGAAAGAACCCTAACCCTAAGCCTAACACTATCCAGGAACGAACCCTAACCCTAACCCTAACACTATCCTGGAAGAAAACCCTAACCCTAACCCTAACACTAACCCTAACGCTAACCCTAACCCTAACACTATCCTGGTAAAAACCCTAACCCTAACCCTAACCCTAACACTATCCTTGAAAGAACCCTAACCCTAACACTATCCTAGAAAGAACCCTAACCCTAACCCTAACCCTAACCCTAACACTATCCTGGAAAGAACCCGAACCCTAACCGTAACACTATCCTGGAAAGAAACCTAACCCTAACCCTAACCCTAACCCTAACCCTAACCCTATCCCTAACCCTAACCCTAACCCTAACCCTAACCCTAAACCTAACACTATCCTGGAAAGAACCTCAACCCTAACCCACCCTAACCCTAACACTATCCTGGAAAGAACCCTAACCCTAACCCTAACACTAACCCTAACACTATCCTGAAAAGAAACCTAACCCTAACCCTAACCCTTACCCTTACCCTAACCCTAACACTATCCTGGAATGAACCCTAACCCTAATCCTAACCCTAACCCTAACACTATCCTGCAAAAAACCCTAACCCTAACACTATCCTGGAAATAAAACTATACCTAACCCTAACCCTAACCCTAACCCTAACCCTAACCCTAACCCTAACACTATCCCGGAAGAAAACCCTAACCCTAACCCGAACACTATCCTGGTAAAAACCCTAACCCTAACCCTAACCCTAACACTATCTTCTAAAGACCCCTAACCCTAACACTATCCTGGAAAGAACCCGAACCCTAACCCTAACCCTAACACTATCCTGGAAAGATCCCTAACCCTAACCCTATCCCTAACACTATCCTGGAAAGAAACCTAACCATAACCCTCTCGCTAACCCTAACCCTAACCCTAACCCTATCACTATCCTGGAAAGAACCCACACTCCAACCCTAAACCTAACCCAAACTCTAACCCTAACCCTAACCCTAACCCTAACACTATCCTGGAAGAAAACCCTAACCCTAACCCTAACACTATCCCGGTAAAAACCCTAACCCTAACGCTAACCCTAACACTATCTTGGAAAGAACCCTAACCCTAACACTATCCTGGGAAGAACCCTAACCCTAACTCTAACCCTAACCCTAACACTATCCTGGAAAGATCCCTAACCCTAACCCTATCCCTAACACTATCAGGAAAGAAACCTAACCATAACCCTCTCGCTAACCCTAACCCAAACCCTAACCCTAACACTATCCTGGAAAGAACCCACACCCCAACCCTAAACCTAACCATAACCCTAACCCTAACACTATCCTGGAAAGAAACCCAACCCTAACCCTAACCCTAACACTATCCTGGAAATAACCCTAACCCTAACCCTAACCCTAACCCTAACCCTAACACTATCCTGGAAAATAAACTAACGCTAACCCTAACCCTATCCCTAACACTATCCTGGAAAGAACCCTAACCCTAACCCTAACCCTAACCCTAACCCAACACTATCCTGGAAAGAACCCTAAATGTAACCCTAACATTACCCTGGAAAGTACTCTAACCCTAACCCTAACCCTAACACTATCCTGGAAAGAACCCTAAACCTAACCCTAACCCTAACCTTAACACTATCCTGGACAGAACCCTAACCCTAACCCTAACCCTAACACTATCCTGGAAAGAACCCTAACCCTAACCCTAACCCTAACGCTATCCTGGAAGGAACCCTAAACCTAACCCTAACCCTAACCCTAACACTATCCTGGAAAGAACCCTAACCCTAACACTAACCCTAACACTGTCCTGGAAGAACCCGAACCCGAACCCTAACCCTAACACTATCCTGGAAAGAACCCTAACCCTAACACTATCCTCAAAAGAACCCTAACCCTAACCCTAACCCTAACCCTAACCCTAACACAATCCTGGAACGAACCCTAACCCTAACCCTAACTCTTACACTATCCTGGAAAGAACCTTAAACTTAACTCTAATCCTTACCGTAACCCTAACCCTAACCCTAACCCTAACCCTAACCCTAACCCTGGAAAGAACCCTAACCCTAACCCTAACACTATCCTGGAAAGAACCCTAACCCTAACCCTAAGAACACTATCCTTGAAAGAACCCTAACCCTAACCCTAAGAACACTATCCTTGAAAGAACCCTAACCCTAACCCTATCCTGGAACGAACCCTAACCCTAACCCTAACCCTAACCTTATCCTGGAACGAACCCTAACCCTAACCCTAACCCTAACCCTAACCCTAACCCTAACACTATCCTGGAAAGAACCCTAACCGTAACCCTAACACTTTCCTGGAAAGAACCCTAACCCTAACCCTAGCCCTAACCCTAACCCTAACCCTAACCCTGGAAAGAACCCTAACCCTAACCCTAACACTATCCTGGAAAGAACCCTAACCCTAACCCTAAGAACACTATCCTTGAAAGAACCCTAACCCTAACCCTATCCGGAACGAACCCTAACCCTAACCCTAACCCTAACCCTAACCCTAACCCTAACCATATCACTATCCTGTTAAGAACCCTAACCCTAACACTATCCTGGAAAGAACCCTAACCCTAATCCTAACACTATCCAGGAACGAACCCTAACCATAACCCTAACACTATCCTGGCAGAAAACCCTAACCCTAACCCTAACACTAACCCTAACGCTAACCCTAACCCTAACACTAACCCTAACGCTAACCCTAACCCTAACACTATCCTGGTAAAAACCCTAACCCTAACCCTAACCCTAACACTATCCTGGAAAGAACCCTAACCCTAACACTATCCTGGAAAGAAACCTAACCCTAACCCTAACCCTATCCCTAACCCTAACCCTAACCCTAACCCTAACCCTAAACCTAACACTACCCTGGAAAGAACCTCAACCCTAACCCTAACCCTAACCCTAACCCTAACCCTAACACTATCCTGGAAAGAACCCTAACCCTAACCCTAACCCTAACCCTAACACTATCCTGAAAAGAAACCTAACCCTAACCCTAACCCTTACCCTTACCCTAACCCTAACACTATCCTGGAAAAAACCCTAACCCTAATCCTAACCCTAACCCTTACACTATCCTTGAAAGAAACCTAACCCTAATCCTAACCCTAACCTTAACCCTAACCCTAACACTATCCTGCAAAAAACCCTAACCCTAACACTATCCTGGAAATAAAACTATACCTAACCCTAACCCTAACACTAACCCTAACCCTAACACTATCCTGGAAGAAAACCCTAACCCTAACCCTAACACTATCTTCGAAAGAACCCTAACCCTAACACTATCCTGGAAAGAACCCTAACCCTAACCCTAACCCTAACACTATCCTGGAAAGATCCCTAACCCTAACCCTAACCCTATCCCTAACAATATCCTGGAAAGAAACCTAACCATAACCCTCTCGCTAACCCTAACCCTAACCCTAACCCTAACACTATCCTGGAAAGAACCCCAACCCTAACCCTAACCCTAACCCTAACACTATCCTGGAAATAACCCTAACCCTAACCCTAACCCTAACCCTAACACTATCCTGGAAAGAACCCTAACCCTAACCCTAACCTTAATCCTAACACTATCCTGGAAAGAACCCTAACCCTAACCCTAACCCTAACCCTAACCCTAACACTATCCTGGAAAGAACCCTAAATGTAACCCTAACATTACCCTGGAAAGTACTCTAACCCTAACCCTAACCCTAACACTATCCTGGAAAGAACCCTAAACCTAACCCTAACCCTAACCCTAACACTATCCTGGAAAGAACCCTAACCCTAACCCTAACCCTAACCCTAACGCTATCCTGGAAAGAACCCTAAACCTAACCCTAACCCTAACACTATCCTGGAAGAAAACCCTAACCCTAACCCTAACACTAACCCTAACGCTAACCCTAACCCTAACACTATCCTGGTAAAAACCCTAACCCTAACCCTAACACTATCCTTGAAAGAACCCTAACCCTAACACTATCCTAGAAAGAACCCTAACCCTAACCCTAACCCTAACCCTAACACTATCCTGGAAAGAACCCGAACCCTAACCCTAACACTATCCTGGAAAGAAACCTAACCCTAACCCTAACCCTATCCCTAACCCTAACCCTAACCCTAACCCTAACCCTAAACCTAACACTATCCTGGAAAGAACCTCAACCCTAACCCTAACCCTAACCCTAACCCTAACCCTAACACTATCCTGGAAAGAACCCTAACCCTAACCCTAACCCTAACCCTAACCCTAACACTATCCTTGAAAGAACCCTAACCCTAACACTATCCTAGAAAGAACCCTAACCCTAACCCTAACCCTAACCCTAACACTATCCTGGAAAGAACCCGAACCCTAACCCTAACACTATCCTGGAAAGAAACCTAACCCTAACCCTAACCCTATCCCTAACCCTAACCCTAACCCTAACCCTAACCCTAACCCTAACCCTAAACCTAACACTATCCTGGAAAGAACCTCAACCCTAACCCTAACCCTAACCCTAACCCTAACCCTAACACTATCCTGGAAAGAACCCTAACCCTAACCCTAACCCTAACCCTAACCCTAACACTATCCTGAAAAGAAACCTAACCCTAACCCTAACCTTACCCTTACCCTAACCCTAACACTATCCTGGAAAAAACCCTAACCCTAATCCTAACCCTAACCCTTACACTATCCTTGAAAGAAACCTAACCCTAATCCTAACCCTAACCTTAACCCTAACCCTAACACTATCCTGCAAAAAACCCTAACCCTAACACTATCCTGGAAATAAAACTATACCTAACCCTAACCCTAACACTAACCCTAACCCTAACACTATCCTGGAAGAAAACCCTAACCCTAACCCGAACACTATCCTGGTAAAAACCCTAACCCTAACCCTAACACTATCTTCGAAAGAACCCTAACCCTAACACTATCCTGGAAAGAACCCTAACCCTAACCCTAACCCTAACACTATCCTGGAAAGATCCCTAACCCTAACCCTATCCCTAACACTATCCTGGAAAGAAACCTAACCATAACCCTCTCGCTAACCCTAACCCTAACCCTAACACTATTCTGGAAAGAACCCACACCACAACCCTAAACCTAACCATAACCCTAACCCTAACACTATCCTGGAAAGAACCCCAACCCTAACCCTAACCCTAACCCTAACCCTAACCTTAATCCTAACACTATCCTGGAAAGAACCCTAACCCTAACCCTAACCCTAACCCTAACCCTAACACTATCCTGGAAAGAACCCTAAATGTAACCCTAACATTACCCTGGAAAGTACTCTAACCCTAACCCTAACCCTAACACTATCCTGGAAAGAACCCTAAACCTAACCCTAACCCTAACCCTAACACTATCCTGGAAAGAACCCTAGCCCTAACCCTAACCCTAACACTATCCTGGAAAGAACCCTAACCCTAACCCTAACCCTAACGCTATCCTGGAAAGAACCCTAAACCTAACCCTAACCCTAACCCTAACACTATCCTGGAAAGAACCCTAACCCTAACACTAACACTAACCCTAACACTGTCCTGGAAAGAACCCTAACCCTAACCCTAACCCTAACACTATCCTGGAAAGAACCCTAACCGTAACCCTAACACTTTCCTGGAAAGAACCCTAACCCTAACCCTAGCCCTAACCCTAACCCTAACCCTAACCCTGGAAAGAACCCTAACCCTAACCCTAACACTATCCTGGAAAGAACCCTAACCCTAACCCTAAGAACACTATCCTTGAAAGAACCCTAACCCTAACCCTATCCGGAACGAACCCTAACCCTAACCCTAACCCTAACCCTAACCCTAACCCTAACCATATCACTATCCTGTTAAGAACCCTAACCCTAACACTATCCTGGAAAGAACCCTAACCCTAATCCTAACACTATCCAGGAACGAACCCTAACCATAACCCTAACACTATCCTGGCAGAAAACCCTAACCCTAACCCTAACACTAACCCTAACGCTAACCCTAACCCTAACACTAACCCTAACGCTAACCCTAACCCTAACACTATCCTCGTAAAAACCCTAACCCTAACCCTAACCCTAACACTATCCTGGAAAGAACCCTAACCCTAACACTATCCTGGAAAGAAACCTAACCCTAACCCTAACCCTATCCCTAACCCTAACCCTAACCCTAACCCTAACCCTAAACCTAACACTACCCTGGAAAGAACCTCAACCCTAACCCTAACCCTAACCCTAACCCTAACCCTAACACTATCCTGGAAAGAACCCTAACCCTAACCCTAACCCTAACCCTAACACTATCCTGAAAAGAAACCTAACCCTAACCCTAACCCTTACCCTTACCCTAACCCTAACACTATCCTGGAAAAAACCCTAACCCTAATCCTAACCCTAACCCTTACACTATCCTTGAAAGAAACCTAACCCTAATCCTAACCCTAACCTTAACCCTAACCCTAACACTATCCTGCAAAAAACCCTAACCCTAACACTATCCTGGAAATAAAACTATACCTAACCCTAACCCTAACACTAACCCTAACCCTAACACTATCCTGGAAGAAAACCCTAACCCTAACCCTAACACTATCTTCGAAAGAACCCTAACCCTAACACTATCCTGGAAAGAACCCTAACCCTAACCCTAACCCTAACACTATCCTGGAAAGATCCCTAACCCTAACCCTAACCCTATCCCTAACAA
Source organism: Myotis yumanensis (assembly GCF_028538775.1). Taxonomy (NCBI): domain Eukaryota; kingdom Metazoa; phylum Chordata; class Mammalia; order Chiroptera; family Vespertilionidae; genus Myotis; species Myotis yumanensis. The sequence continues at coordinate 191,839,980 of NW_027223752.1, forward strand.
TATCCTGGAAAGAAACCTAACCATAACCCTCTCGCTAACCCTAACCCTAACCCTAACCCTAACACTATCCTGGAAAGAACCCCAACCCTAACCCTAACCCTAACCCTAACACTATCCTGGAAATAACCCTAACCCTAACCCTAACCCTAACCCTAACACTATCCTGGAAAGAACCCTAACCCTAACCCTAACCTTAATCCTAACACTATCCTGGAAAGAACCCTAACCCTAACCCTAACCCTAACCCTAACCCTAACACTATCCTGGAAAGAACCCTAAATGTAACCCTAACATTACCCTGGAAAGTACTCTAACCCTAACCCTAACCCTAACACTATCCTGGAAAGAACCCTAAACCTAACCCTAACCCTAACCCTAACACTATCCTGGAAAGAACCCTAACCCTAACCCTAACCCTAACCCTAACGCTATCCTGGAAAGAACCCTAAACCTAACCCTAACCCTAACACTATCCTGGAAGAAAACCCTAACCCTAACCCTAACACTAACCCTAACGCTAACCCTAACCCTAACACTATCCTGGTAAAAACCCTAACCCTAACCCTAACACTATCCTTGAAAGAACCCTAACCCTAACACTATCCTAGAAAGAACCCTAACCCTAACCCTAACCCTAACCCTAACACTATCCTGGAAAGAACCCGAACCCTAACCCTAACACTATCCTGGAAAGAAACCTAACCCTAACCCTAACCCTATCCCTAACCCTAACCCTAACCCTAACCCTAACCCTAAACCTAACACTATCCTGGAAAGAACCTCAACCCTAACCCTAACCCTAACCCTAACCCTAACCCTAACACTATCCTGGAAAGAACCCTAACCCTAACCCTAACCCTAACCCTAACCCTAACACTATCCTTGAAAGAACCCTAACCCTAACACTATCCTAGAAAGAACCCTAACCCTAACCCTAACCCTAACCCTAACACTATCCTGGAAAGAACCCGAACCCTAACCCTAACACTATCCTGGAAAGAAACCTAACCCTAACCCTAACCCTATCCCTAACCCTAACCCTAACCCTAACCCTAACCCTAACCCTAACCCTAAACCTAACACTATCCTGGAAAGAACCTCAACCCTAACCCTAACCCTAACCCTAACCCTAACCCTAACACTATCCTGGAAAGAACCCTAACCCTAACCCTAACCCTAACCCTAACCCTAACACTATCCTGAAAAGAAACCTAACCCTAACCCTAACCTTACCCTTACCCTAACCCTAACACTATCCTGGAAAAAACCCTAACCCTAATCCTAACCCTAACCCTTACACTATCCTTGAAAGAAACCTAACCCTAATCCTAACCCTAACCTTAACCCTAACCCTAACACTATCCTGCAAAAAACCCTAACCCTAACACTATCCTGGAAATAAAACTATACCTAACCCTAACCCTAACACTAACCCTAACCCTAACACTATCCTGGAAGAAAACCCTAACCCTAACCCGAACACTATCCTGGTAAAAACCCTAACCCTAACCCTAACACTATCTTCGAAAGAACCCTAACCCTAACACTATCCTGGAAAGAACCCTAACCCTAACCCTAACCCTAACACTATCCTGGAAAGATCCCTAACCCTAACCCTATCCCTAACACTATCCTGGAAAGAAACCTAACCATAACCCTCTCGCTAACCCTAACCCTAACCCTAACACTATTCTGGAAAGAACCCACACCACAACCCTAAACCTAACCATAACCCTAACCCTAACACTATCCTGGAAAGAACCCCAACCCTAACCCTAACCCTAACCCTAACCCTAACCTTAATCCTAACACTATCCTGGAAAGAACCCTAACCCTAACCCTAACCCTAACCCTAACCCTAACACTATCCTGGAAAGAACCCTAAATGTAACCCTAACATTACCCTGGAAAGTACTCTAACCCTAACCCTAACCCTAACACTATCCTGGAAAGAACCCTAAACCTAACCCTAACCCTAACCCTAACACTATCCTGGAAAGAACCCTAGCCCTAACCCTAACCCTAACACTATCCTGGAAAGAACCCTAACCCTAACCCTAACCCTAACGCTATCCTGGAAAGAACCCTAAACCTAACCCTAACCCTAACCCTAACACTATCCTGGAAAGAACCCTAACCCTAACACTAACACTAACCCTAACACTGTCCTGGAAAGAACCCTAACCCGAACCCTAACCCTAACACTATCCTGGAAAGAACCCTAACCCTAACACTATCCTCAAAAGAACCCTAACCCTAACCCTAACACTATCCTGGAAAGAACCCTAATCCTAACCCTAACTCTTACACTATCCTGGAAAGAACCCTAACCTTAACTCTAATCCTTACCCTAACCCTAACCCTAACCCTAACTGTAACACTATCCTGGAAAGAACCCTAACCTTAACTCTAATCCTTACCCTAACCCTAACCTTAACCCTAACACTATCCTGGAAAGAACCCTAATCCTAACCCTAACCCTAACCCTAACACTATCCTGGAAAGAACGCTAACCCTAACCCTAACACTATCCTCGAAATAACCCTAACCCTTATCCTAAACCTAACCCTAACCGGAACCCTAACCCTAACCCTAACACTATCCTGGAAAGAACCCTAACCTTAACCCTAACCCTATTCTGGAAAGAACCCTAACCCTAACCCTAACCCTAACCGTAACCCTAACACTATCCTGGAAAGAACACTAACCCTAACCCTAACCCTAACCCTACACCTAACCCTAACCCTAATCCTAACCCTAACACTATCCTGGAAAGAACCCTATGCTTTTTCCAGGTTTAGGGTTAGGGTTAGGGTTAGGGTTAGGGTTACGGTTAGGGTTCTTTTCAGGATAGTGTTAGGGTTAGGGTTAGGGTTAGCTGTCAGAAGCTGGTTAATCTTTCCTGCTTGACACAGTCGCTGCTGGAAATAAACATCTTCACAGTATATGTTTCAAGGGGCCTGGCGTATATTGCATACTGTTATAAATATGTTTGCTGCCCTTCTTGCCGCTAGGTGTTTTACCAAGGTCACCTCTCCGACAAAGGTTTTTTCCACAGGTAGGGATTTTCTTGTGAAGTTAGGGAGGGAATAAAACCCCTTAACTAAGTGCCACGGGGGTAATTAATCACTTTAACTACGAACAATCATACCTAAGCTACTTAATCTTTACTTGCTGTCATGGAGATAAGAAACACCCTAACCTTTGGCATAGAAATTTATAGGATTAAAATCAACTGGTATGAATACAGATGTAACAAGATAACAGAAGACAGAACCTAGATACAGAACCTAGCGAGAGAACATGGCAAAAGTTCCTGGATAGAACCTGTACACAGAACTTGGCTGGACATCCAAGACAGAACTTGGCTGAATATCCTGGAGGGAGAACCTCGCTATGCTGATCAACTGAACGCTGCCTCCGTGTCATTCTTTCTTTGCCGATTCAGTCCACACCTTTGGGAACCCCTGGACCTGCTGGGGTTGGACCCCAACAGTTAGGGTTAGGGTTAGGCCCTCAGGAGAATGGGGAATTCATATCCCCAGGGACACGCTCAAGCACAGGGGGCAGGAGTGAGCTGACCACTGTCCCAGTCCTCGGAGAGACAGTGCTCAGGCTCATTCTACAAGGTTCCCCAGTTACAACTGCCCACAGCGGGGACTGCTTCCTGTGACCATCTCTGCATTCCTCGCCTCACTCTCCTGGCCGCCTCACTGCTGCTTCCTTCCAAGTACTCTGCCTGCACTCACACCTTACTCAGGCCTGCTTCCAGGGAATTTCGGATTCCGCTCTGGTTCTTCTCCTATCTCCGGCCACTTCTGCAGTCTGTCTCTTCTCTATACTCCATCCTATTGACTTGCTCTGTTCACCTTCCACCTCACATTTCCAAACCACCTGATGGATATCCTCAGCCAGCTTTTCTCAAGTCCAGCTGTGCTAGGGGCAAGGACCACGGGAGAGAAAAATTGCTAATTATCTCGCTAGAAAAGCAATGTGTTATGATTGAACCCAGCCAGGTGTGACTCTGCTCGTAAATTTTATGTAAACTTTTTACCCTCCAGTACCAGGAACGGCTAATGAACTGCTTTGCAGTTAGTTTTTTTTCTTTTTTAAAAAAATACTTTGAAGTCTTTGCAGATAAAAGGTCTTGCTGTACTTTCGGTCTGCACTGCAAGCTGTGAGGCTCTTACGGGAGGGACACAGCTGGTAGTCAGCTGGCCAGCTCAATGAAGGCTCTTAAAATTTAAATTCTGAGTCGGTGGTCTATCTCATTGAGCTAACCCATAACATTTGGAGGCCCGCAGCGAGATCCCCGGCAGGGGTGAGAGGGACCCCCTATTTAAGGCAGGAGGCTCTCCCCCACTTGTCGCCGGGCACGCAGCAAGATACACCACATCCCTGTGGGGAACAACGACCAAGGAGGCCTCCAGTCCACCCAAAAACTTTCAATTCGGAAACTGAGCCACCTGGACTCTCAAGAGAGGTAAGGACTGGTCGTTAAACAGGAATTGGGACGTCCCACGGAAGGACCTATACGGAGGGCTGGACGCAGCGGTACTCCTGGTCCTGACCCGCGGCCATGACGGTGGCCAGGGTCCCTGGTTTGTGCGGCGTTAGGCTGCACCGGGTTTGTTTGTCTGGTGTTTGTTTGTCTTAGTGTTTGTTGTCTTGGTGTTTGTCAAAATGGGGCAGTCATCGTCTGCTTCTGTGTGCACGCTGCTGCAATGTTTTCTTAAGAATTTTCAGGACTTCAAGAAGAGAGCCGGAGACTACGGATATGATGTTAACGCTCTTGATTTACAGCAATTCTGTGAACGGGAGTGGCCCACTTTCCGGGTGGGATGGCCGGACGTAGGGACTTATGATTTAACCACCGCTTTTCGGGTTCACCATGTTGTCTATGGCCGGCCGGGTCACCCCGACCAAATTCCCTATATTCAAGTGTGGGTTGATATTTTGGCTGAAAAACCAAGGTGGTTAAAGAGTTGTCAGAATAAGAAAAAGAAATTGGGACAGAGACAGACAGTCCTCTTGGCTTCGGCCCAGAAGGACAAAACTCCCCCCGTTGTACCTCTCCCTGTTCTGCAAGGTCCGGGTGAGGAGGCACTCCCCGGGGTCAGGCCGCCTCCCTATGTTCCCCTGGTGCCGGATCTGGGTGAGCCCCAGCCTCAGGCCCAGGCCATGCCACCAGCTCTTGACCCGGAGCCCCTGCCTCCCCCGACGCCGATTGTCACCCCTCCGGACCCCCCAGCGGGAGGGGCTTTGTCGTCCTCCAACCCCTTCAGTCCATCCCATACTAGACAGGGAACGGAATATAGAGCGTCCGGGGGTGATGGGCTGGCGGCCCCAGCACCTCTCCTGCCCTTGAGGCAGGCTGGGCCACCGGACCTGAGCCTGGACGGCCAGCCTTTCATGATTTATGTCCCCTTTTCAACCAGTGACCTGTACAATTGGAAGAACCAGAATCCTTCTTTCTCCCAGAACCCACAGGGGTTAATCTCTCTTTTAGAGTCTGTGTTTTTTACCCATCAACCTACCTGGGATGATTGTCAACAGTTGATGCAAACTCTTTTCACTTCAGAGGAGAGAGAGAGAGTCAAGGCGGAAGGGAGGAGATTTGTGCTGGGTCCGGATGGGCAGCCTACATCTGACCAAGACAGGTTAGAGGCTGTGTTTCCCTCCAGGCGACCTAACTGGAACCCCAATAGTGAGAGGGGAAAGGAGGCTCTCGATCAGTATCGTCAGACTCTATTGGGGGCATCTGAGTTGCTGCTCGGAGACCCACAAACCTCTCTAAGGTGACAGAGACAGTCCAGGGGCCTAATGAGAGCCCGGCAGCTTTCCTTGAGAGGCTGTGCGAGGCCTATCGGGTGTATAACCCCATTGACCCTGATGCCCTGGAAAGTCGGAGGGCTGTCATTGTTGCATTTGTTTCCTAGTCAGCCCCAGATATTAGAAAAAATTGCAGAAGTTAGAGGGCTTTGAGGGGAAATCAATCTCTGAGTTGGTTGAGGTGGTCCAGAAGGTTTTTAACAATCGGGAGGACCCGACGGCAGGTTTAAACACCCGGATGGCCAAGGTCCTCCTGGCCCTAAACGAGGAAAAAGGCCCAAGGGGCAGGAGAGACAGTAAGAATAAAGGAGGGGAGAAACCAAGATGGCGGCATAGGTAAACACCGGAAATTGCTGCCTCCCACAACCACTTCAAAAATACAACGAAAAGACAAAACGGACATCATCCAGAACTACAGGAAGGCTGGCTGAGTGGAAATTCTACAACTAGAAGGAAAGAGAAAAGCACACTGAGACTCAGAGGAGCTGTGGAAGTAAAGTGCAGTGGTACGGAGGCTCGAGTGCGGGGAAAGGGGCTGGCACCTGAGGACGCGGCTGTCTTTTTGAATTGGGAGGGAAACACAAGCTCCCGACTGCTCTGAACTCTGTTCTGGGCGAGTCTCTGGGGACCCAGGACTCATACGGGGAGAAACTGGACTGTCTGGCAGCAGGCAGAACTCGGAACTTGAGGGCGGCTTTCCCTCAGAGGCGCTTGTAGCAATTACCGGGACACTGAGACACAGGGTCCCTTAGGGCAGGGCTGAGGATCAGCCATAGCTGCTTGCTCCGCCCTGTTGATTCCCTGAGACCCCACCCCACCCAGGCTGTGGCAGAGGCTTTTGCATATGAACGCCCAGGCCCTTTGCAAACTGACAATTACCTAACAAATTGCAGCTGGGCCAGACAGACCCAGAACTTCCAAGAGAAGGGCCAAGGCCCCACAGCAGCTTGCACTGCTTCACAGCTGGGCCTCATCTGGGCACCTCCAAACTCCAAACAAGGAAGGGGAATCTGCATATCTCTTCGTAGCTCCTGCTGGGTAGCCTCAGGCAGAGGCTAAATTAGCACCTCCTTAAATCCAAGAGCCAGTGTACCCAGTGGTCAGAGTGGGACCATCCAGATTACAACTCCTCAGATCCATAAGGAACACACTCAGGGGCAGACTCAGTGAGCACCAAAGCCCCACTGAAGCAAGTCTTGCCCCAGAAGGGTGTCTCCAGCACAGAAGTTCTCCCACTGCAGACACAGCTGATTCTCACTGCCAATTGGCCTGGAGGTCAATTCCTCCCAGTGATAACCACAACAATCAAGGCTTAACTACAACAAGACTGTGCACAAAGCCCACAAAGGGGTGCACCAAGAGTGTCCACCTCAGGTAACTGGGGAGGCTGAGCCACTGGGCCCTATAGGACACCTAGCACACAAAACCACTCTACCAACACAGGGAAGCATAAAAAACGCGGAGACAAAGAAACAGGTCACAAATGACAGAAATGGAGGAAAGAAAACGATTGGATATAGAGTTCAAACCACGTTTACAAGGTTTTTCAAGAATTTTCTGGAAACCGCCGATAAATTTAGTGAGACCCTGGAGGATATGAAAAAAGACCAACTAGAAATTAAGCATACACTGACTGGAATAAAGAATAATATACAGAGATCCAACAGCAGACAAGAGGATCGCAAGAATCAAGTCAAAGATTTGAAATACGAAGAAGCAAAAAACACCCAACCGAAAAAGCAAAAAGAAAAAAGAATCCAAAAATACTAAGATAGTGTAAGGAGCCTCTGGGACAACTTCAAGTGTACCAACATCTGAATTATAGGGGTGCCAGAAGAAGAGAAAGAGCAAGATATTGAAAACCTATTTGAAGAAATAATGACAGAAAACTTCCCCCACCTGGTGAAAGAAATAGACTTAAAGTCCAAGAAGCGCAGAGAACCCCAAACAAAAGGAATCCAAAGAGGACCACACCAAGACACATCATAATTAAAATGCCAAGAGCAAAAGACAAAGAGAGAATCTTAAAAGCAGCAAGAGGAAAAAAGTCAGTTACCTACAAGGGAGTACCCATTCAGCTGATTTCTCAACAGAAACTATGCAGGCCAGAAGAGAGTGGCAAGAAATATTCAAAGTGATGAACAGCAAGAACCTACAACCAAGAGTACTTTATCCAGCAAAGCTATCATTCAGAATTGAAGGTCAGATAAAGAGCTTCACAGATAAGAAAAAGCTAAAGGAGTTCACCACCAAACCAGCATTATATGAAATGCTGAAAGGTATCCTTTAAGAAGAGGAAGAAGAAAAAGGAACTCTTACCATTTGCCACAGCATGGATGGAACTGGAGAGCATTATGCTAAGTGAAATAAGCCAGTCAGAGAAGGATAAATACCACATGATCTCACTCATTTGTGGAATATAATGAACAACATAAACTGATGAATAAGGACTGATCCAGAGACGGAGAGGCATTGATTGGACTGTCGGGCCTTGGAGGGAAGGTAGGGGAGGGTGGGGGTAAGGGGGAAAGATCAACCAAAGGACTTACATGCAAGCATACAGGTCTAACCAATGGACACGGACAACGGGGGCGGGGGGGGGGGGGCGGGGTTAGGGGGTAGGGCATGAGTGGGGGGGGGGGTAGGGGGTAATGTGGGGATAAGGACACATATGTAATATCTTAATCAATAAAAAATATATAAAAAAATAAATAAAATAAATTTGCTACCAAAAAAAAAAAAAAAAAAAAAGAATAAAGGGAAAGCCTTGCGAGAGAAAAGAAGTCCGGCCCTGGCTTGGGAAAAATCAGTGTGCATTTTGCAAGGAAGGACACTGGAGAAGGGAGTGCCTTGAACGTGCGAGGGAAACGACTCCCGTGCTGGTGGAGGAGGTGGATTGGGGTTGTCAGGGCTCAGCTGGCCCCCAAGAGCCCAGGATAACTCTGACAGTGGGGGGCCAAAAGGTGGACTTCCTTATGGACACGGGAGCCACCTTCTCTGTCCTGCAACAGCCAGTACGTCCGGTCTCTAAGACCAAAATCCCCATCAAAGGGGCAACTGAAATCCTACCCATGGACTAAAGGTCGGATCAGCGACCTAGGAAACGGCTCAGTGACTCACTCATTCCTAGTAATGCCAGAGTGCCCTTACCCTCTGCTAGGCCGGGACTTGCTGAGTAAATTACGGGCCACAATCTCTTTTGAAGGGCCAGGGCCAGAGGTCAAGTTACAAGACCCAGGGACTGCGGGGATCTATCTCCTGACATTGCCCTTACAGGAGGAATATTTACTACATGAGGAGGAGCCTGGGGAAGCCTCAGCAGATGCCTATCTCCAACAATTAAGGCAGGCTATCCCGGGAGTCTGGGCGGAGGACAATCCGCCAGGGCTAGCTAAACACCGGCCTCCAACTGTGGTCCAGCTGACCAGCAGTGCCACCCCAGTCAGAGTCCGGCAATATCCAACGAGCCAGAAGGCGAGAGTGGGAATCGCCAAGCACATTAAGAGGCTGAAAGAGGCTGGAATCTTGATTCCTTGCCAATCTGCGTGGAACACTCCCCTGTGGCCAGTACAGAAACCAGGGACTGAGGATTTCAGACCGGTGCAGGACTTAAGGGAAGTAAACAAGAGGGTTGAGACTATCCATCCTACGGTTCCGAACCCTTACACTCTTCTCAGCCTCCTCAAGCCAGAACACCGGTTCTATACTGTTTTAGACCTAAAGGGTGCCTTTTCCTCCCTTCCCCTGGCAAAGCAGAGTCAACCTATCTTTGCCTTTGAGTGGGTGGACCCGACGGAGGGAGAGTCTGGACAGTTAACTTGGACTAGGTTGCCGCAAGGATTTAAGAACTCACCCACTCTGTTCCATGAGGCCCTAAACCAAGACCTCCGGGAGTTCCGTCAGGACCATCCACGGGTGACTCTGCTCCAATATGTAGATGACCTCCTACTGGCCACGGAGGAGGAACAGGACTGTAGACAGGCCACTCGAGACTTGCTGACCACCCTAGATTATTTGGGGTATCGGGTCTCAGCCAAGAAAACTCAGCTATGCACTACCCGAGTGACATATTTGGGTCACAACATAGAAGGGGGTAGGCGAACTTTATCCAGTAGCAGAATAAAGGCCATCTTGTCAATCCCCAGGCCTACCACCAAGAGGCAAGTCCGGGAGTTCCTCGGGGCAGTGGGTTATTGCAGGCTATGGATACTAGGTTTTGTAGAAATTGCAAGACCACTATACTCTGCAACGGGGGGAAAGGAAGCCGCCCTGATCTGGACAGAAAAGGAAGAAGAGGCTTATAAGAGACTGAAAGAAGCCCTGGTAAGAGCCCCGGCACTCGCCCTGCCAGATCTAACCAAACCCTTTCCGCTATATGTAGCTGAAAACAAAGGGGTGGCGAAAGGGGTCCTCACACAACCCCTAGGACCATGGAAGCACCCCGTTGCTTATCTCTCTAAGAGACTTGACCCGGTGACCTCGGGATGGCCCAACTGCTTGAGAGCCATTGGAGCCCCTGCCCTGCTGGTAAAGGAAGCCTCAAAGCTAACCTTTGGCCAAAATCTCCAAGTAGTTGCTCCGCATGCAGTTGAGACCTTATTAAGGAGCCCCCGGAGAGATGGATGTCCAACGCCCGCATTACCCAGTACCAGGTGTTACTGCTAGACCTACCACGAGTCAGCTTCCTGAAAACGGCTGCCTTGAACCCGGCCACACTCCTCCCTGCCGAGGAGGCAGAGCCCCCTTTGCATGACTGCGAGGAGACACTAACTACCCTCACTTCCCTCCGAGAGGACCTTGTGGACCAGCCCCTGCAGAATCCGGATGAGACCCTCTACACGGGCGGGAGAGGAAGGTACCCTGGGTTTGGTACCCAGACCCACCAAAGCACCCACCTGGGGAGAATGAAGCTATCAGAACTACTGCAGGGCTTCTGGCATTATAGGCCTCCGGGTTTGGTTAGGTCTGGCATACAGTCCCTTCAGGCCGGTGCAGGACTTAAGGGAAGTAAACAGAGTGTAAGGGCCCCCTGTTGTGGCCGCACCAGGGCAGCGATTCCGAGGTCAGAACCCCGGAGAACACTGGGAAGTGGACTTCACCGAGATACCAGGAGGACAAGGAGGGTATAAGTACCTGCTGGTTTTCATTGATACCTTCTCTGAGGCATACCCAACCAAGGCAGAGACAGCACAGGTAGTAGTTAGGAAACTCCTCACTGAAATTGTCCCCCGGTTTGGCCTGCCACTATACATGGGGTCCGATAATGGCCCAGCGTTTGTCGCCAAAGTTACACAATCCATAGTTAAGGCTCTGAGGGTTACCTGGAAATTGCATTGTGTTTATAGACCACAGAGTTCTGGACAGGTAGAGAGGGTGAATCGGACCTTAAAGGAAACATTAACTAAGTTAAAATTAGAGACTGGCATAAACTGGATAAGTCTCCTTCCTTTTGCTCTCCTCAGAGCTAGGTGCATCCCATATATTTGGCAGGCCACCACCTCTTCTTCCCCGCCTAAGGGAGGAAGAGCTTGCCCGGCTGTCTACCCGAAATTTGCGTAAGTCCTTACAGGCTTTGCAGAGCAGCGCCACATCGGCACGACGGGTGGTGAGAACCGTACGGGAGGAGGATGCACCGAGAACCAATCCAACACAGCCTGCCTTCTCTCCGGGTGATCTTGTTTGGGTGAAGCATCACGACCCTGGCAGCCTGGAACCTAGATGGGATGGACCCTACCAGGTGGTGCTGAGCACGCCAACCGCCATCAAAGTTGCAGGAAAGAGGCACTAGATTCATCGCACCCAAGTGAAGGCAGCTGACAGTGGTGACAGCCCGTGGAGGTGGAAAGTGAAACTAACCCAGGACCCACTAAAGGTGAAACTAGAGAGAGGAACCAAGATGGTGGCATAGGTAAACACCAGAGTTTGCTGCCTCGAACAACCACTTCAAAAATACAACTAAAAGACGGAGAGGACATCATCCAGAACCACAGGAAGGCTGGGTGAGTGGAAATTCTACAACTAGAAGGAAAGAGAAAAGCACACTGAGACTCAGAGGAGGTTCAGTGCAGAAGGAAAATACTAAGGTGCGGAGTGCATGAGTAGCGGGCTGGTGGCTGAGGGCGCGGTTGTTGTTTTCAATCGGGAGGGAGTCTCAGGCTCTGAGCTCCAGTTCCAGGCGAGTCTCTAGGGACCCAGACTCACATGGGAGAAGCGGGACTGTCTGGCATCGGTCAGAACCCGAGGGCAGCTTTCTCTCCGAGGGGCTTGCAGCGATTACCGGGACACTGAGAAGCAGAGCCTCTGAGGGCAAGACTGAGAGCAGCCATAACTGCTAGCCCTGCCCTGTTCATCCCGTAGGACCTGCACCGCCCAAGCCCTGCAGGGAGGCTTTTGCTGGATAGCCTCAGGCAAAGGCTAGATTAGCACCTCCCTAGAGATCCAGGAGCCAGGAAGCCCAGAGGTCAGAGTGGGACCATCCAGTTTTCAGCTCGTGGAACCATAAAAGACACACTCAGGGGGCAGACTCAGTGAGCACCAAAGCCCCATTGAAGCAAGTCTAGCCCCAGAGCAGTGTCTCCAGCACAGAAGTTCTCCCACTGCAGACACAGCTGATTCTCACAGCCAATTGGCCTGGAGGTCAATTCCTCCCAGTGATAACCACAACAATCAAGGCTTAATTACAACAAGACTGTGCACAAAGCCCACAAGGGGGTGCACCAAGAGTGTCTACCTCAGGTAATTGGGACACTTAGCACAGAAAGGCACTCTATCGACACAGCAAAACATAAAAAATGCTGAGACAAAGAAACAGGACACAAATGACAGAAATGGAGGAAAGCAAACTGCTGGATATAGAGTTCAAAACCACACTTTTAAGGTCTTTAAAGAACTGTCTAGAAGCCGCCGATAAATTTAGTAAGGCCCTCGAAAAGACTGGTGAAAGCGCCGATAAATTTAGTAAGGCCCTCGAAAAGACTGGTGAGACAGCCGATAAATGTAGTGAGATCTTCAAGAAATCTAGTGAGACCATCGATGTTGTGATAAAGAACCAACTAGAAATTAAGCATACACTGACGGAAATAAAGGATATTATACAGACTCCCAACAGCAGACCAGAGGATCGCAAGAATCAAGTCAAAGATTTGAAATACGAAGAAGCAAAAAACACCCAACCAGAAAAGCAAAATGAAAAAAGAATCCAAAAATATGAAGATAGTGTAAGGAGCCTCTGGGACAGCTTTAAGCGTACCAACATCCGAATTATAGGGGTGCCAGAAGAAGAGAGAGAGCAAGATATTGAAAACCTATTTGAAGAAATAATGACAGAAAACTTCCCCTACCTGGTGAAAGGAATAGACTTACAAGTCCAGGAAGCGCAGAGAACCCCAAACAAAAGGAATCCAAAGAGGACCACACCAAGACACATCATAATTAAAATGCCAAGAGCAAAAGACAAAGAGAGAATCCTAAAAGCAGCAAGAGAAAGAAAATCAGTTACCTACAAGGGAGTACCCATACGACTGTCAGCTGATTTCTCAACAGAAACTTTGCAGGCCAGAAGGGAGTGGCAAGAAATATTCAAAGTGATGAATACCAAGGACCTACAACCAAGACTATTTTATTCAGCAAAGCTATCATTCAGAATTGAAGGTCAGATAAAGAGCTTCACAGATAAGAAAAAGCTAAAGGAGTTCATCACCACCAAACCATTATATGAAATGCTGAAAGGTATCCTTTAAGAAGAGGAAGAAGAAGAAAAAGGTAAAGATACAAATTATGAACAACAAATACACATCTATCAACAACTGAATCTAAAAATCAAGTGAATAAATAATCTGATTAACAGTATGAACTGGTGGTTGTAATAGAATCAGGGACATAGAAAGGGAATGGACTGACTATTCTCGGGGAGTGGGGGGTGGGAAGGGGTGTGGGGGGTGCGGGAAGAGACTGGACAATAATCGTGCACCTATGGATGAGGACAGTGGGTGGGGAGTGAGGGCGGAGGATGGGGTGGGAACTGGGTGGAGGGGAGTTATGGTGGGAAAAAAGAGGAACCAATGTAATAATCTGAACAATAAAGATTTAATTTTTTTTTTTAAAAAGGTGAAACTAGTACCTGAATCATGATCTATCTACTGCTGCTCGCTGTCATGTGGAGGTTCGGTAAGCCCCTTTCCCACCAGGCCCCACATTATGCCTGGGAGGTGATCCGCACCACGGATGGGGTAGTACTGGCCCGAGAAACGGGCACCGGTGAACCGACTCTCCGGTTTGACCTGTGTAGCCTCTTCGGGGAGGATTGGAACCTGCCCCAGGACAGACCCAGGCTCATGAATTTGGGCCCAGCCGGGTCGCAGCTGGGGATCCCGGGGGGAATGGCTACACACAGGGCCGCAACCACCTAAGGCTGTGGGACCCGAGGGACTGAGCAACAACTATGGCGTACTCCCCTATATGTCTGCCCGCGCCAGCCCCGGATTCCCGTTCTGAAGTGTGGAGACCAGGAGGATTATTATTGTGGACAGTGGGGCTGTGAAACCTATGCCAAATGGCCCCCAAAGCTTCCAGACAGGGACATACGACTCACCCGACAGGTGCAGCCAGGGGCCCCGGAAAGGAACTGTACTGTTGGAAACTGCAACCCCACTGTCATCAAACCAGTGGCATATTGGGCTAAAGACTGGACCGGGGGAAAGACATGGGGATTGAGGCTATATGTCTCTGGGCCAGACCCTGGGGTACTATTTACTATCCAGCGACGGGAAATACCCTGACCACCCAACCCAATTGGCCCCCTGGCCCCTCAGCGACCCGAGGTCAGGAGACCAAGCCCGGCCCCACGTGTGACGAGCCGGCCACCACCATCATCAGACTGAGGCAAGTCGCCGGGATGCAGTAACCTGGCCTCTGCCTCGGGGAGCTCTGCTGAGACCAGACATTTTCGCGCTGCTGGAAGCCTCGTTCCAACTTCTGAACAAAAGTGCGCCCGATCTTACTGCAGACTGCTGGTTGTGCCTCAACCCTGAGGCCCCCTATTACGTAGGGATCGGAGCTTCAGCTCCATTTGGGGCAAGTGCGGCCCACGTCCGCAACGTGTCCGCGGATGCAGAAACCCTGGGACTATGTGCATGGGGAAAAGGGAGGAGGGGATTAACTTTAGGAGATATTACTGGAGCTGGGCTGTGTGTCGCATCTGCCAATTACTCCCTCCCCGATTCCCCCTATGCAGAAAATTGTAACCAAGACACTCCGACTTCCGGAGAGACCAGGGTCTGGGGCCCCCTGGTACCTGGTGGCCCCAAATGGTACCTGGTGGGCATGCATCACCGGAATCACCCCTTGCATACTCTCCCTAAACCTCCAGACTGGGCCTGAGCCAGGGCTCTGCGTCCTAACTCATATCCTGCCGCAAGTGTATTATTACTCAGGGGAAGGAGGAAGGGAACGCCTCCCTCGAGCTTCGGCAGATTAAGAGAGCCCCGGTTCTGGTTCCCCTACTCATAGGACTTGGAATTGCAGGATCCACAGCGGTAGGGACAGCTGCCCTAGTGACAGGACATCAAAATTACAAAGAACTGGGTAATCAAATTGACCAAGACCTGAGTACCCTAGAAAAATCCATAGGACAGTTGGAGGAATCAGTAGGGTCCATAGCTGAAGTAGTCTTACAGAACAGGAGGGGACTCGACCTACTTTTCCTGAAACAAAGGGGACTGTGCCTAGCATTAGGGGAGGCGTGCTGCTTCTATACTAACCACTCCGGGGTCATCAGAGAAAGTTTAAGTCAGTTAAGGAAACAGCTGATGGACAGAGAATAGGCCCGTAGGGCAGAGGAGAACTGGTATGAGAGTTTGTTCTCCTGGTCCCCGTGGCTCACAACCCTCCTATCTGCTGTGGCAGGGCCCCTCCTTCTCCTAATAGTAGGTCTCATTTTCCGACCCTGCCTGCTCAGATGTCTCCTCAATCTTATCCAAGACCGAATCCAAGCTGTCAAGCTCATGGTCCTATACACCCAATACTCCAGAATCTTAGAGGAGGATGCTGAATCAAAGATTTGATTCGGGCATAAGACCAGTAGAGAATGTGCTAGGGGCAGGGACCATGGGAGAGAAAAATTGCTAATTATCTCGCTAGAAAGGCAATGTGTTATGATTGAACCCAGCCAGGTGTGACCCTGCTCGTAAATTTTAAGTAAACTTTTTACCCTGCCAGTACCAGGAACGGCTAATGAACCTCTTTGCAGTTTGTTTTTTTCTTTTAAAAAAAAAATACTTTGAAGTCTTTGCAGATAAAAGGTCTTGCTGTATTTTCGGTCTGCACTGCAAGCTGTGAGGCTCTTACGGGAGGGACACAGCTGGTAGTCAGCTGGCCAGCATAATAGAGGCTCTTAAAATTTAAATTCTGAGTCGGTGGTCTATCTTGTTGAGCTAACCCATAACACAGCAAGTAAAGAAAGGAACTCGGTTTTCCTTGTCTTCTCCCCCAATTCCCATTGCTGGGGAATGGCATCTCAATTCACCCAGCTGTACACGCCAGGAACCAGGGACTCTAGCTACATTCTCCGTCCCCTTCCCTCTGCATCCCATCCATCAAGCGCTTCGCGTGCTTCTCAGTCTCTGCTCCTACTGTCCTCACCCTAACACAGCAGAGCTCTCACTGGGACTCCTGCAATTGCCACTGGAAGCATCATTTAATATTCTGCATAGGTCATCCATTTACATTTTCAAAGACACAGAAGGGATTTATAACGGAAAGCCTCCCTCCACCCATCTCCTAGCCACTCGATGCATCTTTCCAAAAGCCACCAGATACTCATTTTTAAAAATATACCTTCCCAGGAATATTTTATACCAGTATGTGTATTATGTATTCTAGCCCTCCCCCCCACCACTAAATTGCAGCATACCAATGCAATGCTCTAAATTGTCTTTCCTGAACTTTCAGTTCCAGTTTCACGTCTGAAGAGTATTCCTTTGTATAAATTTAACTATTTAAGCCAACCCGCTTGTTTCCAATAATTTGGTTTTATAAACAATGCCGTCACGAGTAACCTCGTATTCCATAATCTTGCCAAATCGTTTACAAGATAACGTTTGGAGGTCCAAGGACATTTGCAATTTTGATAGCTACCATGGCTTTTTGCTATTTTCATTTTTATTAAAGTTATACAAGCACACAGATTTAAGAATCAAGTCATTCTACAAGGGCTGTTACATTAAAAAAGCTAGAGAGACATCGTTTTCAGAGGCACCCCTTTAGCCCCCCACTTTTAAAAATACCCACTCCCAGGACTCTGCAGGACACACAGCGTCCCGAGTTTCCAGTTTCCGCTTTACCCATGGGCTCCTCTACGGAGGAGGATTCGGCTCTCTCCCGCCCGGTCTTCCTGACACACCCCTCTCTGCACATCTTCGCCAGGGACCTCCCTCCCGCAGTCTGCAAGGGCTCCCAGGCGGCGTCCCTCTGACGGATCGGCGGCAGCTCACCCTGCTTGTGACGCTCACGCCACAGGAAGTCACGAAGCCCCCGGAAGCTACCCGGGCGGGGCGTGTCCCCCCTCCAGGCCCCACCCCCCACGCCTCTCCGCGTTCCGGCCCATAGGCTAGGGCCGAAAAGGGGCGGAACTCCGTGAGCCGGAGGAAGTTTCCCCGCCGGACCAAAAAGCGGGGTGCACCGAGTGTCGCGGGAGCTGCTTCTAGGTCCCTTGCTCCCGCGACATGGCCTTCAACTTTGGGGCTCCCTCGGGCACCTCGGGCACCGCTGCAGCCACCGCAGCTCCCACGGGTGAGTAATTCCCCCGGACCTTCTCCTGGGGAGGTCTCGCGTCCGCTTCGATCCGAGACTCTCCGGCTCGGGGTTCCCGGGGTTTCCTGTCGGGGCGGAGACTTTAGGGCTTCGGCAAAGGGCGGGCGGCGCGGAGCTGGCCGAGCAGGCTCCGGAGGAGGCCGCGGGAGGACGGAGACCCACCCCGGCGCTGGCACGCGGAGCGTGGGTCCCGCCGGACCCTGCGCTCCTAGGGTTCGCTTCCTGCCGCGGGGGAGTTGGACAGCCCGGAGGCGGCCCCTCTCTTCCCCCCCCCTCCACCCCCCCGGAGAACCGCCCTCCCTCCTCCCCCAGCTTCGGGTCCCGGCGGGAACCCTCGCTCGGCCCCGGCTGCCGGCCCGGAGAGCTTAGGCGGGGGCTCCGGCGCTGCCCTGCGGCTCCTTTGGTCCCAGCCCCTGGGAGGCGGGAGCCTTCGCCCCAGCCCCTCTGCTCCTCTCTCCTGTCCCCACCTCCGCTCTCTTAATTTATTTGGAGCAAAGTCAAGGTTTGTCTTTTGTTCACTTCTGGGAAACTTCCTACAGACGCTTCTAATCCTATCTTGCTCTCTTTTCTTGTGTTTCTTCCCCTCTCCCCTTTTAAATTTGTCTTTCTTTGCCTACACGCCTATCAGGATTTGGTGGGCTTGAGACTGCCAACTCCACCGCCAGTGGGTTTAATTTTGGGGGTTTCGGATTAGCTGCTAACCCTGCAGTGAACTTTAATATTGGGAATTTCGGTGTTCCGACTACCTCGGCGACTCCGTTCAATTTTGGTAACAGTCTGGCAAGTGCAGGTAGATACTCGGGTCGTATGTGTAACGAATGCTGGGAGCTGGAGTCCAAGAATGTGTTGTGATTCCTGGAGTTTGGGAAAGAACAGTAACTTGTCTGAGGAAAGGACATTTATCTCCTGATGTCGAATCAGTAACATTTGTATCAAGATTTAGTTTTGGGAAGTCTGGCAAGTTATAATGTTCCTTTGTTAAATTTGTATTCAATTGGACAGAACATAATTTCCAAGTAGTTTGGAATTATTATTTTTGAGTTAGAGTATATCTTCCAAATTATTACATATTCCTTCCAAAGTATAAGCTCAGCAGTCAGGCCCATTTTCCTGGGATTCTTGGACTCCTGCAGTCACTTTTTTCATTTTTCCTGCATCGTTCATTGGAATTTCATTTTATTGTCCTTGTGTTTCCCAAGAGGACATTGTCTTATACGAACAGCAGTAACCTGTTTTGTTTTTTAACCTGTATAATAATAATGCATTTCTTTGTTCAACTCAGCATATTAGTAAACGTTTCTGTAAGATGTGTAATTATAGAAGGAATCCTCAGTTTTTTCCTAGAAAATTGTAAGAAATGATCGGAGAGGCAGTTTAATTTATTGTCAGCATTGAGTTCTAAAAGATAGGCTAGACAACTTTGCATTCAAAATGGTAATTATGAAGATTTTATTATCTAGATGGATTGTTTAAAGTTCATTGAAAAATTTGCAAAGCACAAACTATAATGTGTGTATATGTGTATAAATTTAAAATATGTCTATGTATACTTACAATGACCCTATAGAAAAGTCTTGTTCCTCAGCTGCTCGTATATGAATCTGTTGTCCATATTTCCTTACATTATGCCACTTATTCCCATGCCAATTATATGCATTTGGTAAACTTTATTTCCTGAAACTTTTTAGTTCTCTAAAACTATTTGGGAAGTTCTGGTATTTTGTGCAGTAACTTGTCAATGTGAGTATCACTTTGGTATTTGATTTGAAAACGTTTTGAAGAATACTTGAAAATTCCAAAAATAAAATGATCTATTATCATAAAGATATATTTAAAGATCACATATTACTGTCATTTGGTATGTTTATCTTTTCCGTGTTTGCTTAAAATTGGCACTGGGTAAAACACATTTTTTTCAAATTTGTGTTTCCGGACAAAACCACCCAGTTCTAATTCACCAACAATAAATACATCTTTTGTTACGTGCTTGATTTTGTGTTCCTTTGGAGTTATAATTGTTAAGTTTTGAGTTGTGATAATATAATTGCGTTTTAACTACTTTTATATACATTATTCATTAACTTTGCCTTTACCAAAGGACTGATAGAAATTTTTGTCTACTTTTTAATTTTGTATCTTTGCAGATTGACGTTAATAATAAACATTTTTGGTATGATAAGACCTGACTGATATTTTTATCATGTAGTCAATTCAGAGTATATCTTAGTTTTTCTATGGAAGGGAGAAGTAAGAAAAAAGATTGTTTCCAGTTTTGCAGTATTGCCCTAGCATACAAGTAAATAGAGTGGTTGTGCCTGCATGCAACATAGAGTCTATTCTTTTATTATTTGATTTTTGTTGAGAGAGAGAGAGGAAGGGAGAGGAAGAGAATCATCTATGTGAGAGCAAAACATAAATTGACTGCCTCCTACACGCCCCCTCCTGGGGATCCAGCCCACAACCCAGGCATGTGCCCTGACCAGGAATCAAAACAGCAGCCTTTTGGTGCATGGTACAACACTCAACCAACTGAGCCAAACCTGCCAGGGTGACATGCAGTCTACTCTTGAGTAATTTTCCATATCAGAATTATATGGTGAATATCAAAGGGTTGGGGGTGTTTTCTTATTATTTTCTATGTTACAATATTGATGAATATTTGTCTTAAAAGTCTTTTTGGCACCACATTAGTATCGGGTAAAAACCGACAATAAAGAAAATACATAAAACAATTTTAGATTGGCTAGTATCCCATTCCATTCCTATGTCAAGTTAGTTATAGTTAAGATTGATTTGTCTCTGCACTTACCCAGGTGTAATTTGCATATCTGTCAGATTTGCCAACTCCGATAGGTATCACAGAGGCCTGTGATAGCTCTGTTCACTTTCCCTGCCACTGCCTTCCACTTGTGTTTTTTCTCTCTCACTTCTTCCTCAGAGAAACACATTTTTGTTTTATAGCGGTCAATGTATTGGTATGTTTTGTTTGAAAAGTTGCTTAGTCTCACTGGAGACTAAGTAGAAATATAAGCTAAAGTAGACTATAAATTAATTGACCAAGCCAAGGTTGAAAGCTATCAACACACTCTGCCATTATGATCTGTTTGCACACTATTTTTAAAAACATTTGAATTAGTTGCAAAAATTAGGGTTTAAAATTCTATAAATTTCACATAGAAAATCTAGATCTTCTCTTTATTTGGGGGGAAAATGGGAACATATAACACTGCTAAACTACCATTCTCCTGCAGCAGTAGTCTGCTGGAATTTAGGAACTGCTGCTATTTTTCAAAACTGTTCACATTGAATAGTTCCACCACGCATTAATGTTATCGGCCTAAATTTTCTAGGTGTTTGAATTTGCATTCCCTACTCTAAAAGTACATACATAGTCATTTTAGTGTTTGTTAAACATAATGGCTTAACATGTTTTCTCAACTATAACTGTTAATCATCCCTTTAGTTGAAAGGTATATATTGCATTGAGGTATTCTAGTTTAACTACTTCTGTGGCTTATTTCTTGCAACATACTGATTTCTCGATTAGTAGAATAGTTTTTTTAAAAATGAAGTTGAAACTATAGAAAGGAAAATTAGATCAATATATTTTGCCTTTATACATAGCAATTACTTATAAAATAATTTGAAAAAGAAATTACCTCTTATGTATACAAAAGAGTCCTTCTTTCTATTTTATTTATCCCCTTATAATTAGGTGGGTTCGGAGGATTTGGGACAACATCTACAACAGCAGGTTCTGCATTCAGCTTTTCTGCTCCAACTAACACAGGCACTACTGGTAAGAGGACAATCTTAAGTCACTTGTAGAAGTGAGCTAGAGCTCAGATTTTTTTAACTTACGCAATTTCAATTTTTCATTAAAAGGACTCTTCGGTGGTACTCAGAACAAAGGTTTTGGATTTGGTACTGGTTTTGGCACAACTGGAACTAGTACTGGTTTAGGTACTGGTTTGGGAACTGGATTGGGATTTGGAGGATTTAATACACAGCAGCAGCAGCAACAACAAACTAGTAAGTATGAGGTTTTCATCTTACTTCCAATATAAAATTATAACAATACTAGAGGCCTGGTGCACAAAAATTTGTGCACTCGGAGGTCCTTCAGTCTGGCCTGTGCTCTCTCACAGTCTGGGACCCCTTGGGGGATGACCACCGGCTGTTTTAGGCCCGCTCCCTGGGGAATTGGGCTTACGCTGGCAGTCAGACATCCCTCTGGCAGCCCGGGAGCCCTCGGGGGATGTCCACTTGCCAGCGGGGAGCGGGCCTAAGCTGCAGTCAGACATCCTCTGCGCTGCTGAGGAGGCGGGAGAGGCTCCTACCACCACTGCTGTACTGGCAGCCGTCAGCCTGGCTTGTGGCTGAACAGAGCTCCCTCTGTGGGAGCACACTGACCACTAGGGGACAGCTCCTGCATTGAGCATCTGCGCCCTGGTGGTCAGTGTGTGTCATAGTGACCAGTCATTCCCAGTCTTTTTGCAGTTAGGGTCAATTTGCATATTATCCTTTTATTATATAGGATAGAGGCCTGGTGCATGGGTGGGGGCCGGCTTGTTTGCCCTGAAGGGTGTCCCGGATCAGGGTGGGGGTCCCGCTGGGGTGCCTGGCCAGCCTGGGTGAGGGGCTGATGGCTGTTTGCATCTGGTCAAACCCCTTTCAGGGTGGGGGTCTCCACTGGGGTGCCTGGCCAGCCTGGGTGAGGGGCTGATGGCTGTTTCCAGGCTGGCCACACCCCCTTTAGGGTTGGGGTCCACTGGGGTGCCTGGCCAGTCTGGGTGAGGGGCTGAGGGCCGTTTTCAGGCTGGTCAAGCCCACCGACAATGGAAGCTCCCAGCCTCTCCTTTCTTGCTTTCTTTTTTTTTTATTCTGGGATTTATTTACCTTCTATAATTGAAACTTTGTAGCCTTGAGAGGAGCTCAGAGCTGGCCAGGGTGGGTGGGAGGGAAGCTTCCTACTCGCTCCAGCTCCGTGGCCACGGCAGGCTGAAAGCAGGTATTGGGTTTATTTACCTTCTATAATTGAAACTTTGTTGCTTTGAGTGGAGCTTAGATCCCGACACGGCAAGTGGGAAGCTTGGCTTCCTCCATCATTGGGGCAACCAAGCCTCCTGCTTGCTCCAGCTCCGTGGCTGCTGGCCGCCATCTTGGTTGGGTTAATTTGCATATAGTCACTCTGATTGGCTGGTGGGCAAGGCTTAAGGCGTAGCGAAGGTATGGTCAGTTTGCATGTTTGTCTTTTATTAGATTAGATAGTTAACATTATTGAATGCACTGTTCAAAACATATTAGTGGTTAACTTTTAAAAAAATTATAAATATTGCACAGGATTCCAAAAGCTACTTCTCATGTTTATGTATAACTAGAGGCCCAGTGCACAGATTCGTGCATCAGTGGGGTTCCTTGGCTTGGACTGTGGGAATTGGGCCGAAACCGGCTCTCCAACATCCCCCAAGGGGTCCTGGATTGCGAGAAGGCAGTTCTCAGGTGACACACCCCGGAATTGGGCTCCCTTCTCTCTGGTTCCAGGTGCATCACCCGAGAACCGCAGCTGCCAAGTCACCGCAGCTCGCGGCGGTCAGTGCACATCATAACTACCATTTGGAGCGTCTGCCCCCTGGTGGTCATTGTGCATCATAGCTACCGGTCAGATGGTTGCTTTGGCTTTTATATATATACTAGAGGCCCGGTGCACAAAAATTTGGGGCTCCGTACCCTGTCATGCACAGAGCAGGGTCGATCGGGGTTGGGGAGCTCCCCCCGTCACACACAGAGCAGGGCTGATCAGGGGGTTGGGGCGCCTTCCCGTCTCGAACAGAGCAGGGCGGATAGGGAGGTTGTGGCCCCGCCCCCTGTCACACACAGAGCCACAGGGCGATTAGGGGGTTTGGTCGCTGCCCCCTGTCACGCTGATCCCGGTGCCGGGAGGTATATTACCCTTTTACTATATAGGATAGAGGCCTGGTACACGGGTGGGGTCCGGCTGGTTTGCCCTGAAGGGTGTCCTGGATCAGGGTGGGGGTCCCCACTGGGGTGCCTGGCCAGCCTGGATGAGGGGATGATGGCTATTTGCATCTGGTCACACCCCCTTCAGGGTGGGCATCCCCACTGGGGTTCCTGGCCAGTCTGGGTGAGGGGATGATGGCTGTTTTCAGGCTGGCGGGTGACTGAAGCTCCCAGCCTGTCCTTTTTTTTTTTTTCTTTTTTTTTAATTCTGGGCCAGCTTTAGCTCTTAGGCTTGGCTACAGCTCTGAGGCCTCGGCTGCTGAAAGCAGGTATCTGGTTTGTTTGGGTTCTATAATCGAAACACTGTTTCAACTCCAGCTCTGAGATCCCTGCTGGCTGAAAGCAGGTTTCTGGGGTTTTGTTTAGCTTCTATATTTGTAACAATGTTTCAAACTGCAAGCTCAGAGGCTGGCAGCCGCAGGCGGGGAACGTTGGCTTCCTCCGTCACTGAAGCAAGCAAGCCTCCTGTTAGCTTCAAGCTGCCTGGCTGCTGGCCGCCATCTTGGTTGGCAGTTAATTTGCATATTGCCCTGATTAGCCAATGGGAAGGGTAGCAGAGGTACAGCTAATTACCATCTTTCTCTATTATTAGATAGAATAGAAATGATAACTTGGGAGAAGTCTGGTTGACATGATTAGGATGTAAGTTTTCTGGGTTTAGTATCATTTGTTTTAATTTTTTGTTGCTAAAAATAAATAACAAAAATATAGAAAACTGCACAAAAGTACAGCTTAATGAATTATATATAAAGTGAACACTTTGGTAACCACTGCCCATGTCAGAAGATGGACCTGGCCAGTCTGTTCAGAAGCCCTCCACATTCCCCTCCTAATCATTTCCCCATGAAAGGAACTTAATAGACCTGTCGTTTACTATATTCACTTCCTTTTATAGTTTTGTCACTCAGGTGTGTAAACAGTATTGCTTTATTTGTCTTAAATCTCTGTAAGTTCCTCTTTTAGCTCTCTTTTTTTATTTTTCAATTTATTAAAGAAATCAGCTAATTTGTCCTATGGAGTTTTTCAGTCAGGACTTTACTGATTGCATTCCTGTAGTATAATTTAACATATTCTTTTGTCCATCCTCTGTATTTCTTGCTATAAGAGGAAAACCATTGTCATTTGCTATAAAGAAAAGATAATCAAAATTTAAGTACAAAGAAAATATAATAGTGTTAATAAATTCTAGCCAGACACCTTTGTGCCTTAAGCTCTGAGCCTTAGACATCTTCAGCCCTTTGTTAAAAAGTGAGATAAACTCAGTCATGTGGCTCAGTTGGTTGAACATCACCCCATGCACCAATAGGTCACCGATCCCTGGTCAGAGCACATGCCCAGGTTTCAGGCTTAATCCCTAGTAGGGGGTGTGCAGGAAGCAACTGATAGATGTTTCTCATTGATGTTTCTGTTTCTCACTTCCTCTTCCACTAAAATCAATAAAAACATTTTTTAAAAAGTGAGATAAGCAAGTCATGAAACATTAAAGGCATACTGGCACCAACCAGACTTTTCTAGAAAATATAACCAAATAATTAAAAGATATTTATTTATTTATTTATTTATTTATTTATTTATGTTGGTAGAAAAGCAAGCAAGAATTTCTTGACAACAGCAAAACCACACTTAGGACAGTGAAATAGGGAGGGCATAGAAGAAGCAACAGGAGAACCTAGGCTGGGCTGCTTTGGCTTACAGGGAAGTTAAAGAAAAGGGGGCCTTGGAGACAGGTTCATGGGGTTAGCCTGGGATGAGTTGCCACTGCCCATTGCTCCCCTGGTTGCAAGTGTTGTGGGATCCCTTGGAGTTTAGGAAATAAGTGCCTGTGGGGGAAGGGAGAGTGCCTAAAGAGACTTTTTTTTAACCCTCACCCACGGATATTTTTCCATTGATTTTTAGTGAGAGTGGAAGAGAGAGGGAAAGACAGAGAGAAATATCAATGTGAGAGAAACACATTGATTGGTTGCCTCCTGCCTGTGCCCTGACAAGGGCCTGGGCTAGGGGGGAGCTTACAACCAAGGTATGTTCCCTTAACTGGAATCGAACCCAGGACCCTTCGGTCCTCAGGCCAACACTCTATCCACTGAGCCAGATGGGCTAAGATGAGACATTTTCTCATAGGAATGAGTCCATTTAGTAACTCAGCTATTGCTTGACAGCTATATTATACCAGGGGTACTTATTTATCTTGCACTTTGAAAATATTGATCTGATCTAACATCTTTGCCCTTCTTACTATTGGAAAGTTGTAGCACATAGAGATTAAGTAACTTTCCCAAAGCTATACAGCCAGCTAAAGCTTTATCCTACAATATTGATGGTTAGTCCATTTGTTCTTTTCACTATATTTTTCTTGCTAACGAGAAGGAAAAGTGTTTATTAAGCTGTTATTGATAAACATTGATATAATGATTCTTATTGCTTATTTTTTATCTTCCAATGTGTATTTATTATACAAATATAATAACAATAAAGGTTGTTTAAAAGATAATTTTGCAACTTCGAAAAATTAACTTTTCCATATCTATGTCCTTTTTTATGTTTTTGGTGTGGGTCTAATATGGATCCAAGTTTGTGTGCTAGTAATAAAGTTAATTGAACAAGTTTAACATTATAAGGATTGTCCTAATATATTAGTTTCTTTTCTTTTTTTATATATATTTTTCCTTTATTGATTAAGCTATTTTCTTTTTAAAAAAATAATTTTTTATTAATTTCAGAGAGGAAGAGAGAGGGATAGAAAAATAGAAACATCGATGAGAGAAACATCATCGATAGGCTGCTTCCTACATGCCTCCTACTGGGGATCAAGCCTGCAACTTGGGCATGTACCCTGACCAGGAATCAAACTGTGACCTCCTGGTTCATAGGTAAATGCTCAACCACTGAGCTGTGTAACTGCCAGCCTGGCTATGTTAATTTTTTATTGTTGCCATAACAAAAGTGTCACAAATTTAGTGGCTTAAAAAAAACCAAAAAAATTATTATCTTATAGTTCTGTGGATTAGAAATGCAGAAATGGGTTTCACTGGGTTAAAATTAGTATGTCAGCAGGGCTGTGTTACTTCTGGAGATTCTAGGAGAGAATCAAGTCCTTTGCCTTGTCCAGCTTCTAGAGTTTCTCTGGATTTTGTGGCTTATAGCTCCTTTATATTCAGATTTTACTTTGATGCTGACTTCCTTCTTCCCTCTATGATTTTTTTTTTTTTTTTTAAAGATATTTTATTGATTTTTTACAGAGAGGAAGGGAGAGAGATAGAGAGTCAGAAACATCGATCAGCCGCCTCCCGCACATCTCCCACTGGGGATGTGCCCGCAACCCAGGTACATGCCCTTGACCGGAATCGAACCTGGGACCTTTCAGTCCGCAGGCCGACGCTCTATCCACTGAGCCAAACCGGTTTCGGCCCTCTATGATTTATGTTGAGTTCCTTCTGGTAATACAGAATAATCCCAGCTTAATCTCATAATCACATCTTCAAGTCCATTTGCTGTGTAAGTAACATATTTACAAATTATGGGGATTAGGATATGGACATCTTTGTGTATAGGGGTCACTATGCTGCCTACCATACTTAGGCTCTTAATTTTTTTTTTTTTTAATACTAATTTTGGGATATATTTTTAGCATTAGGTGGTCTCTTTGGTCAGCCTACACAGGCTCCTGCCCAGTCCAACCAACTGATAAATACTGCAAGTGCTCTTTCTGCTCCAACGCTGTTAGGAGATGAGAGAGATGCTATTTTGGCAAAATGGAATCAACTGCAGGCCTTTTGGGGAACCGGAAAAGGTTATTTCAACAATAACATACCACCAGTGGAATTCACACAAGAAAATCCCTTTTGCCGATTTAAGGTATTAATGCTTTTGATCTTCACTTGAAGGGTGTGTATAAGACAGATTATGATATTTGGTTAAAATAATACCAAGGAAACAGTTGCTTGTTTTTTTCAGTAGTCCTTGAACATGGTACAATTATATTTTTGTTTTAAAAATATAAAAATTATAAGATTGAGGTGATTTCATACATGTGTGTTTGAAGGTGCCCAGAATATGATTGAAAGGTGTGACTAGAATGTAATTTATAACCGAGGGAAAAAATGTTAACAAAAAGGGAATGGTCTGCTTGGCATCTATTAAAGGGAGATTTAAAAGTAGAATTTAGTGGTATTTATCTAACATTTGTCCTGGAAAGTATACCCTAACCATACAAGGGTATCCTATTGTCACTATTAATTGCTCGATGTCAAGGCCATTAAAACAATGTAGTCCATTTTCATTGTTGATTCCATCCCTATCAAGCAATGTGCTCATATGAATTTGACTTCTCAGATTCTGTTCATCAGCCAGTTAGAGTATATAGGTCAATTTGTAGTGTATTTTTTATAACAAATTAATAAATTACAATCCAGTTTACTTTTGCCTTTTTTGAGTTTTGTTGGCGTATATCAATCTCTTAAACCTAATCAATGTGTAGATAAGCCTAGTGTTTAGAGCTACAAAGCTTAGAATCAGACTCTTGGACAACAAAAAGGAAGTAGTTTCTTTTAGTATGTTGAAATTTTAATACCTTTTTTTAATGACTAAGATTTATGCAGTAGATATACATAGATTGAATATAACAATTTGACTTTCCTTTTTTTTAAGTTGATAAATAACATACGTATGGTAAAATACATAACGAACTAGAGTGAATTTAAATTTTTCAAAAACTTGCAATATAATTTGTGACAAACAAGAAAAGGCTTCTATCTAAAAGAGTAATTCTCTAGAAAGATATAGTTTATCATATCTAAAACCTAAGATTCTGTGAGTCTAATATATAGTAAAATGACTTACATTTTGGTCCATGACTTTTGCAGTCATTTTTATGACATTCAGAGTTGTTTCAACTGTGTAGAAGCACCCAACAACAATGGATATCAACGTTTTTCAGAGGCAAAAGCTACTTAGTTACTCTTTTGAAAAGGAATTTTTAATTTCATTCTACAAATTTGTTATTCTGGGTTAAAATAATTTCTTTAAAATGTGTAACGTCCTAGGGCACAAGTAGGTAAGAATCATTATTTCCTTCACTACCAGACATTAAACTGTTTCCCCATTTTAGCAGATATGAAGCTATTAATATTAAATACTGGATTTAAGATTTGTACATATTTCTGATATTGTTTATTTTGTCATTCCACAGGCAGTAGGTTATAGTTGTATGCCCAATAATAAAGATGAAGATGGGCTTGTGGTTTTAGTTTTCAACAAAAAAGAAACAGATATTCGAAGCCAACAACAGCAATTGGTAGAATCATTGCATAAAGTTTTGGGAGGAAACCAGACCCTTACAGTAAATGTAGAGGGTATTAAAACATTGCCAGATGACCAGTAAGTATACAATAGGTATACTCTTTATATCTGATCAAGTGATTTTGTTGCTAAAACCCCAGTTAAATCTCAGAGCAGAATGTTATTTCTCAGATAGTGATTTTTCAGTATTTATACAGAAACATTTAAAAGCTTTTTTCTTAATCTTGGATTTCGTAACTGGATGCTAATAATTTTTTAGATTTTTCACTTAGAAACAGGAATAAACATTAATCTTGACTGTGCATATCAAGGGCCACAAAGATGTTAATGGAAAGTTTTGACTGATTACTGTTCATGTTCATTTATGGATAAGTATGATTGATTAACTTCCCTTGTCTGATAATTTTCATACTTAGTGGCAAAACATTACTTTAGAATATAACTGAAATCAGATTTTACTTCCTGGTCTTACTTGCAGTAAAACAATCTATAAGCTTCAACAGAATCTCCAAAGTACTTCTCAAACCTAGAAAAAAAATAATAGAACTTTGCAGCTAAGCAAACCTTTGACAAATATCTTATTTGCCTGTCTCATTTCAACTTTATCACTTAAGTTAATTTATAAGTGAACAGAACATTAAGTAAGAGTATCTTATTTGTCAAGATTTAAGCCCTGGCCTTGGCTCAGTTGGTTAGAGCGTCATCCCTATATGCCAAGGTTGTGCGTTCAATCTCCGGTCAGGGCACATATAAGAAGCAACCAATGAGTACATGAATAAGTGGAACAACAAATGATGTTTCTCTTTCTCCTGCCCCCCCTAGTCCCTCCCTCACTCTCTTTAAAATCAATAATTTTTTTTTAAAGATTTAAGAAAAAAATAGTTTAATTCCCTTCTAAAATAGTCATTTCTTAATTAGACTAGTGCCCTTTTAAAAATCACATGCTGCATTGATATTTGTGGCTGTGAGTTATATGTTCATATTTTATAACTTGGTTGTTTTTTTCCTAGGACAGAAGTTGTCATTTATGTTATTGAGCGTTCTCCAAATGGTACTTCAAGAAGAGTTCCAGCTACAACACTGTATGCCCATTTTGAACAAACCAACATAAAAACACAGCTGCAGCAACTTGGTGTAACCCTCTCTATGACTAGAACAGAACTTTCTCCTGCACAGGTCAAACAGCTTTTACAGAATCCCCCTGCTGGTATGTTTCTATACTCATAGAGCTGAGGAAATGAAAGCCTTCGAGATATATGCTTCCTCTGTTTTGGGAGGTGTTGGTTGATTATTAATGTTAATGAAGCCATTGTCAGCTTATCATATGTCTACTTATTCACATAGATTGGCATTTTTTATTTCATTTATTCATTTGCCTAGTTTTTTATTTTATTATATAGCTAATACGTTTGTTAGAAATAGCAAACTAAAGAAAAATTGTCTATAATCCATCTACCCAAAGATAATTTACTATTTTATTTTTTTCTAGTTTATCTCTTGTTTTAACTGAGTCTTCAAGTAAAACCTGAATGTGTTCTTATCATAAAAGGTCCTTTCATGTTCTTTCCCCATATTTTATTAGATTTTTTTTGTCTTCCTTTGTGATTTATAAGAGCTCTGTAATATCTTATAGGTTGTAGGTGTTTCCTGTCCATTTACACCTTTTGTTTAGCTTTATCTTACAAAATTTTTATTTTTGTAGTGGTCATATTTGACAGTCATTTCTCATTACAGTTTATGGGTTTTGTGTTTTATGTTGGGAATGCCTTTCATACAAATACCATAAAAATGGAAAACAGTTCTTTTAGAAAAAAAATACCATAAAAATGGAAAATAGTTCTTTTAGAAAAAATGTTTTTTCTTTGTGGTAGGTGTTGATCCTATTATCTGGGAACAAGCCAAGGTGGATAACCCTGATTCTGAAAAGTAAGTGTATCTTGTTTTCATGTAAGAACTAATATTTGCTACTAGGGAAGCAAACAAATGCAAACTATTATAATTATAATCCTTATATTTTAGGTGAGCTTACTTTTATTTCTATTGCTTTTCTAAAAATGTTTTATTTATTGATTTTAGAGAAAGAGGAAGGGAGACAGACAGAAACATCAGTTTATTCCACTTATTTATGCATTCATTGGTTGATTCTTATATGTGCTCTAACTGGGGATCGAACCCACAACCTTGGCGTATAGGTAGCTCTAATCAACTGAGCTACCCAGCCAGGGCTATTTCTATTGCTTTTTAAAGAATATTGACTATGGTAAGGCAGCATTTTGTGGTGAAAACATTGAAATCTGAGTACCATTACCCTAATAATGTTTGTTTTTAATAATGTAACTTTTTCCTGATCTATATTTTCTCATTTGTAAAATAGGGAGGTTGAATTAAGTTTACGTGGTGTGACATTATTAATTTCATAATTGTAGATCTGCCTTTAAACTCTAGAAATTTAATGTGAAATTATATGGATGTTATTATGAAAACCCTTTTTGAATTTTGTAATAGTAGACTTAAGGTATGAAAATTGACCACTTGATTTCTTCAGGTTAATTCCTGTACCAATGGTGGGTTTCAAAGAACTTCTTCGAAGGCTGAAGGTTCAAGATCAGATGACTAAGCAGCATCAGACCAGATTAGATGTAAGCATTTACCTTCATTCTCTGGCCTTGGGATCATAGAAATTTCTTTCACCATGTGTGTTAGTTATTAACTAATTTTATCTTATAGGGAACAATATAGTGTATACTGCAAATTAGCAATTATAGTGTTATACAACTTTCTTTATTATAGACTCCAAAATCATATCAATCTGATTTGATATATTTCAACGATGAATTTAAAATTGTTGACCTAGCAAATTAGACTTTCATTTTCAATTCCAGCCAAAAAATGCATATAATTTGCTCTATTATAAACACTTTTATTTATGGGGCCTTATAAAAATGAAGGTTATAATTATGATGTTATCAGTATTTTATAATTGTTGGTTAATGAAGCAAATTTAAGTTACTGAATGCTTAAATTTACATAATACTTTGTTTTATAAAGTAGACTTTTGTAATCAAATACCTAAAGGTCGCCTTCAAATTCTCTAAATGGAATTTTTCATGAGCTGTTCATTCAGATTCTGTTTGAGTAATGAAAACCTGCTGTTTTATGAAGCAACCCATTTTACTGTCAGCTAGCTCTAATCGATACAAATTCTCTTTTTATATTGATCCAGTATCTGCCTTGTTATAATTTACACCCATTTTCTCTGGCATTGCTTTGTAGGTACTTAGTGTTCTTCCTATGACAGCTCTACAAATATTTGAACATCATAATCATTCATCCTTTTTAGTATTAGCTTCTCTGGATGAAAATTCCAGCATAGTTTTGCATGTGGCATGATTTCTGGACTTTTCATTACCTTGATTTTATTGATTTTTCATTGACTTTTTTCTGGTTTTGTTTATGATTTCATTAATTTCTACTCTTAACCATTTTCTTTATTCTGCTTGCTTTGAATTTATTTTTCTCTTTTTCTAGTTTCTTAAGGTAGCAGCTTAGGTTATTTATTTGAGACCTTTTGTCTTTTCTAATATGAGCATTTAAAGCTATTAATTTCCTTATAAGCACTTTACCTAAGTCCCACAAATTTTGATAATGTCCTGTTTTCATATTTGACCCAGTCAGAATATTCTCTAATTTCCCTTGAGGGTTCTATTTATTGGATTTTTTATTTTTACTAATGGATTATTTATTATTTTTTTAATTAAACTTTTTATTACATTTTTTTGGGTGACATTGGTTAATAGGATCATATGAGTTTCAGATGTACATTTCTATGATACATGATCTGTATACTGCATTGTGTCCACTACCAAAGTCAAATGATCTTCCATCACCAGGTATTTGGCTCTCTTTACTCGCCCTCCCCATGCCATCACCTTCCCTCTGGTAACCACCATACCATTGTCTGTGTCTATGAGTTTCATTTTATATCCCACATATGAGTGAAATCATATGGTTCTTAGCTTTTTCTGACTGACTTATTTCACTTAGCACAATATTCTCAAGGTCTATCCATAGTGTCTCCAATGGCAGTATTTCATATTTTCTTATGGCTAAATAGTATTATATTATATATATGTACCACATATTCTTTATCCAAGCCTGGATTATTTAGAAGTATTTTCATTTCCAAGTGTTTGGATATTTTCCTGTTATTCTCTTGTTGATTTCTATTCTGATTCTTGATATGGTCAGATAACTTTGTATGACTTCAGTTCTTTTAAATTTGTTATCGTTTTTAACAAATCGTATTCCGGTGTTCTTGGGTGTAGTTTTCTGTTACCATGAGTGAAATCCAGTTAGTAGATAGTTCAATTCTTATATAATCTTGTTGATTTTGCTGTTTAAATAGTTCTGCTATGAGAGGAGAGTTGAAGTTCCCAGCTACAATTGTTTTATCTTTTTTCTCTTTTTTGTTCTACCATTGGAGTTGAAGAAATCTGATAGGATTTTAATCTTCTTAAATTTACTGAGACTGCCCTGACTGGTTTGGCTCAGTGGATGGAACGTCAGCCTGCGGACTTAGGGGTCCCGGGTTTGATTCCGGTCAGGGGCGTGTACCTTGGTTGCGGGCACATCCCCGGTAGGGGGTATGCAGGAGGCGGCTGATTGATGTTTCTCTCTCATCGATGTTTCTAGCTCTCTATCACTCTCCCTTCCTCTCTGTAAAAAATCAATAAAATATATTTTTAAAAAATTTATTGAGACTTATTTTGCCATCTAATATGTGGTCTGTCCTGGAATAGCATATTGTTTACAGCAAACTTTTATAAGTAGAAAGAGAATACTGTAAATAATGATAAAAAGTATAGTGTGGTAAATTCATAAACCAGTAACATAGTTGTTTATTATCAAGTATCATGTACTGTACATAAATGATACTTTTATGTTACTGGCAGCACAATAGGTTTGTTTACACCAGCATCACCACAAGCACAAGTAATGCGTGAGCTATGACCTAGGTTGTGGATTCAGTCCTCTGTTGGGAGGCAACCAGTCGATGTTTCTCTATCTTTCTCTCTCTCTTTCTCCCTCCCCCCACCTTCCCTCTCTCTAAAATCAATAAACATATTCTCGGGTGAGGGTAAAAAACAAATTTTAGATGTACAAAGGGTTAGAAATATAAAGACAAATTTAAAAAGGAGTTTATATTTTGAGAGATGAATCTCAGGCTTATCTCAGAAATTACTCTTTGTATATAAGTGAACCTGATAAATAGTTGTGATATGTATACTTGATTTACCTTAAACTTTTAAAAAATACAGATTATATCTGAAGATATTGGTGAATTACAGAAGAATCAAACTACAACTATGGCCAAAATTGCACAATACAAGAGGAAACTCATGGACCTTTCCCATAGAACCTTACAGGTAGTAATCTGGATATTTTTTCAATATTTATAAGACTATATATGTAATAGAAGTGCTAAACATGAATTTTTTTGCAATAGAAAAAAGGTAGTAATAATAGTCTGAAACTAAAAGTAGCAAACTTTCTCAGTAAAACCTGTCAGTTGGAGGAGTGGCATCATAAGATTGGGTGAAGAAAGTTAAAAATAGTCTAAAATTCACATCTTACTGAGAGGTTCAGGGGAAGCAGTAAAGAAAGAAATCATCTTGCCCTGACTAGTGTGGCTTGGTTGATTGGAGCATTGTACCATACACACCAAGATCCCTGGTATGGGTGCATGCGGGAGTCAAATAAATTATAGAATAAATTACAGAATGTGGAAAGATGGATATATATAAGATAAATACTATTAATGGAAACAGGAAAATATTCTTTTCACTATGATGAAAAAACTATAAAATACTTAGGAATAAATTCATGAGGAAAAGATAAAATCTGAATTAATGTTTACAAATAGAAAGTATGACAGTGGGGTTTCAATTTAGTAGGTATATTTAACTTAAATAATGGAGTAACTGGCTATCCATCTGGAAAAAATTAAAATTATACCACTGTTGTCACATCATACACAAAAATAAGGTAGGTTAAAGACTTAACTCTTAAGAAATTTATGAAGCTAGGGATTAGAGAGACTTTTGGCCAGAAAGCCAGAAACTATAAAACAAAATTCCCTACATAAGAATTAGAAAATTTTGTATAGCAAAAGATACCAGAAAGAAGCTATTTGTCAATAATTTAGTGATTTCAGAAAAAAAAAAACACTTGAATTTGGAAATAGTATAGATTTTAGCTATAGTATAAATATCCATATTATACAAAGAGATCATATAAATTGACAAGAAAAAAACAATTGAAATATAGGCAAAATATGTGAAAAAGCACTTCATAATGTGGAAATGATTAAAGAAAAGGTGTGAGTTCCCTTTAAACTCATTAGGTTGGGAAATTTAATCATTACAACCAATAGCTGACAGGAATGTGGGGAAAAGCATATTCTCATGTGCCTTGTGAATTTAAATTCGTGGGATCTTTTGAGAAAGCAATGTAGCAGCTTCTGTTAGAAAACATGAACTTTTATTTCTAAATATATTTTTATTGATTTCAGAGAGGAAGGGAGAGAGAGAGATAGAAACATCAATGATGAGGGAGAATCATTGATCAGCTGCTTCCTGCACGCTCCCCACTGGGGATCGAGCCTGCAACCCAGGCATGTGCCCTTGACTGGAATTGAACCCAGGACCTCCCTGGTCCGCAGGCCGATGCTCTATCCACTGTGCCAAACCAGCCAGGGCTGAAAATATATATTTAAATCCTACACATTCTTGGGGTCTATATCAGTAAATAAAGATATATACATACATAAATTATTATTATAGCATTGTTAACAGTGTCAAATCTAGAAACAAAATATATGCTCCTCAATAGGGGAATTAAATTAATTATTGGTTAATGCATGAAAATTATGGCCATTGAAAACAGTGGACTAATGTAACTTGACTAATATAAATGGACAAACATGATTCAAATCTTGAACTAAGATTTACACTATATTGTTAGTATATTATTTGGCTGATTTCTTCCAACAACTGATTGTAATAAAATTACTTGCATAACTGAAAAGAGATGATTCTATTGGTATTAGTGGGTTTTCTTTATATAGGTCCTAATCAAACAGGAAATTCAGAGGAAGAGTGGATATGCCATCCAAGCTGATGAAGAGCAGTTGCGAGTTCAGCTAGATACAATTCAGTGTGAACTAAATGCACCTACTCAGTTTAAGGTAAGCAATTATACAACTACTAGAGGCCCAGTGCACGAAATTCATGCGGGGGGGGGGGGGGGTGGGGAGTGGGGGGATTCCCTCAGCCCGGCCTGCACCCTCTCCCAATCCAGGACCCCTGGCTCCTAACCACTCGACTGCCTGATTGCCCCTAACCATTCTGCCTGCCTGCCTGATCGCCCCTAACCGCCTCTGTCTTGGCCCCTACTGCCAAGGCTTCGTCCAGAAGGATGTCCAGAATGACATCTGGAAGGTCGTTTGGCTGTCCAGTCTAATAAGCATATTATGCTTTTATTATCCTATATTATAAAGAGCTAATATGCAAATAGTCGCCATGCCTCACACCAGGGCTGGGGGACCTGAGGCCGCATCCCCTCCCCTGGCGCCGGGGTTCCTGAGGCTGCGCCCCCCGCCCTGCGGGGCTTGACGGGGGTGGGGCTGGCTGGGTCTGGGTCTTACGTGATTTCGAGGCACATGCGGGTGGGCAGGGACTTGACTCTGGGTCCCGCAGCGCACCCCAGACTCTGACAGGAGGGAGATTTTCGTATATATTTTACTAATTTTCTTTCATCTCTGACACTTCTATTATAAAGAAAGGGCAAATAGCAATATTAAAATATTTCCTCTAATTCCCTTTTAATGTGCACAAATTTTGGGAACCGGGCCACTAATTATAAAGGTAGAATTAGTTTCAGGTGGATCTACAGAAAAATACTATTGGTCTTCAAAAATTGGACTTTTGTATACTTGTTTTTTTAAAAGTATTTGTTCTCTTTAATCAAAACTTTCTTTCTAAAGTAGACTCTTAATCATGGTGTTTTTGGCTTGTGTTAACATTTCAAATAGTGTACAGAGGAAAATTAGACACCTTTAATAGAGTAGTAACCATCCTTTTAAAAGGAAACATTCTCTTTTAAAAGCAGCTGCTGTTGTTAGCAGTTTAATTTGACTTAAGTCTTATTTTTAGGGCCGACTAAATGAACTGATGTCCCAAATCAGGATGCAGAATCATTTTGGAGCAGTCAAATCTGAGGAAAGATATTACATAGATGCAGATCTGTTACGAGAAATCAAGCAGGTAAGTGTCACTTTAGTGTGCACTTTTCTTTTTTAATCCTCACCCAAGGATATGCTTATTGGTTTTGGAAAGAGGGTAAGGGAGAGTGTGAGAGAGAACATTGATTGGTTGTGGTTGTCTTCTGTATGCGCCTGGCAGGATTAAACCTGCAACCTAGGTATGTGCCCTGACTGGGAATCAAACCTGAGACCTTCCTGTGCAGTTCATGGGATGATGCTCCAAACAACTGAGCCACACCGACCGGGCTAGTGTGTACTTTTTAAAAAGGTGATCAGTCACTACTTCATATCCATTGAGGTGGCTATTATTAAAAAACAAAAGAAAAACAACACAGAAATTAGAGTTGATAAGGATGTAAAGTAAGTGAAAAACTTGTGCATTGCTGGTGGCAATGTAAAATGATACAACCACTGTAAAAAACAGTTCCTTAAAAAATTAAACATGGAATTACCATATGATCCAGCAATTCTCCTTTTGGGTGTAAACCTTAAAGAATTGAAACCAGAAACTCAAATATATGTATACTCATGTTCACAGTAGCATTAATCACTGTAGCCAAAATGTGAAAGCAGCCCAAGTGTCCATAGATGGATGAATAGTTAAAATGTGGTATATACATACAGTGGAATATTCAACCTTTAAAAAAGGACACTACAAATAGATCAACCTTGAAGATATTATGCCAAGTGAAATAAGCCAGTTTAAAAGGACAAATATTTTATGATTCTACTTCAGTGAAGTACCTAGAGTACTCCATCCAATTCATTAGAGTAGAATGCTGGTTGACAGGGGCTTAGAGAGGGGAAATGGGGAATTAGTGTTTATTAATAGGTACAGAATTTCAGAAAAAGTTCTAGAGGTAGATGGTAGTGATTGTTTCATAATGTGAATGCTACTGAATTGTTACTTAAAAATGGTTAAAACGGGCATATTTTTGTTATGTATATTTTGCCATAATAAAAATTAAGTAAATCATTCACTTCCCCAACCCCCCAAAAAATGAACAAGAGGTAATAGAGGCACCAAAGTTCCCTAGACCCTGCTACTCAATGTGTTGGCAGCAGCAGCATCTGGGAGGTTATTAAAAATACAGAATCTGTCCTTAATGCCAGACCTAGTTAATACATTAAATGTATTTGTATGTACATTAAAGTTTAAGAAATAACTGCCCTGTATCATACCTTCCCAACCTGTATGCCACATAGAAAATATAAATATGTAGAGTTATTGATCCCCTCAGCCCTCAAGGATCCTCAGTGAAGGTTGGGGTGGCCAGGACCTCCATTTACCTAAGGCTTACATTGTATGAACAAGTTGAAAAGTACTGTTCTAGCTTACTTTCAGTATAAATACAGATTGATTTAATGAAAACTGTCCAACCATTGACTGTCTAAAGAAAATGTATTCAGGCGGTAAACTTTGTGAAAGATTATGTAAGACTGTTAGCATGGCCCAGAGGATTTTAGATGTTTTTAAATATCATCAACAATTCTGATTTTATTATGTGCTTTAGGATGGATAGTTCCATTTTATGCAATTAAAAACTAGTTTGGTTCCTAGGTTCCTGGACAGTGTGCATACATTTTAGTTATATTCCATTGTAAATATCTGCAATAAAATTAACTGAAAGATTCCAGCATATTCGAATAAAGAACTATATTAAAGAGTTTATGCAATAAAACGGGGAATAATACAACCATCTACCTAAAATGATGAAAGCAGTATATTGTTTTGGGATTGAATTGTGATTCATCACTACTTCATGACCTTGAGCAGGTTACTTCCCTGCACCTCATTTTCTTTATTTGTAGAGAAGAGTAATAATTGTACCCGAAAAAGTGCTCAGAAAGATTTTAAATGACTTAATACTTATGAAACTCTTCAAATTGCCTTAACCACTTAGGAAAGACTCTTAAAAACGTTAGCAATTGTAGTTATCACCATTATCACTATATACTTTGTACTAAAAAAAAGTGAAAATTCTCAATTTTCAGAATGATTACTTTATTAGTCATCTATATTTGAGTACCTTGCATTGTTTTAATATCATACGTTTTATCAAAGGTTGCTAAAAAGAATCTAAAAAAAATCTGCTTCTGTAATATTTCTGAAGATATTGTTCATTACATGTTTGACTTTGTTTACAGTATGTATTTTATTGTAGGTCATATAAAAAATATTAGCAAAAGATAAATGTGCATGCCCACTATAGAGCATCTTCAGAGTGCTGTATTGCTAGTAAAATCATCCTTTTTCCTGTGAGTAGCTTGCAGTTTAATAAAGTAATGTATTAATATTTTCCTTAATTTCTTCTAGCATTTGAAACAACAACAAGAAGGCCTTAGCCACTTGATTAGCATCATAAAAGATGATCTAGAAGATATAAAGTTAGTAGAACATGGATTGAATGAAACCATCCACATCAGAGGTGGTGTATTTAGTTGACAGATCACAAACTTGTGATAAAGGTTTATGAACTATATCTTCTTGCTACATCAGGCCTTCCCTAAGAATGAAACTGACCACATGGAGGAAACGGAAAGAAAATTCTCTGCTGGCTTGGTTTTTGAGAAGGTTACTGATAAATTATTATTCTTCAGATTTGAAATAAGTTACTTCACAGCTCTTCAAGGACAGCCTTCGGAAGATTTATATCTAAAAGCTGTTACTTACTTTAAGAAGTACATAATTACCAAAAACGTACTATTGTACATTTTTACAACAGCATTTTTCTTAAAAATAATCAGTGTTTAATGATTATTCTCCATTCAGCCTGTACTCTACTTTCCATAGCAAGTAAATATGCAATATCTACTTTGCACATAAAATGTATGACTACTTGGCTGTTGGAGATTAGTACTTCAGAAAATAAATGTACATCAGTTTTTATATTTGTGAATTCATCTGTAGAAGGAGTAAAGAAAATCCAAGAGTATTTAATGATTAATGTGGTTTTCATTTCATTCTATAAAGATTTGAAAATATATTTTTATATTATTTTGCTTATTTGAAATTTACAGAACACCTACGCAATTAGGATATAACAAAATTACATTTTATCATTTTTGCAACTTTTGTTTCTTTAAACATTTTTATTTCTAAAAATGATGAAAACAAATAAATTCTTGATTGTAATTACTTTTCTATAATTCTGTTTGGTGCTTTATTTAGCTCTGGGAGAATGACCATTCATGTCTATCACAATTCAAGAATTTTAGTCTTTGCTTGTTTTAAAGTCTGATTTTTCCCTCCTAAGAAAAATATGTCACTGCTGCTTATTTGACTTGGCAAAAAAACGTCAGCTATCATTTAGGATACAGAATTACCTAACATATTAGTATCTAAAAATCCTAGAAAATGTGAATTAAACATCATAATGTGAAACAGTGAATCTTTCATTACCAGGTAACTTTAAACAATTTTTCTTACTACAAATTGCATACCTGGCTGCATCATGTTGGCCCCCTCTTGGAAATGCTTTAACTTTCATTTCTGTGTGATCCTTTGGTATGAATCTTGCCATTGTGTTTTTACAGGGATAGTGAGGAATATATACCAAGAAGCCATCCTCTGAAATCCCACTATAGGAATTTCAGTCCACCTGCAGATTAGGGTAACAATTGTATAGGAGACTGAGAACTTTAAAACTGATTGTTTTATTTCCAAGTTAGTTACTAGTAGTCTGCAGCCACTTTGCCAAGATTATGGCATGCAAACTTGTTACACTCTATATACCACCCTCTTTCATCATACTTTCCTAACTTGTTGTTACAATCCAACAATGTTAGGAAATAAATTTTTTTCTCCTTGGACCAGAAGATAGGTACTTCCATCCTTCTCGTCCACGTAGCCACTTCCTCCTCATTAGAAGGTATCTGTCCCTTTGCACACCCTCTTACTGAAGGAAGAGTTGTTGATCTGATGAGAATTGTTCCTCATTGAGCCACATTCCATGAAGAACAAATCACTACTCACACACACCAAGCTCACTTCTCTAGTCTTTCATTTTTTTCGTGTTCTGATAGGTTCCTAATTTTGCAAGATCAATACCCCTAGATGGGGCCTAGAGCCTGCCTTTTAAAGACAGACAGATATACACACACACACACACACTCAAAGGCAGTTGACTTACTGGTGACATGCATGTGTAAGGCTGACCTGTGGTCCTTGTCCATGTAGCTGGTTAGATATGACTTGATCTGTACATAACCAAGTTCTAGATTTAGGTGAATAGGAGACAAGGCCCACTTTGGCCTCTGCTTGAAGTTGTGTTTTCCAACGCAATTTACAGAAGTTCTGTGTTTAGTCTGCAACTGACTAATGGTTCTTGTGGGTAGACTAAAAATTCTGAACAGGAAGAGAGTTACATGGTGGAATTAAAGCACATTGAACCCCTAACAGTTTAAATTTTATGTAGTGTTTTTTTCTTTTGTATCTTTGAAATCCTTTTTGAAACATTGGCAACATGTAAATAACTGTCAGTTACCAAAGCCCCTGGCCTAAATCAG
Organism: Myotis yumanensis; assembly: GCF_028538775.1. Classification (NCBI taxonomy): domain Eukaryota; kingdom Metazoa; phylum Chordata; class Mammalia; order Chiroptera; family Vespertilionidae; genus Myotis; species Myotis yumanensis. The sequence continues at coordinate 191,881,768 of NW_027223752.1, forward strand.
TCTCTAGTATACCACCACAATACCCTGAGGAAAATGGTATTATACTGTATAACCTCATTTTCCTTTGCTTATTTAGCATACATAAAAAGTACTGTCCACCTTCCTGTTTTAATGAGATTCAAATTAGGCACTATGTATGTGCAATACTTGGTAAACTTGTGTTTACAGAAATATAAAGTTCATATTTTGAGGGATCATACTATATGAAGTCAAAAGTCTATTCCTTCAAGGATGAGTAGAACATCTTTAAAATTCAGTTTTGCAACAGCATGATGACCTACAGTGCATTATGCTAAGTGAAATAAGTCAGAGAAAGGCATACCATCTGATTTTATGTAAGGGGCCAGGTGGATACTTGAATATGGAGGGGACCACTTTTTAAAGTATACTATTGTCTAACCACTATGCTGTACACCTGATACGAATATACAGAATATTGAATATAAACTATAATTGAAAATAAGAAAAAATCCACCCCACCCCCCGGAAAAAATTCTTATTGATTAAAATCATGTTAACCACTAACATTGGATATTTTAGTATTGGCAATTCTGAAATTATATCTAATAATCTTGTCTTTTATTGAATTCAACCAGAAATAAGGTTTTTGCAATAAGATTAATATACAAATAAGTGAAAATGATTATACAACATAACTGGACAAACTTTCTGAATTTGAAAACTGAATAACATATACAGTTCTCATTTTATCAACTGACTTTGGCCAACAAGTGAAAAATATAACATTCCTTTTGATCATTTCCTGTGGGATCCCTGTAGTGTACTTAACATAATAAAGAATATAGCTGACTAAAGACTAACAAAGAGATATATAGAAGCACTGATTAAAATGATGAATGCCCCAAACGATGGAAGGAGCATTTTGCCAGAGGATGCAGAGGGATGGGTTTTGGGACGTGGAACTGGACCTGGAGCTGGAGCTGGAGCTGGAGCTGTTAATGAGAACACATAGTCATTGACACGTGTCATCAAGTTCATCCACCTATTCCATATATCCTGAATATGTAAACAGACATTCAAGATGAGTTAGAAACTAACTTGAAATACTTCCAACCAGGAACAATTTTCAAATAAATATCACTCATTACAGATTTCAGGCTATATTTTCATATAAAGGGTGGGGCAAAAGTAGGTTTACAGTTGTACATATAGAATAATACCATAATAAATATAATATTTATATAGACAAGATAATTTTTATTCAAGTTCTCTAGAATTAGCAATTTTCTATCTTCATTTTTTGCATACATAGGCAAGGTTAGGTTAATTTTGTGTCTTTTCTATTTCAAGTAAAGTATATTTTATACGCATATACTGACAGCTACCAATATAAAATAAAGTTGCATTTTAAAATACTAAGCCCTGCAAGTTCATTAAAAAATTAAAAATGTCCCCCTCATACATACCAGTCAGTTTTCTGCTTTGGAGAAAACTGCTTCCCGTTCATCTACACTAGTGGAGAGGAACAGTGGAGTCCACCCATCTCAGGATCTGTTTGATACTACCCTTAGCTCAGATACCTGACTTCTGGCTGTGTTTTGGCTTAGACTGTACAAGCGAGGGTTGACTAGAAGTATCCAAATGGAATTACCACTCAGGTTTTGTAAGTGAGGCAAGAAACAGTAAATTTTATAAAAGCTTTCAACTCATTTTGTCAATTGCCATAATTACAGACATGCAATTACATGTACACAGATTGCAGGCAGATGAATTCATGCATTAGTTTGTTACTATAGAGCAGTGGTTCTCAAGGGGGCAGTACTGCCCTCTAAGAGACAGAAATTTTTCAGGGTTTTTGTTTGTTTGTTTTTTAATGTTATTTATTTATTTCAGAGAGGAAGGAAGAGAGAGAGGGATAAAAACATCAATGATGAGAGAGAATCATTGATTTGCTTCCTGCATGCCCCCTACTGGGGATCAAGTCCAAAATCCAGGTGTATGCCCTGATGGGAATAGAACCATGACCTCCTGGTTCATGGGTAGACTCTCAACCATTGAGCCACACCAGCTGGGCTGTCAGGATATTTTTTGATTGTCACAAGGGTGGAGTAGAAGTAAAGGGCTAGTTTTGCACCAAGAAAAATCGACCTATACAAATTTCAAATGCACTGCTAGAAATATACATTAGTTAAAAACCTATTTATAATTAATTAAAAACCTATTAGTTAAAAAACCAGAACTTAAAGTCAGTTTTACATATAAACAAAATATTTTTAGTTTTCATAAACAGATCTATCCAGGACCCACTGTATTTCTTCACTTTCATCTTCTTATAGTCACAGAGTAGCTTCTGTCTTCTCTTAAATCCAAATTTATTTGCATAAGGAAATACAATCATCTGTCTACTGCATAATGTCTTCTAATATAATCTAGGCATTTACATATTAAAATGCACATAATTTTGTTATAAATTATAGTTAGGATATTATTTTTTAATGGGTAAAGGTAGGTCACCTTATCTATGAATCTTATTTCAGGATAGTATAAGGGCTTTATAAAATAATTGTCAGAAAATGAGAGAATTGAGTTGACAGGGTTGAGAACAACTGCTGTAAACAATAGTCTCTACACATGGTAAAAACTGATTGAGAATCGTCAAGGTGCCCCACCATATACACACACATAAGCATTTGGACATGACATTATATTGTTATGATGCCTTAAGTTCTTGGAACTGTCCCTTTAAGAAAAAAATAAATTTCTCACTTTTTCTGTATTGTAGATTAAACATTTATCAGCTAAGGAAATGAGATATTTCTTACTAGGATTGTTGATGTCTTCTTGACTCTTATATTCTAAAATATAAACAGATTTTGAGTTAATTGCATTGTAAACCTATTTATCCAGAGAGAAAAAGCTGATTAAATGATTAAGCAAACTTGCTTATTCCTGGGAATGGGCCTGAGGAGCAGGGTATTAGGTTCAGAGATTTGTGTGAGCCTGGGGGAAGGGTTTAATAGTTACTCACTTGCACTCTGGTTGTTTTTTTTTGTTTTTGTTTTTTTTTTACCAAGGAAGTGTTTCCATTTAAAAAATGATTAAAATTTTTATTATAAAAAGTGCTTTTTTTAATATACTGAATTTCAATTCCCAAATGCAATATTAATACTATATATCACTCATTGTACAAACACTTTATGTATATTGCCACCTTTATTTCTTATAGACCTAGAAGGTAGATAATAGTTTTCCATGTTATACAGATGTTCCTCAAAACAAAATCAGAAGTAATCAGTGGTAGTAATTTCAAAGCTTCTGCTCCTCTTTACTATGCTATACTACCTCTAAGTGTGTGTCTAGCACTTAAATATGAATATTGCCATATTCTGAAAACTTTGAAGCCGATTCTAGAAGCCCAGGATAGATGAATATTTTTTATAACTAAATCTGGGTGAAAGACAAGTGTTGTGTGACAGAAAGTGAACAAAACTTGAAAAGTTTGAGTCCTGGTTGTCTCTACCCTTTAGCAGATTCCTTAACCTTCCTATATTTCATGTCCTCATCTCTGAAATGGCAAAAACAGTATTTATCTTAGATTAAATGAGATTCAGTATAAAGGTTTTAACAAAAAAGCATGCACTACACACAGCTTTCCAGGAGAGGGCACAATCCAAAACAGTCCCTGCAAACCTATTCCTTGTAGACTGGCATGTCAGAAGCTATACAGCTCAGGTGTTCTCCCCAGACTCCTTAAGATTAACCTAACTAAATGCTTACAGTAAAGGACTCAAAACCCCTTTGCTCCACTCCCAATAAAAAATGTATTATTAGTTTTTATCTGGTTTTACCACTTTTATTCCTAAATGAGAAAAGATTTTCAGATAATAAAGACAGCTACCATTTACTACTATTTAAAACTATTCATTTGCCAGTACTTTGTCTCATTAGGACTTTAATCAATCCTGGGAGACAGAAGTTTTCTTCATTGTACCGATTGTGGCAGGAGAGGTGCAGAAAAATGAAATTATGTAAAGTTCCCTAGAAGAGACTTCTGGTCCAGATGGCAGCATAGGTAATAAACACAGTGCTTGAATCCTCCCACAACCACATCAAAATTAGGACAAAACTACAGAACAACCATTATTCAGAACCACCTGAAATCTGGCTGAATGGAAGTCCTACAACTAGGGAATTAAAGAAGCCACTTTGACACTGATTGAAGGAGTGGAGATGTGGAACAGGCTGGTCCCACAACCACATGTGGCAGATAAAAATTAGGAGGGTTATCTCTAGGCTTCTGTCTGTACTTTGGGTAATTAACTATGAATATTCTGGTTCTGTACACAGCATGAAGTTTCCACAGACAGCAATATTAGGCAAGGCAGAGTGTAGATGGATGCAATTCAGTGAATGCCAAAAAACTATTTTTTTTAAAAATTCCTTAATGGATAGGGACTTACATCCTGAGATTTTGTGTTTTTACAGTCTTTTCAGATACCCCCATAAGGTAAACACGGCAAGTGTTAGCCAGGTTTGACAATTCTGAGGCATAGAGAAGTGTTATTACTGTCCACAGCTCTCTGGTTACATGTTATGTCCATTTATGTTATTTACTTCTTGTCTCAGGAAAATTTACTTTTTTATTTTTGCCTTCCCTGAAGCCTACATTCTGAAGCCCTTCTCAGGAACCTGACAGGAGTCACTGTTAATTTTCTCTGGCCACAGAAACTCAAGGCCCCTTCATGGCCTTGCCCTCAGCGGCAGCCTCATACATTTTAAATACCCATGGAATGGCTATGTCTTCATGGTAGGTTAAATCTTCCATGGTAAATATACCGGAAAAATATACTTAAAAAACGGCAAACCTTACGGAATGTGTACTTGGTCATAAGTTAAGAGACTTGGGGCCTTCACTCACTTGTGTGATCCTGTGCAAAGTACTTGGGTTTCCCTGCATGTCTAATGTTGACAGTTATGTCATCCCCCCATACCCAAATTGGCACATTCCTCTCTGGCATGCCTACCATTGCTTACCAGGTAATGGAAAAGGTTCTGACATTTTTATTCCTAAATGAAAAAGAAACATTCATTCCTAAATGAAAAAGAAACTTGCAGTTTGCTCCAGTGAATACAATTTCCAAAGTCTTGTCCAATGAGATACAAGTGTCAATCGTCTCACTGCACTGTAGTTCCTGGCTTCTTATTTAAAAGTTTTGGCTACATGAACCCTCACTGTGCAAATCCACACTAAGCTTAGAGGAGCCTTCTGCCATCGCACCTCACTGAGTCTATCTCCATGAAAGGAGAGTACTAACAATTAGCTTTTGTGTGAAGTTTCTATTGAGTAACTTTAGCTATAGAACCTGGAAGACGCTAGACTGCATGCATCCAAGTCCCTGCAGCCTTGCCCTTCAGCGATCCCTCCAAGGGAGCTAAGATTCCTGCTCCAGGAACAGGGATAAAGGTACTTTCTCTACTCTCTTCCCCAGCTAAGTCTTTGTAGAATGACTGGCAGATAGCTGTAAAGGAAATATTAATGAATAACAATAGTTTCATGACAATATTCTCTTCGATGCCAAGGGGAATCCTGTCAGCTCATACTTGGGCTCAGAGAGTGAAATCTGTCTTACCAGGCATTTGGATGGGTTCATGGTTCTTTACACCTAAAAATATCAATGAATATTGGTTACTGTTAATCAATTATCTTGCATTGTTAATGCTTCCTTGTTTCTATACGTCCCCCATCTCCAGCCCTTTAAAAAAGGGAAAAGAAAACAGTAACAACAAAAACACCTTTCAATGGCTCTTCATTCTCTAACTGGACAAAGCCCAAACTCCTTAACTTGAACTTCAAGAACTTCGTAATCTGACTCATATGTCTCCAACTTATCTTCATAAGGCAGTCCTAGTACATCAGCTTTAAAATGAAACAGTACTAGGTGTAAGACTCTTCTTGGTTTGGTTCTATTGTCATTATAGTTATTAGCTCAATGATTGCTCAGCCTTCTTAATCCCTCTGACCTTTACTTCCTGTTTACGAAAAGGAAATCCTTACCTTGCAGGTTTGTAGTAAGTGATGATTAAAGGAAATATATCATGAAAGTGCTTAGTACACTGCATGAAATATAATAAGCACTCAATAAATGGAGTCCCTCTGTTCTGGCTTAACTCATTTTCCAAACTCTCCAAGTCCATAATGCTCTTAGTCCTAGGAGTTCTTGTGTCCGCTCCCACCCTTGTAGCTAGCCTCAAAAAGTAAGTAAAAAGTTTACCTACCAGGTAAGACAGTGGACTCCTGGCTTTTCATTCCTAAAGATGAGAATGGGAACCATTTAGTGGAAATGCACTTGGTTTGAAAATTAATTTAACTTATATTTACATGGCTATTTATGGAAAGCTCTAAAAGATTTGAGAGATGGAGGGGACAGAGCAAAGGAGAGAAGATTTAACCCACTGGAACCTGACTGACTTCTGATCAGAATAATGGCCAGTAAACCCAGGATCTCTCCCAGATTAAGCTCCTGTTGATTTTTTTTTTTTTTAGATTCAGGCCAAAGACTTCCAACCTACATGTGTCACGATGTATTTTTAAAAAATAAAATTTATTGATTATTATATAAGTCATACATTATAATTACAGATCATTTATAAAATATTAAAAATTACTCTTACTCCTAAATCTCAGTTACTCATTCTTAACATTTTTTGGTATATTTCCTTTCAGTCTTTTTGCTATGTATACATCCCCCATCTTCAGCCCTTTAAAAAAATATATTTTTAGCATATTTTCCAGTATTATTGAGATGTAACTGACACACAGCATTATATAAGTTTAAGGTAACATCATGATTTAACTTACATATATTGTGCAATGATTACCACAATAAGCTTAATTAACATCTGTCATCTCACACAGAAAAAGAAAAGATCAGATACAAAAAAACCCCCTTTTTTTCCCTTGTGGTGAGAACTTTTAGGATCCACTCCCTTAAGAACTGTCAAATACAAGAGTTGGACATTACATCCCCAGTACTTATTTATCTTATAATTGGAAATTTTTACTTTTTCACATTTTTAAATAAAACTGGTATTAGACTCTACATGCCACTTTATATCCTACTAGAGGCCCGATGCACGAAAATTCATGCAAGAGTAGACTTTCCTTTCCCCGGCTGCTGGCACCGGCTTCCCTCCAGCACCCGGGACCCGAGCTTCCCTCCGGCACCCAGGACACGGGCAGCTTCCCTCCAGCCGCCAGCAGGCAGGCACCCGGGACCCGGGCTTCACTCTGGCCCTGGCTTCGTCTGGAAGGACGTCCTGAATGATGCCCAGAAGGACGTCTGGTCTAATTAGCATATTACCCTTTTATTATTATAGATTTTTATTTGCCACTGTATATAAGCACTTTTTCATATTCTTAAAATATGAAATTTTTAAGGTTAGTGTTTCATAATATGGGTATAATTGTATTTAATATTACCCACCTGTTGGACACTAAGGTTATTTATAAATTTTGACTACCATAACACTATGTAAATATTTTTGTACACATTTTATACACAAATCTTTATGATGATTTCCTTGGGACAAATATCTAAAAGTGTTATAACTAGGTTAAAAGGTATGAACATTTTTAAAGCTAGTAATACATCTATCAAACTGTCTTTCAGAAAAGTTCCAATTTAAAATCTCACCAGTAATTTATGAGAGTATTCCTATCTCAGCACTCTTGAGAATATTTGAATACTATCACTTAAAAAAAACTTGGGAATATACTAAATAATCAAACAGATATAGCTAACAGAACCTGTTAGATTGCTGGAAGCAGAAATAAATATAAAAAATCATAATTTTTACTTTAGAAAAAAATAAAGCCATTTTTAATGTCCCTGCCCAACATACTAGGTCATAAAGAGTTTGTGGAATAATTAGTCACACCTTCCTCTATCCATGTAACTGCTAGCATAAAGCAGAAAATAATATGTTCTCAACTACTTCTTCAACTTCTCTACTGGGATGATCTAAAGACTATTAGATAAGAGACATAAAGAGAGCTGCTGTGTCATCTTTGTAAAGAAGCCTATCCGTAACTCAGGAAGGTCTCTGATATACCAAACTAGTAAGCTAAACTAGTTCTCTTCCTACTGTTCCTTACCATGCCATGCCCATCTGCTCCCATCCGCTCCCATCCCTAAGGAGATGTCTTGCAAATGTAAAACCCAGAGTTTATGAAAATGTCTTACCAGGGTCTTCAAGCTTCTGTTTTTTATCACCTAAGTTACAAAAAGAAACTTTCCATTTTAACGATAGAATAAAATCATTGGAAGTTACTATAGTTATAACAAAATTATTTTCAGGTAATATGGCCATAAAGAACCATTTGGTAAATTTAAGTGTCAAATCAGAGTCTAAATGCACCTTGGCTAATTGGTCTGGAACCTTCCTCTGGCACCTCAAGAAAAACCATCACACCTGGATGGTGCGGCTCAGTGGTTGAGCATAGACCCATGAACCAGGAGATCAGGGTTCAATTCCTGGTCAGGGCACATGCCCAGGTTGCGGGCTCAATCCTCAGTAGGGGGCGTGCAGGAGGCAGCAGATTGATGATTCTCTCTCATTGATGTTTCTATTTCTCTCTCCCTCTGTCTTACTCTCTTTGAAATCAATAAAAATGTTTGTTTGTTTTTTTAAAGAAAATCCTGGGGGATCTCAATGAGCTAGAAAAATGTCTGTCTGGAAGAGTTAGCTAAGGTCCCTGTGAAGTGACGAGTAAAATTTTGGCTGCAACGGGCCAATAAGAAGTGTTGCCAAGCAAGTCCTCAAGTGCATAATATGCTTCACATCAGTACAGGAAATTATTTCCCAAAACATCAAGTAAATTGCATGCCTAAGGAAAGGCCAGATACCTTTTTCTCTTCAATAAAGAAAATCTTATTGTAGCTACATGGGCCAAACACATAATAAAAAACTTAAGTGCACAGAAGTGATTTGGGCTATATCACTAGGAAACTCAGGGGAGAAAAACATCTAATCACCCAGATATTTTAGTCAAATGATACCAAACAGCATATTTGAAAGGTGCAAATGACTGACTTTTCTACTTTCAGCTAAATGGTATCTCAGGTTAATCTCAATGACTGAATACAGACCCTCAGATCTCTCAAGACTGACTAGCTCTTCAGGTCTCACCAACCTTATCTCCTAGAATGTTTCCATATTGTTCAGCTCTCCAGAGTGTCAACCCTCTCATTTACAGAGAGGCAAATTTCCCCAGAATAGAGTCTTTCTACCCTCCGCCCCCTCCCCCACCTTATATTTGCCAAGTTACTCCTTCATATCTGCAAAATACTCTTTTTCTTCAGCTAAGAATTGAATTTGTTAAATAAGAAAGAGCTACTAAATATCCATATAAGGATTATTTTTAAACATGAGAGCATACTTACCAGGGCTGGCAACATAGATGGGTAGAAAATATTCTGAAATACAAACATGTTTTCATTATATAGTACTATGCTCAGACATTAATGTCAGGTTTATTAATGATAAAAATATGAGTTGGCTTACATTTTAAGATACATACAAAATATGGTGAGATGAGAAATATAAAAGCATCAGTCTCAAAAACAAATGGATGCGGATTCATTTTAATTACATGAAGAAGAATTCATAGAAAAACTAGACAGGACAGACAGCTAAAAACTTTTTAATAAGGAAATTTTCAAAAAATTCTACCCAATGCATGCATCAGCCCAAGGTATTTTCTGGCAACTTTGATTCAAATCTGTTGGGCCTATCTGATAATGCTATTCTTAGAATTCCTGTTTACCTACCCAAAGCTTTCCCATGATCCTCTAAGGAGGATTATCTTTTGTTACATCCTCCTATTTTTCCCTGAGGAAGCAGAGACAGTCTGCATTGACATTCCGACCCTCCAGCTCTCACCTTGAGCCACAGTCACTCTATTCTTTCATTAGTATCCCAAAAGTTATTTCCTAAAATATCAAAACATAGGGTTATAAGTCTAGCTCTGTCAAGTAGGAGTCAAGTAGGGGCATTCAGGAGTCCTTACACTCTTGTAAAGATAGATTAGGGTGAGAGTGGAATGGTAATACATGCCCAAGATAAATGAAGTTTGACAGAACAGCCACAGGCAAGGCTGTGGGTGTGGATAGGGGAGGGATGCCACCAGCAGAGACTCCTGGACTCCCTACTGCTAAAAGGTAGTAGCAGTAGCACAATTTTGCCTTGAGAAATGAAAGATGGCTGACAGCATGACAGTTTGGTCAGATGGCTCTGACCCGTACATGTGAGAAATAACACTGATAAAATTCCCATTACAGAGACAATACTTTGAAGCATATCTTACCTATGTTCTCAACACAATTGGCCATTTTTAGACCTGAAACATAAAGATAAAGCTTTATTAGTTAGACACAATTTACCCTGCAGAGCCACTGGTCTGTGGCTATTAGTAATTAATCTGTCAGCTCCTGGTCCATCAGACCCATAACTTAGTGGAATGCAAACTGTAGAACAATTACATATTTATATTCATATTACAGTCATCAAACAGCAGTATGATCTTTGATAAAACATCTAACATTTCTGGAATTCAGCTTCCTTATCTGGATCTTTTAGTGGGAGATTGCTTCAAATGACTTCCAAAGGCCCATCCAAAGCTAACACTTAATAATTCTATTCTATGATTTGTCTACAAAAGTTAGGAGAAAATTTAAGTATTTGTTCAACTAATCCTCTCTTCAGATATTAAATGTCCTCAACAGCAAACCTGTCCTTTTACTGTGACAGTTTCATTGAAGAAAAAGAATCTCAATCAGAGCTTCAAGATCCTTGAATATATGAACAAAGATCCTTCACATGCATATGGAGACACCAAGTTGGTCTGCTCCAGAACACTGATCTGTATGGAAGGAGATCCACAGTTTTTGGGGAGCAGGAACATGGCATCTAATCGTATACTTTTATACCTTCTTGCCAGTGATCCCCTGCAAAAAATCATCAGTGCAGCAGTGATTCCGCCGAGACTTGACATAAAGGAAAATCTGCAGGCCTGCCCAACAGCAGTTAAGGCAAGAAGATCAGTAAGAGGGTGTTTAGATTTGGTGCCAGCATGAGCCATAGAGGGTTTCTCAGATGTCACAAAAAGGTCTAGAAGTCCTATGGTCTCTTCCCCATGCCGGGCTAACTCACTGATCTAATCAAGTTCAGTTATCAGTGGAGAAACTTCTCCGGCTAAGATGGGAGAGTTCCCCAGAGTCCGGGTTTCACTATGAGATGTGGTCTTCTATAATCTGCTATCCAATCCTGCTCCATTTGTGGAGTTTGAACCAAGAACCCAGGTGACTTTCTGATCCAGGAATTAGTACAGATTTGTTAGAATCTGATGGTGCCTTGGGTGTTTGGCTAGACTAGAAATTTAAAAAACAGTTCTAGAGACAATTATAAAATGTTGCCTCAGCAGAAGATAAGTGTGCAAGCCTTATGCAGAGGCTTAGTTGAGGGTTAGGTGAAGGTGAGGGGAATTGTGGATGACAAAGCTACAGATATGATAGATTAGGCCTGGGGACTAGGCATTGGAGGATTTTAAAAGCCTTTATCTTTTGACTGTAGTATAAATTAGAACATGTTTTTCAAAGTGTAGTCTTCCAATCACATACTTCAGAATCAGTTGGATGCTTATTAAAATTGAAAACTGCGGGACTCTAGCCGAGACTACTGATATAGAACTTCTGGTGGTGGTGCCTTATAATCTGCATTTTAAACATGCACTCCAAGTGATTTTTTATGCACAAAATTTTTGAGAGCTTCCTCAGTAGTATAGACTGGGCATCTTTTCTTATGCTTATGTATTTTATTGGAATTTCTGATAATTAAATTTTTTAAGTTTAAGGAGTACGGCATGATGGTTTGATTTATATATATTGTGAAATAATACAACATAGGTTCAGTTAACACCCCAGGATTGGTATCTTTTAATGTTTAACACAGTTCCATTTATTCACGACTTCATTTCTCCTCCCTATTTGACTCTGGATTTAATTTTTCATGAGTGTTTTTAGCAGCAGGGAAGTAATCAAACTATTCTGAGTTTCTAAAGAAGTAATAGGATTAAAAATGGATGAGATTGATCCAGAAATAAACAAGAGAAGGCATAAATATTATATATAAGAATGATAAAAGGAATATAAGCATAGATTCAATAGGTGTGAAAATATATGAGTTACTGTGAATCAATTTGAAATATAAGATGAATAAGCAAATTCCTAAAAAAATAAAAAATATCTCAAGAATAAACAGAAAAACCAAATGGTATTATAACTATTAAGTAGTTTAAATTTTTTTCTACAAAGAAAATACCAGGGTAATTTGGTTATTAAATAGTACTAAAGAAGGGAGCTATTCAGAGCGAGAACCCTGGAGATCTTCAAAGGGTTTCCCTTTGAAGTATTTGGCAAAATACTGATCAGCTTATATGTATGAGGAAATTACCCAAGGCCAGGGAAAGACCCCACAGGATCAAGAATAGTGCCTTTTCCCACAAAACACACTGAAAAACCTGTAAGTTGACATTTTAGCAGGGAACGCTACAGTAAGAAGCCTGAAAATCAATAGTAAAATAAACCCTCCCAGGAGTTCCCTATTTCCTTCAGATCCTAAGAAATTACAGATGTCTGTGACCTAATTCATAGCTGATTGGTGATAATAAAACTACAGCAGTATTGCCCTGGTGGGTTTCTCAGTAGTTAGAGCGTTGGCCCCTGGACAAAAGGGGCCTGGGCTCAATTTCTGGTCAAGGGCACATGCCTCGGTTGTAGGTTCCCCAGCCCCAATAGAGGCATGTGTAGGAGGCAACCAATCAATGTGTCTCTCTCATGTCAATGTTTCTTTCTTTCTCTCTCTCTTTCTCTCCCCTCCTCTCTCCTTTCCACTCTCCAAAAATCAATAGAAAAAAATATCCTCGGGTGAGGATAACAAATAATAATAAATAAAAATAAATAAATAAATAAAAATATTTTTTTAAATGATCCCTTGTCACATTAAAATTTTACCTCCAACTAAGGGCCAAACCTGGTTCCTAAGGCCTTAGCCACTTTCACAAACAGGTGGCTGCCCATCTATTAGACCTGCAGTTTCTAAACAGTAGCAGAGGTGTCCCTGAATGCTAGATCAAATTCACAAGATACCAAAGGATACTTTAAAATTTCAAGATAAACATAGTCATCATTGATATCTGTCAGATACTGCATGAACTACTAGCTTGAGGTAGAATGCAGTTTCAAAGTTATACCATGTTACATTCTGTTTGATGATACATTTGCAAAGCTGGTTTTCAGCAACTGTTGTGATAAAAAGCAAATATATGTAAAAATTAACATGGATTAGGTAGTGTCTAATCTAATTCCAAGGTTTAAGAAGCTGTGCAGTATCCAATAGGCATATACATCCCATTAGCAAATTATTATGGTTAAGAATGAAAGAATAGTACTTTAAAAAAATTTTGTGGAGGTGGGCAAAAGAGGAGAAAATGGGGACATCTGTAATAGTTTCTACAATAAAGATAAAGTTTAAAAATTTCTGTGTATTCTTTTTTCAAACAGCTACTAAGATGTTAGGAAATAAATGCTTATTGAGTTGTTTGACTTTACCTAGTAAGTGGAACTTTGGGGTACTTCGTTTAGCCTAGGGACACTGAAATAAATTATGATAACACTAAGGAAAGGACCATGAACTGAGAAAGTCTGAAAACCTCTGCATTAGCCATTACAAAAGCCTTACCTACTACTTTACCCAAACTACTGACTCAATGGAGGCCATACCTACAAGACTTAACAACTGAAAAGACAGCACAGTACTCTAACAAAACAGCTTGTCCCCATGTTGGACAAATCCAATAGGAGGCTGCATCCATCCTATTTAATAAAGAGGTAATATGCAAATGGACCATCACACCCTCACACAAGATGATCACCCCCATGTGGTCAAAGGTGGCCGCCCCCATGTGGTCACAAGATGGCTGCCACAAGATGGCTGGCAGGGGAGGGCAGGTGGGGGCGACCAGGTCAGCAGGGGAGGGCAGTTGGGGGCGACTGGGCCTGCAGGGGAGTAAGGACAGTTGGGGGGAGAGGGGGCCAGGCCTGCAGAGGAGGGCAGTTAGGAGTGACCAGGCCGGCAAGGGAGGGCAGTTAGGGGTGACTAGGCTGGCAGGGGAGGACAGTTGGGGGCAACCCTGTGGGATTGGGCCTAAACCACAGTCGGACATCCCCCAAGGGGTCCCAGATTGGAAAGGGTGCAGGCTGGGCTGAGGGACATCCCCCCCAGTGCATGAATTTTGTGCACCAGGCCTCTAGCCCATTATAATGATGGTAACTTGTTCATTGCCTTGGATGCTCTACGTGAAGAGCTGAACTTCAAATGATGACCCAGGCAAGGAGAACATCTACGTTTATGAACACTCATGTGCCAACACTACTGCCCTAGTTGTATGATCAGGCCATTGAGACACCCAGGATTGAATTACTAAAGGTAAAGCCAATGCAGTCCTCTCTGTGGAAATAAATGCAACAAATACAACTCATGAACTCAACCTTTATGTTACACACAAATATACTCATATGAAGTGACTCCTTATAAAGAAAAGCCTCTGGAGACCAACAGAGCAAATCAAGCATGTGCTCCATTGTCTATAATCTACTACAGTAAGGGAATCATTATAAAGGACCAGGACTTCAAATGAAAAATTCTACCAGCCTCCCCAATGAAGATCTCTACAGGACTGACAGGTCTGGCTATCTTTAGCTATTTACAAGTTGCCTATAATCTTGATAACCTCTGTCTTGCCTGAGTTCCCAAACACCAACAAATTAGGAGCTGGAGAATGAGAGGAATTGGAGGAAGAATATATTCCTCTCCTTTTTGCATGAATGTGCTTGTTCTGACTCATGTGGATAGATATTCATAAAATACCAGCTTTTATTTTATATAAATGGACATATATTTCATATGACCTCAGTAAACAGACTGATCATACTAATCAGATAAAAAACACCAGTATATGAAACTGGTAGCTGATTTTGCTTCCAGTGGTTATGTAGCTACTCTCCTCTGTCTGCAGAAGTCACTATAAAACTCATCATTATGAAAAGGAGAGCTGATTTGGATCATTCCCTGGGGGAGGTGACAGACTATAATGGGCTGGGATTATGGCTCCCAAAGATCCTGTCTCCTGATAGTCACACCCTTATGTAATTCTCTCCTCTTGAGATGTCACTTCCCTGGTTAGGTTGCAAAAGACTGATCTGCTGGCACTGTTTCCTGCTTTCTCTTGCTCACTCTGGGGAAGCAAGCTGCGTCATGTGTAATGGTAAAGAATGTAGCCTAATTACACAGCTGACACTCCACCTTTATCAATATTCTAGAAGAACAGTATAGAACAGTGGTCACCAACCGGTGGTCCTCAGACCACTGGTGGTCCATGAGGTCTGAAAGGTTGGTGACCGCTGGTTTAAGGAAACCTTTGGAGCAGTGGTCGCCAACTGGTGTTCCGCGGACTACTGGTGGTCTGTGAGGTCTGAAAGGTTGGCAACCACTGGTACAGAAAATTAACCTGTGATGATTCTCATTCTCCCCTCTTCCTAACCAAATGAACTAATTTTTTTTAAATTTTATTTATTTTTTAGCTAACTAGTTTCTGTAAGGCCCACAACACATTTTTATCTTGGAAATCATAAGCAAGTTCAGAACAGTAACACAGGACTATGTTAGCACTAAATTTAGTACAGTATAACTTTTTAATTCCTTTTAGAAATATTGTCTTTTTTCATTCAAAATTATAGTTAGTCACAATGGAACAAGGTTCTGATTATATCCCCCTGGCTTATTTCTAAGAAATCTCTGGTGTCCTAGCTGGTTTGGCTCCATGGTTAGAGCGTTGGCCTGCGGACTAAAGGGTCTTGGGTTCAATTCCAGTCAAGGGCACATACCTCTGTTGCACTCTCCAACCCCTGCCCTGGGTCAGGGTCCATGCAGGAAGCAATCAACCCAACGTACGTGTCTCTCTCACATCGATGTTTCTCTCTCTCCTCTCTCTCTCTCTTTCTCTCTCCCTCCCTCCCTCCCTCCTTCCCTCCCACTCTCTCCAAAAATTAATGGAAAAAATATCCTTGGGTGAGGATTACTAACAAACAAACAAAAGCTCTGGTTATTGTCCTTCACAGTGTTTCAAAAAGCTTAGCTTCAATGATCTAGATTTGAGCCTAGGTTCCCATTAGTTATCTCTAGATGGCAGCAGAAGACATTGGTTAGACTTCAGTTTGGAATTAAATCAACACAGTCAAGTGCAGTGGCCTGACTTTGTCAGAGCTCTCCAAATAGTACATGTGAGCCTCCACAAAGGTCTCCCCCTGTGGCTGGTTTGAACATTAACCTGCTGTGTAGCCTCTGCCTGATCTTGTGGGCTGGCCCACAGAGGTGTGCCCTCCACTTTCCCCTTCCTCACATGGGGATCATGACCCACTAGCCCATGCAGGTCTGAGCTCCGGCTCATTCTAAATCCACCCAATGGTTCCACCCTTTTTATTCATCGTAATCCCATTCACAAACATGGATTCTGTGGGCTTCATTGCCCACCTCTGTTAATCAACCAAATACCAGTGATTTATTTGGCCTGTAGCTACTGCAGCCAGGGTTTCTGTAGAACCAATGCCTCTACAAATGGCATGTGGCTAAATGCATCAGGAGCACCAAGAGTGGCATTGTTTTGACAGCCCAGATGCAACTGGATTTCTGGCTGTGATGTGCTGGTAAAGTTGAACAAGTTCTGCAGTGGGGGTAAGGGGGTCCTGATTTGTAGTATTTGCTGATTTCTCAACCATGGCCAATTTCAAGCTACTGTGATGTATGAGGAAATGGGAAGACATATATGCCCACAATCAGTTCCCATAAGCTGGTATGAGCTGTCTTTAACCTACTTGGTTTTTGGTCAGGTCTAATGTAAGGTTGATAAGGAGAATGAGCATCTTTCTACACAAATTTACTCAATCCAATCACCATTGCCCTTCCAGGTGAACAATTAGTCTCATTTACTTGCAACTAAGGGCCAGGACTAGGGTGAGGCAAATGAGATGCCGAGTGCAAACTTTAAGAGACACTCACTTTTAGGGTCATGCAAATGCAGATGCTGCAAGTGTACCACCCTCAAACTGAGGATCTCCTTAAATTTTGTGTCCCAGGCACCTCAATGGCTACATAGCTTCTTGCCATTAAATCATAAGTGGATCAGCCCTCCAACCAGGCAAGATGTCTCATTGGCACTTCCCCATCCTATTCTTTTTTTAAAAAAAATATAGTTTATTGGTTTTTTACAGAGAGGAAGGGAGAGAGATAGAGAGTTAGAAACATCGATGAGAGAGAAACATCGGTCAGCCGCCTCCTGCACATCCCCCACTGGGAATGTGCCCGCAGCCCAGGTACATGCCCTTGACTGGAATCGAACCTGGGACCCTTCAGTCCGCAGGCCGACGCTCTATCCACTGAGCAAACCGGTTTTGGCCCCCATCCTATTCTTTTTTATCTCATAGTGCCTTGGTCACGTGGAGTCAAATCTAAATGTCCATCCCACTTCTGAGGTCCTACTGCAATACTCTGCATGACCAGCAGCCATGGTTTTGGGTTCCGAAAAATAATCACACTCATAAGACCCCAAAAGGCCATCACCTCACCAGCTTTGCAGAAGAATGCAAGGCAAGGAACATGGCATACTGTTTAGCAATAGGACATCATGATATACATCTCTTCAATGCAAGTCCTTACAGAAGTCCAGAGCGATTAGCCCCCAGAATGATGCTCAGTTACAAGGAAGCAAGAGTACACAAATGGGTGCAGGAACTATGCTAACTTCATAGCCTCATGCCACATATCTGTCACAGACGACAGTATCTCTTATACCAGTCTATGAATGTACTTCCACCACTCAGCAAGAACACCTGGGTATGTCACAATACATTCAGGAATGCCCAATACTATAGCTTTCCCCAAAGTATTTACAGTTCATTCATAATCCCAGCAGATAAGATTATGCTTACAATTAGGCAGTTTACCATTAGTCATTTCCACCTTTAGTAGATTTCAGAGAAAAAGTGCTAGAAGATCAACTGGAGGCCATTTTCACAGAAAAAAAGTAGGAAGAGTTTTGTTAACCCTTTACTCACATACACCAAGGCACAACATCATAAAATTTCAGAATGTTATGGATATAGAAAACATCATAAAACCTTCCAGAGAAAAAAAGCAGGTCTCATTCATATTTAGTACTCAGAATGGCTTCATACTTTTCAATAGCAGCACCAGAAACTAGACCAATGGAGGAAGATCTTTAAAATTCCTAGGAAAACAATTTCTGAAACAGAAATACCAATATACACATACTTTTATTCAAGCCTAAAGGTAGATTTTTCAGACATGCAGTCTTAGAACATTTGCCTCAATGTCCCTTTTCTCAGAAAATTTCCAGAGAACCTTTACCCCACTAAACAAAGGACGATTCAAGGAAGAAGAAGAAATCCAAGATATAGGCCACAGTGGTTCTCAACCTTCCTAATGCCCGCGACCCTTTAATATAGTTCCTCATGTTGTGGTGACCCCCAACCATAAAATTATTTTCGTTGCTACTTCATAACTGTAACTTTGCTACTGTTATAAATTGTAATGTAAATATCTGATGTGCAGGATGTATTTTCATTGTTTGCGACCCACAGGTTGAGAACTGCTGAAGGGGGATCTTCATAGGGGAGAAGCAAAAGAAAGTCTCAGAATAGTAGTAAAGAGAGATGTCAGGATATTCAATAAGCCTAGAGAGCACAGCATATAGCAGGATGATGGGGGAATACAGAAGAAGTATATCCAGAAAAGAAAGAAAAAGAGAGAGAGTATCTGAATGTATTAAGAAGAGACTTATATTTCTAAGGATTTGGAGGTAAACTATTGATGAGATATGAAAAACTAAGGAAACAAAAAAATCATACTACTAATAACGCTAGGGTAAAGAGGTACTTAAAAAGGTACCAGTCTTTACTACACAGAGAGAATGGGAAGAGGGAAATGCACGGATACTGAAGATGAAGGTGGTGATTATCAGAAAGTTTTAGTTTACTGACCTACCAGCTATTTCTAATTCCCTTCTCCCTTACCTCCCTGTAGTATAGAGGCTGGAAATGCTAATTACCCCCATTCCAGGCTTTTCTTATAAGTGGCTGTTACAGTCAATGATAATCAGAAATCTAAGAGTTTCTGGGAAAATGTTTACATTCCTGATTAAATAGGCAGATTTGGCTGCCATCCCTCTTCCCCTTCGTTTTGTCTTGAACATGCATGGATGTCTACAGTTACAACAGTCACACTGTAAATATGAATCAACAAACCAACATGCTAAGATTGGTGGAATAGAAAGAGCCTAAGTTACTGATGAAATAGTTGAGACACTGTACCAACTCTGGACAGCCTTCTCTAGACTTCTTATTAAAAGAGAGCTATCAGGTAGGTTCTCTGTTAAAGATGAATACAATAAAGAATTCCTAACTAATGTATGGAATAGGAGAGTTAAATATTCATTCTCTATACTGTGAAGTGAACAGATAAAAATCAAGAATTAACATGCTGAAGCATTTTATTTACTTAGAACCATGACAATAAGTACCTGAAAAAAAATAGCTAAAAAATAAAAGAAATGGAGGCCACCAAGGAGTGGCAAATGGGAATGGGAATGGGTGGGAAGGGGGCTGCTACTTTTCATTGTAAGCCTTATAGTAGTATTTTGGCCCAGGTACTTCTTTGTTGTGGGGGGCTGTTCAATGCAGTTTAGTGTGTCCTTGGACTCTACTCAGTAGATAGTAGTAGCAACTAGGGATAGTGTGACAACTAAAAATGTTTCCAGCCTTTGCCAAATGACCCTGAAGGGCACACTGCTCCTGTTTGAAAATGATGGCCTCATAGTACTATTTTATTTTATTTTTTACTTTCAATAATACTGCAAATGTATTAGTTTGGTAAAACTAATTTTGGGGGGAGTGTTGGGGGGTTGAAACTAACAGTATGAAAAGAGCTAGACTAGAGACCACCAATGTCATTTCTTCTTTCAAACATCTCTTAATTTCCTCCCTAATCTCTCCCTGGTCCTAAGAATGCTTCTCCTCCCCTCCCAGACAAGCACAGACAGAACAGAGACACATACCTCCTAGAAATGCACACTCGTAATGGCTGCAGGTCTTGTTTGTGCTTCGAAGGATAAGATTATTGCTAGCCCCATCCTGTGACACAGAAAAAATCTCATTCAGAGGTATTATAATAATTCTTCCACTTTCATTTTCTTTATCAAAAAATTTTCCAATGGCAACTCCAAAGCATGTGTGAATGGTTAACAGAATGTGTTGATCACTTGCTGCTTGAGGTTTGGCTGAATGTGCCAAGGTGAAATGGCCCAATCTGGCTTGGTTTAGCCCTCCAAAGGTAAACGAAGTACCCTGGCTTGTGCTATACACCACATTTTTATAGCTATCCTCACAAGGTCTTCTCAGCAACTGCAGGGCTTTGGTCAGGTAAAAATGAAAAGCTTTGAATTGGAAGCCATAGATATAATCTTTTCGAGACTGGCCAGCCATCTTCACAGCTTCATTGAACAGATGGTAAAAGGAAGTTTGCTCTTGAGCTTCAGAAATATATGCCATCAGGGCTATTCCATGGTTATCCTTAAAACTCATAGGGAGAGAGAGATGAGTCTTCCGAGCTTCCCATTTGGCTTTTGCATTTTCCCACACATCCTCAAAAAGCTGATGGCTTGCTTTTTCTTCCTTGAGCAGTTGGGGAACATATTTGATTTCCATCCTGTCAGTACATTTCTGGTATTCGTCATCAAATGCATTATCTGCCATGTCTAACATATTAGCCTTCACCTTCAAAAGAAAAGGAAATTAATATTCTTGAAACAAGATATTTGGTGTGTCTTTTTCTCTCACATTACTACCTCCACACTCTCATACCCTGCCAAGAATCTATCCCTTGCTTACAACCAAATTTGGATTTTTTTTAATTGATTTTTTTTTTCAAATTTTTAAGTTGATTTCAGAGAGAAAGGGAGAGAGAGAGAGAAATAGAAACATCAAAGATGAGAGAGAATCATTGATTGGCTGCCTCCTACACGCCCCCTACTGGGGATCAAACTCACAACTTGGGCATGTGCCCTGATGGGGAATTGAACTTTGATCTCCTGGTTCATAGGTCAACACTCAACTACTGAGCCACACTGGCTGGGCTGGATATGTTTTTATGTAGAAAGTATATTCCATTGTTATTGATAACTTTTCTCAGCTATTACCTATTTGTGTGAAAGAGTTAATGTTAGTGGGTAAGATATGGGTATGATTATGCCTGCAACTCATTTATTTGAACCTTGTGGTACAGAGGAAAAACCAATGAGTATAAAGTTGAAGAAATGGGTGGCAATCCTGGCTTTGAAAATATTTTTAGCCAATTTCCTCAATCCCTCAAAACTGTTGAGTGAATATAAAATTATCATGCATGAAATACTATATATGATAAATACATAATGGTAAATATCACCCCTCTTCTTTTTAGGACACTCCCTTGTCCATGTGGTTTGGGTAGGACTGATTCGGCACCTTCAGCCACAGTAATAAGCAATAAATCAGGCTTAAAAACCAGAGCACTCTTTCTTTCTCTACAATCACAAGTTGTAAGGATAATATTGACTTGGGGAAGCCAATAGTTATCCTTTTAGTTCTATGGAAAATCCTGTCTGTAAATAAAACCAATAAAGAAAGGCTTGCAGAGCTGAGGTGGAAAGAAAGGAATGAAGCCCGGATAACATTATTTAAGGCCCTGGGTCTAGCTACCTGAAGACTGTATTTTACCTTAATCATAAGAAGCAACAAATGCCCTATATGCTTGAGCATGTTTGCATTGTTTCTGCTATGTATAACTGAAAAAAGGCCTAATTCAACTTTAAATGATACATAGGAGAAACAGGGTGGTGTAATGTAAATAACACTAGCTTAGAGTCAGAAAGGTGTGGGTTTAAATTCCATTTCTGTTACTAACGAGGTACTAATTAAGTATGGGAAAGTTATTTGGCATTTCTGAGCTTCAATCTTTTCATCTAAACATGAGGCTAATGTAAGGAAACATGTGTTAATTGTAATTCTTTTGCAAGGATTAAGTGATATAATGAATAAATGCAAAGTCTTAGCTCCATGCCTGACACATGTCACGCCTTCAACAAATTGTGATTATTTTTAATTATTTCATTATAAAATATATTTATTATACTGTAAATTAATCAAGAATAGGTTATGCATTATATTTCTCTTTTGAAGCATCTACACATTGAAGTGAATTAAATAAAACCCTGTACTCTGAACTACTGATCAAAAAATAGGATGAGCGAATGCTGTAGAAGAGAACCAAGATGCAGCATAGGTAAACACCTGAACTTGCTGCCTCGCACAACCACATCAAAACTACAACTAGAACTCAATATGGATATCATCCAGAACCACGGGAAGGCTGGCTGAGTGGAAGTTATACAACTAGAAGGAAAGAGAAAAGCACACTGAGACTGGAAGGAGGTGCGGAGGTACGGAGGCGCATGTGGAAACGGGCTGGCAACTGGGTGTGCTGTTGTCTTTTTCAATCGGAGGGAGATACAAGCTCCCGACTGCTCTGAACTCATTCTGGGTGAGACTCTGGGGACCCAGATTCATAAGGGGAGAAACTGGACTGTCTGGCATCAGGCCGGAACATGAGGGCGGCTTTCTCTCAGAGGTGCTTGCAGTGATCATTGTTCCTGTACGGTGCTGAGGGACACAGAGACCCGGGGACCTCTCCGGTGCAGGGCGGACAGGCAGCCATTGCTGTTTGCTCTGCCCTGGTGATTCCCTGAGACCCCACCCCACCCAATTCACAACCCCACTCAAGCTGTGCGCAGAGGCTTTTGCATATGAATGGCCTGGCCTTTTGCAATCTAAAACCTAACAAACTGCAGATGGGTCAGAGAGCCCCACAGCTTCCAAAAGAAGGCCCAAGGCTTGGCAGAAGCCTGCATTGCTTCACAGCTGGGCCTCATCTGGGCACCTCCAAACCCTAAACAAAGAGGAGGGATCTGGAGATCTCTCTGTAGCTCCTGTTGGGTGGCCTCAGGCAGTGGCTGACTTTGCACTTCCTTGGAGATCCAAGAGCCAGTGTACACAGTGGTCAGAGTGAGACCATACCAGAGTACAACTCTTCACATCCATAAGAGACACACTCAGGGGGCAGACTCAGTGAGCACCAAAGCCCCACTGAAGCAAGTCCTGCCCCATAAGGGTGTCTCCAGCACAGAAGTTCTCCCATTGTAGACACAACTGGTCCTCACAGCAAATTGGCCTGGAGGTCAATTCCTCCCAGTGATACCAACAGCAATCAAGGCTTAACTACAACAAGACTGTGCACAAAGCCCACAAAGGGGTGCACCAAGACTGTCCACCTCAGGTAATTAGGGAGGCTGAGCCACTGGGCCCTATAGGACACCTAGCACACAAAGCCACTCTATCAACACAGGGAAGCAGCCAAAATTTGGAGACAAAGAAACATGTCACAAATGAAAGAAATGGAGGAAAGCAAACTACTGCATATAGAGTTCAAAACCATGGTTTTAAGGTTACTCAAGAATCTTCTAGAAACCTCTGAGAAATTTAGTGAGACCCTCAAGGATATGAAAAAGGACCAATTAGAATTAAGGATATACTAACTGAAATAAAGAAGAATATACAGACACCCAACAGCAGACTAGAGGATCCCAAGAATCAAGTCAAAGATTTGAAATATGAAGAAGCAAAAACATCCAACCGGAAAAGCAAAAAGAAAAAAGAATCCAAAAATATGAAGATAGTGTAAGGAGCTTCTGGGACAACTTCAGGCATACCAACATCCGAATTATGGGGGTGCCAGAAGAAGAGAGAGAACAAGATATTGAAAACATATTTGAAGAAATAATGACAGGAAACTTCCCCTACCTGGTGAAAGAAATAGACTTACAAGTCCAGGAAGCGCAGAGTACCCCAAACAAAAGGAATCCAAAGAGGACCACACCAAGACATATCATAATTAAAATGCCAAGGGCAAAAGACAAAGAGAGAATCTTAAAAGCAGCAAGAGAAAAACAGTTAGTTACCTACAAGGGAGTACCCATACAACTGTCAGCTGATTTCTCAACAGAAACTATGCAGGCCAGAAGGGAGAGGCAAGAAATATTCAAAGTGATGAATAGCAAGAACCTACAACCAAGATTACTCTACCCAGCAAAGCTATCATGTAGAATTGAAGGTCAGATAAAGAGCTTCACAGATAAGAAAAAGCTAAAGGAGTTCATCACTGCCAAACCAGTACTATATGAAATCCTGAAGGGTATTCTTTAAGAAGAGGAAGAAGAAAAAGGTAAAGATAAAAATTATGAACAACTAAGTGACAACCAATACATATCTATCAACAAGTGAATCTAAAAATCAAGTGAATAAAAAAACTGATGAACAGAATAAACTGGTGAATATAATAGAATCAGTGGCATAGAAAGGGAGTGGACTGACAATTCTCAGGGGAAGGGAGTTTGGGGGGTGCAGGAAGAGACTGGACAAAAATCGTACACCTATGGACGAGGACAGTGGGGGTGGTGGTAAGGACATGGGGTGGGAACCGGGTGGAGGGGAGCTATGGGGTGAAAAAGAGGAACAACTGTAATAATCTGAACAATAAATATTTATTTTAAAAAATAGGATGAGCAAATCTGCCCAGGGATACCATTTAAGGGTTTCTACAAATGAAAGGATAATGCCCTCCACATCATTCTCTCTTTCCACTATTCTATACTACTTTTATGGCACACTGGTTGCATAAGCTATACTCTCAGTTGGAGATCTTAGTTGGAGACTTTATAGACACAGATTGAGTAACTTGTCTGGAACTGAAATTTGAACCTGAGCAATCTAGTTCCAGAGTCTGTCCCCTTAATTAAAATGTTATTTCCAGTGATGAAGACCATTGGAATTTATGTAGCACTTCTAAAAGGGTTTAATTTTGTTCTCATAACAACCCATATGAAAGGTTGAAAGGTCAATTCATAACATCATTTTACAAATGAAGCAATTATACCAGCATCAGAAACTATTTTTCTTTTTCTTTTTTTAAAATATATTTTATTGATTTTTTACAGAGAGGAAGGGAGAGAGAGAGAGTTAGAAACATTGATGAGAGAGAAACTTCGATCAGCTGCCTCCTGCACACCTCCTACTGGGGATGTGCCCGCAACCAAGGTACATGCCCTTGACCGGAATCGAACCTGGGACCTTTCAGTCCACAGGCTGACGCTCTAACCACTGAGCCAAACCAGTCAGGGCAGAAACTATTTTTCTTGATTACCGGCCACAGAATATTCTTCTGTGAAAACGCCCTGTACTCCTGGTCTGTAGGTCAGTTTCTTGAAGTGGGAATTTGAGCTTCAGGAGACTAAATCACTGCTGTCTCCTAGCCAAGAAATTCACTTTCCTCTGCAGCACAGAATGTACCAGAGGATACCCTGGGCACTAATGCCTGATTTATCTTTAAGACTTCAACATATTACAAGACATCATACCCTGAAACTACCACCTCCCACATTCCTCGGTGTCACATCAGAGTTGATCCAATGTGTTCCTGTCTGTTCTATGCCTCTAACCAGTCTCCACCAGTCTAATTTTAGACATCAAGTCTTTCTGGATCAAGGCCACAGTTGATTGTGTGTTCTGTACAGTGAGTGCCTGGAACAGTGAAAAAGTTCACAAATGCCACCACTGTTCAGGGACCACTGGATGGACATTAAAGGGACAGGTACAAAAGGCTAGGTGAACACACTGGTTATATATTTTCTTCCTCTGATTTATCAATTGAAACAAAGGCCAATACTGATGAAATTAAATTACCAAAAATTTATTACAAAAATGTAGAAATGATCGTGTTCAGAAAAGAAATTATAGAAATGCATAGAAAAACACTTTAAACTTTTGTTGCAAAAGAATATTAAAAATGTAAATCAAAACCACAGTGAGATACTACTTCATATAATTTAGGGTGGCTATTTTAATAAGAAAAAAGGGAAATTAAGTGTTGGCAAGGATGTAGAGAAATTGAAGCCTCATACACTGCTGATGGGAATGTAAGATGCAGCCACTGTGGAAAACAGTTAAGCAGTTCCTCAAAATGTTACACTTAGAGTTACCATGTGACCCAGCAATGTATATACCTACTCCTAGGTATATACCCAAGATAATTAAAAATATATGTTCACACAAAAACACATACATGAAAGTTCATAGCAGCAGTACTCATTCATAAGAAAAAAAAGTGGGAACAACCCAAATGTCCATAAATTGATTCATGGATAAACAAAATGCATTCCATGAGAAGAATGCAGTACTAACATATGCTACAACATAGATGAACCTTAAAAACATTATGCTCAATGAAAGAGGCCATACAAAAGGATGGGCATTGTTTGATTCCATTCAGATGAAATGTCCAGAATGTCAAGAATAGGCAAATCCACAGACACAGAAAGCAGACAGGTAGGATAGCCAGGGGATGCAGGGAAGCAGGAATTGGAACTGACTGCTAATAGCCATAGGGCTTCTTTTTAGGTTGATGGAAGGTCTATAATGAGACAATAGTGAAACTATGCACAACATGGTGAATCTATGAAAACCACGGAATTGCGAATTTTATATGTGAATTATATCTCAATTAAAAATCACACTACAGTACAGGCAACAGAATACATAATCGTTCTATAAACAATGGATCAGAATATTAAATTAAAAAATAGATAATTTTTTAAGAATTCAAGATATTTTAAAGGAGGTACCTCAAGTCAATGGATAAATAATCAGTGGTGACATGACAGCTAACAATGTGGGGGGAGGGGATTAAGTGAGATACCTGGCTCAAATTTTACATAAAAATATGTTATAGAGCCCTAGCTGGTTTAGCTCAGTGGATAGAGCATCGGCCTGGGGACTGAAGGGTCCTGGGTTCGATTCCAGTCAAGGACACATGCCCGGGTTGTGGGCTCAATCCCCAGTAGGGGGCGTGCAGGAGGCAGCCAATCAATGATTTTCTCTCATCACTGATGTTTCTTTCTCTCTCTCCCTCTCCCTTCCTCTCTGAAATCAATAAAAATATATTAAAAATATGTTACAGAATGTGTAAAGATTCAACTTCAAAAAATAAAATGATAAAAGTTCTACCAAAAAAAAATAGTTCATGTGAGAAAATGGTCATTATATAGTAATTTAATAGAAAACATGTAACCAAATACTGCAGTGTCATCTTATTTGAAAAAAAATACATATTTCCAGAATATTTAATGATCCAGAGAGACATTTATAGCACAGTATTAACTTAAAAAGGCAAAAAACATATGTATTGTATGAACCCATTTTGTAAATTAAAGAGAGAGCGAGAGAGAGAGAGAGAGAGAAGCCAAGACTATACACCAACAAATTAAGAGTCTTTCCCCTCTGAGTAGAGAGATTGTGGATGATTTTTACTCTCCTCTTTTTGCTTAATTTTAATTTTTTTCAAACTTCTATAATTAACATGTATCAAGTGTGTAAAATGAAAATATGAAAAACTGATTTATATATTCTATCTGCTCTCATTTGCATTATGAACCACACAGATGCCTTAGGTAATGTTATATCAAGAGTTCCTAGTCCAATGACCACGTACTTCCCATTTCTAACATTACCTGGAAGATATTCATTAGAATCACAGCTGACAGCAGCATGGTGACCATTTTAAAATGTCCTGTCTTCATTTTTCTCTTCTAAATTAAAATGAAGAAATCCCAAATTAATAGACGTTAAAAAAAGAGACTTACCGAAGTAGAGCACTATCCACTATACATATTTTCATTTGGGTGGAAGTAGGTATCATGATGGTCAGGAAGTGATTACCAATAAATTCCAATGGCTGGAAGGGCCTGGATTTTGTCTGCTCGTCTAACACCTGCATTCTACAGATGAGGAAACAAAAACTCAAGAGAACTTCAGCAATTTGCTCAAGATTAAATCTATCCATTTCCATTCTTCTCTAGATATGTTGTCTCTCCCACCATAGTCACTGGTGCTCATATTTTCTCGCTATCAACACATCTCTCAGCATACTCAGGAAATTAACACCAACAAAAACAAAAACAAAAACGTTTCAAACTTGGTCTCCCAACTCCCAGTTTCTAAGAATTCTCCAGGGGTTAGAGACCATGCACATCATCCACTCTTCTATCCTCTTTGCAAATCAAGTCATCCCCATTTGGGGATAATGGAGATGATGAAGCCAGTAGTGGTACAAAGCAGAAGGTTATCCACGGGTACCTCCTTCTCCCCAATATTCACATTCAAGAGAAGCCCACGGATAAAGTGTCTTGCATAACTTTCTGAAGGCAGGATTGAGAATAAGAAGGAACTGGGTAGGCAGCAATTCTAATAAGATTATACAACTCTGCTGGCTGAATGCCCAATATTCATCACAGTGTTTACGAGACTAAAGGGGTAAGTAGGAGGGCAAGTGGCCCTAAGGGCTGAAGCTGTCCCAGAGTCAATAAATGACCCATTAAAGGTGGTCTACAGCTCCTGCCACACACTTATAATACACTTAACATTACAGAACTAAAGTCTCTATTTTATGTACCCATCACCATATCCTGGCATCTGAATATGGGGATGAAGGCAGAGAAAAGAAGATAGTCTTCCCTTTGGCCCTAGGTCCCTGCCTTTATTTAGGAGCTATCTGTTTCACCAAAGATATTAAAATATAATATCAAACATGCCACTTTTGTGTTAAACTTCCCTTTCCAAAAAAGATTCAGTCTGTAAGACTTGGCAAATAACTGTCACAAAGCAGTATATGCCAAGAAAGCTAGGAAACCAGGTTTTGTTTTTGTTTTAAATTCTTCACTGCTGTAGTCTGAGTGTAAATAAGTAAAAATGTTTACCTGGCTTTTCTGCTTGTGGAGATTTAAATGATGCTAGGTCTCAAACTGTTTCCCCACTCTCTGTTGTGAGCGTGTCTTCAGAATGGGAGGTTGTTGACAGTGAGAGCTGAGAAGGGAATGCTTTTCTTTTTATAAACACCCCCAGCAGTAGCTTGGCAGTGGCACATTACCCCATTTGTGTTCTGCTATTTATATCTGGCCCCCACACTATCCCTTGGAATCACTGCTGTTAACACATGAAATCTCCAAGAGGCTTGTAAAGCCACAGCAATTCCCTCTAACCACACAGCGTGTTCAGTTCTGAGCCCTTAGTGTTGGGCTTCTCAGAGAGTGATCACTTCCCATTCCTAACCCTTTGACCCTGAGATGTCAAACTAAAGCAAGACTTTACCCGAGCTAGATGGTTCACATAACTAAGGGGACTTGCTGTGTTAACTGCTGGCAATGACGATGGTTATCACCATTCATTCAACCAGCTTTCTGCATTTCAGGTACTGTGCCAGATGCTGGGATACACAAGCAAGCACAACAAAGTACTGAGAAGCATTCACAATCTAATAAAAGATATGAATATGTATACTTAATCAGAATACATGTTAAGAATCTTAAGTATAGACAAAGTCTAGTGACAGCACTAAGAAGGGAAGGATTTGGTAACAATACCTGCAACTGTAACTCTCATCTGAGTGAAGTACACATAGTGAATATATTGACAACATGCTGAAGAATACTCAGAGTTCACTGACTGGATAAAAAAAATTTGAGTGTCCTAGGAAATTAATGCATATATACATCAAAATACATTAATCGAATGTATTAGATAGTAGCTCTATTCATAACAGCCCCAAACTGTAAGTCATCCAAACACCTATCAAAAGTAGAATGGATAAATTGTGATATATTATACAATGGATTTTTTTATATTAAAAGCAATAACCTCTAATGACACATAACAAATGTGGATAAATCTCATAAGCAAAATTATGATTAAAAGACACACATGTGGCCAAAACCGGTTTGGCTCAGTGGATAGAGCGTCGGCCTGCGGACTGAAGGGTCCCAGGTTCGATTCCGGTCAAGGGCATGTGCCTGGGTTGCGGGCACATCCCCAGTAGGGGATGTGCAGGAGGCAGCTGATCGATGTTTCTCTCTCATCGATGTTTCTAACTCTTTATCTCTCTCCCTTCCTCTCTGTAAAAAATCAATAAAATATATTAAAAAAAAAAAGACACACATGTGCATATACTACATGATTTAATTTACATGGAGTACAAAACCAGACAAACACATCTATGGCCTTAGATGTCAGAACAGTGGTTATTCTTAGTGGGACGTAGTAACTGGAAGAGAATAGGCACAAGGAAGAACCTGGGATGCTACTTAGGTTCTGTTTTTGGTTCTGGATATTGATTACATTGATATTCAGTTTGTGAAAATTCACTAACCTATATACTTATGTGTATTTTTCTGTGTGTGTGTATACACATATATATTACTCAATGAAACATTTTAAATTATCATAAAGTGCATCCACTTTTATAAAAACCCATCTCATCTCTACTCTTCAAACTCTTCAAAACCTCTAACCTCTCTTACCTCACTGGCTAAGCAATTTAAAAGATTAAATACACTAAATAAAATCCTAGAAATAGTATCATTTTTAAAAAATGGAGTTTAGTTAGAAGGAAAAAGAATGTATGCACAGGTTTTCAGGCCTATGCTCATGCTGACTTGCTTGTATGTCCCAGGCATGTGGGCCTACAGGAAATGCGGTGGTGGGATTTCCCCATCTTCGGCCTTCTCAAATCTACTAGATTCATCTATCACCCAAAAGACTGAATTCACCCGAAAGAACATAATAAACACTGTGTGAAGTTCAAAGCAAGTTTTGCCTTGTTTATTCCCAATATGCCTTTGTTCCATTCCTATTTTCTTCCATTTTAAAACTCTTGATATCATTCATTCAACAAATATTTGAGTCCTCACAATGTTCCCAGCACTGTTTTTCCGAGGTACTGGGGGTATAACAGTGAACAAAATAAACATCTTGCCCTTGTCAAATTTATATTCTCGTGGGAGGAGGCAGTCAAATAACAACTAAAATAAATAAGTAAATTACATAAGTATGTTAAAATATAGTAAATACTCCTTTAAAAAAATAGTAGTACAAGGAAGATTAGGAGTGCATGGAGAGTTTGCAATTTAAATTGGATGGTTAGGGATAACTCATTGAAAAGGTTACATTTGAGCAAAGTCTTGAAAGAAATGGGGGAGATCAGCCATGAAGACTGTGCTGGAAGAGTGGTCAGAGAGAGGGAATTCAAGCAGGCCAATATGGATGGAACAAATAGGTAAGAGAAGAATAGTAGGATATATAGTCAGAGGGGTGTTGGTAAGATGTCTTAGTAGAAATTGTGGTGGCTCAAACAATGATGGTAGCAGTAAAGGTGAGGAGGGTATATGTATGTGTGTGGTTGTCTTTGAGTTTGTTAAAAAACACTCCTTTTGAAGATTAAATTAACCATATTTTCAAATATGGTAAGAAAAAGTATTTGTGGGTTCTAAAAAGCTAATATATTTTCAAAAAGATGACAATTTATTAAAAAGTAAATGGAAATGATCAATAGTGATACCAATTTCTTACATAATAAAAATGTTTGGACTTAACTTCAGAATATAATTTTAAGATTGAAGCGGTAGGATGCACTGACAGAGTGGATGTGGGCTGCAAGAGAGAGAGAGGTAAAGAATAATTCCAAGATTTTTAGCTTGAATAACTAGAAGGATAAAGATGTCAATGACTAAAATAGAGAAGACTCTGTGTAATGGATGTCCTAGAAGTCAGGTAAAGAAAACATTTCCAAGAGAAAGAAAAGATAAAAAGTGTCAAATGTTTCTGCTAGGTCAAATAAGATCAGGACAGGGAAATGATAAGTGGATTTAACAATGTGGAAGATATTAACAGCCTTGATAAGAGCAATTGTAATGGAACAGTGGGAATGAAAGCCTGGTTGAAATGGCCTGAGAATGGAAAGAAAAGGAATTGGAGAAATACTGAACTCTTCCAAAAAGTGTTTCTGTAAAGGAGAGAAAAACAATGTGGCAGTAGCTTAATGGAAGGGTTAGAGGAAAAATAAAGAAGAGGATACAAGAGAAAAAATTTTAAAGATGGTAAATAATAGCATGTTTGAATAATGATTCGGTAGAGAGGATGAAAATTGGTAATTTAGGAGAAGGAGGGGAGAATTGATAATATAGGAAAGAGAAAAGAGAAATACTGGATCAATGTCCTTGACTAGGCAAAAGGGTGTAGGACCTAGAATACAAGTAGATAAGATGGCCTTAGATCAGAATAAGAGGGAAGGCATAGCATATTGACTGATGTTGCAAAGTAGTGATTGTGATGGTGAGGATTCTTTTCTAATTGTATCAAGTTTCTCTGAAAAAAATTCAGAATAGCCTGGCCAATGGTTGGTTGAGGTCACAGTTTGATTCCTGGTCAAGGCACATGCCTGGATTGTGGGCTCAGTCCCCAGTAGGGGGCATGCAGGAGGCAGCTGATTGATGATTCTCTCTTATCACTGATGTTTCTATCTCCCTCTCCCTTCTTCTCTGAAATCAATAAAATATATTTTAAAAATTAATAACAAAAGATGATAGTTAAACTGGTAGAGATTTGATGATATTGGAGAAGAATCAATTCTAGATTGATTCTGTTCTAGAATTGTCATCTAGAAAAGTAGAAGAGTAAATGAAGTATGATTGCTGGGCTACATTGAGGGCCTACTTGAGTTCAAAATGAAGCCAATGTATTTTTCTCCAGCTACATTTAGTTCCATGAGTAAATGTGGCATAGGTAAAATTGAATTGAATCAACACTGTAGCTTTTCCAAGCAAGGGAAAGACTGATTTTTTAAAATATATTTTTACTGATTTCAGACAGGAAGGGAGAGGGAGAGAGAGATAGAAATATCAATGATGAAAGAGCCATTGATCAGCTGCCTCCTGCATGCCCCACACTGGGAATCGGCCCTCAACTGGTAATCAAACCATGATCTCCTGGTTCATAGGTGAAACGTTCAACCACTAAGCCACGCTGGCAGGGCTGGAAAAGACTGATTTTAATGACTGGTGTGGGCAAAAGATTTGACTTGACATTTCACCAAGGAAAATGTATGAGTGACAAAGCAAGAAAAGATGTTCAACATCATTAGGCATCCGTAAATGTAAATTAAAACCATGATATACCCATTAAAATGGCTATAATTTAAAAGACTGACAACATCAAATGCTGATGTGGATGTGAATGAGCAACTGAAACTCTCACACATTGCTAGTGGAAGTGAAAAATAGTACAGTTACTTTTGAAAACAATTTGACAGATTTTATTGAGTTAAACATATATTTACAATACGACCCAACAATCCTACTCCTATATATTTACCCAAGAGAAATTAAAGCATATGTTCACACAGACTTATACTCAAATGTTCATAACAGTTTGACTCATAATAATCAAAAGATAGAAATAACTCAAATTTCTATCAACTGGTCAATGGAAAAACAAATAGAATTCTATTTAGCAATAAAAAGAAACAAACTTCCTTTTTTAGATCAGAAGTTCTAAAACTGACTGTAGTGGTTATTGCATAATTCAATAAGTATGCTAAAAAACACTAACTCATACACTTTAAATGGGTGAATTTTATGGTATCTGAATTATATCTCAATAATGCCATGTTGATACATGCAACATCATGGATGAATCTCAAAAGCATTATGCTAAAAATTCAGTCACAACAGGTTATATACTGTATGATAATATTTAAATTATATTTTAGTGACAGAAAGCAGATCAGTGATGGCCATGGCCTTGGGTTGAGGGAGGAGATTGACTACAAAGAACATGAAGGAACTTTTTGGAATGTGATGTAATGCTTTGTATCATAACTGTATGGTAGTTACATGATGTACATTTGTCAAAAGTTACACTTAATTGTACACTTAAAATTGGTGGACTTTATTTATATAAATTATACCTACATACATCTGATTTTTTAAAGTAATAAAAAACAACAACCTTGTCCACATACTCCTTGGAATGTCTTGGTGTATCCCCAGAGTTATTTATATCTCAATTTAAAGACCACCACTGTAAGCATCTGAAATGTTTCAATGGCCCATGGAAGAGGCTGAAAGAGGCATGAAAGAGCCAAAGGAGCTTATAGTTGTGATAAGATAATGCAAAGTACATGTATCATGTATCACAGAGACTGGAGCAGGGGTGGGCAAACTTTTTGACTTGAGGGCCACAGTGGGTTCTTAAACTGGACCGGAGGGCCGGAACAAAAGCATGGATGGAGTGTTTGTGTGAACTAATAGAAATTCAAAGTAAACATCATTACATAAAAGGGTACGATCTTTTTTTTTTTTTAGTTGTATTCATTTCAAATGGGCCGCATCCGGCCCGAGGGCCGTAGTTTGCCCAAGGCTGGACTGGAGGCTAAAGTAAGACATGACAGCAGTGAATATAAATTACCATCATCCAAAGACCAAGCAGGGCCCTGGCTGGTTTGGCTCGGTGGTTAGAGTGGTTAGAGTGCTGGCCCCCAGACATGCACCTCGGTTTCTGTGTGCAGGAGGCAACCAATCAATGTTTCTCTCTCTCTCTCTCTCTCTCTCTCTCTCTCTCTCCCTCTCTCCCTCTCTCTCTCTCTCTCTCTCTCTCTCCTTCCCTTCCTCCCTCCCTCCCTCCCTCCCTCATCCATTCTCTGAAAATCAATGGAAAAAATATCCTCTGGTGAAGATTTAAAAAAAGACCAAGCAGAATCAGACATTTCACTGAAGGCCAGTGGCCACTAGAGGTCAGCACGAGAACATGATACCTCTACAGATTGCTCTTTGGAAGGACAGAGGGGGGGAAATGGAGAAAAGAATTATGCATTTAAATATTTACTTAGCCCTGGCCAGTGTGGCTCAGTTGGTTGAGCACTGGCACCAAAGGTTGCCAGTTTGATTCCCAATCAGGGCGCATGCCCAGGAATGAGTTCAAACAGGGAGGCAACACATCGATGTTTCTCTCTCTGCCTCCCTTCCTCTCTCTAAAATCAATAAAAACATTTTTTTAAATTACTTAAAGAAGGCTGTTTCAACTCATAAGTGACTAAATTTTAATTGGCAAGATTAATGTATCTACCTTTAGTGCACAAGAGGGTCTGTGAACTAAATTGATTTCCAATATAGAGAATTACAGTTTCCTTTTTGCATGTGGTTCTTCATCTACATTGTGGTATTCTGCTATTGGGGAAAATTGTGGTCTGTTTTCTGCTAGCTCTAGCTGTTAGTCTGGTCTCCAGCAATGGTGACATTTAATTACGGGTTCAGTAATTTAGTGTTCTATACAGATTTTGAATGCTCAATTGGTAAATTCCCCCACCACAGTCTCCTGGCATAGGGCATTCTAAAGGATAATTTCTATGTCCTCCCCCCTTAGTAGGTGGTCCTCCCACAAATCCTAGATGAGCTTCCTTGGCCTTGCTGAACATCTTATAGATTAACTGGTTTGTACCCCAGTTACCTTCATTAGGCCCAAAGCAAAACCTAGGAATTCCACCGCAACAACCTTGATTTTCCAGAAAACTTCCTTGATTTTACAGAAAACTGGAGAGGGACCTATGTCTAGTCCCAGCTCATTCTGCTATTTTGCTATTTCCAACTTATTGCCTAGGTGGTCCCACATTAGACATGTTGCTTTTCTAAGAGACCTTGAACATGGCCTAAGGAGAGGCAAGAAAACAATTTCCACTGCTCAGGGATTTCCTGAAATATATTGGGTTGTTTCTAAACTGCTACATCAATTTTTTCCAGGGTTTCAGACTATGGGAGCCAGGGCACAGGAGTCTAGTCTTTCCCCCTTCTCCTTTTTCTTTCTGTTCTGGAATCAATTCTTTTACTCCCAGTTCTTGTTTGGGGTACTTCCTATATGTTATTTCCTTCTCCTCTATCCTATGGACCAACTTTCTCTGGCATAATCTAATTTTTCCTGCCCTTGAATTTACTCTTAAAGGTGATCAGCATAAAGACAGAACAGACTTTATAGCTGGGAATGAAAAGCATATCTATGAAGTATTTATACAGAATATTAGCCCTATAACATTCAATAGATAATAAATGTAAGGTAATATATTACCATGCTTGTGAACATGTTTTTGTTGGTAGATTTTTAAAGCTCTAGGCTTTAATTCTCAACCTCTTTTTCTATTGCAGTGAAAGAGACAAATACATTCTTATCAAGGCAAATGGGTCTCTATGGCAATGATTTCAAAGTGTATATGTATATTTGTGGGGTGGGTTTATTAAAGTGTGGGAGGTATGGTATTTCAAAATATACTCCTTTAGAAATTTCTCATATGTCACTCATGATATATGTTAGCATACTGTCACATCTCCTAGCATCATTAGTATGTCTTTCACACTATAGGCACTTCATAAATGTTTAAAAAAGAAGGAAAGAGAGGGATGGAGAGAGGGAAGAAAGAAAGTCAGTAGCATTACTAGGCTTAAGATTTCCTGGATAAACATTAGCAGGAACAGTATCAGCATGCTCAGGACCTAAGGGCAACAACTTGACTTTTTTTAGATCTAATGTCCACTTCCTTGGGAAGCAGCTTTACTCATAGGGACTTTCCAGTGACAGATAAGGTGTCCTGTTTCAGGGCACTGGAAATTTAATTTGGGCCTCACTGAACACTTAGAGGAACTATTACTTAAAAGTATACTAGTATACCTCTAGGTCTTAGCAAAAATGTAACAAACAGACCCTGTTACAAACAGATACACTCAGTCACAAGCTCACATACAACACTATGTGCCAGACCATAGTATTCAATGCCAATGCTTTAATATTTGTACATTAGTTTTATTTTCATCACCATGGTGACAGGAGCACCTGAAAGTGGGAAACTAAATTATCCAATAACTGTTTCCCTGTGTGCTGATGGAAGCTAAAGCCAAGTGAATTGCAACTGTTCTTAGGTAACCTGCTATTATCTTATAAATCTCTTTTGCAGCTCTAAATTTCACTCCAGAAAATTTTTTACTACATTGAAATCTGTAGTCAGCCTTTATGTTAGTTTTTATTTAAATCGGATAATTTGATTGGTTCTCAAAAAATCTAAAGCAAAGCATCAGAGTCCAACCCACAAATATTCACCACAAAAATAAAGTAACTGAGTCTACTGTGGAACAATTTTTTAAAAACTATTTAGAGAATCATTTTATTGAGCACTTAAAACACTCTAGGCCAGTGATTTTCAATCTTTTTCATCTCAAGGCATTCATAAACTAAGTAGTAAGAATCCGCAGCATACCAAAAATATATTTTTTGGCTTATCTGAAAAAAAATAGGTATAATTTTTATTCATTCACATCAGATGGCTATTGTTGTGTTGGCTGTTTTTATTTGACCATCTGGGAAGAGGTCAGTGCTCCTGACTAAATAGTCAGGTATTGCATGTTTCGAAAGTGTTTGTGGCACACCATTTGAAAATCGCTGTTCTAGGCAGACATCATTAAACCAAGTATGAATGGCCCATGGAAAGTGTTGAAGATTTGGTTTCTCATATACTAGTCATTGATTTTGGATAATAAACCACCTCTGAGGAAAAGCAATAAGGGCATATGACATTCTATCCTTTCAGGAGACTTCCAAAACATGCAAAGCAAGATTCTGGTTCAGTGGACTATAAATAGAACTTCTGACTGAGAATAATGTTGACACCAATTAAGGTAGAAAACCAAGAACTGAAATATGGCATTAGTAAAATTAGAGGCCCCCTTGTGTTCATGAAGCACTTCAGAAGAAAAAAGCTATTTACTAATCTAGAAAAGATACTTTAAAGATATTCTCTAGAAAAAAGAGATACAAGAACCCAGCATACAGGAGTCAACAACCCCAGAATTCTCCGCAAAGGTCATTCTTGAATGACGGATTATACAGGTTACTCCAGACGTTAGATTTCTGTGGGATTCTCTGTATCCATATGATTCTGCAAAGGTAGTAATTCATTCATTCACTCAAATATTTACTCAGAAAAGTACTTGGGTTGTCCACCATGTGCCAGACCATAGAGTTCAATGTCAATGCTCTGCTATTTATAAGTTAACGTTATTTCTTCACCATTGTGAGAGGAACACTTGCAAGTGGGAAGCACTGTTATCAGTGGGTATTTTCCTAGGTGCTGGATGGAAACTAAAGCCAAGTGAATGTGATCTATACTTCATTCTTCCTCTGATTATGGTAACCTGAACCTTAAGTGCACACAAGGTTTACACAAACAAGTAATTCACAAATATTGGCTGCTATGTGTTCCATGAGGTGAGAGACATTAAAAATTTTTAAGACAGAATTCTTAGCCTCAAGATACTGTCTGGTGACGGTAACAAATTTAAAATGAGAAAGCTGGGAATCATGATATTGCGCTTCCCTGAGGACATATGATGTAGGGCGTTTTTTCATATACTTTATTTGCCATATGTATATCTTCTTCAGTGACGTGTCTGTTAAGGCTATGGCCCCCTTTAAATCAGGTTTTCTTTTGTTTCCTTATTGTTGATTTTTAAGAGTTCTTTGTATATTTTGGATAACAGTCCTTTATCAGATGTGCCTTTTCTCTCAGTCTGTGGCTTTTCTTTCTCATTCTCCTAACATTGTTTTCTTGCAGAGAAGTTTTTAATATTAGTGAAGTGCAGCTTATCAATTATTTCTTTCATGGATAGTGCCTTTAGTATTATATCTAAGAAATCATAACCACCCTGGCCACATAGCTCAGTTAGAGTCTAGTCCTCATATGCCAAGATTGAAGGTTCAATCCTCTAGTCAGGGCACATGCAAGATCAACCAATGAATGTATAAATAAGTGGAACAACAAATCTCTCTCAATCTCTCTCTTTCTTTCATCAATAAGTAAAAAAATAAAATAAAAAATCATGACCATACCCAAGGTATGTAGGTTTTGTCTCATATTATCTTTTAGGAGTTTTATAGTTTTACATTTTACTATTAGGTCTATGATCCAATTTGAGTTAATTTTTGTAAAGGGTGTAAGGTCTATGACTAGATCCATGCTTTTGCATGTGGATGTCCACTTGTTCCACCATCATTTCTTAAAAAGGCCATCTTAGCTAAATTTAATTTTTAGAACTGAAATGATTCTCCTTCATTGTAATTGTTTTCAACTAGTTTTTTTTTCATTCTTGTCACCATTATCGATGTCCCCATTTCCTCCCCACCTTTTGCCTACCTCCATCCAGATCACACCTTCCCTCCCTCTAGCCCTCACCACACTGCTGTCTGTCCATGGGATATACATGTTATGTTCCTTGCCTAATCTCTTTACCTTATTCATCCAGTCTACCCCTCCCCCTCCCCTCTGACCTCTGTCAGTCTGTTCAGTTTATTTTGTTCATTAGATTCCATGTATCAACTAGTTTGCAATTATAGGTTTGTAATACTATTAGTTTTCCTATTTCTCATGTTCCTCAAGTCTCTATCAAATAGTTAATGATATATAAATACATAAGTACTTATTGGAAATTCTCAAAGGAATGCATGTAGTACAAGCAGAGGTACTATATTTTAAGCCAATTCTCTAGTTTTGCAACAGAATGCAGCATTTTTTCATATTTTCTCTTCTTGTGAATCTTGCCTTCCTACCTAGCTTATAAGCTTCTTTTGTACTCATTTCTTTCTCCCTACTTCCAGCTTAAAATAGCATAAAGTACAAAAATATATCCAAGATGCATTTAAGAAGCATTGGTTAATGATGCTTTTAACTCTGAATTATATTAGAATCTAGTATGTAGATATATACATATATTAATATTTTCAACAAGTTTTAATAATGATTCATTCATTTAATAATTTTTTTGTCA
Source organism: Myotis yumanensis (assembly GCF_028538775.1). Lineage (NCBI taxonomy): Eukaryota > Metazoa > Chordata > Mammalia > Chiroptera > Vespertilionidae > Myotis > Myotis yumanensis. The sequence goes on from NW_027223752.1 coordinate 191,921,747, forward strand.
ATCCTCATCCAAAGAGTTTTTCCATTGATTTTTTTTTTTTGAAAGAGAATGGAAGGGTGAGGGGGGAGGGAGGGAAAGAGAGAGAGAGAGGGAGAGAGAGAGAGAGATACATCATTAGGTTGCCTCCCACACACGCCCAGGGCCAGGGATCAAATGGGCAACCCAGGTATATGCTCTTGACAGGGAGTTGAACCCAAAACCCTTTGGTCTGGGGTCAGAAACAGGGCAGGAACTCAATATTTAATTGTACTTTATTTCATTTCATTTACATTTAAAAACTGTTATCTTGACTTATTTTTAAAAATTTATTTTTTTTAAATATTTTATTGATTTTTTATAGAGAAGAAGGGAGAGGGATAGAGAGTTAGAAACATCGATGAGAGAGATCAATCAGCTGCCTCCTGCACGCCCCCCACTGGGGATGTGCCCGCAACCAAGGTACATGCCCTTGACCGGAATCGAACCTGGGACCCTTCAGTCCACAGGCTGACGCTCCATCCACCGAGCCAAACCGGTTCGGCTATTTTTAAAAATTTAAGTATGTTTGGATCAACTCAGGTACATGAATCTACATCACAACTATGGATTTTGTAAAATCTAAATAAAGATCAAGTTATCTCTGATAAAATTCAGTGTCCAAATGTGATGTGCTATCAGTGTAATACAGATTTCAAACACCATAGTAAGGAGAAAAAAAGTAAAACATCTTCTTTAAATATATTGGGTTAAATACAATATATTAATAAAGTTAATTTCATTTGCTTCTTTTATCTTTTTAAATGTGGATACCAGAAATTTTAAAATTACATGTGTGGCTAGATAGAACACGGAGCCTTCCTGCCATGTCTGAGGAAAACCAGGATGGCTCAGAGGTAAATGTGATTAAGGGTGAGTGAGTGAAGAGTATAGTAGATGATGACGTCAGAGAGGTAAAAAGTCCTTCAAATACCATTTAAACCTTTCTGTGATAACAATGACAATGACTAAAATTGCAAGATTGGAGGTGGAATTAACACCTGAAACCTCTACCTCTTTTGTCAGAAATTTCTAGGAAACCATTTGGCTATATATTTGTGTCCTTACCGTGCTGATGTACTATAACATGCCACAAGGTATAGTGGAGGTAAGAAAGGATTTATAGCTAAGCTTCATTAAAGTCTTGGCAGTGAAAGGACTGGACAACATGTAGTGAGCAGGCTGATCCAATTCCTATGCTAGATGCACAGATAGAGACTCTAATAGTGTCAAGCCAGATCCAGTCCATCACTCCTTCATTCATTTATTCTCCACACCCTTCTAGTTCATTACTTCCTTCCATCCAAACTTGCTTCTCTTCCAGTAGTAAAAAAAAGCAGCTCTGTGTATTTCCTTTTTTATACCATGGATAATTTAATTATCTTCATTATTATCTATATAATGGCCATATACATTTTTATTAAGATTTTATTTTTAAGAGTAGTTGAAGCAATAGCTATATTTTCATCTGCATTTTTTCTCCATACAAGATAAAATTGATTAATTAATGTAGATTTAGGAAGAAAAGAGGCTTTTAAAGGAGACAGAAAATAAGCAATTTTCATTTACTTAGCAGCTGTAAGATATCCAAAATTGCATGGACCTTGTGGATTAAGGACACTAAACAAGGGTAGAAAGGATCTGATTGGAAAGGCCTGTGGAAGGGATGCCTTCCTAAGAAAGAGGGGAATAAAAGGAAGAATAATTTTTACTTGTAGCCCTGAACATTTCTTTTTTAAATACATAGAAGAACACTATGAAAAAAGGTGAAATTTTGACATAACATGAAGAACAAAGCAAAACTCTGTCCCTGGGCATGGCTAATATAATCAAGAGTTTAGTTATTAACTCTTCCCAAAGCTGGAAACCCCCATGAAGTAACTATTGTCAGAACATCATTCAAACTTAAAAGGAAACTGAAGATAACTTCATGCCCTTTAATTTAATCCTACTCCCTTCTGGAACAGGAAATCTTTGCTTTTAAAAAAAGGGAAGCAAAACTAAAAGGGGTAGTCCCTCTTATATGTAAGAAGAGTTGATTACATAAATGGGTCTGACACCTTTTTTTAATGCTTTGTTTTGCTATCTTCTTTTCTTTTAACTGAGGTAAATTTGTCTATAACATTATATTAGTTTCATGTGTACAACATAATAATTTGATATTTGTATACTCTACAAAGTGATCACCACCACAAGTCCAGTTAACCTCTTTCACCATACAATGAATCCCCTTGACACATTTTGCCCATGTCCAATGCCCTTCCCCTTTGGTAACCACCAATCTGTTTTGTGTCTATGAGTTTGGTTTTGTCTTCTTTTGTCTATTTGTTTCGTTTTTTTATATTCCACTCATAAGTGAAATCATACGGTATTCATTTTCTCTGACTTATTTCACTGATAACAACAATAATCACTGTTAACATTTACTGAATATGTACCAAGCATAGTTCTAAGCACATATATTATCATTTGATCCTCAAAGCAACCTTATAAAGAATTACTTCCCTCACTTTATCATTTTAAGAGCTGAAGCAAGGTCATCCATCTAGAAGTGACAGAGCTGGAACTTGAATCCTCGTCTTTTGGCTAAAGCCCATGTTCCCAAACACTAATCTACCTCTACTTTTTCAATATCTATAATGGAAAGGAAACAAGTAAGATAGCACCCATGTGATGAGAAAAGTTTTTTGGTTTTGCTCTTTTTGTGTGTATCTTTTTTTGTATAAGTCCGAAGGTAGAAATGGCTTGAACAAGTTAATACCCTAAATGGAAAAAAGTTCACTGAGAGAGACTGAAAATTGATTCTATTGTTCCACTTTCAGCTTTTGCACTGATCTTGATGAAAACGGAAACAAGCTGCATTACACAGCTATTTCAGTCATTCTCTCTACAAATAATTCTTAACTACCTATTATGTGACATGCACCATACAAGAAACTTATAATATGACAGAGAGCAAAAACCGCAGTTTGCCGTCCACTGTGCTAAACAAATGTCAGGGATTGTTAATAAATCACTTCGTCTCTTTTTGTACCTGTTTTCTTTTTTTTTTTAAATTAGGGTAATTAACTACTCAATAATCACTTTGTGGCCTATAGTAAGGATTGTAAAATAACCTAATTTGCTTCAAGCCTATGAGTAGGATAATTTCTCCAAAACTTAAGAAGCACCTGAGAAGTGTTACAGAGAATGGAGAGCTTGGGATTGGAGGAAATAACGTGATGAATGACATTTCCAGAAAGGAAAAAGCATTGGCTAGAGTAGTTTTAGGAATGACTAATGGCTCTGAAGAAATCTTCAGGGTAACCTCAGATAATTATGCCCCTGATTGCCATGCCCAGAGTCACAGTTCAGAAGGACCAGGCTCTATTACACAGATATTGTATCATACACTTGAAATCTAAATGATCCTATTACCAATGTCACCCCAATAAATTTAATAAAATTTTTAAAAAATAATAAAAGAAAACCAGGCTCAGTATGTCCTTCTCCTCTAGTGTGAAGATAAATAAGTACTAAGAATAATGACAGTAAGTGAAGTAAAAAGAATATATTGCAGTTACAAATGCTAAAATTTTCTTAATGGACTTAACTATTATTGGGTGTTATTTTTCTTTGATAAATGATTGCCTTATGGGAGGATATGATTTAACCATAAATTTTAGTCAGTTGTAGCTTTAGATTTGTTTCAAGCTATATACTTAATTGAAAATAGTCCATCAACATTTGGTTAAAATATTTTTAATTACTTGAAAGTAGTTTGTTCTTATTTACATTTGTATTTGTAAGTGAAAATTATGATATGTAGGGTAAATGCAACATTAATAAAGCATCAATAAAAGGAATGAAAGAAAGGATGGAGAGAGAGAGAAAAATAATAAAGAAAAAAAAAGCAAGAGAAAGGGAAGGGAAGACAGTAAGAAAACGAAAAGAACTTATGCCTTTGGACTTTCCAAAGCAAATACCTGTCTTTAGATTCTTCCCCTACACCGTGAGTACAAAGGCAACAGAAAGAAAGCCACTTACAAATTTACAAATTTAATTCAAAACATAGGGGGAAATGCCCTAACTACAGAAAAAGACAAACATAAGTTGCTTTGGCAAAAAGACTACATGCTTACTGTGATTGTAGTGTGTGTGTGTGTGTGTGTGTGTGTGTGTAGGAAATTCCTGTTCTTTTTCTCACCTTTTAAATAATTAGTTTCTTTTCGTTTTTTCTCTTTTCTTGCCCAAGGTAACAGAAAGATAGAAATGAATTTCTCTATACAAATTCATCAGGAATGATTGATTCCTAGAATTATAAAGTTTACTGAGTCATTAACTGTTGATACATGCATTTTATCAACTTTCTATATCACTCAAAGACGGAATCTTTCTTTAGAGTGACATAAATCTGGTGACAGTTATAGGAAGCTCAGGTTCAGTCTCTAGATTATCTGGAAACTCATTCAGACTCCCAAAGCTCCTATCCACAGTATTTCACACATCATATCTTTCTTCAACTTTAAAGAATACAAACCCAAATAATATTTAAACAATACAAAGCCATTGTTATAATGGATATCAATTTGGGTTTTAAAAAATAAACAAACAGGTAATCTTGATAGTAAGATGAAAAAGGCATTCACGGTAATCAAAACATTCATGAAAGTGACTGCAGAACTTTTTGGCTAAATTCTAAATGAAGTCTGATTCTACTTAATCTTATTGTACAAACTGCACCTGGCAGTCATGAGCAATTAGCACTTTATAAAGAAAGGTTTCTTTTCTGACCAACTCAGTTGGGACTCTCTAGTTTCCAGCACAGCTATCTACAGCAGTCAGCAGGCCGTGAGAAGCCTCTGAAGAGAAAAAAAAAATGTGGCAGCAGAGCCTCGAATATTACGGATAAAAATCAAACTGTGCTGCTATCAATGTTCAAGAGTAAATTCTTTTTTAATGAATATCTGTAAGCCATGATAAGATCCCAAAGTCTGGCCAACTTTTATTCTAATTTACAGGTATTTCCCCACATATCAATGGGACCTAATTCAAAAGTTCATTTAAAGACCCATTATTTTCTACCAAGATGACCTTTTTCATGACAAAGCCTATAGTTCGAGCTCTCTCTGAGTTAACTCTATTTCAGCAGGCTAGCCTAGAAATTTAACCTAATACATATTATTTTTCTATGGAGAAATGTATTATGGACCTCAACTTGAGATGTCAGAAATACATCTCTTTCGCTTATTGACTCTGTGCCCAACCAGACAGGAACTCTGCCTCTTTCCTGGTCTATTTAAACACATCCAACACCCCATTACTTTGTTAAACCATAATGTTGGTTCCTGTCAATTCCAGGCCCACTCCCGTCTTACTCTAAAACAGCTTCTCTTTTCTTTTTCCCTAACTCCTGAATCCCTGACAATTTGAGAACTGTTTATTCCTAAAGTCCCCACTTTTGGACTTTAGGAATATGTAAAATCAAATTTCAAGGGTTCTGGAGGGGAAGGGGCTTGGGATGAGGTGAGAGGTAGCAAGTAGGGCTACTATTTATTTGTTTTGTTAACCTTCACCTGAGGGTATTTTTTCTATTGCTTTTCAAAGAGAGTGGGTGGGAGGGAGAGAGTGGATGGGAGGGAGGGATGGAGGGAGGGAAGGTGAGAGAGGGTGACTGATTTGTCTTGAGAGGGACACATGGACTGGTTGTCTCTCACACGTGCCCTGACAGGGGGTAGGGAGCAAACCCACAAGCCCAAGTATGTGCCCTTGCCCAGGAATCGAACTTGTGACCCTTTGGTGCACAGGTCAATGCTCTAGCCACTTAGAAACACCATCCAGGGCTAGGGCTACTGTTTAGAATGTAGAATGTACTGATTTAGATAGAACACAAACTAGAGAAAAGGAGGAGGCAGTGGGATGGAGGGATGGGAATAAGGGAGCAGATGGAGGATGGGAATAAGGGAGCAGCACTGTCACTGATGTCCTCCAGTGGTTGCCTTTCCTCCTCCTCTATCCTTCCCAGTTTCCACTGGGAGGAACACCCCTTATCCTATATAATAAAAGCCTAATATGCTAAGTGCCCAACCATTCGTTCGACCATTTGATCAGGTGCTATGATGTGCACTGACCACCAGGGGGCCGAAACTCTGATCGGTAGGTTAGCTTGCTGCTGTTGTCTGGCTGATCGGGACTGGGTGAGATGGGCCAGACATGCCCTGGAGCCTTCCCATGGTCTGTCCCTGGCTCCGATCGTGCACCGGTGGGGTCCCTCAGCCTGGCCTGTGCCCTCTCGCAATCCGGGACCTCTCGGGGAATATCGGAGAGCTGGTTCCGGCCTGATCCCCACAGTCAGGCCGAGGGACCCCACCGGTGCATGAATCTGTGCACCAGGCCTCTAGTCTGGTATAAATTCCCAGGGACAGGATCAATGTGCTGGCTGCCTACTGTTGCCTCAGACCAAAGTTTCGGTCCACCCCACCAAACTGTAGAATTCTATCACTGGAATAAGCATCAGTTGTTCTTAAGTTTTCTATGGTTTGCTACTGCTAGTCATGATGGGAAACTAGAGGGTAAACGCTACTAAAAAAAGATTAAGTTTTAAGAAGTCTCACATTCATCATTCTCCTGATATTCAATGACATATAAATTAAACCGGGCTCTGGACTTTCTCAAGCTTTCCTAATTGCTTCCTCACCAGGACCCTCAGATTCTATTTATTCCAAGTTACTCCAATCTTTTTTTGAGTTTTCTATTTTCCAGGGAGCCATGGGTCTGGGAGTTATACAGTCAGACCTCTGAGGTGGCCTTTCAGCCTACCATTTTCATCACAAAAAAAAACAGGAACGCCAGTGTGCTTTTTCTGCTGCTGTCCCCTGACTCTGCTACTTTACTAAATGATTTGGGGGAAGAATTACATAATCTCTTAAAGCCCCATGCTCTTCTTTAAAAAGAGAACAGTGGTTCTCCTACTTACAGAATTATTATGAGGACCCGTGAGACACTATGCACAACACCTGGCACATGGTAAGCTTCCAAACAAACAATGACAATTACTATGGTCCCCATCACCCTTCCTGTTACCATGGTACACCCAGCCCCCACTGGTAAAGATGCAAGGTGAGAGGTAGGAAACCAGAGCTGAGGAGCGAGCCACGTTTCCCTGACCACACCTCTTACTGCTTACCTACCCACACATTAAAGGTAGAATAAGGAAGCAAGAAATAGAGAAAGTAAGCTAGGTTTTATATGACTCTAAGGTGGAATCAGGAAGTTAGGAAAATCTTAGAAATAGGGAAATGAGAAGGATGTTTTGTTGGCTTTTTATTAAAAATGAAAATAGCACTTATCATAATGTAGAAAATAATATACAGCCTATCTAAATATTCTTGTTTCGAATCCAAGAGAAAATCATTATAAGTACCAAGATAATATTTATAACCAAAAAATGTCTTTCCAATCCTATTTTTTCATATTCCTAATTATATCTCCTATTTAAAACACTGCATTTAGTTAACCCTTAGTTCATAATGGCAAGCCACGGGACTGAAATGTTCCATATAAATGGACGTTTTACTCATTCTATTAAAAAAAACATACAATGCAATGTAATTTCATACCTTATATACATAGCTCCTCTAACATTCACATGCAGCACACATCTCTCCAGGCAAGATCCTTTTGTGCATTACTCTCTTTCTCATTAGCCCTGAAATAATATCAGCCAGATCTATTTTCCCTTGTTTTCCAGCTTGAGTAGCAGAGGTAATAAACTAATAAATGAAGCTAGCACACAATTTTCCCTCTTATTGAATCAAGCTTCCTTCAATTAGCTGTTTATAAAGTTGCTTACTGCTAATCTCTCACATGTTTTTATCCCCTAACAATAGGCATGCTGTTTCCCAACTTGGAAAATTAACATTAACATCCACATTAACTGGGCAGTTGTCGATGGCAGTCATTTTCCAGGCGGCCAACTTAAGGCCATGCACAGAGCTGCCTTTGTTGTGAGAAAAAAGATTTCTCTGAAGTTTATGGTGATGTTGAAGCTGTTTTGTACAACCCACTGCTCCTGGCTCAAATACATGCAAATCACAGCAAATGTTCTGTGAAGAGTAGTCTAGAGAGCACTGAAAAGATGGTTAATCTAATCAAAGAGGTAACAGACTTGATAGTTTCTTCTTCTGAGTTCTAAATTTTAACATATGAAATTTGAAAATTTTACCAAAAATTCCAAAAGAAAGCAATTCATTTTCAAACCCATGTTCTTTTCTTCCCCTCTGAATTATTGTGAAAAGAAATCAAGTAGCTTCTCTTTGACATTTGTTATACTTTTCTAAAATCAACTTGGCAGTATTCACTTGGCAAAATGTAACATCCCAAGGCAAGTAAATTTAGTTCTAGATAAAAGAAACAGTATTTACATACTGTGTTTGTCCAAGTTAAAGAAAGCATATAATGATTATTTGATAACACTCCTTCCAAAAAGGTAGCATTACGTTTTCTTTTAAGAAGAGGAATGGCAGGTCGAAAGCATAAATGATTTTCAAGAAAATTACGATAAAGAGTTGTAGTTCATACTTACCTGGCAGGGGAGATACCATGATCATAAAGAGTTGTAGTTCAGGAAATCACTGGCAGCTTAGCTTAGCTGCCCCAGAAAACCCTCTCCTTTGCAATAAATTAAGGCAATGGAAAGCTATCCAACCCCAGGAACAAGAAACAGACAGCTTGTATCTAATCAGCATGAACAGGCACAGTTTAAAAGCCAAGTAAATTGAATTGTCAGTAACTATTTTTCAAATCTTCAATCACTGGACGCTAAAAGCTTATTTCTTCTCTTTGTCTCATCTTTCTGAGTACAGATATCTATCTCTCCTTTAACATCAGAAATTTGGTACAGAGTTCAGTAATCATTCATCCAAGTGTGCCAAGGTTCTGATTTCATTCCTTCTGGCATTTTGCCAAGGGGAGGAAAGGTAGATGGCTGGCAGTGGCTCTCTCAAGCATGGTAAGGTCAGTATAGTGATGGTGGCTACTGAAAACTGGCCCTTCTTTTGTGCATCCACTTGAGACTACAATGTTTGGAGTAGCACATAACAAGGATGAAATCATCCTTATGAAATGTGAGCTCTGGTACATCTCATTCTCAAATACCAAACTGCATTAGCAGGGTACAGCTTTCACAAATGTCTTCTTATGTTAAAGTACAAGAAACAGATCCAAGTATAGACTCAAACATCTTCATTCAAAATGCACTCGCTCTTTGGAATGCTTTCAAATAGCAATGAAATATGCACAATTAATTAATACCTTAATGGTTTTTTAAAATTGTTTTTACAACTTTCCCCAAGATTTTCTGGTGCCTAATGGCTGCCTTGTATATATCCTGCAGGATTTGTCTGATTTGGGAGAAGAGTATTTAAATAATGTAAAAAATCACAGAAATAGTATTCCATTAAAGGCTCCTAAAAATTTCCACTGGTAGCTCCCCAAATGTACTAATCTCTTTATGACAGAGCCTCAGGTACTATATTACTGCACTTTTAAGAGTTAAGGATTCTACTCAATCAGTTCAGTCTATTTACATTATTTTAGGTGCTTATCACATGTATGACAACCTCTTCCCTAGGAGTGAGTCATCAGCCTTCTATAATAACAAAACAATAGGATTCTGTTAAGTAATAGTAATTTATAATAGGAATGTTAGTTTCCATTTCTAACCCACTTTTCACTACGTTAACTAGACAAAATATCCTTGATATTACTTATTTTTATAATAAATATATTTCATAGTCTTGGTGAATGGTGGGTTGGGAATTAAAACTTCAAATGTTTTGCATTAATCTCTTCCCACTTGAAAATATTTTAAACACTTGAAACATCTGAAAAGTCTATATTAATTGGATAACTTGAGATCATAACTAAAAGTTCAGATGATTCACAGATTAGAGGGTATTTAAGCTAGAAGAGTCTGTTGATTAATTATAGAAACTAGATTAGTTTCCTGAGATTCTCCTTTAAATTCAAGGGAAAAATTGGTTGAGTCGTTGAACCTGAAACAGTCCAACTCCAAAAACAACAAGAGATCTGGCAAATGCTACTAAAAAGACAGAGCAGTTTAATCTTTGTCCTGCTTAATCAGAGAAAGAACAATGAAGTATATATAATGACTTAGTGAAGAGGAAAAGAACAAAAGGATTAGGGAGACTTAGAAAAGTTTCTAAAACAAAACAAAAAGCACAGTATCTCTCCTCTCCATCCCTTCTTTATTTAAAATTAAGTGTCAAGGCAGTATAATATGCTAAATGCCAAATGAATAACTAGATCTATACTATCCAATATGGAAGCCACTAACCATGTGACTACTGAGCATTTGAACATTTTTTCTTTTTTTTTAATCCTCGCCCGATGATATTTTTTTCCATTGATTTTCAGAGAGAGTGGAAAAAAGAGGGAAAAACAGAAATATCAATGTGAAAAAAACACATCAATTGCTTGCCTTCTGCAAGCACCCTGACCAGGGAAGGAACCTGCAACCAAGGTACGTGTCCTTGACTAGAATCAAACCTGGGACCCTCTGGCCTGCAGACTGATGCTCTATCCACTGAGCCATACTGGCTAGAGCGACACTGAGCATTTAAAATGTTGCTTGTCTAATTTGAAGACGTAGAACTAAAATAATCTTATTTAATATTTTTATATTGATTACACATTGGAATACTTTTTTCATGCTTTGGATTAAATAAAATATATTATCAAAATTAATTTCATCTGTTTCTTTTTAGTTTTTAAATGTGGATACTAGAATATTTAAAATTAAATATGTGGCTCACATTAGGCTCACATTATATTTTCTACTGGATAAAGCTATACGACAGTAAGTGCTATGAAGCCAGGAGAAGAAATCTTTATGTCTTGAAGAAGGCTTCCTGAAGATATCACAACTTAAAGGAAGAGAAAACTAGAGGAACCAGATTATATGAACAGGAGGAAGAAGGATCCTCAAGTTCACTGGATGAGGGGGTATTCTGAAAGAAGTTATTTCTCCGCACATGATATTAGAAAGTATTTAGTCCAGAACAACTCATAGTCCTGAAAACACACATCTACAGAAACAGCAGAAATCAGGCAGACTATCTTCTACAATGAGTTAGTTAGAAAGCTGCCAACTTTGCAAGACACAAAAAGGAAGCTCTATCTTCAATACTCAAGAGTGCCAAGCATGTAAGAGGCACCTAAAATAAATATTTGTTAAATGAATGAATGAGCAAATTATCTACTGTGAAAAAGGGTGGTGCTTTCCAGTAAACTTTAAGGCAGGACACGGGAGGAGACATTAAAGAAGGAGAGTGTTAAGGAAAAACAGAGCATCTGGCCATATTAGCAGCTGCCAGAGCCTTAATTAGGCTCACTTTTTGTATTGTTCAAGAAAATGAGGTGAGCCCTGACCAGTTGGCTCCGTGGATAGAGCATTGGCCTGCGATTGAAGAAGGGTCCTGGGTCCAATTCCAGTTAAGGGCACATACCTTGGTTGCAGGCTCGATCCCCAATAGGGGACATGCAGGAGGCAGCTGATTGATGTTTCTAACTCTCTATCCCTCTCCCTTCCTCTCTGTAAAAATCGATAAAATATATTTTTTCAAAATGAGATGAAAAGATTAAAATTCAAAACCAGTTCCTCTCCCAACTCTGCATAATTTTAGATCTATTACCTGAGGACTTGAAGTGAAGAACTAAATAAACCTTCCTTAGCATCCAAACTGCAACTCAGCTCTGAGGAAAAGCAGACGAGGCTGCATCCACATGGGTGGAAAGAACCGTCTTCTGGGGTCATACACAAGCAGCAGCAGCACCCTCCCTACAGACTGCTGGTGGTCTTCCTCACAGGAAGAAGAAGGACTTTTCCTTCTCCCTGTCTTCTCCCCTATTCCCTCCTAGAATATTTAGAAACACAGAAAAATTAGAGACCGCGAATAGTCTGATATGGGAATGATTAGGTGAAAAATGTCTGTGTATGTCCAAAGGAGCCGGGGCGGGGAGGAACTAGTTTCTGATGTTTTTAAATATTATGTACCATATTATATACATGTACAATATTATATAGTAATGGTTGTCAATAAAACAACATACTCAGAGTTCTGAAGAAAATTATGGCCCACACGTTTTCTATCCAGCCAAATAGTAATTCATGAAAGCAAAAGGAAGTCTGTTCATGTTTTATAAAATTTGAAGTATGCCTACTTATTTATTTATGTATTTATGTATGCATTTATTTATTGTTTTTAATCCTCACCAGAGGATACTTTTTTGTTTCTTACTAATTTTAGAGAGAGGGGAAAGGAAGGAGGGAGGGAGGGAAAGAAGGAGGGAGGGAGGGAGGGAAAGAAGGAGGGAGGGAAGGAGGGAGGGAGGGAGGGAGGGAGGGAGGGAAAGGGGGGGAGAGAGATTGAGGAAGAGAAACATCAATGTATGAGAGAAACACTGATTGGTTGCCTCTTGTATGTGCCTCCACTTGGAATTGAACCTGCAACCTACTAGTAGATATGTATCCTGACCAGGAATCGAACTGACAATCTTTCTGTGCATGGGAAAATGCTCTAACCCAGCCACCCCAGCTAAGTGAATTATGCCTATTTAAAACAGTATGACATAGAATCAAGTCCTAGGTTATACATAAAAAAATTAAAGATTACTAGCAAAATACAAAATTATGTATTTCTTTCAAATCACATAAAAATGTAAAAGGGAATATATTTAACATTAGTAAGAAAACATAAAGACAGAAAATAGTAATAAAGCATTTTAAAATCTTCTAATTATACAGTAAATACATTTACCCATTAAAATCCCTTGATTTAATTTTTTTAAGTGTCTACAAGTGACACACTTAAAACAAATAGATTTAGAAAGCTTGAGAGGAAAAGGTAAAGATAAAAAGCAGGGGTTACATCAAAGTAGAACACAAGCCATAAAAACATTACATAAGAAAATAAGATGGTGTTTTTTTTTTAAATCCACAACTCATACAACTTTATGTGCTAAATAGCTGTGCTAAAATATATATAAAATAAAAACTGTTAAATATGCAAAAATAATAAATATCATTGGTATTTTCAGTGGTTAGAGCATCAGCCAATGCGCCAAAGGGCTTCAGGTTCAATTCCCAGTCAAGGGCACATGCCTGGGTTGCAGGTTCACTCCCCAACTCCGGTCTGGACAAATGTGGAAGGCAACCAATCCATACATCTCTCTCACATCAATGTTTCTCTCTCTTCCCCCGCCTCTGCTCCCCCCTTTCTCTCTTCCTTTCATTCTCTCTGAAAGCAATGGAAAAAATATTCTCAGGTGAGGATTCACAAACAAACCAAAAACTGGAAAAAAAGTAAAATTGTCATTATTCGCAGATGTAGATTGCTTTGGGTAGTATGGACATTTTAATAATGTTGATTCTACCAATCCATGAACATGGTAGATTCTTCCATTTGTTTATTGTACATAGAAAAACCTAAAGACTCCATCAAAAAACTACTAGACTTAATAAATGAATTCAGCAATGTAGCAGGATACAAAATTAACACCCAGAAGTTAATAATTTTGTATGGCTTTTTTATACACCAATAATGAACTCACAGAAAGAGAAACTAAAAAAAAAAATCCCATTTACCATTGCAACAAAAAAATTAAGATACTTAGGAATAAATTTAACCAAGGAGGTAAAGGATCTGTACTCAGAAAGTTACAAGATGCTCAAAAAAGAGATAGAGGGCCCTAACCAGTTTGGCTCAGTGGACAAAGCATCGGCCTGCGGACTAAAGGGTCCCAGGTTCGATTCCAGTCAAGGGTATGTACCTTGGTTGCAGGCACATCCCCAGTAGGGGGTGTGCAGGAGGCAGCTGGTCGATGTGTCTCTCTCATCAATGTTTCTAACTTTCTATCACTCTCCCTTCCTCTCTGTAAAAAAATAAATAAATATATATGTGTGTATATATATATATATATATTTTTTTTTTTTTTTAAATAGAGGAAGAAATAAACAAATGGAAGAATATACCATGTTCATGGATTGGTAGAATCAACATTATTAAAATGTCCATACTACCCAAAGCAATCTACAAATGCAATCCCCATTAAAATACCAATGGCATACTTCAAAGACCTAGAACAAACTCTCCAAAAATTTATTTGGAATAAAAAAAGAGTTTGAATAGCTGTAGCAATCTTGAGAAAGAAGAACAAAGTTGGAGGGTTCACAATACCAGATATCAAACTATAGTACAAAGCCATTGTACTGATTCTGGCACAAGAACAGGCATATAGACCAGTGCAACAGAACAGAGAACCCAGAAGTCAACACAAGCCATTTTGCTCAATTAATATTTGATAAAGGAGGCAAAAATATATAATGGAGTCAGGACAGTCTCTTCAATAAATGGTGTTGGGAACATTGGACAGATACATGCCAAAAAAATGAAACTAGACTACCAACTTACACCATACACAAAAATAAACTCAAAATGGATAAAAGACTTTAAACAATAAAAAATAAATAAATGGGATACATTTAAACAGAAAAAAAAGAAATGGCTATAAATTCAGAAGTATATAGGCAGACTTCTTTAGACATGCAATTATAGTTGACAAAAATATAAATGAGGTTAAATAAAAGTCATTTCATGTTAAATAATGTAGGACTTGTATAAATGATAAGAGTTTGGACTTAAAAGCAAAAGTAAAATGCTAAAAATTGGTTTTTTTTTAAATATTCTTTTGTATAGTTATATGAAGAATGAGAGTGAAAGAACTGAAAACAGGAAGACAATCTTCCTGAATTAAAAAAAAAAAAGAATGGCAATCAGAATTCCACTGCCCAGGGGTAATCCAATAATTAAATACATTTCTAGGAAATGACACCTTAAGAAGGCTGTTTTCTATCTGGATACACAGCTGTTTACTCTTTATAGTAAAAAGTGCTCTCATGTTAGTATTACTTTCGACACTGTAACAACTAGGAAGGGAGAGTGATATTTAGAAGATAATAAAACAGAAACTCTTGGAAGCAAGAAAGGAGCATGACTCAAGGAGGGAAATTCCTGTTGCCATTAAGGATTGCTAGTATATAAAATGCCCTCTCTATGCCAACTAAGAACTCTCTTCTATGTTCAGCTTTTCTACTCCCTCCAAGAAGAGATCAACTTTGAAGCAGCAGCAACAAACATGAATGTGAAGGGCCTGGCTATAGTCTTGGCTGTGATATTCTGTGCTACAATTGCTCAAGGTATATGATACTTTTTATTTCTCAGCCTATAAATTTCTTTTCTAATTTTTCAAATGTTCTTTTCTTCCACTTTTATCCTAAAAGATACACTAAATTTTTACTTAACCTCACACATTAGAAATTATTACAGCTTTGACAGAGAATGTAAGAAATGTTTGAGGCATTAGAGATGATTATTGAAACTAGAGATGATAAATTTCACGAAATGTATTTGGCTACAAAATCTGACAAGAGCCTTTAGCAACAGTTTTTTAAAAAATATATATTTTATTGATTTTTTACAGAGAGGAAGGGAGAGGGATAGAGAGTTAGAAACATTGATGAGAGAGAAACATCGATCAGCTCCCTCCTGCACATCTCCTACTGGGGATGTGCCCGCAACCCAGACCGGAATTAAACCTGGGACCTTTCAGTCCGCAGGCCGAGGCTCTATCCTCTGAGCCAAACCAGTTTCGGCAGCAATAGTTTTAAATGTCTGTTAAAAAGATTTTTGTGAAATAATGTTACTAGCATCCTGGAAAAATTCTTGAGCATAAAAGCAAAAGGCAAATAAGCTTGATCTCCAAGACTTCTTTTATGCTTTTATCTAGTCTTTAATGATTTGGTTACAAATTTAAAGAGAAAATCATTAAGATATTACTTAAGCTCCTTTCCTAGTAACAGCAGGGTCAAGTGCTATTTGACAAATGACCATCTTTATCCTTAATGAAAACTGGGCTCACATTCTTCACCAGAATTGTAAACCATAGTCCTCTGTTGCAATCAGATCCATTAGTAACTGATGCTATGATCTGTTTTAGGTTTCCCAATGTTCAAAGGAGGACGCTGTCTCTGCATCGGCCCTGGAGCAAAGGCAGTGAAAGTGGCAGATATTGAGAAAATCTCTGTAATTTACCCAAGTAACAACTGTGACAAAGTAGAAGTGATGTAAGTAATGGACTTGCTAAAGATGACAATGATGGAGGCATTTGGGTTTTTTTTTTTTTGCTTATGCTTTTCCATTCAAAATTTAAGACTGTTTTGGATATTCCTTTAACAGTATCACCTTAAAAGCACATAAAGGACAAAGATGCCTAAATCCCAGATCAAAGCAAGCAAACATTATAATAAAGGTAGGTTACTAGATTACTTCCGTTTTATAGTGTTTTATCCAAGACAGATCTCTTGAAAAAAAAATAAAGTAGACAACTTCAGAAAAGATTCTATGATCCTGTATGAAGTGTTTTGATAAGGGGTCTTTGGTTCTAGTTAGTTTTCTTTTTTGCTGTATGTTTCTGCATGTCAACTATCACTGGGAAACAAGAACAGCCCAAATTTATAAAACTCTCATTTTCTAATTACAGAAAGTTGAAAGGAGGAATTTTTTAAAACATCAAAACATCTGAAGTCCTGGAAAAAAGGATATGAAAACTCAGAACAAGTTTAACTGTGACGATGAAATGTTAAGAATTCTGTAATAGGGAAATGACTTTCTGATGCCTATTGCAATGCGTATTCATGCATTTGTAGAATTTTAAGTTTGGAACCTTCTAGAAGACTTGATGTTTATAACTATTCTGCTGTGATGATGAAAACATTTCTAAGTTATCTGTCTGTACTTGATCTACATTTCATATTACAATCTGCAGTTAAAATGGAGACATTAATATTATTACTAGAGTCAAGATCTTATGAGTCAAAAGCATCCATGTATGTAATAAACATCCCCCCCAAAATTTTTAATGCAAATCCACATTTCTTTTCCCAAAAATCACATAGCACATATATACCTAGGAAAAAAAGTTCTTACATGTCACCTTGTTTATAAAAAGGCAATAATTCATGAAATGTACTATGAAAAGATTATATGCTAAGGAAAACTGCTAAGAATGCAAATATTTCATAACTGAATTAGCAGCTCTGGTCTTAATTTGATTTAAGCAACTTTTTCATTGATATGTTTTGAAACATTTAGGATATGTGGGTTTACTGTGCGTTTTGGTTGTATCTATTTTTATAAATTATAGCAACATTTTGGACACATTTTAAATATAAAATGTTTTTGTCTACCAAAGAAAATGTCGAAAAGAAATAAATATATATACATATCTGGCAATCACCTTTACTTTCTGTGGTTCTTTTTCTTAGGAAAATACATAATCTTACTTTTGTAAGTCATACCTACACTATACAATTTAGGGATATCTAAGATAGTTTTACTTTAAAAAGAATCAAAACCATTTTTCTCTATTAAAGTACCACAACTTCATTTATATTGGTAGGTATACGATAGTTAACAACTAACTAATACGGCACACAGAGATGGTATCTGGACAATAAAATAATGAGGGGTTCATGGTGGTCTTGTGCTCTGGTGGGAGATTGTGACCTGTGGAGTCTGGAAAAGAAGATTACTCTGACATTCCAACGGTAGGTTACCATAGCAGCAAAAGGACAACAGAGAGGCTCCATTAAGGTAAAGATTGTCAAGGAAGATTCAGTCCTAGGACATGACTTCCTACCATGACATACTTTTAGTTAGGAAGCTTTATCTCTGAGCATTCTATGTGGTTTAGTTTAGGTCTCCAAGTCTGTAAGGCCCTCTATGCAGGCCTCCCCTGAGCTTGTCAGATTTAGTATGTGGCCCCTTTTTTGTCCACACTTTGTAAAACAAAGACATTCATTTGTCTTCCAAAAATATGATATGCCTTTAACAATTTCACCTTGTATTTAAAAAAGCATAAAGCTACCTGTCAACACACAGAATTTTTTAGAAATATATTTTAATAGGTAGTTGTAAAGGAAAAATTGTCTCTCTTTTTAAGGGGTCTTCCTAAGTCCAAACCCCCTTTTTACTTGGGGGCAAATCCCTTATTATGAGAATT
Organism: Myotis yumanensis; assembly: GCF_028538775.1. Lineage (NCBI taxonomy): Eukaryota > Metazoa > Chordata > Mammalia > Chiroptera > Vespertilionidae > Myotis > Myotis yumanensis. The sequence continues at coordinate 191,939,882 of NW_027223752.1, forward strand.
TTGGTGAGAGACCAAAAAGGAGAAGCCAAAGGAAGGAGATCCTTCCCTTCTTGGCAGCCAGAACAAGATCTCAGCCAAGCCACACCTACCCTAGACTTTGAACTCCAGCTAGCACCTGTCAAATAAACTACCAGTAAGTAAATTATTTAAACTGGCAGTAGGAACAGTGTAAGTCCTAACACATGTTTGTGCGGCATGGCTGGGTAGTATTCCTTGCCACCAAGCTCCCTTAAGTTTTTGTCAATTTTCCAAGAATCAAGCCTGATTCTTCAGTCTTCCTTTGGATTCTTCAATTAAATTCCTTTTCTGCTGAAGCTAGCCAGAGTTGATTTCTCTATCATGTAACAAAAAACCTTAGTTAATACAGCATTCTTTATACAGACACCTATACATCTGAAAAATAAAAATATTTGTTACAGAATTACCAAAATAGGACGTTTCTGTTTATCTGAAAAAAAGGACAATTTTACAATACAGACCAATCTTGAAAACATTATACTAAGCAAAAAAGGTAATTACAAAAGACATATTTATGATTCCATTAAACAAACTGTCCAGAATAGGCAAACCTATAGAGACAGACAGTAGGTTAGTTATTGCCAAGGATAAGAGGTAACAAGAAGTGACTCTTAACAGATACGGGGGTTCTTTTGGAGGTGATAAAAATGTTCTAGCTTTGGCCAGGTGGTTCAGTTGGTTGGAGCATCGTCCCACCACCAAAAGGTTGCCAATTTAATTCCCAGTCAGGGTACATACCTAGGTTGTGGGTTGGATCCCCGATCAGGGTGCCTACAGGAGGCAACCGATCAATGTCTTTCTCTTTTATCAATGATTCTCTCTCGTGCTCTTTCTTTCTTTCTCCATCTCTCTCTAAAAATCAATAAAAACATAAGGTGAACATTAAAGAAAAATATTTAAAATTGATTGTGGTAAAGGCTGTACAACTCTTTCAATCTGCTGTACTAAAAACTATTGAATTGTATACCTTACACTGGTGAATTGTATAGTATATTAATTATATCTCAATAAAAAATTCAAAATGAAAAGAGAGAACAATTTTAATGTGTTCTTCCATTGATATCAAAGAGCCAACCATAAAGCTGATCAGAGAATTGAAAAAAAGGAAATAGCAAAGGAGGATGCCTAAAACCTAATATGCCTTCTTACTGACTGGCTTCTTGATGGGTGCCTACAAGCAATAATGAGAAGCCAAAATGTTACCCAGGAAATTTGTATATAAATCTATATAACCTATATCATATATTTATACTGTGATATATAATATAGGTATATATTATAAACATAATATATAATAGTATAAATTTATAATAAAAAGTATAAATACAAATTAAATATGTAGTATAAACATGTGATCCTATCTAATAAAGAGGTGATATGCAAATTGACCATCACTCCAACACACAAGATGGCCGCCCCCATGTGGACACAAGATGGCCAGCAGGGGAGGGCAGTTGGGGGGGGACCCAGGCCTGCAGGGGAGGGCAGTTGGGGGCAACCAGGCCTGCAGGGGAGGGGAGTTGGGGGGGACCCAGGCCTGCAGGGGAGGGCAGTTGGGGGGACCAGGCCTGCAGGGGAGGAGACTTGGGGGGGACCCAGGCTTGCAGGGGAGGGTAGTTGGGGGCAACCAGGCCAACAGGAGAGGGCAGTGGAGGGGGTCAGGCCTGCAGGGGAGGGCAGTTGGTGGGGGGGGGGGGGACTAGGCCTGCAGGGAAAGGTAGTTGGGGAGACCAGGCCTGCAGGGGAGGCAGTTAGGGATGACCAGGCCTGCAGGGGAGGGCAGTTAAGTGCAATCAGACCAGCAGGAGAGGGCAGTTAGGAGTGACCAGGCCGGCAGGGGAGGACAGTTAGGGGCGACCATGCTGGCAGGGGAGGGCAGTTAGGGGTGACCAGGCCAGCAGGGGAGGGCAGTTAGGGGCAATTGGGCCAGCAGGGGAGCAGTTAGGCAACAATCAGGCTGGCAGGGGAGTGGTTAGGGGCAATGAGGCAGGCAGGTGAGCAGTTGGGTGACAGTGGTCCTGAATTATGAGAGGGATCCCAGATTGGAGAGGGTGCAGGCTGGGCTAGGGGACACACACCCCCGGTGCATGAATTTCATGCACCGGGCCTCTATTATATCATAAATCTACATAAATTTCTATATAGAAACTAGAGGCCCGGTGCACAAAATTCATGCATGGGTGGGGTCCCTAGGCCTGGCCAGCAATTAGGGCCAATCTACGGGGTGACCAGTGGGGAGATCGGGGGTCCCCTGCTAGCACCTGCCTTAGCCCTCCTGGCACCGCCTGCTTGCCAGCCACATCCCCTGCTGCCGCTGCCCGCCTCTCTGTGGGGCGACCAGTGGGGTGGTCAGGGGGCCCCACTGGCAACGGCCTAGGCCAGCCTGGGGCCTGCGGGAAGGGGGCAGCTTCTGTATTCAGTGTCTAACCCCTGGTGGTCAGTGTGCATCACAGTGACCAGTTGTTCTGCTGGTCATTCCACCGTTCAGTCAATTTGCATATTAGGCTTTTATTATATAGGATGGGACTTCTATATAAGTTCCCAAGATAGTTTCAAGACTTGGATCTAATACTTGACTATTTACAGTGATTTTTTAAGTGTATCTTTAAAAATAAAAATTCTTTGAGTTAGGGCTACATGATAAAATTTTTAAAGTAATATAGTACAGACCAGGGCATTATTATTGAGAAGACACCATATACTTAAATTTCTCCAGGCAAAATAAACATATTAAATAATTAACATAATACTTAAGCCATGATCCTTTTTACCTCAGTACTTTTGCACATTACTACTCCCTCTGTCCATTTCTTCACTAAGCTAATACCTACTAGTAACTTAGATCTCAGCTTAAATGATGTTTTTAACAAGAGGCTGTCTTTGAAACCATCCCTTAAAACTCAACTAAAATAGGTGTCCTATTTGTTTTCCTAACACTCTACTTTTCCATCACACTATTTCAGTTGTCACTAAAGAATTATGCCTGTGCTTAATCTATGCTCTCCCATAAGTATAAACTCAATAAGAAAACCACCGCAGTAGTTCTAGCCCACAGTACAGTGCCTAGCACATATCAGAACTTCAATAAATATTTGAAAATAGAATGACTAAATGGCAATATAAACTAAGGAGAAAGGAACTTACTTATAGCAATGGCATGAGAATGCACAATGTTAGGAAAGTATAAGGTTAGTTAAAAATAATAATTAGACTGGTTTGGTTGGAGTAAATAATGAAGGACATCAAATGTCTAGCTAAACAACCTTGAATTTTACTCTATCCAATGGGGATTAAATGTTCAAGAATAAGAGAATGACCCTATCCAAGTTATTATAAATTATTCTAATAATGGCATAGAAAGTTAATTGGAAATGGCAAAGACTGAGAAGGGATATGTTTCCATAGCTCAAGTCTCTATTTCCCAAACTTGAAATCATTTTCATATCACCTTTACACATTTTTACCATATTTCTGATCAATCTTCATTATATTTTGCAAATTCTGTGCATCACTGTACTTTACATACATTTACATAAAAAGCAAACTTTCACTACTATCCATGTGAAATCAGTTATCACTTGCTATAGAAATAAAATGTAACAATAAAGGAAATATCATGAAAAGTACTAAATTTCAGCTATGCCAAAGGTTTGAAGCAACAGGCCTGCTCTGTATTTGTTAAAAGGGAAATTAACATAGTGAGATGTCTGAAAGTCATACTAATACCAACTTGAGACTTTCCATGATTTAATCAGGACTGAATGTAAATAGAAAATAACTGATATTAAATGTTTTATCAGTGAGCCCCCTAGCATTGTCCCACACTTTGGGAAATACTGATATGAAAAGTAGTAAGCGCAGTATGTTAAAAGAATTACGAAATGACCCAGCAATTCCACTCCTAGATAAATACAATCCCAAAGAATTGAAAACAGTTGTCCAAAAAAAATTTGTACGCAAATGTTTATACAACACTATTCGCAACAGCCAAAAGGTAGAAACAACCAAATGCCCACCAATAAATGAATGGATAAAGAAAATGTGGTATATATACCAATGGAATATTATTCAGCCTTAAAAAGGAATGAGCCCTGGCCAGTGTGGCTCAGTTGATTGGAGCTCCATCCCGTATACCGAAAGATTGTGGGTTCAATGCCTGGTCAGGGCACATACCTAGGTTGTTGGTTTGATCCCTAGTCAGGGCCTAACCAATCGATGTTTCTTTCTCTCTCTCTCTCTCTTTTTCTCTCTCTCTCTCTCTCTCTCTTTCTTCCCCTCTAAAATCAATAAGCATAGAAATACCAATACATGCTATAATATAGATGAGTTTGGAAAACATTACACTAAGTAAAAAAGCCAGACACAAAAGGCAACATATTGTATAATTCCACTTACATGACATATCCAAAATAAGAAAATCCATAGAAACAGAAAGCAGATAAGTAGTTGTCAAGGGCTCTAGGGATGAGGTAATGAGGAGTGACTGCTTAATGATTACAAAGTTTCTGTTCAGGATAGTGAACAAGTTCTGGAACTAGATAATGGTGATGATTATACAGCATTGTCAATGTGCTTGATGCCACTGAATTGTACACTTTTAAGTAGTTAAAATGATAACTTTTATGTTATGTGTATTTTAGCACAACATAAAGTAACTAGAGGCCCGGTGCATGGATTCGTGCACCGGTGGGGTCCCTTGACCTGACCTGCAGGGATCGGGCCGAAACCAGCCCAGTGCACAGATTCATCCAGGGCGTGCCCGGCCCATCTCACCCAGTCCCGATCAGCCAGACAACAGCAGCAAGCTAACCTACTGGTCGGAGCATCTGCCCCCTGGTGGTCAGTGCGCATCATAGCAACTAGTCAAATGGTCGAACGAATGGTCGGACACTTAGCATGTTAGGCTTTTATTATATAGGATAAGGACAGTGTGCCATGTCTCTCATAGCACAGTGATGGCTGCCTGGTATTTCCATTCCAGGAGGAAGGAGGAGGAAGGAACAAGAGGAGCTGCAGTCCACCATGCCCAAAGCATTCCTGCTGCTGTCTGCTGCCCTGGTGCTACTTGGGCCTATACATGGAGCCACACTGAGAAACAAAGAGAAATGGAAGCCACTCAGCAACCCCAGAAACCAAAACCTGTCAGAGCTCATCTCCTCTGCCTTTGCCAAGTGTGAAGAGCAGAGAAACCCCTTTCCTGGTGACCTCAAAGGCTGAAGGCTTCTCCTGAGAGCAGGTATCTGGCTATTTTTAAACTACAGATGAAGCTGCTCATTAGAAAAAGTCAATCATGGTCATTGTTAAACTCCCCCCCCCCCCTCCACTTTTGTCAATTTGTAATGATTTTATTCTATATTTCCAGATTTACATATCAACAGCTTGATCTGTGGTACCTATGAGCATACTTTTTGCTGTTTTTCCCACTTTATAACCATAAATATCAATGTAGAGCACTGCATATAATTGCAAGTTATCAAAACACTATAAAGTCAAGAGAAACGACTAAATTAAGTTTCCTTTCAGCTTATCTTATATGTATATATTGCTTTTAACAATCAAGACTTTCATTTGAAAGGGATGTTACTCATTTTTACTTTAGTTCACTATATGTACTAGGGATTTGGGTTTAAAATAGGTATTTTTCTGGGAGGAAGACACACTTGCACTTTCATCACATGTTGTTGAAAGACCTCCCAGTCTTAGTTTCATACCAAGAAAGATCAGTGATATTCACAATTAAGTTGAAATAGAAAGCAAAAGATAATGGGATTCTAGAACTGCTAGGGTCCCTGGGAGAGGCTCTCTGCCACTGTGCTTAGAGGCAGACATTGTGCTACACCAAGTATCCTAGCCCACCTCTGCCTCTCCTGCACACACCCCCTAAAGAAGGGAGGGCAGCAGGCCAGAAGGAAAGGGGGTGGGGTAGGTGGACGTGGGCAAAGGGGGGGTAGAGTGAAAGAGACTGCTTGGGGTGATGGGCGCACCATGCTGTGTGCAGATGATGTTTTATTGAGTTGTACACATGAAACCTGTTCTGTCTTGCAAACCAATAAACTCAATTTAAAAAATAACTAAATAAGATAATAAGGACTAAACTAAGGTGGTAATGGTGAAAATAGAAATATAACAAGATTACACTGCAAAAAGATAATCAATAGACTTAGTGACAGATTGTATGTGAAAGTTGAACCTGAGGAAATGAAACATGAAAAATGCTAAGGATTTAAATCTGAAGTGGAGGCAGAGAAGGGAATCAAAAAAAGAAACTTAAGCTTTAAGGTTTAAAAGAATAGTACTGGGGCAGGCAAGAAGGGGTCAATGGGAGAAAAAGAGGACATATGTAATACTTTCAACAATAAAGATTTTTTTAAAATAAAAGAATAGTACTGCCACTAACAGATTCGAATAAGGAGATGGGGAAGATGTAGTTTAGCAAAAGAAAACAAAAACAGAGCCAAAAAAAACCACATACAGAACCTGAGATGCCAAATATTCACAGTGATTTAGAAATTCAGAGCTGTTTGTTCTAATTAACCAAGAAAAGCCTTCAAACAGGTGGAGTAGTTTTGGATAACACTACTAGAAAAGGAAAGATTTTGCTTAGCATAATGCTCTCTGGGTCCATCCATGCTGTTGCAAATGGTAAGAGTTCCTTCTTTTTTACATCAGCATAGTATTCCATTGTGTAGATGTAGCACAGTTTTTTAACCCACTCATCTGTTGATGGGCTCTTAGATTGTTTCCAAATCTTAGCTATTGTAAATTGGGCTGCTATGAACATAGGGGTGCACATATCCTTTTGGAGAAATATAAATATCACATGATCTCACTCATTTGTGGAATATAATGAACAACATAAACTGATGAACAAAAAGAGAGCCAGAGGAAAAAATATCTATAACTAATAATAGCCTAAACGACCAGATGGACGACTGGTCACCAGGAAGTACATGGAGGGACCGAGAGAGCAAGGCTTGTGACAGGCAGGTGGGTGCAGTGGTGGTGGTGGTGGGGGGGGGGGCGCGAGTGGGGCAAGGTAGGTGCAGCGAGGTCGTTAGGCTCTGGCCATGGCAGCTGTGGATCAGGCCCAGAGAGAGAGGTTAGGAGAGAGAGGCAGGGCCTGATCAGCAGCCTCAACAGCTGCTGGTGAGCCTGGAGAGAGAGAGAGGCAGGGCCTGATCCACAGCCACTGTGGAGGCTGTGGATCAGGTCAGGAGATAGGCCTGGAGAGAGAGAGAGCTGTCAGGAGGGCCATTCTGGATTTCCCAGAAGAGCCAATGGCTGTCCAGGAGGCAGAGCTTTTGACGCTGACTGGCATAGAAACCAACCAATCAGAACCTAATCTGGGTGAACTGCAAAGGCAGAACCTAAGGTGGGGGCTGAGGAGGGGTTTTAAGGGCAACAGCTCTTTGGTGTAAGGTGTAAGAAAGCAGTTCAATTTTTTAATAACCGGTTTGGCAGTATAGTGCCTATGGCTGGCTATCAGTCCAGATATAGGGATTATGTATTTTAGTCTGCAAAGAGCATCTCCTCCGGCTGAAAAAGGCTTTTCCTCCCCGTTTAAGCAATCCTAGCCTATATAATCTATCTATACTCATAAAAGGGTAATATGCTAATTAAACCGGGTCAACCGGCCATCTTCCAGATGTCCAACTTCCTTCTAGACAAAGCCATGGTGATGGGGGCCAAGGCAGAGGCAGTTAGGGGCGATCAGGCCGGCAGGGGAGGGCAGTTGGGGGAGACCAGGCTGGCAAGGGAGGGCAGTTGGGGGCAACCAGGCCTGCAGGGGAGGGCAGTTGGGGGTGAGATCAGGCCTGCAGGGGAGGGCAGTTGGGGGGTGAGATCAGGCCGGCAAGGGAGGGCAGTTGGAGTGATCAGGCAGGCAGGCAGAGGTGGGTAGGGGCAATCAGGCAGGCAGGCAGAGGCAGTTAGAGGTGATCAGGCAAGCAGGCAGAGGGGTTAGGGGCAATCAAGCAGGCAGGCAGAGTGGTTAGGGGCAATCAGGCAGGCAGGCAGGTGAGCGGTTAGAAGCCAGCAGTCCCAGATTGCGAATGGGATGTCCGACTGCCGGTTTAGGCCCGTTCCCACAGGGATCAGGCCTAAACCGGCAGTCGGACATCTCCCAAGGGGCCCCCAATTGGAGAGGGTACATGCTGGGCTGAGGGACACCCCCCCTCCCCATGCACGAATTTCATGCACTGGGCCACTAGTTTTAGAATATAATAGATGTAATCCTGTTATTTTCAGTTTTTTAATATCACCTACAACTTTTGTGATATTATACTATGTTAGTACAGTTTTGATAATATTATATTTAAAATCTCTTTTTTCTTGAAATATTAATGTTTATTGCATATAAATGGCTAATTATTTTGTGTTTTTTTTATTTTTATTTTTATTTTTTTTTTTATTTTTCGCTTAAAGTATTACAAAGGGTATTACATAAGTGTCCTTTTTTCCCCCCCGCCCTTGACAAACCCCTACCCTCCCTTACCCCCCAGTGTCTTATGTCCATTAGTTATGCTTATATGCATGCATACAAGTCCTTCGGTTGAACTCTTACTCCCCTCCCTCCTGCCCCCCAACTCTCTCTGGCCTTCCCACTGCAGTTTGACAATCAGTTTGAGGCAGCTCTGCCTCTGTATCTATTATTGTTCAAAAGTTTGTAATGGTCTTTATTATCCATGAATGAGTGAGATCATGTGGTATTTTTCCTTCATTGACTGGCTTGTTTCACTTAGCATAATGCTCTCCAGTTCCATCCATGATGTTGCAAATGGTAGGAGTTCCTTCTTTTTAACAGCAGCATAGTATTCCATCGTGTAGATGTACCACAGTTTTCTAATCCATTCATCTACTGATGGGCACTTAGGCTGTTTCCAGATCTTAGCTATGGTGAATTGTGCTGCTATGAACATCTGGTTACATATATCCTTTCTGATTGGTGTTTCTGGTTTCTTGGGATATATTCCTAGTAGTGGGATCACAGGGTCAAATGGGAGTTCCATTTCCAATTTTTTGAGGAACCTCCATACTGCCTTCCATAGTGGCTGCACCAGTCTGCATTCCCACCAGCAGTGCACAAGTGTTCCTTTTTCTCCACATCCTCTCCAGCACTTGTCGTTTGTTGATTTGTTGATGGTGGCCATTCTGACAGGTGTGAGATGGTACCTCATTGTTGTTTTGATTTGCATCTCTCGGATGATTAGTGACTTTGAGCATGTTTTCATATGTCTCTTGGCTTTCTGAATGTCCTCTTTTGAAAGGTGTCTATTTAGATCCTTTGCCCATTTTTTGATTGGATTGTTTATCTTCTTTTTGTTAAGTTGTATGAGTTCCCTATAAATTTTGGAGATTAAGCCCTTATCAGATATGACGTTGGCAAATATGTTTTCCCAAGAGGTGGGTTTTCTTGTTGTTTTGTTGATGGTTTCTTTTGCTGTGCAGAAGCTTTTTATTTTGATGTAGTCCCATTTGTTCAGTTTCTCTTTAGTTTCAACTGCCCTAGGAGCTGTATCAGTGAAGAAATTGTTTTGGCATAAGTCTGAGATTTTGTTGCCTTTGTGTTCTTCTAGAATTTTTATGGTTTCCTGTCGTACATTTAAGTCCTTTATCCATTTTGAGTTTATTTTTGTGTATGGTGTAAGTTGGTGGTCTAGTTTCATTTTCTTGCATATATCTGTCCAATTTTCCCAACACCATTTATTGAAGAGACTATCTTGGCTCCATTGTATGTTCTTGCCTCCTTTGTCAAAAATTAATTGAGCATATTGGTTCGGGCTAATTTCTGGACTCTCTATTCTATTCCACTGGTCTATATGTCTGTTCTTGTGCCAGTACCAGGCAGTTTTGAGAACAGTGGCTTTGTAATACAGTTTGATATCTGGCATTGAGATCCCACCTACTTTGTTCTTTCTCAGGATCGCTGCAGCTATTCGGGGTCTTTTTTTATTCCAGATGAATTTTTGGAGAGTTCGTTCTAGATCTTTGAAGAAAGCCATTGGTATTTTAATGGGAAGTGCGTTGAATTTATAGATTGCTTTGGGTAGTATGGACATTTTAATGATGTTGATTCTACCAATCCAAGAACATGGTATGTTCTTCCATCTGTTTATGTCTTCCTCTATCTCTTTTTTCAATGTCCTGTAGTTTTCTGAGTAGAGGTCTTTAACCTCTTTAGTTAAGTTTATTCCTAGGTATCTTAATTTTTTTGGTGCGATGGTAAATGGGATTGTTTTTCTAATCTCTCTTTCTGAAAGTTCACTATTGGTGTATAGAAATGCCTCAGATTTCTTGGGGTTAATTTTGTATCCTGCTACATTGCCAAATTCATGTATTAAGTCTAGTAGCTTTTTGATGGAGTCTCTAGGGTTTTGTATGTATAATATCATGTCATCTGCAAATAAGGACAGTTTTACTTAATGGCTAATTATTTTGTACCTACAATCTGGTAATAGATTTATATATTATAAAAATAAAATAAAGAGAAAAAATCAAAAAGAAAAAAAGGAAAGACTAAAATATTTAATTACTTTTGGCTGGTGAGTATGGTACTTAATATATTTAATATACCCATAAAAAATTAATATACCACTTCAGTATCTGTTTCTTTCTTTTTTTTCACTTTTTAAAAATTTTTCAGTGGCTCCCAGGGCAGAGGCAGCACGCACCTGCAGACCCACGCCTGCAGCCACCCGTGCTAGACCCTTAGCGCAAGCTGAAACCAGGGCCGCAGCCGAGGCCTGAGGCACCAAAGGAAGAGGATAGTATCTGTTTCTTAAAGATTTCCAGAACCAACAAATATATTTATGATGCAGTCAAATCATTCTGTGGATTATTAATAGTACACTCACACGCACAACTTTTGGATTATTGGGAGATAGATTGCGGGTGGGGAGTGTCGTTTCTCCTTGCCTTGTTTGCAAAGTTTATTAGAGACTGACATCATTATGTACACTGCAACTATAGTTTCACTTAAGTACCACAGAAGAATAACTATACTTCCTGGAAATCCTGGCACTAGGAATGCAGATATAGTTGCTTGCTACAGCTCAGTAAACTGGTAGGATATAGAAAATAGCCTGAGGTGAGTTACTATAGACTTTACATAATTTTTTTCACTAATTTCTTTTGTTATTAATGTTCTTTTTTTATTTTGCATTAAGGGTTCCAATAAATATAACCACTAAATATTATTCATGTGCTTTGTAGTAGTAGTCTTAAGTGTTCAGTATGTAACAAGTATGGAAGGATTGACTGTGCACAGATTACACTATATTAAATTATAGAACAGCAGTTCTCCAAGGGTGACACTTCTTCCCCCTCCCTCCTGTCCCCCGAGACTGAGGCGGACAGAGACGCCTCCTCCGTGTGCCTCGGGGATGGCACAGGAGACCCCTCTGCCTGCCCTACCTGCCTCCTTCTGGGGCCACGGAGACTGTTTCTGGAAGGTTCCCAGGCTGCCCACCCCACCCCCCTGAGTCCACCCGACTCAGGGAGAAGCACTGATTCCCTGCAGAACTGGAGCAGTGAGGACATGTGCTGGGGGGTAGGTGAGGCCGGGGGAAGGTCAATGGGGAAAAAAAGGAGTCATATGTACTACTATTTATAATACTTTAAACAATAAAATAAAATTAAAAGAAAGAGAGAAAATATGTGTGTGTGTGTGTGTGTGTGTGTGTGTGTGTGTGTGTGTGTAGGAAAGGAATCCAATTCCCACCTTCTTCCCTCTTCTCTGCCTATCTTCTGGCTTTATCTCCTACCACCTCATCTATTCAATTTAATTTACTGACCATAATCTTCCCACCTCTTTCTCCTTTCAGTTATTTGATCTCTGGATTAACAACTCAGTGACCCTCTCTGAAGAGTAGGCTGATTTAAACTTACCAATCACTCTGTTAAGCCAAAATATTGCTACAATTTAACAGAGATTTTGGAAACATCCAATATTTCTTATTAAAATAAAAACTGACTCAGAAAAGTAGAGGCATAATTATGCCACATTTCTTTGGCACCTCTCCAAGGAGCAAACAGGAAACTAAAACTTACTATTTCTCAGAAGTGAGGATTTTATGGTAAATTAATTTTTAATGGACCTCAGGTGTACAGATTTGAGTTAATCATTATTTTAGTTGGTGATATATAGACTGTAATCTCTGATACATTCATGGATATATTTATATATTTGTAATATAATGAAGACCCATGAACTCACCACCCAAAAAAATCAAGAACTGGAACATTAACAGTAATTTAAGATATAGCTATGTTCCTTCCCTATCCCATTTCATTGATCCTCCAACCCCAAGATAATTGTTATCCTGAATTCTGTGTTTATTATTTCCTTGCTTTTGTAAAATACACATAACCTAACATCTTACTATCTAAAATATTTTTTTATTTATTGATTTTAGAAAGAGAGAGGTGGGAGAGAGGGTGGGAGGGAAGGAGAGAAAGAGAGAGAACAAATTAATTTGTTGTTCCACTTATTTGTGCATGCATTGGTTGATTCTTGTATGTGTCCTGATTAGGGATCAAACTTGCAACCTAGGCATATTAGGACAACATTCTAACCAACTTAGCTACCCTGCAGGACCTATCTTAGCCATTTGTAAGTGTACAGTTCAGTGGCATTAAGTGCATTCACACTGTTGTGCAACCATCACTCCCTTGCTTCTTAAAAATAGTTTTATTTACATATACATATCTAAACAAAATATTTACCTTTCTGAGTTTTATCAAAGGGTTATCATTCTGTATTTAATCTGAACATTATTTTACTTGACATTAGTTTAGAAAAATTCATCTACATTTTTTGCGAACAAGCCTTGCTTGCCTTTTGTTACTTCTATTCCTAAGTATTTACATTGTTAAGTATTTGTCATTGCTATTGTAAAGATAATTTATATTTGTTACTGAGTAGAAAGTGTAATACATTAACCTTCTATCATTCCACTTTGATAAATTCTGCTATTATTTCTAAAACTTAGTAAATTCTTTTGGGTTTTTGATGCAACCTATTCTGCAAAATTTTCTTTCTTTCCAATTCTTATGGCTTTAATTTCCTCTTTTTGTTTTATTTTTCCCTCTACAACCTACAGTACAATGGAAAGAAGTAAAAAATAGGTATCCTTGTCTTGTTTTATAAATTCACAGTCTAATTTGATTTATTGTAGACTAGAGGCCTGGTGCACAAAATTCATGCACAGAGGAGGGGGTGTCCCTCAACTCAGCCTGCACCTTCTCCAATCTGGGACCCCTTTGGGGATCAGGCGTAACCCGGCAGTCAGACATCCCTCTCACAATCTGGGACTGCTGGCTCCTAACCGCTCGCATGCCTGCCTGCCTGATTGCCCCTAACCACTTCTGCCTGCCAGCCTGATCACCCCCTAACTGCTCCCCTTCCGGCCTGATTGCCCACAACTGCCCTCCCCTGCTGGCCTGATGGCCTACAACTGTCCTCTCCTGCCACGACCCGCCTCCTCGGCCGGGACCTGCCTCCTCCGCGCAAGGCTGTGGAGATGCCAGGACCAGCCTCCTCCATGCCACACAGAGCCACGGGACCCCAGGCCTCACCGTGTGGAGCAGCTGCCAGGCCCCACCTCTGCTGTGCACGTGACCATCTTGTGATGGCCATCTAGTGATGACGTCACACAAGGGTGTTGCGCAAGGATGTGATGCCAACTAGGCTTTTATTATATAGGATAAGCCAGGTTACTTAAATAAGTCCTTTCCTAAGAGTGAATGCTGCATTCAATATTATTTTGTATTAGTTTCAGATGTACAGCATAGTGGTTAGACAATTATACACTTTACAAAGTGGTCCCACTGATATTTCAAGTACCCACCTGGCACCAAACATAGTAATTACAATATTATTGACTATATTCCCTATGTTGTATTTTACATCCTCATGACTATTTTGTAACTACTAATTTGTACTTCTTTTTTTTTAATCCTCACCTAAGGATATGTTTTCATTTTATTTTATTGACTTTAGAGAGAGAAAGGGAGAGAGAAACATCAATGTGAGAGGGAAACACTGATCAGTTGCTTCCCATATGCTCCCCAACAGGGGATTGAACCCAAAATCCTTTGGTGTAAAGGATGATGCTCTAACCAACTGAGCCACCCAGCCAGGGATCAATTTGTACTTCTTAATCCCATAACCTTTTTCACCCAATCACTTACCTCTGGCAACCATCAGTCTGTTTTCTGTATCTATGAGTCTATTCCTATTTTATTTGTTTTGTTCTTTAGACTCCACTGTAATTAAAAAATTTGTTTTTAATTAAAAACATTTTAAGAGTAAATGCTGCATGATTCAACCCACAGTTCTGAGAGCCATGCCTTAGCTAGTGACTGCTATAAAATAAAAGATACATCTTACTACATGAATAACTGCATCATCTAGAATGATAATATTATTTGTTGCACCTAGAAAATTAACTGACACTTGATCAGAAAGCTGGCTATATTTGTGAAATGTTAGCTAGTGGAAAATTCATTTAGACTTGTTAAAACACATTTTTTTAAAATAGTTTTTCATTGATTTCAGAGAGGAAGGGAGAGGGAGAGATAGAAACATCAATGGTGAGAGAGAATCATTGATTGGCTGTCTCCTGCACGCCCCCCCCCCCCCCCCGCCCCACTGGGGATCGAGCCTGCAACTCAGGTATGTGTCCTTGACCAGAACTGAACCCGGGACCCTTCAGTCTGCAGGTCAATGCTCTATCCACTGAGCCAAACTGGCTAGGGCTTAAACATACTTTTAATTTCCTGTCATCTTTAGATCAACTTGGCAGGTGGATGGGTTAGGCTTCATGATGCACATTTGCAAAGAAAAAAAACTGAAGCATAAACAGGCCAAAAAATATGTCCAAAATCACAGAGCAAGTAAGAGACAGATCTATATATATAAAAGCCTAATATGCAAAGTGTCCCTCGGGAGTTCGATCGACTGGGAGTTCAATCGCTTGCTATGATGTGCACTGACCACCAGGGGGCGGGGCACAGAATGAAGGCCCCAGCCAGCAGCTGGTAGGGACCCTACCCATGCATGAATTTTGTGCACTGGGCTTCTAGTATACTATATCTCTAGATTCCCAACCCATTTCATCATCCTCAAGTGTAAGGAAAACAAAGCATTGCATGATCTAAAAGCAGAAGCTAATCTCAGCTCTGCCAAGAATGACAACTGTAAGGGCCCATCTCCACTTTGGATTTTGCTCGGGCTGGCTATGAAGGGTTAATTCAAAAGTATGTAACCAGTATTATAGGCATTGTGAGCTTAGGGAATCTTGTGGGAGCTCAGTGAAAACTATGAAAGGGAAAGCTTTGCCCTCCTCTCCCATACTTTCTAAGGAGTATTATTGTATATTAGCTGAGGGGATTCCCAGTCTACAGAAATCACTGAATTCCTCCTACTGCTTTTTAGGAAATTTCTTCTAAGCACATTAGTTTCTCGGAAAGCATTTTTTTTTCTGGGTCCATAAGAAGTCTGCCGGAGCAAACTTTTTCTTTTGGACTGAAGCTTTTAATTATGGCATTGGAAACTGAAACTAAGATGGGATACTTCCTTAACTTCTATTTCCTTTCAAAACTAGACTCAGATCAGTGAATACTAAGAAACTTGTCAAAAGCAATATGTCTACTGATACATAGCCTAGGACAAAGGAAACTAAGGAGAAAATAAACAAATGGGACTACATCAAAATAAAATGCTTCTGAACAGCAAAAGAAACCACCAACAAAATAAAAAGAGAGCCAACTACGTGGAAGAACATATTTGCCAATGAACATCTGATAAGGAGTTAATTTAGAAAATATGTAAGGCACTCATACAACTTAACAAAAGGATGACAAAGCAGACATCTATACTTTCAACAATAATTTTTTTAAAAAATGAGAGAGCCCTAACCAGTTTGGCTCAGTGGATAGAGCAGGGGTGGGCAAACTTTTTGACGCGAGAGCCACAATGGGTTCTTAAACTGGACCGGAGGGCCGGAACAAAAGCATGGATGGAGTGTTTGTGTGAACTAACATAAATTCAAAGTAAACATCATTACATAAAAGGGTACGGTCTTTTTTTTTTTTTTTTTAGTTTTATTCATTTCAAATGGGCCGGATCCGGCCCGCGGGCCGTAGTTTGCCCACGGCTGGGATAGAGCATCGGCTTGCGAACTGAAAGGTCCCAGGTTCGATTCTGGTCAAGGGCATGTACCTTGGTGTGGGCACATCCCCAGTAGGGGGTGGGCAGGAGGCAGCTGATTGATGTTTCTAACTCTCTATCCCTCTTCTTCTCTGTAAAATAATCAATAAAATATTTTTTTTTAAATGAGAGAGAAAAAATAAGCCTAGATCATCAGTACAGAGAACCACATGGGTAAATAGAAAAAATAGTATAATTGTATCTTTTAAGTCTTATTTGAAAGATAATTATATCCTATATAATAAAAGCCTAATATGCAAATTGACCAAACAGCAGAACAACTGGCAGAATGACCAGTCACTATGATGCGCACTGACCACCAGGGGGCAGATGCTCAACACAGGAGCTGCCCCCTGATGGTCAGTGTGCTCCCACAGGAGGAGCACTGCTCATCCACAAGCCGGGCTGATGGCTGGGGAGCAAAGCAGCAGTGGTGGGAGCCTCTCCCGCCTCCATGGCAGCGCTAAGGATGTCCGACTGCGGCTTAGGCACATCCCCCGAGGGCTCCCAGATTGCTAAAGGGCGCAGGCCAGCACTAATGTCATGCACCAGGCTTCTAGTGTTTAATAAAAATCAACTAAATAAAAAAATTTTCTCATTAATAACAGATATTTAGTCCACTTAGCCTCAACTTTCCCCTTTGCTTATACAGACAACATCTTAACTGAGAACTTAGATACTAAGAAAAGCAAAATTATCACCATGTATCTATTTTATTGTTCAATGTTGAACTGTTCAGAGCCTCTTTCATCCATGAGGTCAGACATTTCTCTGAATATTTTTGGCATTTTTACTCATAGTCCAACTTTTATTCTGCACAAGCAGCTATTGGAATGGCTTGTCCATGTCACTGTTTCTTATAAGCTTTTCCCTCTTCAGAAGAAAGCCTCTTTGCTGGGTGAAAATCTTCTGGGTTGTATTAGTCACTGACTCATTTCCTTTCCTTTTGTCTTTTTTAGTTTCCCACAGCTAAGTTCACTGATTTACCCATTTAAAAGCTTAGTTTTGTTCCAATCCCTGGAACAAACCGACCTGGAATTCAGCAGTCTAGCAATTTCTGCCTGCCCTAAGCAATAATTCATTCACTGTTCTGATGACAGAGTTCCTGCATTTGAGGTTCCAAGTCTTATGTGTGCCCAGTTTGCAGATATGGGCTTTTATCTTGGCCTCTTCACCAAGTTTTGGGCCAGAACATGACAGATACACTAGCCTAATCCTACAATAGCCTAAGCATTGCCTTTCCCTGGCCTAGCTCTACATTGTTTCGGCCTAGCTAACTATGAAAAGACCTCCCAGATATTTTCTGAGGTTCCAAGTATCACCTGCATCAGATTTCCCTGTAGAGTAATACCTGCATTTGGAACAGTGTTTCATCTTGCATCTCCTGTTACCAATCCCTTGCAAAGAACACAACCAGACTTGGATACTGCTGAACATCGCTATGAGGCCCAACAAATTTTACTATATTGGTATCACCTGCTTCCTGCTGATATTATCTGCAGTGAATAATCAGACAAGTACTAATGCTAAGATAAGACACAAAGTTTTGCCCTGATCTGTCATCCAGTGGGAATAGTGCTAATTTCAGTTGTCACTGTTATCAGTTTAATGGTTAATACTTTTTCCCCTTTGCTTTGCACTTGACAGTCTTCTTAGAGCTGTACCCACCTTAAATCAACCTCTGTTCCCATCCTGTTCTCCCAAGGTCTGTCTCTACTAATGCCCCTTTTATTTTTAAATATATTTTTATTGATTTCAGAGAGGAAGGGAGAGGGAGAGAGAAACATCAATGATGAGAGAGAATCATTTATCAGCTGCCACCTGCATGCTCCCCAGTGGGGAGGAAGCCCATAATCTGGGCACATGCCTTTGACCAGAATCCAACCTGGGACCCTTCAGTCTGCAGGCCAATGCTCTATCCACTAAGTCAAATTGCTAGGGCATATTCCCCTCTTTTAAATGTATTTCTTCAAAAAGCATCCTTTGTTTTTGCAACAATCCTATTGTAGCTATGAATCCTTTTCTTACTCCATTCTTAATGTTATGATGTTTTTATTCAAGGATTGACTGTAATACATGAAATTTTTTTACTAACACATCAGAAATCAATTATCCAAATGAGTATTGTTTTCCATCAAAATAAGTTATGTTAGAGGCTATTCATTTATTTTAATGATGTTATGAATGGCCAAAACATTTCTGGAATTCGTTGACACTTGCGAGTTTCATATCTTTAACCTTCTTCAAGAAGACCAAACCTATTTCTTTATATATTTTATCATAGAGCAATGCCTGGCTAACTTACTATCTCCAAAAATTAGATTTACCTACAAAAGATGAAAAATTGCTATTACTGAGGAATTTTTAAAAGTTGATTAGAGTCATTTTTTAAAAATCACTTAGCCTTTGAAAGTAATTATAGAAGTTTAAAATAAATGTTGAGAAAAAAACATCATAGTTAGAATAAATAGATGGCAATCTTTGTATGACTTAACACAATTATCTAACCTCTAAAATTATTCTTCCATATATAAAATGAAGATAACTTCTTACAGGGTTATTATAGGAATAAAATGAGAAAGTAAATGATATCTCTGAAAAACATATAAGTGTATTTCAGTGAATAAATATAAGATATTTCTAATCATGCCTTACAACTACAAATTAAGATGGACTCAAAACACAATATTAAATACTCCTACAAAGGAATGTCTGTGGTTTCCTGTCTTTGGACACGTAAGAATTGGAGGCAAAGAAATGTGGACTTGGAGAAGTTTGGAACCAGCTTGCTCCCTGTAGGCCCAAGATCAACCATCCCACATAGAAAAAAAAAAAAGGAAATATCAATGACAAGAGAGAATCATTGGTTGGCTGCCTCCTGCACACCCCCCACTGGGGATCAAGCCCCCCAACCCAGGCATATGCCCTGACCGGGAATCAAATGGTGACCTCCTGGTTCACAGGTCAATACAATCACTGAGGCTGGCTGGGCAGGTTGTCATTTTTTAATTTGAAAAGTTAAGAAAAAAGAGGTCAGTGCTCCTGACTAAATAGTCAGGTATTGCGTGTTTTAAAAATGCTTGTGGCACACCCGTTGAAAATCACTGTCATAGAACAAAGACCAAGTTTTTTTCATCTTCACATTCCAGGTGTAAAAATGGGACTAGATCAGAAGACTCCAGTTCTAGTTGTGGCTCTGCCACTTGGTAGCAAATTATGTAAATTTAAATTCTCCCATCTTCACTTAGCCTGTCTGTTAAAATGGAGTTAGTAATGTTGATTGATACCTATGCCATATGAAAAAAGAAAAAAAGAAAAAACACACAAAAAAATCATGTTAAGACATATTCATCTTAAAACTATAGTCAGGCCTTTGACTTGAGGATTAAGTTGACATTTTTATTTTTCAGGAGGTTCAAGATGAAAATCAAAGATCCATTTAAAAATTACTTCTACATTCAATGAAGTTCTGTGTTTCAAGAAATAGTTCATGATTTGGAAAGTGAAACCTAACTCGCTTTCATGGAAAAGAGGGGATGGAGGGAAATTCCATAACTCAGAAGCCACAATCAATATAAATAAACCTTCAATTCTTTAACATGGGACTTCCCCAAGGAACAGAAGGCAGGTTTAGCTGAGTCAACAGTAATCTTATCCAATCAGAGTTAGAGAGGAAATGTGCCTTTACAAATAAATACTGCATCCTAGCCCCGTGTTTTCTGAGACATTCCTCAACTGCACAGACATTCTGAGCCTACTGCAGAGGAACCTCCAGTCACAGCACCATGAACCAAAGAGCTGTTCTCATGTTCTGCCTCATCCTTCTGACTCTGAGTGGAACTCAAGGTAAGGAACACCAAGGGATATTTAAAATAAAGTCAGAAGTAGAACTAGGTGTAAATTCTACAAATATAGAAATAGTGTATTTGCAGTTTTACAGCCTGCCTATGAATGAAGGGTAAATGAACCGAGATTCCCTCTGGTCACAGAGTTAACAATCAGAGAAGCAAGTGGAATAAATGAAAGGAGGAGAAAGTGGGAGCAAAAGGGGAAGGGGAAAGGAAAGATAGAAAATGTGAAGGAATGAGGAGAAAGAAAAGGACAGATACCCCCTTAGTTAGCTTAATTAATCGTATGATCTTAAAATCAGTAAGTTGCAATTACATTCTTTCAGATAATTAACTAATTAATCATTCAGAGCTGTTTTATAATGGAATAACCCCTTCTCAGATTGACTATGTGATGACAGGGGATTATAGTTTCTGCTAAGCACCACATCAGATGCCTAAGATGAAAACTGTGCTAACCTCCCCTGCTGTACCTGTCTCTTTTTCTGCAGGAATACCTCTCAATAGAACTACACGCTGTAGCTGCATCAAGATTAGTAATCAGCCTGTTAATCCAAGGTCCTTAGAAAAACTTGAAATGATCCCTGCAAGTCCATCTTGTCCGCGTGTTGAGATCATGTGAGTAGAATATCCCTGATGATAATTTCCCTGGCTGTAATCACATAAAAATATTTATTGATCACAAAAGCAGTAAAGGGTTTGTGATGATTCTAACACTTCTATATAGCAAAGGGGAACATGTAGAGTGAAACTTAAATATCTTAAAAACTGTATATTCCATCTGTTTATTGGCCCAACATATTTTATATATTTTCACTCCTATTTACTTCCATAGTGCCACAATGAAAAGGAAAGGGGAGAAAATATGTCTGAATCCAGAGTCTAAGATCGTCAAGAATATACTGAAAGCAATTAACAAGAAAAGGTAGGTTTGATGTTGCTTGCAGCATAACTGTCCTTTAAGAAATTTCAAATCCTGGGAAGTTAGAAATATTTGCATTGAGCTTTTCGGTGGGATCCTTGGCTTGAAAGTGTGTTATCATCATGCCCTCTCCTCTACCTCCAGTTATTTATATACCAAGGTGCCATCTCTGTGGTATCAAAAGTTACCCTGACTACCTGTCTAAAAGTGTCAAGGCACTTCAACCTTGAGGCAGAGCTATTAACTATCCAAGCAAAGCTGCCAAACTTCCCCCAAGCCTTTCCTGGCCTTAAAAAGGAACACCTGAAATCCACAGTGATTGTGTAGCAGCAGGAAAGCTCACCACACACTTCACCTGAGGAATTGGGGTTATCGATGAAATCAGTAAGTTTCAAGTAGAACACAGATTGAAGCCAGAGTTAAGAGTGTCAAACTTTTACACCTTCTTTCTCTTCTTCCAGGTCTAAAAGATCTCAAACACAGAGAGAAGCATAATCGCTGCATTACTGTTAAGGATGGACCATCAGTTCCTTACATACAGTATACGTCAAGCCCAATTTGTCCCTGGATTGCAGTTCTCCTAAAAGGTGACAAACCAGTCACCAAATTAGCTGCTATTATTCCTGCAGGGAGGTGGATGGTTCATCATCTTGAGCTGTTCGGTAGTAACTCTGCGCTGGTACTATATTATAAGCTATGCTTAGGTGCTACGTTCTTAGTGAATGTGCCAAATCCTAGCCCTGCTTTCTTCACCTTTCATACCTTTTAAATGTTATTAAGGGATCTTTCTGCCTCTGGGTTACCAAAGGTCTTAGAATCTCAAATAACTAAGAAGAATGCAATCGAAATCATAATTCAATATGCTTTTTAAAGAAAGATCTTCACTCCTTGGGCTTCTACTGCCATCCTTCAAAGGGGCTCAGATTCTTCTGGTGGTTGTATGCTCCTATATATATGTGTGTGTGTGTGTGTGTGTGTGTGTGTGTGTGTGTATAGATGTACATATATAACAAAATACATAGAAACTAGAAATGTCTGAAAATGTATGTGGAAACTGTATTATTTAATGCAAGACTATACAAAGTAGAATTCTTAGATGTATATGTTTCTTACATTGTTTTTAGTGTTTATAAAATAACTTGTATAAATTCTACACATGAATGAGCAAAGGAAGAAATTTTAAAATCTAGGTATTTTCTTTGCATATTATGTAAGACAAATATGCTGGTTGTTTTTCAAAATAAAAATGATGTGCTCTCTGGAGAGATCAAAAAGGTAATAAACTAATTACAACTATGATGAAGTGTCTGGTGGATCATTTGACTGGGACATTTATTTCATGAGATGCTTAAATTGGAGAATCCATAGCCTAGAGAAGTTGGGATGGGTAGAGGACAAATGAGTTTGAAAATTACTGTATTCCTAAAAGAGAGAAAACATGGGCAACAGTGTGGTGACTGCGGGGGGGGGGGGGGGGGGGGTCGGGGATGGAAAGAGGCATACAGGGTATAAATGGTGATGGAAAAAATAAAATAATATTAAATTAAATAAATTTTTAAAATGAAACTACCATATTCCTAACTGTACTCTCCTGAAAGGCCCATCATACAAGGTTCCTTCAGAATTGATGTGGCATAACTGACACATCCTGAGCTTCAGACCCTTAAAGCCAACTTCCTATGAAACATCTCCACCAGGAGATCCCATAGGAACATCAAACTCCAAAATAAATTAATTCCCTTCTCCCCAAGATCTATTTCCCCTCCTCTATTACAGTCCCTAGTTTACTAGCACCATCATCCACCCAAAGCAGAGACTCCTTCTTTCCCCCCACCTCCCATATCCACTTAGTCACTAAGAAGATATTTAAAATTCATTTAATTGGCAAATTATTAGTATCAAGAATATATTTTAAAAGCCCTATGAATAAAAGAGAAAAATATAGATAACATTTGAAAAATGAAAAACAGAAGTGAAACAGAAGGTTTGGGCTTCGATTCTGGTCAAGAGCACATGCCCAGGTTTTGGGCTAGATCCCCAGTAGGGAGAGTGCAGAAGGCAGCCACTCAATGATTCTCTCTCATCATTGATGTTTCTATCTCTCTCTCCCTCTCCCTTTCTCTCTGAAGTGAATAAAAAATATTTTTAAAAAATATGTCCAACCTCATTAATAATTAGAGACACGTCCATTCAAATCATTATGGATACCATTTCATATCACCAGCCTGGCAAAATTTTTTAAGTTGAATAATACCAAGTGTTAAGAAGGACTCAGAGCAATGAGGAATGCCCCCCTACACACACATACACACACTATTGGTGAAAGAGAAAATAGCTATGACAACTTTGCAAAACAGTTTGGTATACCCTATAAAATTTCACGTGTACACGCTATGTCCTGCTTATTCTACTGCTATGTATCTACACAGATAAATTCTTGCACAGTACATATGTGAGAATGTTACAGCAGCACTGTTTATAACAGCAAACTCTTGACACAAGCCAAATGCCCATAAATAGAATGAATAAGTAAATTACAGTGTGTTAATTCAATGGAATATTATGCAGCAGTGGAAATAAGTGAAGTAAAATTGTACACCACATAGACGAATTTCAAAAATGATCTTGCACAAAACAAGCATGTCACAGAAAGGTACATGCAATATGACTCCACTTACTATAAAGTTTTAAAACAGACACACTTAACAAGGTAGTGTGGAGTTAAGACATATATGATGAAAACAAACAAAAAACAAAGGAATGATTTCCATAAAATTCAGGATGGCGATTACTTTAGGAGGTGATATGGAATTCAATCAGGGAAGGGCACATAAGGGGCTTCTGGACTATGACAAAGTTCTATTATTGACCTAGGTAGTTGGTACATAAGAATTTGTTCTTTAATCTGTATCTACACATTTTATTTTTTTTTTAACACAAAACAAACAAAGAAACAAAAAAAACTTGAAGACACCAACTGTGAGGTGTCTTCATGAATATCAAGCAACTTCACATAGCAAAATGGAGGAATAAGAGGACTATTACTGGAGGTGTAATGTATAACATGGTGACTACAGTTAATAATGCTATATTTAATATTTAAAAATCCCTAAGACAGTAGATCTTAAAAGTTCTCCTCACACTCTGGCTGGGTGGCTCATTTGGTTGAAGTATCGTGCTGTACACCAAAACGTTGCGGTTTTGATTCCCGGTCAGGGCACATACCTACATTGTGAATTCAATCCCCAGATGGGGCACGTATGGGAGGCAACTAATGAATGTTTCTCTCACATAGATAATGTTGCGGTAAAGTGGAAAGAAGTTAACTAGAAGAGGATGCTCTGCCGGGAGAAGGCGTGAGCCTGCACGCAGGCCGCGTCAGAACAAAGTCTTGCACGCGAGACTTATTGTTCCGAGGCAGAACTTTCCTTGACGTGATGAATAGCCCATGAGGGCATAGAAAGTTCAGGGGAGGGTGCACTGCTGCAGGTGGAAAGAGTCTTTGTATAACATAGGAAATTAATAGTGTAATGTATAACTTAGCTTTGATGATTTCATAAAGCATGTTTGTTAATCATTGTCACTTGCTGTACCCCATTGTTAATCATTGTCACTTGCTGTACTCCATTGTTATTTGCTGTGCTCACCCCCAATAAAAGCCAGAAGGGATCAGAGGATCTTTGCTATTCGCCTGAGCGAGCGGTAGCCCTCTGCTTCTCCGTATCCTGTCGTCCGACTCATCTCTGCATCTCTGTTCACCAAGAACATCAATATCTGGCGCCACGAGC
The DNA here is from genome assembly GCF_028538775.1 of Myotis yumanensis. NCBI lineage: Eukaryota > Metazoa > Chordata > Mammalia > Chiroptera > Vespertilionidae > Myotis > Myotis yumanensis. The sequence goes on from NW_027223752.1 coordinate 191,964,668, forward strand.
AGGGACCAGGGGTGAGTCTAAGGGGCGTGGGACCGAAAGGGAGATGCCAGCGCCGAGTACGCGGAACTTTCGGCAATAGAAGCAGAGTATGGGGACTAGCCCGTCGATGCAGAGTCAATATATAGCTGTCTTGAGATCATTGTTAAAGAGTTCAGGGGTAAAAGTGAAGAATGAGGCTTTTAAAAAATTGTTTGAAGCAATTCAGCAGCACTGTTATTGGTTTAACCCAGAAGGAAAACAGCAGTTAAATCTTAAATTGTGGAAACAAATTGGAAGGTCATTAAGGAGGGCTCACCAACAGGTAAATGCTATAGAGGCTGATGTATGGGCTGTTTTTAATTTAGTAACGTTAGCTTTACAGCCTTTTCAGTCTGATTCTGAAGATTGTGAAGAAATTCCTATGAAGTCACAAAGTGCTGCTCCAGGAGCTGAATGTTTAAATCCTGAGCCTCTCCCTCCTGGGAAATCACTACCACCCGAGCCGCTCCCGTTAGAGGTCACTGAACCGAGGGAGTCAAGTAAAAGACAGAAAGCTAGGGATAAAAATGAAGTAGGGGGTTATGAAAGAATAACCTCAGCCAGCGATTCAGAGCTGGATGATTCATCTTCTGCTGGTTCGGAAGATGATTGATGCCCTCGCCCTAAGTTAAGGAAAAAAAGAGTGGCGAGAAGGGAAAAAGAGATGAAGGAAATTTTAGGAAGTTTAAAAGAATTATTACTTACAGTAGTACGGAAAAGAAAGAAAATAAAAGCCTCAGGGGTTGGCTGCACCACCACGGAAAAGTGAAAGTAAAGCGGCACTAGCCATTAATCTGGCGTTAGCAGCTGAGCCTTCACCCACCTCCTGAGGACACAAAGAGCTGCTAATGCTCAATACCTTCAAGGGTTATATATATTATTAATTATAATATTATTATATGTAATTATATGTTATTAATTTTTATATATTAATTAATATATAATTAATTTATACAGATTATAAATTAATTCCTTATACTTAGAATGCTATAGCTAAGGCAGTATTAGCCCCAGGGCAATATCTGCAATTTAAATCCTGGTGGTGGGAAAAAGCCAGGAGAGTGGCGATGATTAACGCCCAAGAAAACCCACCTAGATGTAATTTTGACCAGTTAACAGGAACTGGAACACATAGTAGCTTACAGCAACAGGTGCTGTTAGAGAATGCTGTTATTGCACAAATTAGAACTTGTTGCTTAAAGGCTTGGTCAAAAATAGAGGAGGCTAGCATTCCGGCCCAATCATTTTCTAAAGTTATATAAATAATATTCATATAATAATAATAATAATAATAATCTTATTAAAATCTTATATAAATAATTAATAATAATAATAATCTTCTTGCTGATGCATTAAAAACTGCAATTCCCATCTTGCTAAATGCTATGGATGTGGGAAAGTGGGACATATGAAAAAAAAAAATTGTCTGAAGGCAAAAGTCCCACAAGGGAAAGCTAAACATGCTCCCAGAGTTATTAATGCAAATTATAAAGGAAAAATATAAGTTATGATGTCTGTTTCTGATACTATAAATATAAAGGCTAGAGAAAAAATGGCAGTTATTATTACTTCCCTATAAACAAATAGGGCATACAGCACCAATTAAGCAAACTAGAAGATTTAGTAGCACAGGAAAAAAGGTTTTTTAGCATACAGTCTTGGGAGGCCAAAGACCTCAATTTTTACAGTTTATTCCCAGAGGGAATAAAAATTATCAACCTAGTGGATTCTAGGGCTGATGTAACTATAATTTTTACTTTGCACTGGCCTCAATCTTGGCCGGTGCACAAGGTGAATGCAACTTTTACAGGTTTAGGGACCCTCACAGAAATTTTACAAAGCTCTAATGTACTTGAATATCAAGGGCCTGAAGGACAAAAAGGCAAAATACAGCCATATATTGCCTCCATTCCACTATCTTTGTGGGGAAAAGATCTTTTACAGCAATGGGGGGCTACAATTACTATACCTTCTCTACAGAAAGGTCATAGACAAATGATTTGTCAAGCTGGTGCTGGCGTCACTGGCACCAGTGTTCAGGACCAAAATTTATAAAGGGGGCCACTTCAAAGCGCTTCGCCCTACCATTAAAATGAAAAACAACTAAACCAGTATGGGTAGAGCAGTGGCCCCTAACAAGAGAGAAGTTAGAAGCACTTCAAATCATTATTAAAAAACAAATACAACTAGGGCATATAGAAGCCAGCTCTAGTCCATGGAATTCCCCTGTCTTTATTATAAAGAAAAAATCAGGTAAATGGAGAATGTTAACTGATTTAAGAAGAATTAATAAGATTATTAAACCTATAGAACCTTTACAACCTGGAATTCCAAATCCAGCATTAAAGCCTTTGCTGTAATGGACAAGCCCCGAGCCATTAAAACTGACAATGGCTCAGCATATTTATCAGGTAATATCAATTTTTTCAACAATTTGATATTAAACATATTACAGGAATTCCTGGAAACAATACAGGTCAAGCAATTATTGAACGGCAGAACCGAACCCTTAAAGAAATGCTACAAAAACAAAAAGGGGGAGAGAAGCTGGTATCAAGGCCAGACTCCCCGACGAAGATTATTAAGAGCTCTATTTACTTTAAAATTTTTAAATTTGAATACAGATGCAGTGTCAGCTGCCGAAATGCATTGGGGACATAAAAAGGAGGTCCCGGTAGAACAACCTATTATCAAGATGTCACTACTAATCAATGGTGCCCGACTACCGTTTTAAGGTGGGGTCGAGGCTATGCTTATGTTTCCACAGGAACTAAGAAGTTCTGGATTCCTAATAAAAGAATCAAGCTAAGGCATGGCGAGCAAGAGGAAGCATGACAAGGCGGGACTAGAAGACCGGTTTGCTCAGCTAACCATCCAGGGAGGACAAACAATTCGCACGCAGTTGCCTCGCACCCAAAATACTTCTCCACCTACATGGGGACAGGTGAAGTGCCTATGCCAGGAAGGGGAACGTCTTGTGACTGCCCATGGAAGGCCCTGTAACTAAAGACTCTAATTAGATGCCTGGACTTTTTAAAGATCGTGGACCTTTGAAACCAGATGAAAAAGGGTCCAGTTCAATGGAATCAAACTACTGGAGAAATATCTTGTTTTAATTGTACTTTGTTAACCTGTGTAAATAACTCTGTACTTTTTAATCATAATAGAGAGAGCTTGTATCTATTGCGAGCCAGAATGGGAGTATGATTACCTGTACAGATGAACCGACGATGGTCTCCAAGCCATTGCAGAAGAAATATTAAAAAGGTCAAAAAGGTTTATTGGCATACTAATCGCTGTAATTCTAGGATTGATTGCTATGACAGCAACTGCAGCAACAGCTGGGGTGGCATTGCAGCGATCAGTCCAAACTGCTGCTTTTGTTCAGGAATGGCATAAAGATTCAGAACAGTTATAGAGTTCTCAACGGAAAATTGATAGTGAAATTAATGAACAAATAGCCGATCTTGAACAAACAGTAGCTTTATTAGGGGACCAAATTGTAAGCCTGCAAAGGCGATTACAGTTAAAATGTGATTGGAACCATACTCGTCTGTGTAAATTATTGATCTTCAAGATCATATTCATACAACATTTCAAAAGAAATTAGAGGAGGTAACCGGACAGCAAGTTTTACAAGGTCTTATAAATGAGATACAGAATATGAATCCTATTCCACATATTCAAGCATTAATGGGAACCTCCTCAAGGTTGTTATTGCTAGTATTAATACTTTGCTTTGTTCTATATTTAGTCTGCAGAAGATCGCGTAAAGCCGTAGCAGTGAACAATCAACGCAGTGCTATTTTTTATGTCATAAACCTGAAGCAAAACAAAAAAGGGGGAAAATGTTGAGGTAAAGTGGAAAGAAGTTAACTAGAAGAGGACGCTCTGCCGGGAGAAGGCGTGAGCCTGCACGCAGGCCGCGTCAGAACAAAGTCTTGCACGCGAGACTTATTGTTCCGAGGCAGAACTTTCCTTGACGTGATGAATAGCCCATGAGGGCATAGAAAGTTCAGGGGAGGGTGCACTGCTGCAGGTGGAAAGAGACTTTGTATAACATAGGAAATTAATAGTGTAATGTATAACTTAGCTTTGATGATTTCATAAAGCATGTTTGTTAATCATTGTCACTTGCTGTACCCCATTGTTAATCATTGTCACTTGCTGTACTCCATTGTTATTTGCTGTGCTCACCCCCAATAAAAGCCAGAAGGGATCAGAGGATCTTTGCTATTCGCCTGAGCGAGCGGTAGCCCTCTGCTTCTCCGTATCCTGTCGTCCGACTCATCTCGGCGCCTCCGTTCACCAAGAACATCAATAGATAATTCTCTCCTCTCCCCACCTTCCCCCCAGCCCACTTCTTCTCTCTCTAAAAATATCAATAAAAACATATCCTCAGGCCCAGCTGGTGTGGCTCAATGGTTGAACGTCAACATATGAATCAGAGATCACAGTTAGATTCCTGGTCCAGGTGCGTGCTGTGTTATAGACTCGATCCCCAGTAGAGGGTGTGCAGGAGGCAGCTGATCAATGATTCCCTTTCATCATTGATGTTTCTATCTCTCTCCCCCTCTCCCTTCCTCTCTGAAATCAATAAAAAAAATGTACATATTAAAAACATAGCCTTGGGTGAGGATTTAAAAAAAGTTCTCATCAGAAGGAGAAAACTTATTACTATGCATGGTAACAGAGATTAACGAGTTATTGTGGTAATCATTTCACAATATATACAAATATTAAATCATTATGTTGTACACCTAAAACTAATACAATGTCATATATCCATTATATCTTAATGGGGGAAACTGGGAAAAAATCTAATGCAATATCAGTAGGAAAAAAAGAGTGCAATAACATTCTGGTATATGATAAATGAATACAGAATATGACTATTACTATGGAAGCCCTAATTGGATCACAGCAAAACTGTAAGTGACAGAATTTCTCTTTCCCATGCTCTCATTTTTTCTTCTTAACCTCCTAAATCTATACAAAAGGTCACCTATCTTACTCTCAGTTGACTATCAACTAATTTTCAGGACAGTATTAACCAATAAAGATTTAAACAGTTCTGTGTTAAAAAATAGGGGCATGGGTAGGGGCTGGGAGAAGGAAAGTAAAAGGGGGAGGGGAATGGGAGATACCTGTAATACTATCAACAATAAGAATATATACATTTAAAAATAGGGCATTCATTTAACAAATATTTATTTATATCCCCTATATACCAGGTTATAAGAAATAGCTATATTGCAAGTTTATAATTTACCATTAATGGCAGAAATAAAGCCAAATAAATTTGAACTGAAAAATTCCAAATGTATAAAGAAAATAGAGAAAATCAGGAAAGCATTTCCTGGGAAAGTGATGGCAATTGGGAATTTGAAAGATGCACATCTTATATAATAAAACCCCAATATGCAAATTGACCTAGTGGCAGAACGACCTGCGGAATGGCCAGTCACTATGATGCACACTGACCACCAGGGGGGAGATGCTCAGCACAGGAGCTGCCCCCGGAGGTGACCACCGGTTGCAATTGGGGGGCGGGGCCGGCCAGTGAGCAGCGCCAGGCTGCCAGCCAAGGCAGGTGCCAGTGGGGGTCCCCCAATTGCCCTGCCCACTGGTCACCCCACAGATTGGCCCTGATCGCTGGCCAGACCTAGGGACCCTACCCTATATATTGGGAATAGTCCCTTAGATTTAAAAATTAAAACCTGGCAAGGCTACTCTAACACTGAAGAAACACGATGATGCAGCGATGACACGCATGGACTCTGGCTTGCACATTTTGTGGTCAACCCTGATTCTGACACTTAAAACTATGTGACAAAGCCAATTACTTAACTTCTCTCTGCTTCAGTTTTTCCAACCATAAGATGGGGAAAATGGTACTACTGCCTCAGAAGGATCATGTTATGTACTACTTTTTATAATCAGGGCAAAAAAATATAGCTACCCATTCAAGATGCCTTTCACCTGTATGAAAAGTATGGTCACTGGTGCATGCAGCGTCCCAGATTGCAAGAGGGATGTCCAACTGCCGGTTTAGGTCTGACATCCCCCAAGGGGTCCCAGATTGCAAGATAATGCAGGCCAGGCTGAGGGACCCTTCCATGCACTAATTTCGTGCACCAGGCCTCTAGTGTATCTGATAAGTAGGAGAAAAGTGAATTCAAGTGCAAAGACATAGGTGTGAGACAGCATGTTGTGTTTAACCTGGAAAAATATAAGTATAAAGTTAGAGATATGAATATTGTGGGAAATAATGTTGGACAGATAGGAATTAGATCATGAAAGCCTTTCTATGCTATGCTAAGTATGCTACTGCCACCATTATATAATTACTTGAGGCCTGGTGCATGACATTCGTGCACTGCTGTGCGTGGGGGTCCCTCAGCCTGACCTGTACCCTCTGCAATCTGGGAGCCCTCAGGGGAGCCCTCTCCAATCCGGGAGTTTCTGTCTGTCTTTGCAATCATATGAGCGAATTGTCTGAGACCCCCAACCCAGTTTGGTTTGTTGCTCACAGAATAATAGAGGCATTTTTTTTCTTTGCTTCATTGGTGGAGATTTCCTGGAAGTTTTAGGATATCTTCCCTTTAATTTTTCCTAGACACTCTGATTTTACTTATGTCTCTCACCTTTGCTTTCCCTCCACCCCCACCACAACAGTAACTTGCTCCAGGTTCACTTTGCTCTAGTGTCTAGGAGAGCCGTCTGCCACTAGAACTACGATTCCCAGCATTCCTGGTGCTCCCCGCACTCTGGGCTTCCGCTTCTGGTCCTGGGGCTGCCATAAGAACTACTATTCCCAGAATTCCTGGTGCTCCCTGCGCTGCTGGGAGCAACCAAGGGAGCCACGTCCCCCCAAGCCTCCAGTTCTCCTGCTCTGTTCTCCACCCAGCAGCTTGGGGGAGAGCAACTGAGGGAGCCACATCCCCCGAAGCTGCCAGCTCACCTACTCTGCTCTCCGCCTGGTGCCTGTGTATGCAAATTAACCTGCCATCTTTGTCAGGTTAATTTGCATACTTGCTCCTGATTGGCTGGTGAGCATAACAGAGGGGCGGTCAACTTACATGTTTCTCTTTTATTATATAGGATAAGCTATATACATGTTATAAAATATACATAAAAAATAATGTAGAAGATTGCTAGACTATGTTATAGTAACAAAGCTCCCAAAAATATTAAAGACTTAACACAATAGAAATTTACTTCTTTTTTAATATGTTTTTATTGATTTGAGAAAGGAAGGGAGAGGAAGAGATAGAAACATCAAAGATGAGAAAGAATCATTGATTGGCTGCCTCCTGCACGCCCCCTACTGGGGATCAAGCCTGCAACCCAGGCATGTGCCCTTGACTGGAATTGAACCTGAGACCTTTCAGTTTGCAGGCTGATGCTCTATCCGCTAAGCCAAACCAGCTAGGACAAATAAGTTTACTTCTTGCTCACACAAAGTTCCATGTAAATTGGCAGGGCCTCTATGCTAACTCAGGAATACAGTCTCCCTCTACCTCAACTAAGGGCTGCCATGTCAGGAATGAGAAGGGTGGAAGTGGCTCTTAAATGCTTCTGTCCACATTACCTGGTCCAGAACAAAGTATTGTCTTATTTCATTATAATGCAGGATAGACAGTGTAAAGTGTATTTGTCGCTATGACAAGTAGAAAAATTATAAAATATTTTTAAAAATTAAAATAAAGCCAGAAAACAAGGTTCATGCAGAAATCTAGCTCAGAAAATGAAGTCTAGACAGTTATTTTAAAAAATAAAAGATTATCTTCTTAGGGAAGTCAGATCAGAGGTAAAGAATTATTCCTTTTCTTGGCAGAAAGTTTACCATGTTCTATGTAAATAAAACTTGATGCCCACAGTGCTAAATGGAAACATCTACTATGGTATGATTTGTTATAAATCTCAGGGGAATAATCTCTTTTCCTGGGGAAATATATGGCCCACAATGATCAAAATGTTGCAACCTGACCTAAGAACTCTGGCCTACAAAGAATGGAAAGGGGGAAAAGATTATATTTCTGTCTGTAAATTTTCTCTGTAATGCCATATTTAGTTAATTCACTGTTCTACGTCTGGAGCTTGATAATTATTCTCCCCTCTTTAAGGGCTGGCTGAAAACCTCAATAGAGCTGTAAGAATATGACAATAACTACTCTGGTGATTCTAAACAAGTCATTAAAGTACGCTTGGGCCTCTGTGTCCTCATTTATAAAAGAAAAGTAGAAACAGTAATCTTCCAGAAATGTTGCTAAGATAAATAACTGTCAAGAGTTAATTTAAAAAATATTTCTAATCCACTCATCTGCTGATGGGCATTTAGGCTGTTTCCCAATTTTAGCTATGGTAAATTGTGCTGCTATGAACATAGGGGTGCATATATCCTTTCTGGTGGGTGTTTCTAGTTTCTTGGGATATATTCCTAGAAGTGGGATCACTGGGTCAAATGGGAGTTCCATTTTTATTTTTTGATGAAACGCCATACTGTTCTCCACAGTGGCTGCACCAGTCTGCATTCCCACCAGCAGTGCATAAGGGTTCCTTTTCCTCCACATCCTCACCAGCACTTGTCATTTGTTGATTTGTTGATGATAGCCATTCTGACAGGTGTGATGTGGTACTTCATTATTGTTTTGATTTGCATCTCTCGGATGATTAGTGACTTTGAGCATGTTTTCATATGTCTCTTGGCCTTCCTTATGTCCTCTTTCGAAAAGTACCTATTTAGATCCATTGCCCATTTTTTGATTGGGTTGGTTATCTTACTTTTGTTAAGCTGAGTTCCCTGTAAATGTTGGAGATTAAACCCTTATGATAACATTGGCAAATATGTTCTCCCATGCAGTGGGCTTTCATGTTGTTTTGTTGATGGTTTCTTTTGCTGTACAGAAGCTTATTTTGATGTAGTCCCATTTGTTTATTTTCTCTTTAGTTCCCATTGCCCTAGGAGCTGTATCGGTGAAAATATTGCTTCAGCATATGTCTGAGATTTTGCTGCCTGTAGATTCCTCTAATATTTTTATGGTTTCTCGTCTTACATTTAAGTCCTTTATCCATTTTGAGTTTATGAGTGGATTAAAAAACTGTGGTACATCTACACAATGGAATACTACGTTGTGGTAAAAAAGAAGGAATTCATACCATTTGCAACAGCATGGATGGAACTGGAGAGCATTATGCTAAGCAAAATAAGCCAGTCAGAGAAAGATAAATATCACATGATCTCACTCATTTGTGGAATAACATAAACTCATTTATGAACAACATAAACTGATGAACAAAAACAGATCCAGAGGTTGTGGCTCCCAGTAACGGACCCGCAGGGTTCAGCGCATGGCTGAGCTTTGGTGGCGTGAAGGAGGAGGCAGGGGAGGCAGTGTCCCCGCTGTACAGGGTGGACCTGAAGCTGGTTGAGCCCCAACACCCGGGACTGGGGTCCCCAAGCCTCCCCGACTCCTCTCCGCTGATGGAGTCCCCTCAGTCTCACCCCACTGGATCCTCCAGCCTCAGTGCTGGCACTGCTCAGGTCCCGCAGCCCAGGGCACAGTGTCCAGCGCAGTGAGTCCTCGTGGGGGACCCAGGTGTGAGGGGGAAGGAGGGCGACGGGCTGCGGGGCTACCTGGGGAGGCCGTGGGGGGGCTGAGCCGAGAGATGGGGCACCAAGGCCTGGTTTGTGTCTAAAGGTGACAGAGAGGATGAGAGGCGGTTCCCAGGAGGAGTTTCACTTTCCTGCTCAGGGTGACGGGGCTGTGGGTGGTTGTGAGCAGCAGAGGGATGAGGCCTGAGCTGTGGGTCTAAACATCCCCACAACCGCCCAGAGGAGGAGCCGCCTCCAGGAGAGAGGACAGTAGTGAGGGCGGAGGAGGGGCTGTGAACACAGCAGCCCAACAGGAGGCACCCTGAGGACCAGTCCTGAGGAGGGGGCATCTTCGCATCATGTGACCTTGGGCCTGAGGCCCTGGGTCCTGGGGTGGGTGCCAGGCCCTCAACAGCCCTTTAGTTCCCACAGGTTCCTGCAGGTGCAGAGCTGCTTATGTCAGGACCTCACACTAATGTGGCCTCTGAGACAGGGGGGTCCTGGGGCTTCCGGCCCCTCTTCCTGCCCTGGGACCTGGGACTTTGAATGGACAATCGGCCCAGAATCCTAAGGCCACGACAAGGGCTTTACAAAGTGGACCCTGGTTTTGGGAACCGGTGCAGTCAGTTGTGGGAGTGTCAGACTAACTGTCTCATGTCCCGGGTTTGATTGCAGCCAAGGGCACAAACCTCAGGTACAGGATCCTCCCCTGCTTCGGCCCTGCTGGGATGTCCAGCAGGAGGCAACCTATCTGCTCTTTCTCTCACGTCCTTTCTTTCCTCTGTATTCCCCCTCCCACACTCTTTAAAATTAATGGAGAAATATCCTGGGGATACTTTCAATGGTGTTTTTTATTGCAGCTATATCACTCTTTATTTCTTCTTGGTTCTTACCTAAGTTATTGATTTTTTCATCCATTTCTTTTTGATTCTTACATAAGTTGTTGATTTTTTTCATCCGTTTCTTCTTGATCCTTGCATAAGTTGTTGATTTTTTTTCTCCATCCGGTTTATGCACTCTAGGACCCTTAATCTGAATTCTTTTTCTGTCATGTTGCATGCCTCTGTTTCACTTAGCTGCTTTTCTGGCAAGTCCTCCTTTTATTTCCTTTGGGGGTTTCTTTGTCTACCCATATTTGATCTCACTGACATATCTAGATGTTGAGTCATTCAGTGGCTGCTCCTTGGGTGGCAGTGGCTCCTCGGGCTGCAGTTGCTCCTCGGGCGGTTGTGGTAGCAGCTGCTCCTCAGTTGGCAGCAGCTCCTCTGGTGGGTGCTGTTCACAGCTGTGGTGGCTCCTCTGGCTGGTGGGGGGAGGCTTCACACACAGCTGCTGTTCCTCAGACAGAGGGTGTGGTGATCACGAGGCTGCTGTTCCTTGGATGGGAGTGGGCTACACATGCCGAAAAAGAATCTTCTAATCAGAAACAGCTACAATGGACTTGATGTGAATCAACAATAAATGTGAGTATTGTTAAACTACAAAAAAAAAAAAAAAAAGATCCAGAGACAGAGAAGAATCGATCAGTCAAACCTCAGAGGGAATGTAGAGGAGGGTGGGGGTAAGGGGAAGAGATCAACCAAAGGACTTGTATGCATGCATATAAGCCTAACCAATGGACACAGACACCAGGAGGGTGAGGGCCTGAGTGGAGAGGGGGGGCAAAAGGGGGATAAGGACCCATATGAAATACCTTAATTAACGAAGAAAAAAAATTAAAAAAGAAAACTTAAAATGCCATAAAACAAATTTCTATATCATAGGATTATAAATGATTTTATTTCTTTTTTCTTCTCTTTATTTTCCAAATTTTCTACAAAAGATATTTTTACTCTTTTTAATCAGAAGGAAAAATTTTAAGCAAATGGAAACCAATTTTCAAAGACACTAAATTATGTTAATCTTAAAAAGCTAGGATTTATGTTTTCAGTGACCTTCATTAAATTAATCATCTCTGAGAAATATTTATATACATACCAGACCTTCTCCATGCTAGGCTAAAAATGAGTGGCTTGTGTTAAACATCATTAAACTATTACTGGATATATTTCAAGTCAAAAGATGATAGTGTTTGCTTTTACTAGTCTTCCTGCTTACCCTCTTGCCGGCTACCATTTATTCTATACACAACAGCCAAGATAATACTTCTAAAAATGAGATTATGGCTGTCTCCTGGTCTCATCCTTCCAATAATATACCATCACACTTTAAATAAAATCCAAAATCTTCCTCATAGTCTGTAAACCTCTATATAACTCTCCTACCTCATCCCTGCTACTCTCTCCCTCCACCTTTCTACTCTAGCCAAACTGGCCTCCTATTACTTCTCAAGAACAGCAAACATATTTCCATAGCTCACTCCATTTTATTCAGGTCTCTGCTCAAATTACCTTCTTAGAGAACACTTTCCTCACCAATATGTTAAAAATAGCACCATTTCTGTTACTCAATCTCTTTACCCTCTATTAATTTTTTATAGCCTTTATCACTATCTGTAAATATATATATTTCTTTCTTTACTAGAGGCCCAGTGCATGGGATTCATGCACTGGTGGGGGGTGTGGCCTGCAGGGATCGGACTTCTGTGGGAACACCGCTCATCCCGGTCAGCTGAGTGGCTGTGGACCCGCCCTCTGAGCGGCTGAAGCAGCCACTCATACTGGTCAGACACTCCCACTGTGGGAGTACACTGACCACCAGGGGGCAGCTCCTGTGTTAAGCGTCTGCCCCTGGTGGTCAGTGCTCATCATAGTGACTGGGTGACCAGTCGTTCTGGTCATTCTGCCATTCGTTTGCTGGGGTTTTATATATATAGATCTTTGTATTCTCTATCCCCACAAAGTTCTACAAGAGCAGTAACTACACCTGTCTTATTTACCACTGTATCCTTGGTACCTACAAGAGTAGTGGGTGCATAGTAATGCTCAATAAATACTTACTCAGTAAATGAATAAATGAGTTACTGACATTTGCCATAATTAGATTCCTTTGGGAATTGGTGTTCCCTCCAAGAACAGACCTAAGATAGCCCTTCAACCTTAGGAGAAAGTAAACTTTAAAATAGAGAAACGTATTAGTTTTGTTGAATCATCAGACAGGCACCAGAAGGAATAGTGAGCTTCTCCCATTAAAATATCTAACATGAGTATTGGCAAACAGTTTACTAGATTACGAGAGACCCTGTGTGAATTAAGGTTTTAGGCAGGAGCTTATATGATTTTCAAAAATAAAGCCTGTTTCAAAATGAAATTTAATGCTTTAATAGCAGCAGCTGTTAAGAGGAGGGGAAATCCATAACCTCCAGGGTTTCATCCCAAGAGACACTTTGTTCCAAAAAATGAAAAATTTGTCTCATTTTCACTTGTGAGAGACAAGTATGTTGTTTACATATTACCCAACATTTTCCCAGGACACTCACATCTAACTAGTGACTGAATGGCTTGGCCATTTCATTTCCTAGACTCAGTGTAAGAAAGAAACTCCCTCAGTTAACTTTAGAATGGAAAGGGGGGGGAAATAAAAATAAATTGAAAAAGGTTAAAAATCAAACTGAACTTGAAAGTTAAAGATTCTCTGTAATTCCATCATTAGCAGAGCAGAAGGTATTATCCTGGGATGTGTGATTTTTTAGGGTTCAATAACTTCCCTAAAACTATATGCAAAATGTATAAATGTACATGTATCAGGTTTTACCAGATTCTCATGGTTTTATAACAGGGGTGGGCAAACTTTTTGACTCAAGGGCCACAGTGGATTCTTAAACTGGACCGGAGGGCTGGAACAAAAGCATGGATGGAGTGTTTGTGTGAACTAATATAAATTCAAAGTAAACATCATTACATAAAAGGGTACGGTCTTTTTTTTTTTTTAGTTTTATTCATTTCAAACAGGCCGGATCCGGCCCGAGGGCCGTAGTTTGCCCACGGCTGTTCTATAACCTCCAAATGTTAACACTTTTCGTACTGCTCACGAGTTTTCACGTGCCATCTGTTAAGGACTGCTCGCGAGTGTTCTCGTTTTTCACACGCCATCTGTTATGGACCTTAGATGTCAACACACTGTCTTGTCCACTGTGGGGCGCGGTTACAGTGTTTTGGCCAGGTTCAAGCCTCGGACTAATGAAAGGACAGGGTCCTCTCACTGCCACGTGCAAGTCCCAGCTGGAGAGCAGGGCCCTCCCAGCACAATCATAGCCAACGGCTGTGGTTGTAAGCTTGAACTTATGGTCCGAACATGTAGCCCCACGTGCCTTGTGATAGAGTTCAGGTGCATGTAGTTGAGTGAGGTTGAGACTCACGAGAATGCTGTAAACAACGTGATCACGCCCCTACTTTGCCTCATGGCATCTGCTATAAAATAAAGACACGGCTTGTGGGTGCTGGCATTGTCTCCTCTTCAGAGAGCAGTGTCCCACTGAGACCCAGCTATTATTCTCTTGTCTGTCTTTCCTTAATCCTTTCACCCCCCCTCCCCCACTCAGAGACACCCTTGGCCGTGCTGGCGCAGCACAGTCCACATTGAATGAAGCGATCTCATTGGTGGAAACCATGCAGGTCAGTCTATGAAAAACTATATAATTGCACGAACCCATAAAGCATTGCAGTTACATTGTATTTTGGTCATTCGAATAGTCTCTGTCTTCAAGTTCCTGGCGCTTTTAGAAATGCCCTCTCTCAGAAAAAGGAAGGAAACCAACGAAACTGATACACTTCCAGAAGTATTTAATGATAATTTATCAGATATTCCTAGTGAGATCAAAGATGCGGATGACTGTTTTGATGATTCCGGAGACGATTCTACTGACAGTGAAATTATTAGACCTGTAAGGAAGCGCAAGGTGGCAGTGCTTTCAAGTGATTCCGACACTGACGAAGCTACTGATAATTGTTGGTCTGAAATGGACACACCACCACGCTTACAAATGTTTGAAGGTCATGCTGGGGTCACTACATTTCCGTCTCAGTGTGACTCTGTACCCTCTGTGACCAATCTCTTTTTTGGTGATGAATTGTTTGAGATGTTGTGCAAAGAGCTGTCCAACTATCACGATCAAACCGCAATGAAACACAAAACACCATCTAGAACACTAAAGTGGTCTCCGGTTACAAAGAAGGACATCAAGAAATTCCTTGGCCTAATTATTCTGATGGGTCAAACAAGAAAAGATAGCTTGAAAGACTATTGGTCAACAGATCCTTTGATATGTACCCCTATATTTCCACAGACAATGAGTCGCTATAGATTTGAGCAAATATGGACATTCTGGCATTTCAATGATAACGCCAAAATGGACAGTCGCTCGGGGAGACTTTGAAAGATCCAACCTGTGCTGGATTATTTCCTGCATAAATTTCGAACAATATACAAACCAAAGCAACAGTTGTCTTTGGACGAGGGAATGATTCCATGGAGAGGACGTTTCAAATTTCGCACGTACAACCCAGCGAAAATAACAAAATACGGTTTACTTGTTCGGATGGTGTGCGAGAGTGACACCGGCTATAGCTGCAATATGGAGATATACACTGCTGAAGGAAGGAAATTGCAAGAAACTGTTCTTTCAGTCCTTGGACCCTATCTTGGCATATGGCACCATATTTACCAGGATAATTATTACAATGCTACATCTACTGCTGAATTGCTGCTACAAAACAAAACTAGAGTCTGTGGGACTATTAGGGAGAGTAGAGGTTTACTGCCAAATTTGAAAATGAAAACATCAAGAATGAAGAAAGGTGACATAATATTTTCCAGAAAAGGCGATATTCTTCTCCTAGCATGAAAAGACAAGTGGGTTGTCTGAATGATATCAACAATCCATGACACTTCTGTCTCGACAACAGGAAAAA
Source organism: Myotis yumanensis (assembly GCF_028538775.1). Classification (NCBI taxonomy): domain Eukaryota; kingdom Metazoa; phylum Chordata; class Mammalia; order Chiroptera; family Vespertilionidae; genus Myotis; species Myotis yumanensis. Next base: position 191,980,133 of record NW_027223752.1, read on the forward strand.
AAATAGAAAAACGGGAGAGAATATTGTAAAACCTATATGCATCAAGGAATACAATGCCCACATGAAATGCGTTGACCATGCGGATCAATTCCTTTCGTGTTGTTCCATTCTAAGGAAAACAATGAAATGGACAAAAAAAGTAGTGCTGTACCTTATAAACTGTGGACTTTTCAATTCATTTAGAGTGTACAACGTCCTCAATCCACAAACAAAAATGAAGTATAAACAGTTTCTGCTATTGGTGGCGAGAGACTGGTAACAGATGACAATAATGAAGGCTCTCTGGAACCAAAGACAAATCTGTCCAGCCCTTCCCCTGGGGGTGCAAGGAGAGCACCTCATAAAGATCCACCCAAAAGGTTGTCAGGTGATATGAAGCAGCATGAACCTACGTGTATTCCAGCGAGTGGAAAGAAAAAATTTCCTACGAGAGCCTGCAGAGTTTGTGCCGCCCCTGGAAAAAGGAGCGAACCTATGTAAATTTTGTTTGGTCCCTCTTCATAGAGGAAAATGTTTTAGGCAGTACCATACGTTAAAAAAGTATTAGGAACTTTAATTGTTTAATTGTTTTTGTAAATAAAAATGTTATAATTATTGAAAAACAACACCTAAAGTGCATTATGATCTGTAGTTATGATGATTTAAATAATGTGCAGTTTGCCCAAAAACGTGCTGTCCCTGGCGTATGTCTTAGAGATTTCTATGCGGTACGAAATGTGTTAAAAGCCATGAATGACTCTGTCCTAATTCATCACAGACCTTGAAAAGACCATATCGATTTGCAGAGCATTCACTTCAGGCCATAGGAACACCAATATACATGCTTTATGTCTGGGTAATCTCACATGCAAATGACACTAGACATAAATACCCGGCTAGTTTGGGAATTTACTTAAGAAACTTGGGCTGGCCGAAACCGGTTTGGCTCAGTGGATAGAGCGTCGGCTTGCGGACTGAAAGGTCCCAGGTTCGATTCCGGTCAAGGGCATGTACCTGGGTTGCAGGCACATCTCCAGTGGAGGGTGTGCAGGAGGCAGCTGATCGATGTTTCTCTCTCATCGAAGTTTCTAATTCTCTATCTCTCTCCCTTCCTCTCTGTAAAAAATCAATAAAATATATTAAAAAAAGAAAAAGAAACTTGGGCTGACTTCATGATCAGGGCCTCAAAGGAGATATTACTGGTTCTTATTTCCAAGGTATTTATACAATTTCAAGGACTACCTAGGCTATTTTATTAACCATAATAACACACTTTTCTTTTAACCTCTAGGCACAAACTTTCTCTGTTGTTAGAAATTAAAGACCTCCTTTACGTTATTATATAAGACTAGAGGTCTGTTGCACAAAAAGATTCGTGCAATAGGCCTTCCCTTCCCCTGGCTGCCGGCACCCGTTTTCCTCCGGCACCCGGGACCCAGGTCTTAGCTCCAGCCTGAGGCGCCTTCAGTCTTTGCTCTGCCGCTTCGCGCCTATGTATGCAAATTAACCACCATCTTTGTTGGCGGTTAATTTGCATATCATGCTGATTAGCCAATGGGAGGCGTAGTGAAGGTATGGTCAATTACCATGTTTGTCTATTATTCGATAGGATGAGAGAAAGATTTCTGGAATATTCTCAATTCAAATTCAACTTAAGTATTTACTGTACATCTATTATCTTTAAGATTCAATAAAGCAAACAAAAACAATCAATGTATGATACCTGACCTCAAAATTATTATAATCTAGCTGAGGAAGGAAAGCACATATATAAACTAAATGTCACCAACAATTAAAGGTAGGGAATACTAATATTCAGATAAAATGGTGTTTATAAGTAATGCTGATCAAAAAAGAAATCTATTATGTTGGAAGTGATAAATGTTTTAGATACATTTAGTAGAAATATAATGTGTTAAATCAAGGGAACATGTAAATATCACTAACATGCTGTAGAGATACAAATAAGATAAAAAATTTTAAAGATAAAATAAAAAATTCTCTGTATTTAGGGTAATGTGGGGATAAAGGCACATATGTAATAACTTATTCAATAAAGAAATTTTAAAAAATTCTCTGTAATCTTGCAATCATAAGAGAGAAACGGAGATCAAAGTTATAATTTGTCTAAATGGAATAAAGGATAAATTGAGACTAAACCATGAATGTGTCACTCTAAATTGTGTGGAAATAGGACTTCTCATCTTAAAGATGTTTTATTAAGAAAAGCTCATGTACTAACAAAGTAAAAAAATTAAAAATAGAACTGCCTTATGATCCTGCAACTCCACTTCTTGGAATATATCCAAAGAAACCTGAAACACTGATTCAAAAGAATATATGCACCTCTATGTACATTTCAGAACTATGTACAACAGCCAAGATTTGGAAGCAACCCAAGTGCCCTTCAATGATTAAGTGAATAAAAAAAAGCTATGGTACATTTACTTAATGGAATACTACTCAGCCATATAAAAGAAATCTTATATTTTATGACAGCCTGGAAGGACCTGGATAGTATTATGCTAAGTGAAATAAGCCAGTCAAAGAAAGACAAATACCATATGATTGCACTTATATGTGGAATCTAACAAGCAAAATAGACAAACAAGAAATGAACAGACTGGTAGATACAGAAAATAGACTGATAGCTACTGGGGGGGGGGGGGGGGCGAGTGTTGGGAGCTAAGTAAAATAGGTGAAGATATTAAGCAAAGCAAACAAACTCATAGACACAAACATCAGGATGATGACTATCAAGGGAAAGGGTGGTGGGGAGACAGGTAGAAGAGGATAAATAAGACAAAAATGAGGACAGAAGGGGACTAGACTTTGGGTGGTGACCACACAATACAGTATACAGATAATGTATTATAGAATTGTACATTTGAAATCTATATAATTTTATTAACCAATGTAGCCCCAATAAATTCAATTTAACAAAAAGGCAATTGGGAAAATGATATATAAACAAAATGAGAATATCAATAAAGAGAAATTAATAAAAGGAGCCAAAGAAATTCTGGAGCTTAAAAGTAAAAAAAAAACCAACAAAACAAAAAAAACACTGAAATGAAACATTCACTAGAAGGGTTTACTTGCAGTTTGGGGCCAAGAAGAAAGTATCACCAAGTTTGAAGATAAGACCATTGAAATTATTGAGTCTGAGCTGAGGAGCAGAAAGAAATAATGAAGTGAATAAAGCCTTAAGGGACCTATGAGAAAGCACCAAGTAATAGTACTCATAATGTGAGCCCCAGAAGGAGAACAAAAAGAAAGGGACAGAAAGAATATTCATAAAAATAATGGCCCCAAACTTCCAAAATCTGATGGAATATATGAATTTATACATTCAAGAAGCTCAATAAACTACAAGCAAAATAAATTCAAAAGAGATCTATACTGAAATACATAGTAGTCAAACTGTGAAAACTCAGAGACAAAGAGAGAATTTTGAAAACATCAAGAGAAAAGTGTCTCATCATATACAAAGGATCCTCAATAAGAGGACAGTAGGATGATGTATTTAAGATAATAAAAGGAAAAAAAATCTGTCAACCAAAAATTTCATTTTTTGGCAAAACTATCTTTCAAGAATATCCTTCTTGAAATTAAGACATTTCCAGATAAACAGAAGCTTCATTACCATTAGAACTGCCCTAAAAGAAATGTTAAAGGGAGTCCTTCAGACTAAAATGAAAGAATACTAGACAGTAAAAAGTGGACAGGCTAAAATGAAAATCAATAGAAACTGTATGAAGAAAGAGACAATGGTAAAGGTAACTACACAGTAAAGAAGGAATGGGAGGAGAAAAGGAAAAGAAGAAATGATGGAGGGGAGAGAACTGAAGGAAGTGGAAGAGGAGGAATTACAGGAGGAGCAAAAGCAGCAGTGGCAGCAGCAGAAGTTGCTTCTGCCACTGCCTAGGCTATATTGCTAGAGAGGCCACATAGAGTAGTGTTCAAAAGCCATTTAATAACCTGGGTTATAATGCTGGAGAAAGAAGCCATATGAGGAGGCCTGTGATTCCATTTCAGGTGTCCAGATGACTCTAGCCCTAGCCACTATCTAATTGCAACTGGAGAAAAATCATAATTTAACAAACTTTGGTTGGGACAGTTAGATATTGTTGGGAGATCAAATAACCTAAATCAATACAAAATCAGGCATTAGTTCATTGTTTAAAACAAACAACTATGGCATTATCTACATCATATAGAAATAAACAGAAACCAGTATTATATATAGAAATAAACAAAAATCAGTATTATATGAAAACTAGAGGCCCTGTGCACAAAATTCATGCACGGGTGCAGTCCCTAGGCCTGGCTGGCGATCAAAGCGTGAGCATCTGGCATGGAAGGGCAGGTCCCAGCTGACCTCTGGGTCCTGGGCAGCACCTGGGTCCCCGGGCCCCTGTGTGCCCCCCTCCATCTGAGACACTGCGCCTGAGTCCCCATATGGAGATGCGGTGAGCACGGCAGGATGCTATGGGCTGGGGTACAGCGTGGGCCTCTGAGCCACCCAGCAGTGCTGCACAGAAGCCAGGCAGGCAGCGTGCTCTCGCCCACCAGCCTTGCAGACCAGCTCAGTACGAAACCACAGGGAGCCTGACCAGCCCCTGTGGTCCCAGCAGCTGCGGCTCAGCACCTGAGCACAGGTGAGCCCCGGCATCCTGGGGGAGAGGTAGCAGGGGGAGTGAGAGCGAGCTTGGCGGACACCCTGCATTCTCACCACACCTCTGTCCCATCACCCTTGCCCCCCAAGTAGCTGGCAAGAGATTGCAGTGTGTCACTGATGCCCACCATGTTCCACGCCGCCCCTGGTGGTCAGCGCACATCATAGCAAGTGGCCAAACTCCTGGTCCTCCAGTTGAACTCCTGGTTGAACGACCACCCAAGGGGACAATTTGAATATTAGGCTTTTATTATATAGGATGAAAAATGCCTAAGAAATTTAAAGCAAAATCTATATATATAAAAGCCTAATATGCAAATTGTCCCCTCAGAAGTTCAACTGGAAGATTGGGAGTTCAATTGCTTGCTATGATGTGCGCTGACCATCAGGGGGTGGTGCGGAATGAATGAAGGCCCCGGACAGCAGCCAGAAGGCCCCGATCGGCTCTGATCGCCAGCCAGACCTAGGGACCCTACCCATGCATGAATTTTGTGCACCGGAACTCTAGTATTAACATAAAAAGAAAGCAATAAGCCAGATGATATTAAATATAAGTGAGAACGTATGATTAATAAAACTCTCATTCACGGCCCTGACTAGGTAACTCAGTTGGTTAGTGTGTCATCCTGATACACCAAGGTTGCAGATTCGATCTCTAGTCAGGGCACATACAAGAGTCAACCAATGAATGCATAAATAAGTGGATAGCAAGTTGCTGTTTCTCTCTCTTTCTCTCTCTCTCTCTCTCTCTCGCCCTGTCTCCATCCCTCTCCTTTGCCTCTCTAAAATCAATAAATTTTTAGATTATTTTTAAAAGAAGAAAAAAACCCCACCTCTCATTCACTGTTGGTGGAAGCAGTAATTCCACTCCTAGTAATACACTCAACAGAAATGATATAGGGTTTCCCAAAAAAATATATACTTACTTTGAATAATTAAAAAGGCAGTATTTACTAAAAGACATTTCATTTTCAAAATTGAGTTAAAGTGTGTATACTTTTTTGGGGGATACTAAAAAGAAGGAATTCTTACCATTTGCAACAGCATGGATGGAACTGGAGAGCATTATGCTAAGTGAAATAAGCCAGTCAATGAAGGAAAAATACCACATGATCTCACTCATTTATGGATAATAAAGACCATTATAAACTTATGAACAAAAATAGATACAGAGGCAGAGCAGCCTTGAACAGACCGTCAAACTACAGCAGGAAGGCCGGGAGGGTTGAGGGGCAGGAAGGGAAGGGGGGGTAAGAGATCAACCGAAGGACCTGTATGCATGCATATAAGCATAACCAATGGACATAAGGCTCGGGGTAGGGGAGGCCAGGGGATTGTCAAGGGCGGGGGGGCGGGAAAAAGGAGACATATGTAATACTCTTTGTAATACTTTAAGCAATAAAACAATTTTTTAAAAAAATACAAGACAAAGATGCTAATTGACTGTACCTTTGCTATGCCCTAAGCCACACCCACCAGCCAATCAGAGCGACTATATGCAAGATGGTGGTCAGCAGCCATGGAGCTGGAGCAAGCAGGAGGCTTGGTTGCCTGGGCAATGGAGGAAGCCAAGCTTCCCACCTGTGCTGAGCCGGCTGAGGCCTCTGCTCATGGCAACAAAGTTTCAATTATAAAAGACAAATCCCAGATACCTGCTTCCAGCCAGCCTCCACTGGGAGCTTGAGTGGCTGGGGGTTGTGGCCAGCCTGCAAACAGCCATCAGCCCCTCACCCAGGCTGGCCAGGCACTCCTATATAATAAAAGGGTAATATGCAAATTTACCCTAACAGCAGAAAGACTGGGAATGACTGGTCACTATGACACACACTGACCACCAGGAGGCAGATGCTCAATGCAGGAGTTGCACCCTGGTGGCCAGTGCGCTCCCACAGGGGAAGCTCTGCTCAACCACAAGCCAGGCTGATGGCTGCCAGTACAGCGGTGGTGGTGGGAGCCTCTCCTGCCTCCTCAGCAGCGCTAAGGATGTCCGACTGCAGCTTAGGTCTGCTCCCCACTGGCAAGTGGACATCCCCCGAGGGCTGCCGGGCTGCCAGAGGGATGTCTGACTGCCAGCTTAGGCCCAATCCCCCAGGGAGCGGGCCTAAGCCAGCAGGTGGTCATCCCCCGAGGGGTCCCAGACTGCGAGAGGGCACAGGCCAGGCTGAGGGACTGCCCCGAGTGCACAAATAATTTTTGTGCACTGGGCCTCTAGCGTGTGTGTGTGTGTGTGTATGTATATATATACATACACACACACTAGAGGCCTGGTGCATGAAATTCATGCACGGGGGAGTGTCCCTCAGACCAGCCTGCACCCTCTCCAATCTGGGACCTCTCGGGGAATGTCCGACTGCCGGTTTAAATTGGCAATTGGACATCCCTCTTGCAATCCGGGACCGCTGGCTCCTAACCACCTACCTGCCTGCCTGCCTGATCACCCCTAACCACTCTGCCTGTCATCCTGATCAACCCCAACACTCCCCCCTTCCGGCCTGGTCACCCCTAACTGCCCCTACTGCCGGCCTGGTCGCCCCACACAGCCTGCTGTTCAGTTGTTACTGTTACTGTGACGGCGTCTTGGACAATTTGCATATTCCTCTATTATTAGTATAGATACGATAGAGTAATTAAAATGAATCACTTTTCTATCCATGATATGGATGAATCTCACAAATATTTAGTGAAAGGAATGAGACATTAAATTGGACATAATGTATAATGACATTTTATACTTCAAATATAGGTAAAACTCATCTATGACACGAGTTACCTTTGGGGGAAAAAAGGAAGGGTACCATTGTGCCACTGACACTTGGTGAAAATTCACTAAGCCATACTGGAGCACTTTTCTATATACAAGCACACTTTTTTCCTGTATATAGATTGCATCAATCAGTTAGGGCTGTCATAACAAAATACCACAGTTTAGGTAGTTTAAGCAACAGAAATTATTATCTCATAATTCAGGAGATTAGCTGTCCAAGATCAAGGAGCTGGCAGTTGGTTTCTTCTGAGACATCTCTCCTCAGCCTGCTGATGGCCATCTTCTCCCTGGGTCTCCACATATTAAATGAATAAAATTACAAATGACAAGAGGATTGGGAAACTGTTACATCTACATAATGATAGGAGCATTACAAAATTAGTCTAGTCTTTCTGGAAAGTAATCTGTCAAATTATTACAAAAGATATAAAAATGTTTTTACTGTGTCTTTATATTTCCAAAGGAGGAAAATATCCTAACAAAGTAAAATTTCTGGAAAAAAAATTGTAAGAGTATCTGCTGTATTACTGAAATAATAAAAAAAACAACTCATGCCTAGCACTCGGAGTATAAAAAAAACTACAAATATAAAGAACCATATTTAAAATATATAAACTATGTAGACACAAAGAAATGTTTACTAAAATATGATTAATTAAAAGATACTGTTGCCCTGCCCAGTTTGGGTCAGTGGTTAGAGTGTCGGCCCTTGGAGTAAAAGGTCCTGGGTTCAATTCCAGTCAAGAGCATGTACAGTCTTGATTCCTGGCCCGGGTTGTGGGTTCAATCCCCAGTAGGAGGTGTGCAGGAGGCAGCCAATAAGTGACTCTCTCTCATCATTGATGTTTCTATCTCTCCCTCTCTGTTCCTCTCTGAAATTAATTTCAAAAAATTTTTTAATCCTTCAATGTCTCCTCACTACATAGAAATTTTCCTGCTCCATTTCTAGATTCATTTCTCACCACTCTACCATTATTACTCTGCCCTTTACCTTTGCCAAAGATCTTGCAGTTTCTGAAATTTGGTCAGAGTTTTGTGGCCTTCTCTGCATCTCCAGTAACTGTACCATCCTTTATCATACCATTTCTTCTACTATAATTGCTAATTTACATGCAGTTTTCACCCACTAAACTGTGGGGGCAGAGATTATTATTCATATTGGTGTCCTCAGTTTAACTCATAATAATAAAAGCTTAGCGAATAAAATAAATGTCCAATAAACCATAAATGGTTTCAAGAATATGGATATTTTTTCTTGTAGTTCTTTAGATAAGAGATTTTAGTATAAATCGCTTTAAATAAATATGGATATTTGAAACTATTATTTTTCTCCCTTTTCAGAATAATTTTCAAGTTAGGCAGCAGCTTCTTAATGACTATGGTTACATGTCATAAAACTGTAAGCTTACTTGCCAAAAGTCAGAGAGCAAAAATACTGTGCCATGGCCAACATTTAGCCACAGCTGTCCTCTAAATGATGCCCTGACATTCCCTTTCAGGATAGTTTATTCACAGATTTAATCCAGTCCTTAAGCTTTACATAAAAAACATAAATCAGCCAGGCCAGCTATTAAGGTCAGTAAAGGAAGACTTGTTCCCTTCTGTTACCTGAGAGGCACACAGGACATGAAACCCCACAGCTATGATTTGCTTACAGCCAGTGTGTGTGTGTGTGTGTGTGGTTAAGTGACCAACCCAACCAACCGGCCAGTACATATGATGTGCACTGGCAATTTAGTCCTTTGAGAATGCCATGTCATAAATTAAAATTGAAAGTAGGTGCAATCATCATGCTACTGAGAAATCTTAATAATAAATGGGGTCTTTGTAATGGTACTAGACTTATTAGCAAAAGATTACGATCTAACATAATCAAAGCTGAAGTATTAACAGGATCTGTGGAAGGAGAGGTTGTTCTGATTCCAATAATTGATTTTTCCTCATCTGACACTGGCCTCCCATTTAAATTAATTCAAAGACAGTTTCCCGTGATGCCAGCATTTGTGATGACTATTAATAAATCATAAGGACAAACTCTAGGCAGAATAGGAATATTCCTACCTGAACCCGTTTTCAGACATGGTCAGTTATATGTTGCTTTCTCTCAAGTTCGAAGAGCATGTGGCGTTAAAGTTGTAAATACTTCATCACAAGGGAAATTAGTCAAGCACTCTTAAAGTATTTTTACTCTTAATGTGGTATAAAGGGAGATACTAGAATAAGTTTAATCACTTTATCAGTCATTGTTTTTATCAATGTTGTTTTTATATCATGTTTTTGCTGTTATATCATGTTGTTATTGTTTACTTATTAATCAACTAGTAGCCCTGTGCACAAATCCGTGTGCCAGTAGGTCACTGTCACCCTCCTGTAGCTCTCCGCCCCTGCAGCCCTCCTGTAGCTCCCTCCCTGCCCCATAGCTTGCTGCCCTGCCCCCTCCTGTAGCTCTCCACAGCTCGCTTGTACCTCGCTGGCCCACCCTCCTGCTGATCCATGATCTGGTCATGATGTGCTTGGTCGTTAAGCCACAGGAAGTAATGGCTAATTAGCATATTCCTCTCTTATTATATAGGATTTATATATTATTTTCATCTACATTTTACTAATTTTCTTTCATCTCTGACACTTCTACTATAGAGGAAGGGTGAATAGTGATATTAAAATACTAGAGGCTCAGTGCAAGAAATTCTTGAGGGGACAATTTGCATATTAGGCTTTTATTATATAGGATTTCTGCAAATTAATTTCCTTTCAATGTTCACGAATCTGTGAGCTGGGCCACTAGTTATACTATAATATTTTTGAAGAAAGGAATGACTCCCTGAATGGGGAGAAAAGAGGAAGAAAGAAAAGTCAGAATGCTAAGCAGGGGCCCTGAGACTTTCAAGAAATAAGCCCTTTTCAAATCAGCACCCTTCAGTCTGGTCCTAGCAGCAGCTGCAGGAGGAGGGGAAGTTCCCCTGGCAGGAGGTTCAAACAGGCCTGGGGATTTCACAAGTGAAAGGAAGACTCTTACTTTTGCTCTGACAGTGAGTCACGCTCTGTTCCCAAACAGACCACACTGGCTCCCCAGCCCCAAGGGCGGAAGCGGCGGGGGCACAGGGACAGCACTGCTGCTCCCAATGGCTTCTGCGCTCACGTCAGCGCAGGCCCTGGGAGCGGGACTGGGCGGCTCCCAGGCAGCAGGCTGACGCTCCCCGCTCCCTCCAGGGAAACGGACCAGCATCTGACGCAACAGCCTGAGAGCCCTGGCGCCGGTCCCAGGACTGTGAGAAACGCCTGCAAAATCTCACCCCGGGTTTCTATTTCCCCTAAAAGCCCTGTCTGTCCATAAATGCCTTTTGCTGGGAGTTTTCTCTGTCCTTCTGCCCCGTCAGCAACATGCTTTCTCTCGTCTTCAGGACAACTTCCAAATGGAGGCCTGGGACACAGACCTGCCAGTGGCCATGGCCTCTGTTTCCCCAGGCGGGCCGCCCCAGGGGCTTCACAGGGAGCAGCTCACGACTGGCCGGGGTCCCCCACCCCCACCCCGCCCCACCATCTGCTTGTCGAACATCGGTCCCTTGTGCAGTATAAGGTCAGGCCTCGAGTGACGCCCAACTGACCCCAACACCTCCTTCCTTGTCCAAAAGGCCCTTGTCGCCGTCGCCGCAGCCCAGGGGTGCAGGGCCCTCCCGAGCCTCGCGTGGCGGCCTCCTCCCCAGTGACCAGGCCCTTCTGAAGCCATCGTGCCCTTCGGCCTCCACCCAGGCTGGTGTGGAAACTGCAAAATGGGCCCCGCTCCCGGCGTTCCCCAAGGAAGCGCAGCTGCGGGACCGGCAGGAGAGGGGAGGAGGGACCCCCAGGGGTACAGCCACTACCTTTCCCACGATGGGCTTCTCCCCGAGGGATCCTCGCAGGCAGCAGGGACACCAGAGGCTGCCAAAGAGCGGACGATGTGCGCCAGGCGCCAGCGGCTTCCCCACTGAAAGTTCTGGAAGTTGGTTGGCTGGGCATGCTCAGTGCGTGCCTCGGCCCCATTGGCTGGCTGGGCATGCTCAGTGTGTGCCTCGGCCCCATTGGCTGGCTGGGCATGCTCAGTGTGTGCCTCGGCCCCATTGGCTGGCTGGGCATGCTCAGTGCGCGCCTCGCCCCCAGGGAGCCTGGCAGCACTTCGCAGGCGCAGTGCGAAGCCAGGCTGGGATCCTTGGTTCGTTGGCTCCTTCTCTCACTCCTGTCCGCATGTCTACTGAGCACCTACTGTGTGCCAGGCCCTGTGCTCAGCGTAGATTCTCTAGCGCCTCCCACCTTGTGGCAGAAAGAGATGTTTACCATCGGATTCCAGATAAACTTATCATGGCCTCGGAAGTGGGTTGAACCAGGACAGGCGCGAGGTGGCATGAGAGCATGTGGAAGAGGACCTGACCAAGTCTGAGGATCAAGGAAGTCTTCCCAGGGGACATGCCATCCTGGATATCTAAGGTGGGTAAGACTGCTAGGCAGTAGGGTAGGGAGGCGGAGCAGGCACAGCATTGCAAGCAGGAAAACAGCAGGAGCAGCAACAGTGCGACGGGAAGGAGCATTGTCCCTTTAAGGATCGGAGGAAATCAAGGGTGATAGAGCAGTTACGCAAAAAGAGGCTGGAAAAGTGGGCAAGGGCAGACAGTGCTGGGCCTTAGTCTTTATTCTGAGAAGTTTTCGTCTTTCTTTCTTTGCTTAGAAAGAATGCCACTAACTCTATGATGCTTTGCAGTTGATAATGCATTGTTGCCATCATTTTAACAACCTGTGAGGTCAGTAATAGTTCTCCCAGCTGAGAGAACTGAGGCTTTAAAAAGTTAAGTATTTTGCACTGTCATTAGGTAGTAAAGCTGGACTTGAACCCACCTCCACCTTATGCATAGTCACAGTCATTACCAAAATTAGGCATAACCAAATGAATAAGCTGTATCACCACAGGTTTTCTTCAAAAAGATTTCAGTAATGTTGTATTTAAGCATTAATACTAGAGACTAGTCCAAAAAATGTGCACCGCGTAACAGAAAATGCTAATATTTGTTCCCCCCTTACTTTATAGCATGCATTCTCAATTAGGGATGTGGGGAATGTTGTCCTCAAGGGGACAAAATTGGTTCTTAGGGGGAGTAAGAAAAAAATCTTGGATATTAACAATGATTAGTGGCACACCAAAGTTCAACCCCACCCAACAAAATCTTACTTATTTCTTATTACTGTCATGTGTTGCTTAATGACTGGGATACATTCTGAGAAATGTGTTATTAGGCAATTTCATCATTGTTCAAACATCATAGTGCACTAAATACAAACCTAGATGATACTAGTACAGCCTCATATACACCTGCGCCACAGGAGCACCTGGGAGATATTGCAGGTTCGGTTCCAGACCGCCACAAAACAGCAATAACACAAGCTAGTCATAATCTTTTTGCCAGTGAGGGGCTTGCCTTCAGTTTGTAAAAAAATGCAACACCTGTTAAGTACAACAAAGCAAAGCCCAGCCCTAACCGGTTTGGCTCAGTGGATAGAGTGTTGGCCTGTGGACTGAAAGGTCCCGGGTTCGATTCCGGCCAAGGGCATGTACCTTGATTTCGGGCACATCCCCAGTAGGGGGTGTGCAGGAGGCAGCTGGTTGATGTTTCTCTCTCATCGATATTTCTAACTCTCTATCCCTCTCCCTTCCTCTCTGTGAAAAATCAATAAAATATATTTAAAAAAAAACAAAAAAACAAAGCAAAGCCCAATAAAATGAAGTATGCTTGTACTAGTAGATGGTATAATCCCGTGGTCGGCAAACTGCGGCTCCCGAGCCACATGCAGCTCTTTGGCCCCTTAAGTGTGGCTCTTCCTAAGCCTTAGGAGTACCCTAATTAAGATAATAGCAATGTACCTACCTATATAGTTTAAGTTTAAAAAATTTGGCTCTCAAGAGAAATTTCAATCATTGTACTGTTGATATTTGGCTCTGTTGACGAATGAGTTTGCCGACCACTGGATAACCTATTGCTCCTATGCTACAAACTTGTACAGCATGTTACTATACTGAGTACTGTAGGTAATTATAATACAACTAGAGGCCCAGTGCACGGATTCATGCACTGGTGGGGTCCCTCGGCCTGGCCTGAGAGGATCGAACAAAAACTGGCTCTCTGACATCCCCCAAGGAGTCCTGGATTGTGAGATGGCAGTTTTCAGGTGACACGCCCCGGAATCCGGCTCCCTCCTCTCTGGTTCCAGGTGCGTCACCTGAGAACCACAGCTGCCAAGTGACTGCAGCCAGCAGCTCTTGCATTGAGCGTCTGCCCCCTGGTGGTCAGTGCGTGTCTTACCTACTGGCCAGTTGGCCGGTCAGTAGTCGCTTAGGCTTTTATATATATAGACTAGAGGCCCGGTGCACAAAAATTTGTGCACTCGGGGGTAGGGAGTCCCTCAGTCCAGCCTGTGCCCTTTCGCAGTCTGGGACCGCTCAGTAGTGACCACTTGCTGGCTTAGGCCTGCTCCCCGGGGAAGTGGGCCTAAGATGGCAATCAGACATCTCTCTGGCAGCCCGGCAGCCCTGGGGGATGTCCACTTGCCAGCAGGGAGCAGACCTAAGCTGCAGTCAGACATCCTTAGCGCTGCTGTACTGGCAGCCGTCAGCCTGGCTTGTGGCTGAGCAGAGCTCCCCCCTGTGAGAGCGCACTGACCACCAGAGGGCAGCTCCTGCATTGAGCATCTGCCCCCTGGTGGTCAGTGTGTGTCATAGTGACCAGTCATTCCCAGTCTTTCTGCTGTTAGGGTCAGTTTGCATATTACCCTTTTACTATATAGGATAGAGGCCTGGTGCACGGGAGGGGGCCGGCTGGTTTGCTCTGAAGGGTGTCCTGGATCAGGTTGGGGGTCCCGCTTGGGTGCCTGGCCAGCCTGGGTGAGGGGATGATGGCTGTTTGCAGCTGGTCAGACCCCCTTCAGGGTGGGGGTCCCCACTGGGGTGCCTGGCCAGCCTGGATGAGGGGCTGATAGCTGTTTGCAGCTGGTCACACCCTCTTCAGGGTGGGGGTTCCCACTGGGGTGCCTGGCCAGTTTGGTTGAGGGGCTGAGGGCCATTTTCAGGCTGGCGGATGACTGAAGCTCCCAGCCTTTTTTATTTTTCTTTTATTCTGAGATTTATTTGCCTTCTATAGCTGTCACTGGAGCTGAGAGCTGGCTCCAGCTCTGAGGCTGTTGCCGGCTGAAAGCAGGTATCTGGGTTTGTTTAGCTTCTATAATTGCAACATTGTTGCATCCGGAGCTCAGAGCTGGGCCGCGGCAGGCAGGGAACCTTGGCTTCCTCCATCACTGGAGCAAGCAAGCCTCCTGTTCGCTTTAGCTGCGTGGCTGCCGGCCGCCATCTTTGTTGGCAGTTAATTTGCATATCCTGCTGATTAGCCAATGGGAAGCGTAGCGGAGGTATGGTTAATTACCATGTTTGTCTATTATTAGATAGGATGATAGGTATTTGTGTAAACACATCTACACATAGAAAAGGTACAGTAAAAATACAGTATAAAAGATAAAATATAGTAGGTCTGTGTAGGACACTTATGAATGAAGTATGCACAACTGGAAGTTTTTCTGGGTAAGCAGTTAGTGAATCTGAAGACCTAGGGCATTACGGTACACTACTGTAAACTTTATAAACACTGTACACTTAGACTATACTAAATTTATTTTTTAAACTTATTCAATAATTAACCTTGACGTACTATAATTTTCTGACTATAAATCTTTTAGTTTTAAACTTTTGACTCTTTTATAACACATTAAAATACAAATACTTACACAGTTTTACAAAGACCTTTTCTTCTTTATATCCCTACTAGTAGCCTGATACATGAAGATTCATGCAAGAATGGGCCTTCCTTCCCCTGGCTGCCAGCACTGCCTTCACTTTGGCCAGAGCCATCTTTCCGTCTTCCCACACTGCCCAGAGGCCTGGAGTGGCTGAGGCTGTTCGGAATGCCTGCGTCCTGCCCTGCCCACTCAGTGCCTGCTATGCAAATTAACCCACCATCTTTGTTGGGTTAATTTGCATACTCACTCCTGATTGGCTGTTGGATGATGCAAAGGTATGGTCAATTTGCATCTTTCTCTTTTATTATTAAACTAGTAGCCAGTGCACGAAATTCAGAAAGGGGCCCCTCAGTCTGGCCTTCACTCTCTCCAATCTGAGACCCCTCAGGGAATGTCCAACTGCCTGTTTGTGCCCACACTTTTAACAGATAACAGCTCCATTGTTGTTTCTTTCTTATGCTTAAAACCATTGGAATTAGTAGGTATTCAAAGTGTGTATACATTTTGGGGGGACACCCTGTATATCTCTAGTCAGCGGTGAAAGAAACCAACAGATTTGGAACCCCCAAACAGGGAACCTCGCTCACTCCCAACATGTCTCCCCACTTCACTTTCCACCTTCGTGGGCAGCAGGAGAATCAACGTTTTCTCTCATTAATTTGGAAAAGCACGTCCTGTCACCCGCTGCCCGGCAGGAGTGCGCTAGGCCCCAAGCAAGCGAGGCTCAGTCAGGGCAGCCTTCACTCATGGGTGCTGGCACCCAAAGTGCACATTCATCCTCTACAGTCGCCCCGACTATCCCACTGTTTCACTGAGAGGACGGAATTCCTCTCCACCTCTGGGTTCTTGATCTTGAACGCTGACCGAAGGCACCTCAGCAAGGGCCACCCGTGCCCACCAGGTATGTCTATCTGCACCTGCTCCTGCCTCAGCACCTGCATTAACCCCCCAGAGGTGATCTCGTAGCTGCACTGGCCTCCGTGGGAACAGGGCATCACCACTCTGCCCTCTCACTGTCATCTCACAGGCGCCCACCCTCAGCACCGAGAACACCCAGACACTCTCCAAAGGACGTGAGCGCATCAGAGGGGATGTGTGCACATCCTGTGGGGGTGTTAGGCATGCTGGGTTGATGGAAGTGCAGTGGGAACTTGTGCACGCCTTGGTTTGCAACTGTTGCTGGTGCGGGAGGGTGATAGTGTGCTGGGGGATGTTCACACGTCGGGGGGATGTGCACACCAGAGGCCTCTGGCTTTGCAGATCCGCAAACCCCCGTGGTGCGGCCAGGAGGACGTCAGTCTGGCCCGCCACGGTGGCTGTCCCTGTGATCCTGCACCTTCTGGGCCAGGAGGCAGATCTTGAGCAGCCACTCCTGGGCACTGATGGCCTGCAGGCTCCACTTGGCGCGCTCACAGCTGTCACCACCGCCATGTGGGGAGTACAGGCCGCCCTCCGCTGGCCTGCCTCCCCTGTCCAGAGGCTCTCTGTGCTGCTCACCTGCCCAGATTGACTGGGGCTGGGCGGAAGCCAGGCGTCCTGCCCTGCCCAACCCTGGCCGATCCGCCCCTGTGCGAGCTGCCGCCCCGCCGGGAAGGGTCACAGATCCGGGTCCTGGGACCGCGGACAGCCTCAAGCACTGCCCCCCGCCCGCCAGGTCATGGATCCGGGTCCCAGTACAGTGGACAGCCTCAACCACTGCCGCCCGCCCACCAGGTCACGGATCCGGGTCCCAGGACAGTGGACAGCCTCCCGCGCTACCCCCCACCCAGCAGGGTCACAGATCCGTGTCTTGGTCCCGTGGACAGCCTCCCGCAGTGCCCACCGCCCAGCAGGTCATGGATCCGGGTCCCAGACCACGGACAGCCTCAAGCACTGCCCCCCACCCAGTAGGGTCACAGATCCGGGTCCCGGACCGTGGACAGCCTTGCCCACTGCCGCCCGCCTTCAGTATGCAAATTAGCCGCCATCTTGTTGCTTCAGGGTGGGGGTCCCCACTGGGGTGCCTGGCCAGCCTGGGTGAGGGGATGATGGCTGTTTGCAGCTGATCACACCCCCTTCAGGGTGGGGGTCCCCACTGGGGTGCCCTGCCAGCCTGGATGAGGGGATGATGGCTGTTTACAGCTGATCACACCCCCTTCAGGGTGGGGGTTCCCACTGGGGTGCCTGGCCAGTCTGGTCGAGGGGCTGAGGGCCGTTTTCAGGCCGGCGGGCGACTGAAGCTCCCAACCTCTCATTTTTTTCTTTTGTTTCTTTTTTATTCTGGGATTTATTTACCTTCTATGGCTGTCACTGGAGCTGAGATCCAGCTTTAGCTCTGAGGCCCAGCTGCAGCTCTGAGACCTCGGCTGCTGAAAGCAGGGATCTGCATTTGTTCTATAATTGAAACAATGTTGCGGTCCTGCTGGCTGAAGCCTGGCTGGCTGAAAGCAGGTTTCTGGGTTTTGTTTAGCTTCTGTATTTGCAACATAGTTTCTTAGACTGCAGCTCAGAGGCCGGCAGCGGCAGGCGGGGAACCTTGGCTTCCTCCGTCACTGGAGCAAGCAAGCCTCCTGTTCGCTTCAGCTGCCTGTCTGCCGGCCACCATCTTGGTTGGCAGTTAATTTGCATATCGCCCTGATTAGCCAATGGGAAGCGTGTTTGAGGTATGGTTAATTACCATGTTTGTCTATTACTAGATACAGGCAAAGAACTATGTACATCTTGCTATAAAATGCTGCCCAGAGCTATGGGAACAGTGTCTGCCCCACTCTCTTTACTGTCCAGGTCCTAGAAGACTCTTGTTTATGAATTGTCTCTTCACAACGCAAGTCCACCACTTGCTGGGTTTCTCATTCTGAGGTTCAAAAACTTTCTCACAAAGTCTCAATCCAGCCTTTTGCCTTAACTGCTGCCAATAGGCCTTCATCACTTTGTCTTCCGATTTGTTTGCAGGTTTGGTGTAAATTGTGTTAAGTGGAAAACCAGGCTCTCTGGGAATGGGAAAATTAGTGATTCCTAGTTTATACATTTCTTTCTTGCCTTGCTTTTAGAATTGCACTTTTGGAGTTCCTTTAGACACTCAGAAATGTAGAGACTTATGTATATCAAGGTCCTATCAGCTTTATTCTTAATTTCATGGTTTTTGAAGAAGTCATTGGCCTTGAAATAATAGATGGCTTCATCCACAAAATCTGTGTCTTTTGTCTTTCTAGGGGCAGGTCCTTTGAACTGACTTCTGATGGGCAACAGTGCCATGTTTCCCAATGAGTTTGGTGTCGGGGTCCATGAGAGAAGAATGGTAAGCCAGCATCTTGATGTCTCCGAGGTTTCTGAGGTTTCCTTTTTTCTTCTTCAGCAGTTTTCTTGGCTCTTGCCTCCTTTGCTCAGCTAGGCTATCCAACAACTCCTCCTGCATCAGTTTCTCAGGAACAACTTCTAAGAGATCCTCGGTGTGATCCTCATCCACACCCAGGTTAAAGTTTACAATCTCAACCACAGCCATGTTGACTTTTGCAATCTTTACACTACGATGTTACAACAGCTACAGCACTAGGTTATAGGAATTTTTCAGCTCCATTATAATTTTATTATAACATTATGTCATTATTATAACATATATGAAGGGACTACCTTCATATATGTGGTTCATCGTTGACCAAAAAAGCATTATGCAGTGCATGACTATTTAATTTTTTTCTTTAGGAAAAATTTAATTTACGAAGTAATTTTTTTCCTCACCCAAAGATATGTTTATTGATTTAAGAGAGAAAGTAAGAGCCAGCCGGCTTGGCTCAGTGGTTGAGCGTCGACCATGAGCCAGAAATCATGGTTTCATTCCCGGTCAGAGGGTTGTGGCTTTGATCCCCAGTGTGGGGTGTGCAGGAGGCAGCCGATCAATGAGAATCATTGATGTTTCTATCTCTCTCTCCCTCTCCCTTCTTCTCTGAGATCAATAAAAAACATATTTTTTAAAAAGAGAGACAGAGAGAGAGAAAGGAAAAGAGAGAAAAAAACATTGATTGGTTGCCTCCTGTATGTGCCCCAAATGAGAAATGAACCTGCAACGTAGGTATGTGCCCTGACCAGGAATCAAACCCACAACCTTTTTGGTGTATGGGACAATGCTCTAACCAATTGAGCAACCTGGCCAGGGCATAAGTTAATTTAAATTTAAGTTAATTTAAATTTAATTAATCTCAGGAGAGGCACTAATTTAAAAAAAGTTGAGAAACATTGTTCTATAATAATGAACGTCCAAACTTTAGTGGATCACCAGAATAAAGGTCACATTTCTTAACCTGCCCCGCAGATAGGTATGGCAATGTGATTAAGTTCTGGCTTATAGGAGATGATGGAAAGTGATGAGTACAATCCCAGGATGGGTCTAAAAATGAGGAACAGTCCCTTTTCTGCCTTCCCACCATCCTGTACTTGGAAAACAGACATGGTGGCAAAGCCCCTTGGGCCATCTGCAAGAGTGCAGCAACCTGGAGATGGCAGTGAATCAACGAGATAGAACCTAGGAGACCTCATGGAGCAGAACCACCATACACACTCTAATAAACCTGCCTCTTTCAAGGAGAAATGCATATATCTTAATTAGCCACTATTAATTTGGGTCTCCATTACATGCAACTGATCCCTTACTCTTCTTTTTTTTGAGAGAGAGAGAGAGAGAAAAAGGAAGAGAGAGAAACATCGATATGAGAGAGAAACATCAATTGGTTGCCTCCTGTACACACCCCCAGAGGGGATCAAACCAGAAACCTGGGTATATGTCCTAACTGGGAATTGAACCTACAACCTTTCAGTGTACAGGGACAATGCTTCAAGCAACTGAGACACACCAGCCAGAGCATTACTCTATTTTTGTTTTTTAATTATTATGGTAAAAAAAAATGCATAACATGAAATTTACAATTTTAACCATTTCTAAGTGTACAGTTCAGTAGTCTTAAGTATATTCACATTATTATACAACAGATCTCTAGAGGGAGAACCAAGATGGCGGCATAGATAAACACCGGAGACTGCCGCCGCAAACAACCACTTCAAAAATACAACTAAAAGACGGAACAGACATCACCCAGAACCACAGGAAAGCTGGCTGAGGAGAGACTCTTCAACTAGAAGGAAAGAGAACAGCATACCGAGGCTCAGAGGAGGCGCAGTGTGGAAAATACAAAGCTACCGAGGTGTGTGCGCAAAGCGGGCTGGTAGCTGAGGGCGCGGTTGTCGTTTTCAGTCGGGAGGGAGTCTCAGACTCTGGGCTCCAGATCCGGGCGAGTCTCTAGGGACTCAGACTCAGACGGGAGAAGCGGGATTGTCCGGCATCAGTTGGAATCTGAGGGCAGCTTTCTCTCCAAGGTTTGCAGCGGCTGCCGGGGTTCTGAGAAGCAGAGCCTCTGGGAACGGGACTGAGAGCAGCCATAACTGCTCCCTCCACCTGCCCTGTTGATCCCGCCCCGCCCAAGCCCTGCACAGAGCCATTTGCTGGATCGCCTCAGGCAAAGGCTAGATTAGCACCTCCCCAGAGGACAGAAGTTTTCCACACAGCTTATTCTCACAGCCAGTCAGCCTGGTGGTCAAATCCCTCAGTATTAACTAAAAAAATCCAGGCTTAACTAGAACAAGACTGCGCACAAAGACCACAAGGGGGTGCACCAAGAAAGCATAAAAAATGCGGAGACAAAAAAACATGACAGAAATGGAGGATATGGAGCTAAAAAACGCAATTTTGAGGGCTTTCAATAATGTGCTAGAAGCTGCCAATAAACTTGATGAGAGCCTCATGAAATCTAATGAGACCCTTGATGTTGTGATAAAGAACCAACTAGAAATTAAGCATACACTGACTGAAATAAAGAATATTATACAGACACCCAATAGCAGACCAGAGGAGTGCAAGAATCAAGTCAAAGATTTGAAATTCGAAGAAGCAAAAAACACCCAACCGGAAAAGCAAAATGAAAAAAGAATCCGAAAATACGAAGATAGTGTAAGGAGCCTCTGGGACAGCTTCAAGCGCACTAATGTCAGAATTATTGGGGTGCCAGAAGATGAGAGAGAGCAAGATATTGAAAACCTATTTGAAGAAATAATGGCAGAAAACTTCCCCCACCTGGTGAAAGAAATGGACTTACAGGTCCAAGAAGCGCAGAGAACCCCAAACAAAAGGAATCCAAAGAGGACCACACCAAGACACATCATCATTAAAATGCCAAGAGCAAAAGACAAAGAGAGAATCTTAAAAGCAGCAAGAGAAAGAGGCTCAATTACCTACAAGGGAATACCCATACGACTGTCAGCTGATTTCTCAACAGAAACTTTGCAGGCCAGAAGGGAATGGCAAGAAATATTCAAAGTGCTGAATACCAAGAACCTACAACCAAGAGTACTTTATCCAGCAAAGCTATCATTCAGAATTGAAGGTCAAATAAAGAGCTTCACAGATAAGGAAAAGCTAAAGGAGTTCATCACCACTAAACCAGTATTAGACGAAATGCTGAAAGGTATCCTTTAAGAAGAGGAAGAAGAAAAAGGTAAAGATACAAATTGTGAACAACAAACATGCATCTATCAACAAGTGAATCTAAGAATCAAGTGAATAAATAATCTGATGTACAGAATGAACTGGTGATTATAATGAATCAGGGACATAGAAAGGGAATGGACAGACTATTCTTGGGGGGGGGAGGGGAATGGGAGATTCGGGAAGAGACTGGACAAAAATCGTGCACCTATGGATGAGGACAGTGGGTGAGGAGTGAGGGTGGAGGGTGGGGTGAGAACTGGGAGGAGGGGAGTAATGGGGGGGGGGGAAGAGGAACAAATGTAATCTGAACAATAAAGGTTTAATTAAAAAAAAAAACAGATCTCTAGAACTTTTTCATTTTTCAACACTGAAACTCTAAAACCTACTAAAGACTAATTTCACTTCACCCTCTTCCCAATCCCTTGGCAGCAACCTTCCTATCTTCTGCTTCTAGATTTGACTTTAAATATTTCAGATGAATATTTCTCCTTTTGTGACTGGCTTATTTCACTTAGCATAATCTTTTCAAAGTCCATCCATGTTGTAGCATGGGACAAGATTTCCTTCTTTCTTAAGGCTGCTTAAAGTTTCATTGCTTGTATATACCACATTTTCTTCATCCATTCATCTGTCAGTGGACATTTGGGTCACTTCACCTTTGCAAATAAGGCTGTTGTGAATAATGCTACCATGAATACGGGTTAGCAAATTTCTCTTTGAGATCCTTCTTTGAATTCTTTTGGGCCTATTCCCAGAAGTGGAATTGCTGCATAATATGGTCATTCTATTTTTAATGTTTTGAGGAGCCTCCCTATTCTTTCCCATAATGGAAGCACTATTTCACATTCCCGCCAATAATGCACAAGGGTTCCACCTTCTCCATATCCACACCAACAGTTATTTTCTAATTTTTGATAGTGGCATCCTGATGAATATGAGATAATATATCATTGTGGTTTTGATTTGCATTTCCCTGTCTTTTATAATTATGATGTTGAACATTTCATGTGCTTATTGGCCATTTGTATATCTTCTTTAGAGAAATGTCTATTCAAATTTCTCTCCCTCTTTAAAATCAGGTTTGTTGTTGCTGCTATTGCTATGTTGTAGAATTTTCTTATAAATTCTAGGCCAGTGATGGCGAACCTTTTGAGCTTGGCGTGTCAGCATTTTGAAAAACCCTAACTTAACTCTGGTGCCGTGTCACATATAGAAATTTTTTGATATTTGCAACCATAGTAAAACAAAGATTTATATTTTTGATATTTATTTTATATATTTAAATGCCATTTAACAAAGAAAAATCAAACAAAAAAATGAGTTCGCGTGTCATCTCTAACACACATGTCATAGGTTCACCATCACTGTTAGGCATTAACTCCTAATCAGATATATGTTTTGCAATTATTTTCTCCCATTCCATAGGTTGTTTTTTCACTCTGTTGATTGTTTTCTTTGATACAAGCAAAGAAGTTTTTAAGTTTGATGTAGTCCCATTTGTCTATTTTCAACTGATCCCTTATTCTATAACTAACTCAACCATTAAAAATAACAATAGCCCTAACTGGTTTGGCTCAGTGGATAGAGAGTCGGCCTGCAGACTCAAGGGTCCCAGGTTTGATTCCGGTCAAGGGCATGTACCTTGGTTGTGGACACATCCCCAGTAGGGAGTGTGCAGGAGGCAGCTGATCGATGTTTCTCTCTCTTTGATGTTCCTAACTCTCTATCCCTCTCCCTTCCTCTCTGTAAAAAAAAAAAAAAAAATCAATAAAATATATTTTTAAAAAAATAACAATAAACTGTAGCAGCGATGGCATAAAAAACAAAGGAAGCTTATCACAGTAGGAAATGACTTGGTCCTGGAGGAAATTATCATAGATTAAGAAAAAATAAGTCAGCCATATATTATATAAATAGTAAGGAAATTTGAAGAGTGTTTTACTTATCTGGACTTCAGTATTTCCCATCTGGAAACCACATTTCCAACTCTTGTTGTATGATATCATTATATAACCTATTCTTCACCCTAGGTGAGCAGCTGTGAGTGTACTAAAGGCTGCCAGTGGTACTGGTTTCACATCCCTTACTATAAACCACCCATTTATGTGAAATGGATATAAATCATGCAGAAATTCCCTTGGATCTGAGAGTAGGGTTTCCCCTAGCACAATTGTTTGTGGGCAGTTTAGCTAGATCAGCTAAGAATACTAGCCAATCAGAGTTTCGGAGGGAAAATGTTTTCCTATATAAATACGATTTTCAATAGCATGTTCTCTAAACAATTTCCCAGGCTTGAATTCCAATAGAGGAGTGACTCAGTAGAACTCCATTCTACCACTATGAAGAAAAGTGGTGTTTCTCTCCTTCTGGGTATCATCTTCCTGACTCTGATTGAAGTTCAAGGTAAGGGGTTCTGACTCACATTAGGTTAATAAACTCAGAGATGTAAATGGCTATAAAAGCCTCTTGAATTGCCCAGTAGAGGTGACTGCATGCATCAGAAAGTGGTGAGTCACTCATAAAAGCTCATTGATGTGGTTGATTATCCCAAGTTTCTATCTTAGACTTGCCAAATCAAGAAAGTCTTCTCAGTCTTGGTGTTTGAACTCCTGGCATGTTGTAAATGTTCAATAAATGTTTATTGAACTGTAGATAATGAGATTAAAGACTCTCAAGTTATTTTTTTTACCCTAATATTTTTTCTTGATAAGTATTTCTGTGCTTAATCAACTAAAGATCCAATAATCAGAGACATTGTTCTTAACTTGTTTCCTGTTGGCCTTTGTTACCTTAAGCAAATTAGTTAACTTTTCTAGACTTCAGTTTCCTCAGCTGAAAAATAGATATTTTATAGTTATGATTTTTCTACCTCATGAGGTATGGCATATAGTAAGCATTAAGTAAATATATGATATATGTTGAATAAATGAAAGAATTAAGGAATGAAGATAGTGTATTTTAAAGAATTTCCAAAAGTTTAAAGCACTATTGAAAAGCAAGGCAGTGAGGAGGATGATGATGGTGGTGGTTACTGGTTATTATATGTAGAGCTTTCTGTCTAAACCAACGCCAACTACAAGGTCATGTAATAAAACAGCTTTGGAAATGCTTAGGAAACTGTGGCCCACATAGCACCCATGAATTAGGTATCCATGTGTCTGACCTGCAGTAGGCATTTATTAAATATTGTGAAAATCTTTTTTCCTAAGGTTGTAGAGTATGGTAGTTAAGAGCAATGCCTTTGGATTCAAACTCTTTCCCTGCCCCCTAAAAGCTGAATGCCTTTGTTCTTTACTTCTTTGAACTTGAGCTTCTTTGTCTATAAAATGAAAGTGATACCTACTTCAAAGTTTGTGGTAATGATTATTAGAAACTCAGGAAATGATAGTAATAACCATGATTAAGTCAAATGTATCATTTTGATGGATCACCTAAATTGAGACATTGCCCTAAACCAGCGTGTGCTACCCATTCCCTTTCTCTTAGGAGTCCCAATAATGAAGATAGGACGCTGTTTCTGCATCAACACCAACCAAGGGATGATCCACCTAAAATCCTTAAAGGACCTTAAACAGTTTTCCCCAAGTCCTTCTTGTGAGAAAACTGAAATCATGTAAGTAAAATCTCATCCAACATGCATGCATCTTATTGGCAGGAACATTAAATTTAGTGTGATTATTACCCTCGGAATTCTTACCTATACAGACACTTAAAATTCAGATTGTTGCTCCTCTGCAAATCTTGCCTACTTCTTGCTTTTCTAAAAAACAAACAAACCCAAAAACAAACAAAACAAGCCAACAACCAACAAGTAATTTCTGGTGGGGGTTAGGAACAAAGACATATCACAAAAGTAATATATGTTCATTGGAGAAAATGTTTAATGCAGATAACCCAAAAGAAAAAAAATAAATATTATTTATAATGCTACCATCCAGTGACAAATGCTGTTAATCTTTTGGTATGTGGTTTTCCAGATCTCTCTCATTTGCTTTGTGTGTACATATATAGACACAAAAAATATATACATATATTTATAAATACAATATATATGCACACAAAAATAAAATCATACCCTAATACTGTTTTTCCATTAATACTATATCATGAACGTTTCTTCATGTCAGCACATCTTCTGTCATAATACCATCTTTTTCTGATAATGTCATTCTTAATGGTCAAATTATATTCCATCATATGCATGTATCATAATCTGTATAACCAATGCTAATTGTAGGTTATTTTCTATTTTTTCCTATTGAAATCAAACTCCTATTATGGCAATATTGTGTCTTGAATTCTTTCCTACTAATAATACCTTTCTAGAGATTAGAATTGCTAAGTTAAAGTACATGTATACTTAAGTTTTTTGAAGCCTAAATCGAGAATGATATATAGACTGGCTATTCTTATTCTCAAATTATATTGATAAATTAAAGAAAAAAACATCTTTGAATTATTCAAGGAGAGTATGCTGTAATTTAACAAAATTCAAACAGTCTGTTAATCTTATCTTAGGATAACATTTTATTATGTTTTAAGTAGTTTCATTAGAAAATTTGGCAAAATTTATGCTGATTTTCATTGTTTCTGGGGAAAAAAAGTAGGTATATTGATAACATTTCTATTTTGCTTTTTCAGTTAAGCTTAAATAGCTATTTCCAGGACAAAATAATATCATCTTTAGATATGTGTCTCTCATTGCATATACCTGTGGGATTTTTAAATTTATGGTTATGTGCTATCCTAGAAATTTATCTAAGTCCCCCATTTGATTAGAAAGGAAAAAAGACTGGGATTCTCAGATGCTTATAGTGATGACACAAGTACACTCTAATTGGGGAATTGAATTCTGAGGATAAGATGAAGCATTTAAATTATTAAAAGTTAAAATATTTTTTAAAAAGTTAAAATCTTGTTGCTATTACCTTGGCAGCGCTACAATGAAGAATGGGACTCAAACATGTCTAAACCCAGATTCAACAAATGTGAAAAAATTGATGAAAGAGTGGGAGAAACAGGTTGGTGAAAAGAAGAAACAAATTTTTTTTTCTCTTAGAAATTAACTTTGGAAGACAAAGAATCTATGTAGTTCCTTTAAAGGTACATTTTAAAAAATTCATATTATTGTATTCCTGTTTTGTTACTAGAATGATGTCCTCACTTTGGTATCCTATCTGATAAAGAGGATATATGCTAATTGACCCTCATGCCATCACAAATATGGTGGCACCCACAGCCAATAAGGAGGGAATATGCTAATTGCCTACACCGCCCTCAAAGATGGTGGCACCATCTTTAAGGAGGGAATATGCTAATTGACTGCCATGCCCTCAAAGATAGCGGCGCTCACAGCCATAAGATGGCGGCGCCCAGTCCCTTCAGCCCTGCGGGGCGGCAGGTGTGCGGCAAGGCCGGGCCCAGGCAGGCCCAGCCTTGCCGTGTGCCTGCCTCTGGAGTCCCCCAGTCCCCTCAGCCACCCAGCGCCCAGGGCCGGCCCAAGGTGCAGTCAAGCCTTGGATGGCAGCTGCCCAGCCACCCAGGGCCATCAGAGGCTCAGGTAACCAGAGCTGGCTGAGGCTTGCGCTGCCAGCTGTGGCAGCAGCAGAGGTGTGATGGGGCGTCGCCTTCCTCTGATCGACAGGTCACCTCCCGCCCCTGAGGGCTCCTGGACTGTGAGAGGGGGAAGGCCAGGCTGAGGGACCACCTCCCTCAAGTGCATGAATTTTCATGCACTGGGCCTCTAGTATAATTATATTCCTGCATAGAGTATCACTTGTCTATTGCACCACTAGAATGTGGGTTCCATGAGCAAAGGGAGTTTATCTTTCTTATTTAACACAATGAATATGTATTTAAATGAATAGTAGACACTGAGAATAGAAAGGTAATAAGATAGTACCATCCTGCTATAGCAAATATTCTAACAATAAATTAAAGCACAATTTCAAATATTAAATAAAAATATGTACAAGAATCTTGAAGAAGGAATAAGTAATTTTGCTGAAGGGAGGGGCAGGGAGAAACTACTAAGGAAGACTTTTCATAAAAGGTGACATTTGATTTAGGTCTTGAAGGATAAGTAGTTCACCAGGAGGGCAAGGACATCATGAAAGATAGAATCATGAGAGAGCTTGCTGTGTTCAGGGAGCCTCTAGTAATGTGGGTGGAGTTTGTATGGAGGGAATTAAGGGATTGAGGTAAAAGAGTAGACCAGGACAGAGTGGGAAGAATCCTGTATGACATGCTAAGGAATTATGTCTGAAGAGGGACACAGAATATGTAGTTGGGAGTGTAGCTTTTGGAGTCTGATAGACAGTGGTTCTGCCACATACTAGCTATGCAACTTAGGCAAGTCGCACTCTCTGAGCCTCAGTCTCCCCATAGGTAAGAAGTAGATGATACTTAAGTAGAAGACTTAAGTATATATGTACTTTAACTTAGCAATTCTATCCTCCAACATCAGAAAGTTGTACTTGGGACAGTTAAGTCATAAGCAAGATTGGAGTGAGGGTAGTAATGAGCCAGGAGAATGGACAAGAGAAGACCAATTAGAAGGCTGTTGCCTCCTCTTCAAAGTGGGTGAAGTAGAAAGAATTAAAAGGAGCCCCTGTGAGAGTAAAGCACTTTAAACCTGTTTTGAGGATGAAGAAGGACCACAGTCTAGAGAGTTCAATTATAATATAAGAAAGGGAAAATGTTAAGATGAAGAAACAATGTCTTTTCCCCCCCTCTCTTTGCAGGTCAGCCAAAAGAAAAAGCAAAAGAAAGAGAAAAAAAATCATCAAAAAAAGCAGGGAATTCAAAAAGTTAAACGATCTCCACGTCCTCATCAAAAGAAGACTATGTAATTGACAGCTTTACTGACAAATATTTCCTGTTTAAAATGTTCTTTTTAATTATACTGAAATAATTCCAGCACCTTAATCCATAAGCTTGTTGATCTTACTAGAAATTATAAAGCATCATTATGAAATTGTAATTGAAGCTAAAAAGTAGCTTTTAAAATCCAAATGTTAAGAATTGTTAGAGGCTATAGTTTGTCTCATTCTTCCACCCACAGCCAGCTGAATTTCATCATGTTTAAGAGCAGGATCTTAGTAACACCCACATGTGGACAGATGGCCACACAACGGCTCATACACAACAGCTGCCTGGGAGAGCAGCCTTAGGCTTCCCAGACCACAGCCTGCAGTTTCCGAGCGTATTCTGAGGCACATGTCAGCAAGTGCCAGCTTGTCAGCTTGCTGATAAGCCAAGCAGTTTGGAATTGAGCTGGACCTCACTAAGCTGCCATGGCCATCAGGATCTGTATTTGAATCCGCCTACAGGCCTCACATGCAATGTATCTGAGAGGTAAATGCTGGTAGTTTCTGGGAACCAACACTGGAGAACACTAGCACTTAGCTTTCAGAACCTTCCATCTCACTTTTGAGGCCATGTGACTCCATCTTACCTGCCCAGGCTGTCCACTTTGTTTCTGTTGTTCCCCTTTGCCTCAGCCAAGCCAGTTCCTCACTGTCCGACCACAGTTCAGTGCCTGCCTCCTCTACTGTGCTGACCTGGGTCTACTCTCTTCTCATTATTCCCCCAACACCCCACAGGCATGCCTTCTCCCCCCCACTCATCTTCACTTTACCCAGGCTTCAAGATTCAATTCAATCCTGCCTCTTAAATAAAACCTTCTGGACACTCAGATTATCTTAAAACCCTATTTCACATGTGCTCCACACCACACAGGTGAGCACTTCATTATTTTCTAATATTTTTGTGTGTTTTTTTTCTATCTCTCCAGCTCCTTAGGGGCAGAAGCCAAGTTTATTTCCCCGAATCTGCCACCGTGCCTCATATACTGTGGGACTAGATTTTGAATGATTCCTTAATTGCAGCTGTTACACATAGGAGGGAAGCCAGGCCATCCCCTCAGAGCAGGAGCTGGCTATCTGTAGCAAGATTCAATATTGAGTAACCCCTGGGTAAATTCATTATCTTCAGGCCATTATCCCTGAAAGCACCCGGGGTGATGCAACATCCTTGTCTTATGACAGGATGTTAACTTGGCCTCTTGAGCAGATAAGAAGGAAATGTTTAACCATTTATGGAAGTTCTGAACTGTTTTCATAAAATATACAGGGTACCTAGAATCACAGAATCTTATAGTGGGAATCTTACAGGAGCTTTAGAAATCAACCAGTGTCAAAACCTTCACCACCCCATGCAAATTCCTTCAGTACAATTCCTGACAAGTCTCGGTTTTCTATGATATGACAAGAAAGCCACCAACATCCTTTTGAAAACTCATTTTAGGTAAATATGAATGTCCTTGTCATTAAACTTTTCTCAGAGTTGGTAAAATATTGTGATTACTGATTATTTCACCAGGTCTCCTGAAGAAAGGTGATCTTAAGATACCAAGAGCTGGAGGGAGCAGCAAATTCTGTTAGAGGAGACAAGACTGGTGCTCACATAGCTCCTGCAGGGCTTGGAAACTCTTAAAGAGGAGGTTCGGTGAACTGTGTAGGACAGGATGTCTTTTGCCAGAATTTAAACAAATGCCTTCTTGCAAATTTTGTTACTCCTTACCCAACAGATGATTTTCAGTGCTGCCCAGTGGTGATCCCACCCAAGCAATATCTGATCTAATCATGAAACTAGCTCCTTCCATGTACATCCTTGAAAAACCTAAATGTTCCCTAATTTGAGAGTTTGTGAACCAATTACTACATAACTCACAGGTAAAGAGTAGTGTATAACTAATAATCAGAAACCACATTTTATAACATATAAGAGCATGATATTCATTATTTACGTATACATGTATACTCTAAGCAAATAATTAAGTTCAAAGGAGTACTGGCATATATGCCTTATACTCTGAAATAATTTCTTTGTTAAAAGATGGTATCAATAAAACTATTGCATGCTTAACAGTAGTTCTCACATGTCTTTATTGATTTGCTTTCATCTCAGATAAAGGATAATGGAGATAAAGACATGGAAGCCCTTTAAAGGGCTCTTTGGGGACAGAAAAAAAAACTGTGGAAAATGTGACAACAATGCCTCATTATAACAACACTGACGGATAAGAGTTACGTGAAATGAAATCTATTGTCTAATTCTGAAGGATAGTCCTAGCCCAATCAGATGTATCCCGAGGAAACAAAAAGGTCCTCTTTTACATATTCTGAAAGCACATATGTTTAAATATTATAAAGTCATAAGTAGCTATGGTGGATATCTAAATAAGCATAAGATAAGTTATTTATGAGTGCAGGAAATTTGGGCTGGAGATATTATGTAGTGTGGACTCTAAGAAGGTTGAATGTGGACAAAAAATATCAGTGAGGTACACAGAGAGGCCAGACAGGTGTGACATTTGGGCAGCTGTGACATGACTCCCACAAGGGCCTTAACCTGAAAGATAGGATTCTAGATACTGAGATACCTGGTTTAAGCTCAAAAGCCCACCACTTACTGGCTGTGTGACCTTGGCTCACCCATACTATTTAACCTCCCCGTGCACCAGTGTCCTCATTCAGGGCTGTTGTGAGGAACAGGCCCAGCATAGATCTTGGTGCTGAGGAAGCACTTAGTGTCAGTTCCACCCTTCTCTATTTTTTTTTTAATTAAATCTTTATTGTTCAGATTACATTTGTTCCTCTTTTTTTTTCCCCCCATAACTCCCCTCTTCCCAGTTCCCGCCCCACCCTCCGCCCTCACTCCCCACCCACTGTCCTTATCCATAGGTGCACGATTTTTGTCCAGTCTCTTCCCGCATCTCCCATTCCCCTTTCCCCCACAAGAATAGTCAGTCCATTCCCTTTCTATGTCCCTGATTCATTATAATCACCAGTTCATTCTGTACATCAGATTATTTATTCACTTGATTCTTAGATTCACTTGTTGATAGATGCATGTTTGTTGTTCACAATTTGTATCTTTACCTTTTTCTTCTTCCTCTTCTTAAAGGATACCTTTCAGCATTTCGTCTAATACTGGTTTAGTGGTGATGAACTCCTTTAGCTTTTCCTTATCTGTGAAGCTCTTTATCTGACCTTCAATTCTGAATGATAGCTTTGCTGGATAAAGTAGTCTTGGTTGTAGGTTCTTGGTATTCATCACTTTGGATATTTCTTGTCATTCCCTTCTGGCCTGCAAAGTTTCTGTTGAGAAATCAGCTGACAGTCGTATGGGTATTCCCTTGTAGGTAATTGAGTCTCTTTCTCTTGCTGCTTTTAAGATTCTCTCTTTGTCTTTTGCTCTTGGCATTTTAATTATGATGTGTCTTGGTGTGGTCCTCTTTGGATTCCTTTTGTTTGGGGTTCTCTGCGCTTCTTGGACCTGTAAGTCCATTTCTTTCACCAGGTGGGGGAAGTTTTCTGTCATTATTTCTTCAAATAGGTTTTCAATATCTTGCTGTCTCTCATCTTCTGGCACCCCTATAATTCTGATATTGGTGCGCTTGAAGCTGTCCCAGAGGCTCCTTACACTATCTTCATATTTTCAGATTCTTTTTTCATTTTGCTTTTCCGGTTGGGTGTTTTTTGCTTCTTCGAATTTCAAATCTTGGACTTGATTCTTGTGCTCCTCTGGTCTGCTGTTGGGTGTCTGTATAATATTCTTTATTTCAGTCAGTGTATGCTTAATTTCTAGTTGGTTCTTTATCACAACATCGAGGGTCTCATTAGATTTCATGAGGCTCTCATCAAGTTTATTGGCAGCTTCTAGCACATTATTGAAAGCCCTCAAAATTGCGTTATTTAGCTCTATATCCTCCATTTCTGTCATTTTTTTTGTCTCCGCATTTTTTATGCTTTCTTGGTGCACCCCCTTGTGGTCTTTGTGCGCAGTCTTGTTTTAGTTAAGCCTTGATTGTTGTAGTTAGTACTATAGGGATTTGGCCACCAGGCCGACTGGCTGTGAGAATCAGCTGTATCTGCTGTGGGAAAACTTCTGTCCTCTGGAGAGGTGCTAATCTAGCCTTTGCCTGAGGCTATCCGGCAAATGGCTCTGTGCAGGGCTTGGGCGGGGCGGGATCAACAGGGCTGGCAGAGGGAGCAGTTATGGCTGCTCTCAGTCCCGTTCCCAGAGGCTCTGCTTCTCAGAACCCCAGCAACCGCTGCAAACCTTGGAGAGAAAGCTGCCCTCACGTTCCAACTGATGCCAGACAATCCCGCTTCTCCTGTTTGAATCTGAGTCCCTAGAGACTCGCCCGGATCTGGAGCTCAGAGTCTGAGACTCTCTCTTGATTGAAAACGACAACCGCGCCCTCAGCCACCAGCCGGCTCCACCCGCACCTCCGTACCTTTGTACTTTCCACAGTGCACCTCCTCTGAGCCTCGGTATGCTGTTCTCTTTCCTTCTAGTTGAAGAATCTCTCCTCAGCCAGCCTTCCTGTGGTTCTGGGTGATGTCCGTTCTGTCTTTTAGTTGTATTTTTGAAGTGATTGTTTGCGGCAGCAATCTCCAGTGTTTACCTATGCCGCCATCTTGGTTTCTCCGACCTTCTGTATCCCTTCTCTGACTATTTACTTCTGCCACGCCTTACTCACAACAAAGGGTGTTCCACATCTCACACTCGGGGATGCTTCCAGGACTAAAAAAATATGTTTGAGAAGAGATTAAAAGCCTGACTGACCAGTTTTTCATACCTATATTTTTATACTCAAAGTCCAGGCTATCCTTGTCTCTTTCCTGGGCTACCATAATAGTTTCCCTGCTGCCCCTTTTCTTCAAGTTTAATTTTCCTTCCTTATCTCCATGCCAGCCAGAATGATATTCTCTCTCTCTCTCTCCCTCTCCCTCTCTCTCTCTTTCTCTCTCTCTCTCATATCTTTTTATTTATTTCAGAGAGGAAGGGAGAGGGAGAGAGAGATAGAAACACTGTACAGCCCTAACCAGTTTGGCTCAGTGGATAGAGCGTCAGCCTGCGGACTCAAGGGTCCCAGGTTCGATTCTGGTCAAGGGCATGTACCTCGGTTGCGGGCACATCCCCAGTAGGGAGTGTGTAGGAGGCAGCTGATCGATGTTTCTAACTCTCTATCCCTCTCCCTCCCTGTAAAAAATCAATAATATATATATATTTTTAAAAGAAACACTGTACACCCCATACTGGGGATTGAGCCCACAACCTGGGCATGTGCCCTTGGCCAGAATCGAACCTGGGACCCTTCAGTCCACAGGCCGATGCTCTATCCAATAAGCCAAACCGGCTAGAGCCAGAATGAGCCTCTCAAAGAATAACTCACAGAATACCACCACCTTGCTTAAAATCCATCTATTTTGAATTAAATCAACCATACCTCAGCCCACCAAGCCATATGTGAGTTAAGTTCTACCTACTTCTCATACCAGGCTCCCTCTATTCTCAGTTATTGAGCCCAGCCTCACCTTCTTTCTGTCTCTCAAGCACACTGAGTTTATTTCCTTCTCGGGGCCTTTACCACTGTTCCCTGTTGTGCTATATCAATGGTTAAGCTGGGAACTCTGTTTCCCAGAATCCCCTTCCCTGTGTAGTTCTAATGTAGAGTTAGCCAAAGAGACATTTGTGTGAGATTTTTAAAAGAGAAGTGAAGGAATAGCCATTACTCCTGATTAGATAGAACAACAGACACCCTGGTATCCAAGGATCCCAGCTTGCCCTTGCTCTCCTCTGAGTTCACCTTGTCTTCATGACTGTTGGCCTGTCGATCAACAATGGTCCCAACCAGATCTTGGAAGTGTATTCACAGAGGCTGTAGTTACACAGAAGCTACAGCTTCCCACAGGCCCCCAGATTGGCAGCTGGACAGGCTTGGCTTCTTGGATTTTTCTCATGAGCTCTTTTTTTTTTTTTAAATCTTTATTGTTCAGATTATTACATTTGTTCCTCTTTTTTCCCCCCATAACTCCCCTCCTTCCAGCTCCCACCCCACCCTCCACCCTCACTCCCCACCCACTGAGTTCATCCATAGGTGCATGATTTTTGTCCAGTCACTTCCTGCATCTCCCACACCCCTTTTCCCCCAAGAATAGTCAGTCCATTCCCTTTCTATGTCCCTGATTCATTATAGTCACCAGTTCATTCTGTACATCAGGTTATTTATTCACTTGATTCTTAGATTCATTTGTTGATAGATGCATATTTGTTGTTCATAATTTGTATCTTTACCTTTTTTTTCTTCTTCCTCTTCTTAAAGGATACCTTTCAGCATTTCATATAATACTGGTTTGGCGGTGATGAACTCCTTTAGTTTTTCCTTATCTGTGAAGCTCTTTATCTGACCTTCAATTCTGAATGATAGCTTTGCTGGATAAAGTGATCTTGGTTGTAGGTTCTTGGTATTCAGCACTTTGAATATTTCTTGCCATTCCCTTCTGGCCTGCAAAGTTTCTGTTGAGAAATCAGCTGACAGTCGTATGGGTATTCCCTTGTAGGTAATTGAGCCTCTTTCTCTTGCTGCTTTTAAGATTTTCTCTTTGTCTTTTGCTCTTGGCATTTTAATGATGATGTGTCTTGGTGTGGTCCTCTTTGGATTCCTTTTGTTTGGGGTTCTCTGCGCTTCTTGGACCTGTAAGTCCATTTCTTTCTCCAGGTGGGGGAAGTTTTCTGCCATTATTTCTTGAAATAGGTTTTCAATATCTTGCTGTCTCTCATCTTCTGGCACTCCAATGACTCTGATATTAGTCCACTTAAAGCTGTCCCAGAGGCTCCTTACACTATCTTCACACTTTCGGATTCTTTTTTCATTTTGCTTTTCCAATTGGGTGTTTTTTGTCGAATCTTTGGTTTGATTCTTGTGCTCCTCTGGTCTGCTATTGGGTATAATACTCTTTATTTCAGTCCGTGTATGCTTACTTTCTAATTTCTTTATCGTAGCATCGAGGGTCTCATTAGTTTTCGTGAGGCTCTGCACAAATTTATGGCAAGCCCTCAAAATTGCGATTCTTAGCTCCATATCCTCCATTTCTGTCATGTTTTTTTGTCTCCGCATCTTTTATGCTTTCTTGGTGCACCCCCTTGTGGTCTCTGTGCGCAGTCTTGTTCTAGCCAAGCCTTAATTGTTGTAGTTAACACTAGAGGGATTTGACCACCAGGCCGACTGGCGGTGGAAATCAGCTGTGGGAAAACTTCAGTCCTCAGGGGAGGCGCTAGTCCAGCCCTTGCCTGAGGCGATCGGCAAATGGCTGTGCGCAGGGTTTGGGTGGGGCGGGCTCAACAGGGCGGGGGGGAGGGAGCAGCTATGGCCGCTCTCAGTCCATCCCCAGGGGCTCTGCCTCTCTGTCCCAGCAAATGCTGCAAACCTCGGAGGGGCCGTAGCCAGACAGTCCCGCTTCTCCCGTTTGAGTCTGGGTCCCTAGAGACTCGCCCGGATCTGTAGCCCAGAGTCTGAGACTCGCTCCTGATTGAAAACGACAATCGCGCCCTCAGCCGCCAGCCCGCTTTGCGCGCGCACCCTCACCACCGCACCGCCGTACCTTTAAATTTTCCACACTGCGCCTCCGCTGAGCGTCGGAATGCTGTTGTTTTTGCTTCTAGTTGAAGAGACTCTCCTCAGCCAGCCTTCCCGTGGTTCCGGTTGATGTCCGCTCCGACTTTTAGTTGTATTTTTGAAGTGGTTGTCCACGGCGGCAGTCTCCGGTGTTTACCTATGCCACCATCTTCGATTCTCTCCCATGAGCTCTTATTTGTCCAACTGTACCAGTGCTTCTGATGGCTTCATCAGTGAATCTTTCTCCAATACCTGACTATCCTCCCAGACTTTCCCTTCTTGAGATCCTCCATTATCTGTGGAAAATCTGATTCCTGTAGTAATTCCTTTATTTCCACAATGTCAAAGTCAACCAAAGTACCATATAATACAGAGAAAAAACTGCGTTGTTACTGAAAATGAGAAATACCAGTAATGACTTCTACAATATTAAAAGCAGCAGAATTAAAAGCAGGTCTCTCTCTCTCTCTCTCTCTCTCTCTCTCTCTCTCTCTCTTCTCATTAGTTGATTCTGTATGTGCCCAGGGATTGAAACCACAACCTTGGCTGGCCAGCGATGGAACCCACAACTTTGGCCCATCTGGACGATGCTCTAACCCAGTGGTCGGCAAACTCATTAGTCAACAGAGCCAAATATCAACAGTACAACGATTGAAATTTCTCTTGAGAGCCAAATTTTTTAAACTTAAACTATATAGGTAGGTACATTGTTATTAACTTAATTAGGGTACTCCTAAGGCTTAGGAAGAGCCACACTCAAGGGGCCAAAGAGGCGCATGTGGCTTGCGAGCCGCAGTTTGCTGACCACGGCTCTAACCAACTGAGCTACCCAACCAGGGCCAGGGCAAGTGTCTCTTGTTTGGGGCCTTTGATTAGGGCCAGACTGGCTACGAGTTTTTATGGATTGGAACTCAAAGCAAAAGTGACCTGCAAAAGGGAACTAAATTTCTCTGAATAATAAGGGAACAGGAATTACCTGTGGCAGCTAGGGAGTATGTTGGGGATCCTGAAACAGCAAAAAGAGAAGGCAGTGAAGTAAGACTGTAAAAATGAAGTAAAGGCAAAGGAGACCAGTGAGAAGTTTCCTGTGGTGGGATGCCAGCTTTGAAACACTGCTGTGTAGCATTCATTTTGGATATTGCAAGTAACTCCATAATGCTAGAAAACTCTGGGGCCAGCTGGGTTATGTGGCAGCCGTAAAGGTGTGCTGCTTGGATCACCCTTCAACGAAGAACTTAATTTCAGCCACAGGGAGAGAGAGCAGTTAGCTGACACCCTCTAGCTGCTGCACTGGAGAGGAGACTTGCCTCAGGTTTCAAGCCAAGGCCAGATCCAAGCAGTCTCCAGCCAATGACTGAGTATAGAAAGAATACTAGGGACTGACCATTCCTGCCCAACTCAGGACTCCTCTGATGGGCAATCTTTAGTCAGGTGCTCCCCCTTGGGTTCACTAAGACTTTCTCAGACCTCCATCACAGTCTGGGGCAATCTTTCTGCTTTTTTCCCAGTTTTATTTTCATAAGGGTTATCTCCAATAAACTTCTTGTGCATCTGATTCTCAGTGCCTCCTTCTCAGAGAACCCAAATGACACAGATTACATGTGATAGACTTTTTATTTTGAGCAATAAGTGTTAGCTGCTATTATCTTTATTATTATTTCAGACAGCCTCAAACAGAGGCTTTTAACACTGGAAGAAACCTTTTAGATGGACATACAAACAGGAGCCTGGAAATCAAGAGACTGGCGTATGTTTCTGGTCCTGCCACTCATTGGCTAAGTAGCCTTGACAAGGCTTATGACCTCTCTGAATAGCAATTTCTTCATCTGCAAACTGAGGAGTGAGAGACTATGATCTCTAAGGTTTCTCCCCAAACATTATCCCCTTTCATGGTCCGACTAGTACACTATAGCTTTTGATTAATAGCTACCTAATACCCACCTTTTTATAGTGATGCTCCCTGTACTCATGTAAGTATGTTTATATTTTAAAATAACTGCCATGTGGAAGGAACTCCTACCATTTGCAACAGCATGGATGGAGCTGGAGAGCATTATGCCAAGTGAAATAAGTCAGTCAGAGAAAGATAAATATCACACGATCTCACTCATTTATGGAATATAATGAACAACATAAACCGATGAACAAAAATAGATCTAGAGACAGAGAAGCATCGATCAGATGCTCAAACCTCAGAGGGAAGGCAGGGGAAGGTGGGGCTAAGGGGGAGAGATCAACCAAAGGACTTGTATGAATGCAGATAAGCATAACCAATGGATACAGACACCGGGAAAGGGGGGAGGGGGGAGGTCATTAGTAGGGGAGTGGGGGGACAACGGGGGGATAAGGACGCATTTGTAATACCTTAACCAATAAAGGGAAAAAAATTAATAAATAAAAAATAAAATAACTGCCATGTGGAACTAGTTTAGGACTGCCAGAATGGGAAAAGGCCACTTCTCTAGGCTTAAATTATTTTGTTAACAATTATATGGAAATCAGAAGACTCCAAATGGGTTTCATTCTTTCTTTATTCTCTATCAAATGCAATGCCAAATGGTATCCAGGTAGTCCCCACACTGCTTCATTCCTCTGCTTGGAAGCAAGATTCTCTAATCACCAAGTGACCCCTGTGGGTCTCACAGGTTGGGGGCAGACAACAGAGGAGGGGCTGTTCCTTCTGTAACTAAGTCCCTGAGGATAGTATAACGAGGAGCACATTCTGGGAGAGAGGAGAGAGGTATTCCCACCACTTTTGTTTTCTAAAATAAATAGAATCCTTGAAGACATCTCACCACAACTTTCATATTTTCTAGAAATAGAAAAGCAAGCAAGAATGATTTACAAGCAAAGAAAGAAATGGGGAATTTATACACATGATATGTTCTCTTTCCCTATTGTAGCTAGCCTTGAAAAGAACTAAAATTTCTTCTGGTACCAGTTTCCTGATGAGTTTGTATGAGGTCATATTGTAAACTTGGTGTAATTTTCTTGTTAAAAAGAAAAGCGTGAGCTCCCTCCAGTGGCTACATTCACAATTTTTAAAAACAATATATTTTTATTAGAAAAGTACCGAAACCTTCCTGGCTTTTCCGAACATAGTCAATATCATTGGTTTCCAGTGAGAGAGACCATAACTAGAATTCACATGTTAGTTACTTACTGATTTTGAAGTAAATTTCCATTGTGAATATCTAAGATTTTAATTTCTTTACTAAGTCACACAATTGAAGAATTGAACGAGACTAGAGATTGTTCATTCAACAAATATTAACCGATTACCTACTATTTGCCATGAGTTGCTCCAAATGCAGAGGATAGGGAAGTGAACAAAACAAAATCCTCATTAAACTCATAATTGAATGCAGAAAGGCAATAAACAATCCCTCGAGTCTAGGCTCCTTCAATAAATAAATTTTTAATCCATTTGAATTCAGAATTTACAATTATAATAGGGTCTCTTTGTGCAAAGGTGTAAAGGATATTTTCTTTTCTAGAATAATTTACTTCAGGTTAAAAATAATTTGTGGATCAGAAAAAGATAGAAATTTATTTTGCCCACTCAAGACTAAATATAGAAATGAATATGGCATTGGTCTGGCTAATATACATTAAAAATATCACATTACACATAATATAACCATTACTTGTAATTTTAAAAATGCATATTCAGTTAGTCACTCCAAATACATACATTTGTCCCTCGGTATCTGTAGGGGATTGGCATAGTATTTGCATATAACCTACACACATCCTCCTGTATACTTTAAATCATCTCTTTAGTATTCATAATAACTAATACCATGTAAATTGTTATATAGCATTGCTTAGGGAATGATGACAAGAAAAAAGTCTGTACATGTCACTACAGATGGAACCATCATATGTAATTAGCTACACAGTACATATCAACAACAATGCAACTTTTTTTTCAAGTATTTTTCATCTTTGTTTGGTTGAATCCAACGATAAGGAACCCATGGATATGGGAGGCTGACTGTATTCAGCCACTCTCAGCCTTAGTTTTTTCATCTATCAAAAAGAAAAAAAAATCCTGCTTTCATGGTGTTGTGGGGTAAAATGGGCTCCTTACATTAGCAGGTAAACTAAAGCCTTTCATCACCCACATGCATAACCTCACCCAACTCATTTCCTCATCTTTTCTGCTGCACACTCCCTTTCCAACTTTTAGTCGCACCAAACTTCTGGTTGTCCCTTAAAGCCACTAGACCAGTGGTTCTCAACCTTCTGGCCCTTTAAATACAGTTCCTCATGTTGTGACCCGACCATAAAATTATTTTCGTTGCTACTTCATAACTGTAATGTTGCTACTGTTATGAATCGTCATGTAAATATCTGATATGCAGGATGGTCTTAGGCGACCCCTGTGAAAGGGTCGTTCGAACGCCAAAGGGGTCGCGACCCACCGGTTGAGAACCGCTGCACTCGACTTTTTCAAGCCTTTGTACCTTTCTACAGGCTATTTTCTTTATTTAGAAAGCCTTCCTTTCCCTCCTGCAGAACAACTCATCTTTTGGGATTTCAATCAAATGCTACCAAAAACTGTGAGACACTCTGATTCCTCGGCTGTTTGTCCTTTCCATTGATTCCACTGAGCTATTATAAAAACACGTTTATTCACTTTAAATGTATTTATCTATTCATCTCCCTTATTAATCTGTGACTTTCTTGAGGGCAAATGCCCATGTTTTATTTATTTTTGTATTCCTAGCACCTACCCTAGTGCCTGACATATGGATTGTGAATAAAAGCTTGGGACATAGCCTGAGTATTTTATTCACAAGTCATATTTTGGGGACTCAAGATGAATATGCATAGTACATAAGCTTATAATTTTGACAGGAATTTTAAATTAAATCTATGAATGGTTTTGCAAATAAAATATGGATTGCATACATTTCTTAACTACACAATACTCGATTCGATGATTAATAACTAGAAGCCATTCTCCAAATGCAACTGAAAAACTAATCCTGGTTTGCACAGCGTTCTGGATTCTGTTGTGTGCTCAGATGTGATTAGAGTTTCTTGGTTTTGGTTCAGTCACAGATGGCCCTGACTGAAGTTGGTGTTCTGTGAAATTGCTTATTTTAAGCAAAAGAACACCAAGTTCTCTATTAATGCCGAATTTGTTACCAGCTGACAGCTGTCAGGCTACTTTTTTTCTTTCTTATCTAGTTACAATCTTGACTGCCTGGATTGAAATCCCAGCTTCCTCACCAGCTGACTTTGGGCAGTTAACTTGTCTGAGGCTGTTTCCTCATCTATAAAGTGAAGATAATTATAGAACCTTCTTTAGAGGGCTGTTCTGAGGATTAAATGAGTTAGTACACTTGAAATGCTGGAAACAGTGCCTGGCATAGGGTGAGTGATCAGGTGCATTGTATTAACAGCACCCTGTCGCATACATCCATTCTCTGTATATTTTTGCACTGTGAGATTGTATAAATGTATTCTCTTGGGATTACTGGGATCTGAATTTAAAGCCCTGGCTGAAGAGTACTGACAAATGTTCTAACAGTGGTTGACATTTCGGTACAAATTACTTTTCATTTTAAAGTAATCAATATACAACTTTTTATCCAATCCACACCCTTTTCTCTTACCTGGGTCACGTTGAGATGAAACAACGCCAAACAAAACAAAATCGTATTAAAATTATACCGCCCCCCACCCCGCCCCAATTTATGCCTCTCGTTGCTCTTTTATCCCCCTTTATAAAAATAAGCTAGTGCTATCTACTCCCCATGGGTACTTTTAGCTTCTAACCTTAGGCTGTGGGATTAAAACACCAAACAAACTAGTAATCCTCATCTGTTTCCCAAGAGTGTGTCGGGATGATGAAATAAATTAACTTGTGTGGAAAAAAAAACAAAACTCTGCGTTTCATAATGTCTCAGAAACGATTGATAATAGCAGCGGTTGGCCGAGGAATAAAAGTGTCGTAAAAGCCACCGCAGAGCGTTAAGGCCGTGAAAGTAGTTTGACCCTCGGAGGCTCCCGTAGTCTAGCTCCTGGCTGCGCGTCCCACGTGCTGCTTCCGGTCCTACCGCGGTGCACGATTCCCGGCAGGATCTGGGACGGGTGGTAATTGCCATCCGTGTAGGTTTTTTTTCTTTTCTTTTCTTTAAAACTGTCCGCCGCGGAGCTCGTCAGCAGCCAAAATGTCCAGCAGAAACAATAACAAACTGCCCAGCAACCTGCCGCAGTTACAGAACCTGATCAAGCGGGACCCGCCGGCCTACGTGGAGGAGGTGGGACTGCGCCGCGGCGGCGCTAGAGGCCGAGGCGCGCCGGGTTGACACGAGTGGGGTTGGGAGGCGTGGAGTGGAGGTGGGGATCCTGGCTGGCCGTGTGTGCTACTGTTAGGTTCTGGGGTCTGTCGGGAAGGGACATGCCTTAAGGCGCGTGGTCCACCTCTTGGAACTCAGTCCCTTCGGATTTTTCTACCTGCTCCGTAGACTTTTAAAAACCTCATTTTGCATTAGGGAGACAGATGGCGCGCTTCCGACCTCCAACTGCCATGTAGGTTTCTCTGCCTTTTCTTTTCAGAAACTCCTAACTTGAATTCATTGGTAACACTTGACGTGTCGTTTCTCAGGATGCTTGCCACCGACGTCTGTTTGCCCCGAGAGCCCGCGCTCTGCGGTGGGTTGTGTTGGGGAGGAGGTGAATTCTCACGTATAAGGGATAGACAGGGGCTTAGTCTAGTTTGTGAAATCAGGATTCAGTCGCATCGGAAGCGGGCATGACCTGGATGTCAGAATTTGCTTCGGGGAAAGATGAGGTTAAAAATTAAGGTTAGGTTCAGATTGCGAGGGACTTTGTATTCTGATTTCATACAAATTGTGAACATTAAGGGTGTTTGAGCCAAGAAGCGACAAAATGAAAGTGGTGACTTTGGTACTATATTCATTTGGCAGTTGTGTTCTCAGGCACCCGGTGTCTGCGGGCGTTAATGAGAGATCTGCCAGGCATCTGCTGCCATTGTTTGTGCTGCTTCCTCACTAGATGGTGGTTTGTTCAGTGGCCAACACAGTTACTCATCTTTTGCCCTTCTCATTCTCCTCCTCCCCCAACTTTTCACTTAGAAATGTTTAATTGAATGCTTTTTACCAAATAGCAGTTCCAGTGGTTTAGGTCACCAGTGTAGAAAGCCTTTCCAAGGAAAATAAAGAGTAAGAAACAAATACAAGAAATGAAGTAATAGGTGAGACGCTACGAAGTGTAAAGCTGTGTACACAACCATTGACAAAGTAATAGTTGTAGCTGTACAGTGCTGTGTTTAAGGACATTGTTTTCACAGCTAACTGATCCTGACCCTGCTGTTGACCAGTTGTGTTACTTGGAAGCATTCATCACTGAGCCTTTTTAATATGTAAGAAAGACATAATTCTTACTTCAGAGAATTGCTCTTTCTTTCACTTGGTGAATGCATATGCAAATCCACACATACTATACCTACTGTGTGTCAGTACAGTTCTAGGCCCTGGGGATACAGTGATCAATAAGACAGATCTGAGAGCCTTCTTCTCTTGGACTTTTGTTCTAGATGGTAGACATACAGTGGTAAGGACTATGAAGAAAGTAAATTTGTATATGAATATGCCTTGAATAGTGGTGGCTGGGCTGGGGTGGGATTGGGGAAGAAGTGGGAATAGGATCTTGCGGGAAGCACACTGAGTTCTGGGGTACTCTTCTCACTCTTGTCAATGGCAGTAGGGAGTCAAGAGAGATGGGGTCTTACCTGAAGCATGTGGGGGCTGAATGCTGTCTGAGTCCTATTCTTGGAGAAAGCTGAAGGCCTACCAGTTTTGTTGGGGAAATCAAGAGTTATGTTTTTTAACCATGCTAAGTTTAAAGTGTTTGGTAGACATCCAAACAGAGACATCAGACAACTAATTGGATATATGGATTTGGAGGTCACTAACCATTTAGGGCTTGCAGTATTAAGAAATATTCGTTCTCATAGTGTCTGTCTCTTGCTCTCTCACTCTCTGGTACACACACACTCAAAGCTGTGGTCTATAGATGAAGAGTAGATCCATGGAACTAATTGATGTCTGGTGTTTCAACATTCTTAAGTTGTTAGGATTAAACATAATTAAATGAGATAATGGACACAGTGAGCTTGGCATGTAGCAAGTGATGAACAAATGGAAGCTATTATCATTATTTCTGTGTGTCTATTGTTTTTGGCTGTTAATACATCCTATCTACAACTCCAGGATAGAATCTAAATCGGTATTTAAAAGAAGAAGGGAATTTTGACTGGAGTGCTTCATGTACATAAGAAATACATAATTTACATTTTCTGACATGGTGTTTTTCTGCTGATATAAGTGCTCTGTATGCACAGACTATGTAGTAAGGGTCATTTGGATAGTAAATGTCAGAATAGGGCCAGAACCTGAGTTTTTGACTCTTGGCTTTACTGTTC
Source organism: Myotis yumanensis (assembly GCF_028538775.1). Taxonomy (NCBI): domain Eukaryota; kingdom Metazoa; phylum Chordata; class Mammalia; order Chiroptera; family Vespertilionidae; genus Myotis; species Myotis yumanensis. The sequence goes on from NW_027223752.1 coordinate 192,024,808, forward strand.
TTTACACCACACCACCTAAATTTCTAACGATAAAGGAAAGGATCTTTAGATTACTTGTGATGTACATAAAGTTTCCAAAACTTATTTTTGGAAGTGCAGGTAAGGAAAGAGTTTCTGCATACTTTTGCCACATCATTTTCTCCATGTCACTAACCAAGACTTAAATATACTGAGCAAGTCATATAATAAAAGGTGACCAACTTAAATCTTATTTTTCTACAGTTTCTACAGCAGTATAATCACTACAAATCCAATGTGGAGATTTTCCGATTACAACCAAATAAACCCAGCAAAGAACTGGCAGAGCTGGTGATGTTTATGGCACAGGTAAGAAGATAATTTCTGTGTAAAACAAAGACCAGTTATTACACATAGTTTGCAGAATATTTTTCCAGTAATATCCAACCTCATTCCATTCAGGAATGAAAGCTTCATTTAAAAAAAAATTTTCCCCCTTTTAAAAAAAAGTTTTTATTATTTTTTTAATTTTTATTTTTTTAATATATATTTTTATTGATTTCAGAGAGGAAGGGCTGAGGAAGAGAGAGAAAAATATCAACAATGAGAGGAAATCATTGATCAGCTGCCTCCCACACACCCCACATGCGGTATCAGTCCCACAACCTGGGCATGTGTCCTGACTGGAAATCGAATGGTTTTCTGGTTCATAGGTCGAGGCTCAACCATCGAACCACCACGACCAGGCAATTTTCCCTCTTTGCACATTTACTTTCTCTGTGTGGTGAGTTGGAAGATTTTGCTAGAGCTTTTCACAGAACCATCCAGAGCAAAATTTCAGACTGTTTGTTTTCTTCAAATTCGTTATAAAATCAGATTCTAAATCATGTCACATATTTTAATAAGACTAAGAGGAAATATGAAAGGAGTCAGAGAAATTTACATGTAGAAGAAAAAGATATGGTTTGGAACCATCTACCTCTATGAAATAGCCTTTATTCCCCTTTTGCAGAATTTTGTACAAGTCCGAAATACATGCACATGAATTATAGGAGAGAAAGACAGACTTCAGAAGAGTCTTTGTTTTGTTACAGATTGGTCACTGCTACCCAGAACATTTAAGTAACTTTCCTCAAGAGTTGAAAGATCTTCTTTCCTACAATCACACTGTCTTGGATCCAGATCTTCGAATGGTAGAGCCAGTATTTGGATTGATAACTTGTGCTGTGTTCGTGTGTATTCTTATAATATGTGTTTAAATGAAACATCTCGGCTAAACATCTTTTTAAATTGTATAACAAAATGTGTCACCCCTTCCTTAAAATCCTTCTGTGGCTTCTTATTTAAACTTAGAATTAGAGACCCGATGCATGAAATTCATGCAAGGGCCTTGGCCCCAACCCCCGCCTGCCACTGCCACCACGGCCCGTGGCCTCTGCTGCCTGCCTCGGCCGGGGGCCTCTGCCGCCTCTGCCTCAGCCCCCACCCGCTTCGGCTTTGTCTGGAAGGAAGGATTTCCAGAAGGACATCCAGTCCAATTAGCACATTATGCTTTTATTATTATAGATAAAACTCAAACGCATTATCGTAGCCTGTAAGTTCTTACATGATCTGCTTCCTGCCTGTATGTGCATGTGTGTGTGTATGTGTGTATATAATCTCATTGTCTTTTCAATTATACTCTTCTTTCTGATCTTTCAGCATGCTAACCCTGCCAGGATGTTCTTTTCCCTCTTGAATAGGTGATTCCTTCTAGTCATTCAAATATCGTATGCCTGAAGAACTTTAATTTCACCTTTTGGTTTGTATAATGCTTAATTTAATAAATTTATCCATTAAATAGCCAGTTTGAACATTTAAATATTCTTACTGTAGTGGTTGACATTGGGTCCGGGCCAAGATCCCTTTACCAAGCCAGTGCATCCATTTCCCCTGCCTAATGGCCCCCAGCTACCCGTTCTCTGGAGCATTGTTCTCAGCTAAATGGGAGACCTAGTACCTGAGAGGTTGACCTTGCAGCTCACAGCTGGTACCTGACCAACCCAGTGGTAAAAAACTCTGACCCTGTCCCTCAAGGTGGGTCCCACTCTCTCTTGCAGTTTGTACTCCAAGGCTTGTGATTTGACTAGAGCTAGTCTCAGCCAGGGACACATCCTTGCTCAGCTTTTCTCTGCCTTATTTTACTGCCTTACTTCCCTTCTAGACAAACCACTGTAATGAATCGGGCTCTACTTCTAGGGAACTCAGCCTTTGGCATTTTAAAATTGTATACATCAGCTTTCCAAACACCTTTATAGCAAGTAGAACTTACATAAATATTATGATTACAAAACATTGATATCTTATACAAAAATTTGTAAAAATGCTAAGTCCATATGTTTAACTCTGTTTATACTTCTCTAAGATTTTATTAATTTCATTAGGCCCAAACAAAAAAGAATGTCATCTCAGACAAACCAAGGTTGCAGGTTTAGGGTTGTCAACTGGTTAACCCTCAGGGTCGTAGGACCTGATAGCACAGGAGGCTTCAAACTCCAACCATTAGTCAGAAGCCTTTTACTTAAGTCATGGAGCTTTTCAAGTTCCTCTGGGTTGTACAGATTTGAGATTTTGAGCATGGAGACTCAGTGTCTTTCCAAGTAATTAGGTTTTCTTTCTTTAAGTTTTGTGTGGCTAATAGTATCAAACCAAACTGGCCTGCAAGTATCCTATATAATAAAAGGTTAATATGCAAATTGTCCCCTTGACCGAGAGTTCGACCAGGGGGCACAGCCGGCCGGCCAACTGCCTGCGGGCCCTCTCCCCAGCCCCATCAGGACGGGCCAGCTGGACCCCACCAGTGCACGAATTCGTGCACCGGGCCTCTAGTTATTAAATAAACAAATGTGTGTGTATGTTTCTTTATAGTATTTTATGATGATTAGTAGGTTTTTAAAACACTAATTAAAATTTTTCTTTGCTAAGAAACAAGAGATTGAATCTGTGTAATTAGCATTCCTTTTTAGAATAATCATTTAGAAGATACTGATGGATCCTCTTTTTACTTGGCTATTGTGATGGCCACCTTCAAACTGTCACCACCTGTCCGGTGAGAGCTTCTTCTTTCAGCAATACCCCTGATGTTTTTATTTATTTACTTATTTATTTTTTAATATATTTTATTGATTTTTTACAGAGAGGAAGGGAGAGAGATAGAGAGTTAGAAACATCAATGAGAGAGAAACATCAATCAGCTGAGGATGTGCCCGCAACCAAGGTGCATGCCCTTGACCGGAATCGAACCTGGGACCTTTCAGTCTGCAGGCCGACGCTCTATCCACTGAGCCAAACCGGTTTCAGCAACCCCCCTGATGTTTTTAAAGCATCCTTGCATTCTGGCAGAAATAGTTCCAAACCCTTTCTTACTGTTTGTCCTGCCCCAAGACTTAGAGTCAGCTATTTTCCAAGGATTATTTGTTCCATCCAATGGAGAAGAGAATTAGAGGAAAAATTTGAGTGATGAGGGTACTCATAAAAGTTGGTGGTAAGCAAGAGTACTGCAACTTTTGTTGTAGTACTAACAATACTTCAAAAGAATGCCTTGTAAGGTCACAAATTCAGATTGATTATTCCAGTTTAGTGTATGATGTTATTGTTGTTAACCCACCTTTCTTATCTTTGTGGATTCATTGATTACTGGGGTTTTGTCAGATGCTGACCTCCCTGTGTAAAGTAGCCACAATGTGTCAATTACATATATTACCTTGTTTTACTTCCTTTGTGACATTTATTATCTGAGATACTCCTGTTCATGTGCTTCTTGCTTGTTTGTCTGTCCTCTCTTCTGCTACACCCCCCAGTGTGTAAGGCCCATGAGGGCAGAGACTCTTTGTTCTGATGCCTGATTAATAGGCTCTTTTGTGATTTACATGCTCCATTTTCTTAACTTTATCATTATCTTATAGTATATTTTCTTTTCCTTCCTGAGACATTTTGCAAAGCTTTGATCTTGCTGAGAAATAAGAATCTCATCAATCCATCAGGTTTACTAGAGCTGTTCTTTGAACTTCTGCGTTGCCATGATAAGCTTCTGCGAAAGGTAAAGAGCAAAATTGCTTTTTTCATATATCTCATTTTTCCTTGCAGTAACATAAAACTTGTAGAGTGAAGTCTTGATGCTTCACATTATTGGATATAATTAAGAATAATTTTAATAGGAAAAAAATCGACTATTTTTTGCATGTAATGTGGTAATAGCTAAACATTTATTGAATGCTTACTTTTTGTCAGGTACCATTCTCAGAGCTTTTTAAATATTTATTTGTTTACTTGCTTAATGATATAGGATTTATTAGTAGTAGTAGTGATAGTAGTAGTAGTATTTTATAGATGAAAAGGCTGAGATAGAGTAACATGCCCAGAGTCACACAGATTCTGAGTGTTGGAGCAGGAATATAAACCCAGGCAGTCTGGCTCCAGAACCCAAGCCCTTTTCTCTGCACTATACTGACTAAATCAGAGCGTGGACTAAATACTCATAGCCATAATTGCCCCAACCTCAGCCCCCAAGAAACTCACTTTTTTTGTTATTACTGTTTTCCTATGACTTTGAATTTGCTTACATAAGTAAGATCAGAAGCTGAAGGTTTATAAAAGAAATTTAAGCAAGAAAAATTTAAGTTCACATTCATTAACTTAATAATTTTTTTCAAAGTGTTTAGAAACTGCCACCATTTGATGTTAGCAATTGTACTTCTTGGTCTAACCTGTGGGATAAAAGTTGTTTATAGGAACATGTTTTGGGCACCAATGATACTTGTATTGCCAATATGATCTTGCATGGAGTTAGGGGCTCAGAAAATGGAGCAACTATAATTCATACACAATTTATCCATTTAAATAGACTATTCAGTGGTTTTTAGTATACTCACAGATTTTGCAAGTATCACAACAATCAATTTTAGAACATTTTTATCACCTTCAAAAGAAATCCCATTCCCATGAGCAATTATTCCCCATGCCCCCATCTCTCCCAATCCCTAGGCAACCACCCATCTATTTTTGGTCTTTTTGATTTGCCTACTCTGGATATTTCATATAAATGGACTCATACAGTATGTAGCTTTTTGTGTCTGGCTTCTTAGCATAATGTTTACAAGGTTTATCCATGTTGTAGCATATATTAGTATTTCTTCTTTTTTGTTGTTGTTGCCAAATACTATTCCATTGTATGATTATACCACATTCATAGGTTATTGGACATTTGGGTTGTTTTCACTTTTGACTATTTAAGAGTAGAATTATTGGGTGATATGGTAACTCCATGATTAACCTTTTCAGGGCAGTTTTCCTTTTGCATTTTAGCTGCTGCTTTTTATTTTGTTTTTGGTCTCTTTTGTGATAAAATGTAAAGTAGATAATATTAAATCCTCTTGTACATTTGTACTTTTCTCCAAATTAAGCAAAGTTTGAAATGTTGGTTTATATATATATGTTTTTGTTTCTTTTCCTCAGACTTTATACACGCATATTGTGACTGATATCAAGAATATAAATGCAAAACACAAGAACAATAAAGTGAATGTAGTAAGTACCCTTTTGTTTTCCTTGTTGCAGCATTGTACCATCAGTGTATTAAGGCTTCTTTCTCCTCTTTTTCTTTAGGTGTTGCAGAATTTCATGTACACCATGCTGAGAGATAGCAATGCAACTGCAGCTAAGATATCCTTGGATGTGATGATTGAACTCTACAGAAGAAACATCTGGTAATATATATGTATTTGTCACTTGAGAAATAGAATCTTTTGTTCATTTGTAATTACTACATAGCACATGCACAATTATTTTTCTTGATCTTGAGTAAGAATGGAAGTAAATATGCAGAGGTAGCAACACTAGTTACCATTTGTTGAGCACATACACCTTATATTACACTAGGGATCCAGTGCATGAATTCGTGCACCTTGAAAGGAACTGTAGACCGCGAGGCTGCGGTGGGCACAGGGGCGGGTCTCAGCCCATCCTCCATGCCCCCACCCAGCCCTCCCACTGTGGTCCTGGTCCCCTGTCTGCTGGCAGCCCCACTCCCACTGCCTGACTGCGCTGGCCCTGCTTGCACCTGCTGATGGCGCAGAGCGATTGGGTGCGAGCAGCTGCTGCTGCCCCGATCGCCCCCCAGGAGGAGAGGGAAGTGGGGAAGCCCTCAGAGGTGATCAGGGCTGGCAGCTGCTGCTCACACTCACTGACGATGCAGAGTGATTGGGGCTGGCGCCGGTAGCTGGTGTGAATGGCAGCTCTGGTGCCAGCAGTGGGCACGAGCAGGGCCGGCGCTGGCAGCAGGTGCAAGCGCCTTGTGGGACCGTGGTGCACAGGAACAAAGAATTTTCAGTAACCATCAGAGACTCGCCCTGATGACAGTGACCAGCGCCCCACATTGGTCTGGCACCCCTACTCACCTGCTCCGCCATCCCACCGCAGCCAACACCCGCCATGTTCTGCATGCGCCCCCCCGGTGGTCAGCACATGTCATAGCAACTGGTTGTTTGGTTGTTCTGCCATTCGGTCTATTTGCATATTAGGGTTTTATATATATAGATTGTTCTCCCTTCAGAACAAAGTAATGCAGCTTATCTGGAATTATTCACATTTGATAGGTATTGACACTAAAGTTCATAGAGTTTAATTTTAGTAACTAATAAAGAGCAGAGCTAAAATTCCAACCCAGATCTGTCTTGACTCTGAAATCTGTGCTCTTTCTACTTTGCCACTCTGGCAATTTTCAAGTAAATTTATCCTATTTTTGTAAAATGTCATGTTTTATGAACTTTGGTTTATTGGTTTATTGATATAGTGCCTCCAACTCATGTGTTTTGCTTTTCTTATTTATTTACTTACTATAAAAGTAGTAATATTCATTGCAACAGAAAATTTGAAGAAGCCAGAAAAGTCTTTTTAAAATATTATTGATAGTTTCACCACCCAGAGATAGTCACTGTTAATAATTTATAATTCCTCCTGTCTTTTCTTTAGCATGAATTTTTACTGTTAGAATTTTGTTACATTAATAGTTTTTTATTTGTTTCACTTCTCTTCAATGGGCTCCTATGCCATTAAAATTTTCCTAAGGGCATCTTTTTGTGTGTGTTTTTTTTTAGAGAGGAAGGGGAAGCATCGATTCGTTGTTCCACTTTTTATGCTTTCATTAGTTGATTCTTGTATGTCAAGCATGTCAAGCTCAAAGGCTAACATGGGCCAAATAAACAAGGTTTAAGTTTATGTGAGCTGCAAAAAAAACAAAAGCTTCAATTTTCATAGAAATGTAGGTTTATTTCAATAGAGACATGCTGAATACAAAGGGCTGAAATAAATGAGTAATTGTTAACATAAAATAATAGAACATTTTAAATTTTTTCATGAACATTAACTCACCAGATACTGAATAACTGCACAAATTAATAAGCATAATGCAAATAAACCTATTTTTCTTGTTCACTGAAAGTGAAATACTTCCTGTTGCGCACACCAAACAAGTCAGTCCAAGACTAATGACGTGGCAGTCAGCTGCTAAAATATTCACTGCTAGTATTAGTGGAGAGAACTGGTGTGCCTGTGCATAAGGTGCGTAAGGGAAATGAATGCAACGCAATTATAGTAATCAGTCATTAGAGACGTTGTAGTTCGTTAATAATTATGTATAACAGCAGTGATGGCGAACCTTTTGAGCTCGGCGTGTCAGCATTTTGAAAAACCCTAACTTAACTCTGGTGCCATGTCACATATAGAAATTTTTTGATATTTGCAACCATAGTAAAACAAAGATTTATATTTTTGATATTTATTTTATATATTTAAATGCCATTTAACAAAGAAAAATCAACCAAAAAAATGAGTTCGCATGTCAGAGGTTTGCCATCACTGTATAACAGGATATTGTAAAAATTAAGTTACGGAATTTTTATTAAACGTTTGTTACATGCCGTTATATTGGCTGGGCCGCAAAAATATGCACTGTGGGCCACATGCGGCCTGCCGGCCATGAGTTTGACATGCTTGTTGTATGTGCCCTGCCCGGGGATCAAACTCGCAATCTTGTTGTATCGGGATGATGCTCAAACCAACTGAGCTATGCAGCCAGGGCCATGAGTCTTAATGACTGCATAATTTTCTGAAGTAAGACTGAGCTTAAGTTTAATTAGTATTAAATTAAGTAATCAAACGGTGGTTGACTAGCAACTTATGACTTTTTAAAATTATTATAGCTAGGAATTCTAACAAGTCATAAATGTTTATTACATTATTTATTTTGTGCCATTGTGCTGTCAAGTACAATAGAATGAAAACTTACTTTATAACATTCATTTGTTTTTCCCCAGGAACGATGCCAAAACTGTCAATGTTATAACAACTGCGTGTTTCTCTAAGGTCACCAAGGTGAGCATCTATATGGCTGTGTGAAGGCACTGTTTGTGAGTGGTCTGCTTCTCCATAGAGAGTAAAGGAGAATGGTATACGAGGAAGAGGGAGTATGTTGTTCATTTTACTGGTGCTCTGTGTACACGCCATTTCCTGCTTCATCAACCTGTGCTTTAGAAGTGTCAAAATAGCCGAAACCGGTTTGGCTCAGTGGATAGAGCGTCGGCCTGCGGACTCAAGGGTCCCAGGTTCGATTCTGGTCAAGGGCATGTACCTGGGTTGCCGGCACATCCCCAGTGGGAGATGTGCAGGAGGCAGTTGATTGATGTTTCTCTCTCATCGATGTTTCTAACTCTCTATCTCTCTCCCTTCCTCTCTGTAAAAATTCAATAAAATATATTAAAAAAAAAAAAAAAAGAAGAGTCAAAATAATCATGAAGGTTCCCCCCCCCTTTTTTTTTCTTTTAATATATTTTTATTGATTTCGGAGAGGAAGGGAGAGGGCGAGAGAGATAGAAACATCAATGACGAGAGAGTCATTGATTGGCTGCTTCCCGCAAGCCCCCCACTGGGGATTGAGCCCACAACCTGGGCATGTGCCCTTGATTAGAATCGAACCTGGGACCTTTCAGTTCACAGGCCAACACTCTTTCCACTGAGCCAAACCGGCTAGGGCTCCCCCTTTTTATTGAAATTATTGGGATGACACTCGTTAATAAAATTATAATGGTTTCAGGTGCACAATTCTACATATGAGTGTTGTAAAATGCTATGTATTAAACAATAGTGTTGATTTTATGTTTTTCCTGTAATTGTTGACTATTTTATTGGGCTCAGACACAGCTGAAAGATAATTAAGGATATGTTTGACTTTCTATTAAAAGGACTGTAATGTCACTTTTTTGTAGGGGGGAAGTAGAAATTCTTTTTCTTATTGATTTTTTTATTTTTAGCGAGAGAGAGAAACATTGATTTGTTGTTCCCCTTATTATGCATTCATTGGTTGAATTCTTGTATGTGCCCTGACCAAGAATCAAACCCACAACTGTCATGTATCAGGATGAGGCTCTAACCAACTGACCTACCAAGCCATGGCATGGAAATTCTTGACAGTCTACTTGAAGGATAACTATGTAGAGCCTAGGTATTTTTATCTAAGATTTTTTAAAATTATATATTTTTTAGGACAAGTAATGTTATAAAAGCATTATGTTTTAATTGAGAAAATCAGCTCAGATCCCATTTTTAATTTTCTTTAGATCCTTTTGTGTACACTTATATAAAGAGTAGACAGAAGTATTTATTCTTTGTTGTAAGGTAGGATGAGTAATTTTTTGTTCTGATTGATCTTTAGATATTAGTTGCTGCTTTAACATTCTTCCTTGGGAAAGATGAAGAGGAAAAACAAGACAGCGACTCAGAATCAGAGGTTAGTTTAACCATAAATGCTTCTGAATTTTACAGCTTATGAGATTTCATTATTGCTTTCAGGGTAAATGGTAAAATCCATGACTGCTTACATTAGAAAGGAATTTACATGTTACATTTATCCTTTATTGAGTTCTGCCATGTGGAGATTTTATAGTTTAGAATTTGTCACTTAACTTTAGTAAGATTGCTTAAGTAACTAATAAAATTTAGATTCATTCACTCTTGTTATTAGTTATAAAACAGTTACTATAACTCACTATATAAACTTAGAATGAAAATTGCTGTGAACACATTTTTTTAAAAAATATATTTTATTGATTTTTCACAGAGAGGAAGGGAGAGGGATAGAGAGTTAGAAACATCGATCAGCTGCCTCCTGCACACTCCCCACTGGGAACATGCCTGCAACCAAGGCACATGCCCTTGACCGGAATTGAACCTGGGTCCCTTGAGTCCGCAGGCTGATGCTCTATCCACTGAGCCAAACCGGTTAGGGCGATGATGCCAACACATTTTTGAGGTGAGTATTGACATCATAGAAGTTCAAAGTGGGGGAATGGAGAGGAGTAATATCATGGCATCTTTAAAAGGAAAAATCAAGATATATTATATGAAATTTTATTAATTAAAAAAATACTTTTAATTAAATTTAAAAGGAGAAAAATTTCCCTTCCTATTTTAGCATTTTTATAAGAATACTGGAATCCTATGTAATAATAAAAGGCTAACATGCAAATTGTCCCCTCGGGAGTTTGACCGACTGGGAATTCAACCACTCACTATGACGTGGGCTGACCACCAGGGGGCGGCGCAGAAGGAAGGAAGGAAGGAAGGAAGGCCCCGATCATCCCTGATTGTGGGCCTCTCTAGTCTATATACATAAAAGGCTAATATGCTAAGTGTCTGACCAGTTGCTATGGTGCCCACTGACCACCAGGGGGCAGCTCAACACAGGAGCTGCCATGATGCACACAGAAACCTCTGTGCCCACAAAGCAACACTCGGCTTCCCCCAAGTGGGACACAGGCCCTACCACCACCCCAGAGTGACAGCCCACCAAATCGCAGCCAATGCAGCCGAGACTCCATGGCGCAAAATGCAGCCCACAGCCCAACCCAGTCTGGAAACGGTAGCTGTGGGCGCTGGGTAAAAACGTCATATAGCATTCCTGGCTTACTCTCCCTAGCCTCCTTGCATTTCTTCAGCCCCGGAACATGCCTTGCTTTATAGCCAGGTGCAAACATTTCACACTTTAACCAAATGTCTGTGAAGCACTTTCCCGTGCCTCATCTCATTTGATCCTCACAGAAGTCCTGGAGTAGGTAGATAGGAGACGTGGTGGAATTCTATTTTCTTTTTGTTAACTGGAAAATGGAGATTTAGAAAGTTTAGAAACTTGACCCAACTGAAAAGAAGAAATGGTGGACCTTGAAAATGACTTCAGTTTTTCTCACTGCGCAGAATATAGTCAAACACTGCTGCAGTTAAATATTTCACCCTTTGTTCTCCCTGTGTGATCTACAATAATAATCTACTGCGTGTTGATATTTACTGCTGTGTTGCTGACAATTACCTGAAATAAGTTGGGGTGCTTCACTGGGATGGAAAAAGTTTAGCTACATCAGAAAGCAGGCCTAATTAAGCAGGTTTATTCTATACATATAAAACACTAAGTTGACTTGCGCACAGGTGATACATATAAAGCTCTCGCTGGTGCCAGTTGTATGTGTGTGTTTTGATCTGTCATTGTTGATCATGAATTTGGTTGACACTTCTATTATAGAGAAAGGGCAAATAGCGATATTAACACTTGGGTTGCGGGAAATGAGTTAAGTCGGCTCGCGTGAATTGCGCGTACTCCGAGGGAGCCGTCTTAAACTCGGTTCATATAGATTTGCGGTGGAGTGCGGGAAACGTGTAAACTCGGGCCGATTGTAACTGCGTATTACCAAATATTTCATTTCAATCGAACCCATACTTCAAAAGATATAGGCATTTTAACGCGCCATCTTATATTTTGGCGGGAAATTCACCCGCAACCCAAGTGTTAAAATATTTCTTCTAATTAATTTTCTTTCAATGTGCACAAATTCGTGCACTGGGCCACTAGTATATAATATCTTGTAATTCATTTTATCTTATTAAATGGTGTATGAGTAATACATTTTTATTGTAAAAAGTTTCAGATACTATAGATAAAATAGAAATTTGCTTGACCCTGTGTTGTTTCCACTTCCCCATCCCTTCTTCACAGATAACTACTTTGTTTCCCCTTGCAGTTATATATGTAGGTATATATATGTAGGTGTGTATATGGTTGTCTTATATGCACAGTAGGTTTTTATTTTTTTATTTTATTTTTAAAAATTTTTATTGATTTCAGAGAGTAAGGGAGAGGAATACAGAGATAGAAGCATCAATGATGAGAGAGAATCATTGATTGGCTGCCTCCTATACACCCCACACTGGGGATTGAGCCCGCAATCCAGGCATGTACCCTGACCGGGAATCGAACCGTGACCTCTTGGTTCATAGGTTGATGCTCAACCACTGAGCTATGCCAGCCAAGCCACAGTAGGTTTTTAAAATATGTAAATAATACACATATTATACTGCAGGTTGCTTTCTTTGTGTCAATGTATACTTACCAATGTATTTAGAGCTTATTCTGTTAGTATATGTAAATCTGCCCTATGCTTTTTAAAAAAAAATTGTTGACACTATTACAGTGGTCCAACATTTACCCCTCCCCTTTGCCTGTTCCACTCAGCCCCCACCTCCCTGTCCCTCTGGCTATCACCATACTGTTGTCTATGTCTGTGGGTTATGAATCTGTGTTCTTTGGCTAATCTCTTCAACCTCCTTTCCAGTCCCCCCCCACCTCCACCTACACCCCCTTCTCCTCTGGCCTTTGTCAGTCTGTTCCATGTATCCATTCCTCTGTTTCTATTTTGTTCCTCTCTGCCATATGCTTTTACCCTACACATCATATTTCTGAATATAAATGTATTATACTTAAAAATTTTCCTGTTCATAAATATTTGTTTCCAGTTTGTTTTTCAAATTAGAGCAAAGTTGCAGTCTGTCAATATATTATACTTTAATAAAAATTAAAAGGAAAATTAAAAAAGAAGGATCTCTTATGCTTTGAGACATTATAGAGGGACCTGAAGAGTATTATGCTAAGTGAAATAAGTCAAAGAAAGACAAGTATCACATGATCTCACTCATATGTGGAATCTAACGAACAAAATAAACTGATGAACAAAATAGATCCAGAGACATAGAAGCATGGAACAGACTGATGAATCTCAGAGGGAAGGCAGGGGTGGGTGGGGAGAGATTAACCAAAAAACTTATATGCATATATGCATAACCCATGGACACAGGACAGTAGTGTGATGAAGTCTGGGCAGGGGAGAGGTACCGGGTGGAGGAGGTCAATGGGGAAAAAGAGGGACATCTGTAATACTTTCAACAATAAAGATAAATTTTTAAAATATTGATATTTTTATAAAAAGAAAATACAAAGGTAAAAATCAATGCTGCAGTCAAAGTCTTTGTTTATGCCTGTTTGTGCACATGGGAAAATATTTTTTATTGACTTTTAGAAATACTGTTCATTTTTAATGGCTGTGTTCAAAGAGTGTAAGTATGAAGAAGTGGTTGAAAGGATTACTCTTAGCTTCTATGCAGACTTTCCTTATTTACAGTTTTACAAAGTAGGTTTTTTTTTAGGATGAAGGACCAACAACAAGAGACCTGCTAGTGCAGTATGCCACAGGGAAGAAAAGCTCCAAGCACAAGAAGAGGTTGGAAAAGGCTATGAAAGTGCTCAAGGTGAGATTTGTACCTGGGAAATGAGGTTAGGAATCATTAGAATGTAGAAAAGGTTTTTAGCAAACGCTTTTAAGAATTTGAAATAAAGCACATTTCTGAAAGACTTACTAGTAGAAATGTGTAATGAGTTTTTAAGCACTAATTTTGGGATGAATTTAATTTTCAGCTCTAGCAAAATCTGTGACTTGAATAAATTAGATTAAATTTACTTTTCACTTGTTGTGATTGAGATGACCTATATTAGGATATCTTTGGTAGGCATATCTTCTCAGAAGAGTACATGAATAAAATACATTTTATATTTTGTAATGATTATTCTGAGAATCATTAATTTGGCCCTTACGTGGTTAATTTTTATATTGCCAAATTCCTTTAAGTTTTACTAGTGAATCTTAAAAGACAAAAACCATCTATACTCCTTTTATGAAAGAAAGGTTTTTGGAACAAAGATTTTGTCTTCTTTTTAAACAGTGTGGTGGACTTGATGACAACTTTTAGCACATTAGCACATTTAACCCCAGGGGCCTCATTACTGTAATTCAGAAAGTAAATGTTTTTTCTTTCCCTTTGTTTCAGAAACAAAAGAAGAAGAAAAAACCAGAAGTGTTTAACTTTTCAGCTATTCACTTGATTCATGATCCTCAAGGTATTATAATTATGACTTTGCAATTTCTTATTGGCCTGATCTCTGCCTACTTAGTTTCCTACCTTCAGAGTTACCAGGGAATATAAGATCCCTGGGGCTTAATAGACAATCAGTAAATACTTAGTTGTTCCTAGTTGGTGGTAACTGTTACTAGTTGATGTTCTGAAACAGTGATTCTCAGTCATAGCAAAATAAGAAAAACATGGAAGAACAGCTCTCTCTAAAATTTTTATTTTAACAACACAATAATGGTAGGACAACATTGTGCTTGACTAAATGAAAAATTGATGATCTTTTGTCCTTTTTTTAAAGAAAAAAAACAAAAAACCGGTCTGTGGAAACCAAAAGTTTGAGAAACCTTATTCTAGAACACCAGTTCTCAAACTGGAATGCAAATTGGACTCACTCAGAGAATTTATAAACAATACTGGTGCTTGGGTCCTGTTATCCCCAGAGACTGATTAGTTGGTATTGGGTGCAGTTGGACATTGGGGCTTTTATTTTTATTTTTTTATTAGTATTGATTTCATAGAGAAAGGGAGAAGGAGAGAGAGACAGAAACATCAGTGATGAGAGAGAATCATTGATCAGTTGCCTCCTACACACCCCACACTGGGGATTGAACTGGCAACCTGGGCATATGCCCTGACCAGGAATCAAACCATGATCTCCTGGTTCATAGGCCAATGCTCAACCACTGAGCCACACTGGCTGGGTGACATTCGGGCTTTTAAATGCTCTGTACAGTAGTGTTTGCTGGCCCCTCCTCTAGGTCAGTGTTTCTCAAACTTTAAGGTGCATATAGATAGAATCACCTGGGGATTCTGTTAAAGTGCAGATTGGTTCAGTAGGTCTGGCTTGGGACCTGAGATTCGGTATTTCTACAAAAGTACCGTGTGGACCAGCTGCTGGTTGTTCTGTGGACCACATGTTGAGAAACTGAAGTTGAAGAACAACTGTTAAATGGAGCACTTATTAAACAGTCACTCAGCATGTTGATGCTTAAAACCTTGAGCATCCTTACGACCTAACTTGCGGCATTATTGAAACTGTATTGACCCGTGTGTGAATCTTTTCACCTTCTGTCATACTGCTGTTTATACCATCCTGGTTCAACAGAGTGATTTCAGGTACAGCCATACCAGAGTCGCTGATCTAACTCCTGCCTTTCTCTACATCTGTAAGATAATGTTGTACAGACCATGGACCCATAGTGTACTTTTCTGATACTTTCTTTTAGATTTTGCAGAAAAACTACTAAAGCAGCTAGAGAGCTCAAAGGAGAGGTTTGAAGTGAAGATGATGCTCATGAACCTCATTTCCAGATTGGTGGGAATTCACGAGGTTTGAATTACATTGTTTCTCTTGGTGGATATTGGAAATAGAATTATTTTTGCTAAAAGAAAGCCTCTAAGGTAGTAGAGTGGCTTAATTTTATCCCCCAAATCATTTAAATTCATACAATCTAGAGAAGAATAAAATCTTTTACTCTGAAAATACTATTATTATTATTTTTTTTCTTATTAGTAAGTATAAATGTTAAATTGTATATATATTTATGGACAGGACATTTTGTGTTCTATTTTTCTTATTTTGTTTCACATACATTTTTCTGAGCCAACACAACCTACATATTTTTATTGCCTATTACTACATTTCACAGTTTATTCCTTCATAGCTTTCCTAAGTTCCAGACCCCTCTAGTAGGAGATTGTCATGTTTGCAAAGCTGAATTCTGTGCTCATTTATTTTATGTTAAGTTAGACTGCAAGAGCTCCTTGGTGATTTTATATATATATATATATAATATACGTATGGAAACTTCACACACACTCTTGGACCAAATGGCATTGTAGAAGAGATTCCCAAAAATTTAGGCCGTGAAGAAATGACCATTGAGGTTGTTCCCCATTATTTTGCACTTGTGACTAGTGCTGCTATTCTGAAAATCATTGAATATGTTGCTTTCTTCAAAAAAAATTTTTAATTAAAAAAGTAAAACAGGTTTGGCTTATTTACTGAAAATTAAACAGTATAGACATAGATCAACTTAAAAATGAAAGCACTCATTCTCTTTCTCTAAGAAAAACAACACTTTAGCGAATAAACTGCTTTTTCTCTATGGTCTACAGATCTAAGGCAGGATTGCCAAGTCAATTCTTGATATATTTGTGTGGTAATTTTATGTCCAACCTGAATTTGAGCTTGATAACCAAAAGCGGTTTGTAATTTAAGCATGGTTGATGGAAATGATACAGAGTTTCACAACTGACTACAATTGGACATCCATCTTTATATTGAACCCAACCCTTCCCTGTTACTTTGGCCATGGTTTTGTTCTGTGGGTAAAATAGAAAAAATTAATTTATTTTCACATAATGAACTTTGATAAAGACTAGTCCATCTCCAAATTTCCTCTTCTTAAAGTTAAAAATTGCAACTGCTTGCCCTGGCCGGTGTGGCTCAGTTGGTTGGAGATTGTCCTATACACCAAAACGCGGCAGGTTCAATTTCCAGTCAGGGCACATACCCAGGTTGTTGGTTCAACCCCAGATGGGAGGCAACTGATGCATGTTTGTCACATCGATGTTTTTCTCCCTCCTTCTCTCTCTCCCCCCTCTCCCTGTCTCTAAAATCAGTTTTAAAAATGGCAATTGCTTTAATAACGGGACCCATGTCACCTTGATTAGGTATACTCCAGAGTGATAGTGTTTTTTCTCTAAAATAGAGCTCTGAGTAATTCCTCCAAAGTGGTCGGTGTGGTATCTAATAATAAAACCAGAATTGTGGTGTTTTTGGTGATCAGATTATACTAGATGCTATTTAGATTTGAACTTAGTGATATAATTGGATTTGGAAAAGTGAACTTATAGTTTAGCTTTAGTTACAGAAATTTTAAAGTTTGCGTTTTTCCCCCCACAGCTTTTTCTTTTCAACTTCTATCCCTTTGTGCAAAGGTTTCTGCAGCCCCACCAAAGAGGTAAGTCGCACACTCATATGTTTCTTTGGTCATCTAGGTCATCTAGGGGTTAAAATAACCATCCAGAATTTTTTCTTCTGTAATTTGTAAAGATAAAGAGTTAGGAGTGAGATGTGTTGTTTCAGAGAAGGGGAGAGAAACTCATGTTTTCTTTCCAGAATCTTCCCTGGGTTAATTGTTCTGCTCATCAACTTTAAAAAATAATTATGGGTGGTGGGGGTGGAAAGACGAATGAATTGGTTTCTCAAAGCAAGTCTTTTTTTAAAGTAGTCCTTCATCTGCAGTTTTGCTTTATAGCTTCAGTTACCCGAGGTCCAAAAAAAAATTCAGATGAAAAATTCCAGAAATAAACAGTTCATAAGTTTATATTGCACACCATTTTGAATAGCTCCTTCAAAAGTGTAACATTAACACAATGTAGCCAATTTCTTCCTTGAAACTTAGGGTGGTCACAAGGGAATAGAGTACTCAGATCCTGTATATGTCCAGGTGAAAATAAGAGTTTTAAGGAAAGAGGAAGCAAAATAAGGACAGTCGGGAGTGCTGGGGCAGGTTCTATTTTAGATTATGTGATTAGACATTTTGATAAGGCAGCAGTTGAGTAGGTGCTTGAAGGAAGCAAGGGGGTGAAGTGTTCATGTGGAGTAAGCAGCAGCCTTAGGGCCAGAATGTCCTTGCCATGTTTGCTATAGTTCAGAGAACAGCAGTAAACCCACTATGACCTTTCTAACCTCTTACATTTTTAGAAGTCACAAAGATCCTTCTGTTTGCTGCACAAGCATCTCATCACCTAGTACCCCCAGAGGTGAGAAGTCTTAAACCTTACTTTTGTCTGGTTCTAGTGCATCGCAGTGTTACCATTAAGTATATCATTTGGCTTTTCCCACAGGGATTACTGTCCCTCCCACCCTTATTTATTTATTTATGTATTTATTTTATTTTGAGTAGAAGCGACTTTAACTCTTAGGGAGATATATACAGAAGTTTACTTACAGAAACTGAAAAAAAAATTACTATAGGAAGTAAACTGTTTTGAACAGGTTGTTGAGAATTCTTATTTTAATTGCCAAGGTTTATGATGGGAGGTCAAGAATATGAGTAAGTTTGTCCTTACTTTTGGTTAAATGTGATTACTTTTCAAAGCTGATAATGCCTTTCTTTGATTTAAACGGTATTGGGATTGGATTATCCTGGGTCAAAGCAATTTCTTTAATCCATATTGAAAACTAACCTTAAAGGAGAACAAAATTTAATCTGAAGTTCGCTACAGAGACGAAAACCCGAAGTAGAGTATTTTTATCTGTCCTCCTCAGTCTTAATTCCGTCACACTCCCGAACTGAAGGTGGAATGCTGTTTCCTACTATGAATGATCTGTTGTGCTTCATCTTCAAATATTTGAGTAGGTGCAGATATCTTACCAGCACTCTTCTTTTATTCCCAATTCAGGTCATTCAATCCTTGCTCATGACTGTGGCCAACAATTTTGTTACCGACAAGAACTCTGGGGAAGTCATGACAGTAGGGTATGTAGAATGTGGCTGGAGGCACTGGATGTTTTTAATGTACTCGGTTAGCTTTACATGACCAGGATGGAAGTTTCAGCTGGCAATGTGGCCTCAAAATATACTTTAGTTTTCTCAGGAGGCTTGATATTTTTACTTTATTGGTCAGAATTTTGAGGAGGGAGTCAGATAAAAGATATTTATCTTTCTAATCAACATTTTGTTTTTTTTACTAGCTTCACTTTTTCAAATGAATGATTGTTTGGCGATCAGCATTTTTCTCCTATCTCTACCCTGAATTCATATCTTCCCCTGGAACAAATGATTTATTGTTGAATCACTCTTTAATTCCTAGACAGTTCAGTAGCCCTTTTGATTCATTTAAAAATGCTTAATGAGTGTGAGTACTGGTTTAACAATTATCTGATCTGTCCTGATAACTAAGCAGTATGTTGAGAGCTACTTTTTATGGACTTATTGCTAGGATAACAGCTCTAAAGATCTTTAGCTTTTATTTGACCTAGTCCCGTTTACCCTTAGAGTTAGGGAGTGAATGCTACCATTATTTACTTTGTAAAGAAGATACTATTTCCTATACCACTGGTAGGGGAAATGGTAGTAAGCTCTCTGGAACAAAGCCCTCTAAGGCTGCCCACTCTCACATTCTCTCCTGTGTTGCAGTTTTAGAGACCTAAGCTCTATAAAACCCAACTTCTTCTATCCCTTTTTAGTCTTTTTAGGACACCTTCTTAAATTGAACCATATGAAATTGCTTTTTGGGTTCTTTTAAATGTTTTTTCCTTTTCTAGAATTAATGCTATAAAGGAGATAACAGCTCGATGTCCTCTAGCCATGACTGAAGAACTTCTCCAAGACCTGGCTCAGTATAAAACACACAAAGATAAGAGTAAGTTGCATGTTAGTCTCTGTAGACCAAAGAATATAGGATGATTCATTTTTATCTCAAAAGACACTTAGCTCTGGAGTTTCTAAATTAAAGGTATTATTTTACAGATGTAATGATGTCTGCTAGAACTTTGATTCAGCTCTTCCGAACACTGAATCCTCAGATGTTACAGAAGAAATTCCGGGTAGGTGAAGCGTGCATATGTTGATCTAAAGGTATGGTCTCAGAAGGTGAGAGTGATCCTACAGTTTGAGTTTAAGTGTTTGTGAGGCTTACATTATGAGTATTGGTGATATGCCTGGTTTATTCTTTAAACTCAGAATACAATTGATTGAATACCATTGCCTTAAATATTTGATGACAACTGAGTCTTATAGATCAGTCAGGCTGTTTAATCATTAATCGATTGGAATCCCAAAGATTAATCAGTAGCTGATGCCAGTATTGAATGGGCAATCCCCAGACAGATACCACCTCTTTGGAGTTGCAAGGGAAGAGAGATGGGTGTATGTGACAGAAAAAGAGATGGTGATCTCAAGACTTAAGAATCAGAACGGAGCCCTGGCCAGTGTTGCTAAGTGGTTAGAGCATAGGCCTGCACACGAAGGGTCTCGGGTCTGATTCTGGTCAAGGTTGTGGACCTGGGTTGCAGGTTTGATCCTGTCCCCGGTCAGGGTATATTCAGGAGGCAACCAATCAATCTATGTCTCTCTTTTTTTTTTTAATTAAATCTTTATTGTTCAGATTATTACAGGTGTTCCTCTTTTTTTCCCCCCATAGCTCTCCTCCACCCAGTTCCCACCCCACCCTCTACCCTTACCCCTCCCACTGTCCTTATCCATAGGTGTACGATTTTTGTCCAGTCTCTTCTTGCACCCTCACACCCCTTTCCCCCCAAGAATTGTCAGTCCACTCTCTTTCCATGCCCCTGGTTCTATTATATTCACCAGTTTACTCTGTTCATCAGATTTTTTATTCACTTGATTTTTAGATTGACTTGTTGATAGATATGTATTTGCTGTTCATAATTTTTATCTTTACCTTTTTCTTTTTCCTCTTCTTAAAGAATACCTTTCAGCATTTCATATAATGCTGGTTTGGTGGTGATGAACTCCTTTAGCTTTTCCTTATCTGTGAAGCTCTTTATCTGACCTTCAATTCTGAATGATAGCTTTGCTGGATAAAGTAATCTTGGTTGTAGGTTCTTGGCATTCATCACTTTGAATATTTCTTGCCACTCCCTTCTGGCCTGCAAAGTTTCTATTGAGAAATCAGCTGACAGTCGTATGGGTACTCCCTTATAGGTAACTGACTTTCTTTCTCTTGCTGCTTTTAAGATTCTCTCTTTGTCTTTTGCTCTTGGCATTTTAATTATGATGTGTCTTGGTGTGGTCCTCTTTGGATTCCTTTTGTTTGGGGTTCTCTGCGCTTCCTGGACTTGGAAGTCTATTTCTTTCACCAGGTAGGGGAAGTTCTCTGTCATTATTTCTTCAAATAGGTTTTCAATATCTTGCTCTCTCTCTTCTTCTGGCACCCCTATAATTCGGATGTTTGTACGCTTGAAGCTGTCCCAGAGGCTCCTTACACTATCTTCATATTTTTGGATTCTTTTTTCTTTTTGCTTTTCCAGTTGGGTATTTTTTGTTTCTTCGTATTTCAAATCTTTGACTTGATTTCAATCTATGTCTCTTTCTCACATCGATGTCTCTCTCCCCATCTCTCACTCTTTCTCAACAACAAAAAAGGAATCCTAATGGATATTCTCTAATAACTTCCAGTTTCCTGATCCGGATCAGAAGAGACCGGGAAAATAGTGGACAGAGTTCTCACTGGGAAATTTACATTGACCCAAGGCGTATATGGATTGATCTTTGTCATTTGATTACTTCATTTTTTGTGATTCTCCTCTCTAAATTCATAATCCTAGGAAATCCTTTTCATGAATAATGATTTACAATCTAAGAACCATATTAAAAACAATTTCCTTTCCTTTAGGGTAAGCCTACAGAGGCCTCTGTAGAAGCAAGAGTACAAGAATATGGAGAACTAGATGCTAAAGATTACATCCCAGGAGCAGAAATTCTAGAAATTGAAAAAGGAGAAGAGAATGCGGAAAACGATGAAGGTTCATTTTTATTTCACCATTATTTGGGACATAGTCACTCCTATATCTGTATTGACCTTGAAATCTTTACGCTATTGAACATTCAGCAGTGAGTTTATGCCAGGCACTGTTACAAGCCTTGGGGATCAAATGGGCATGGTTCCTGCTATTAGAGAACTTACATTCAAGTGTCACTGTCTTTTCATGTTCTTCAGGGTGGCTGCACCTTACCAATGGTATGCTGGTCACTTGGGAAAGATAATGGTTTTTTGTTTGTTGCCTGGAAAAAAAAATGATGAGGTATTTACTAGTCCTTAGCAACCTTCCAAAATTCTCCTGTTGAAAAAGGCTTGTTGAATTTGTTGAAGAATGCTTGAGGATCTCCATTCTGACTTTCTTATATTGGTTGCTAAAGTCCTGTCTTTTTCCTGTTCATTCATTCATGATTTCAGCAAAGCCTTTTTAAGCATTAGCTGTGGGCTGGCCACTCTCAATACAAAGATGAATGATATGGTTCCTGCCCTGCAGGCATGGAAAAAAGCTGAGAATAAAGTGATACTAGGATTTATAATTGGAGTGAGGCATAAGGGCAGGAGAGAGGTCAGGTCAACCTCCAAGGTTCAAAAAAGGCCTCAAGGAGATGGTAACCCATAAGCTGTATTTTGAATTATAAGTGAGGAATGGTAGAACAATGGAGACTTTCCAGGCAAACTGTGAGCAAAGTCCTAAAGGATTTGGGCAACTTACAGTGCAGAATATAAAGTAGACAATAGTCAAATAGTAGACTAGAGTCTGAGTTGGGCCTTATCATGACTGGTTGTGTATATGCCATACCAAAGAGCTGGGACACTATTATATAGAACACTAGAAGCCCGGTGCACGTATTTGTGCACTAGTGGGGTCCCTTGGCCTGGCCTCCGGGATCGGGCTAAAACCAGCTCTCTGATATCCCCCGAGAGGTCCCAGATTGCGAGAGGGCACAGCTAGGCTCTGGGACCCCACCGGTGCATGATTGGGGCCAGGGAGGGACATGGGAGGTTGGCCAGCCAGGGAGGAACCATGGGAGGACTCCGGGGCATGGCTAGCCCGTCTCAGTCCCGATTGGCTGGACCCCAGCAGCAAGCTAACCTACCAGTCAGAGTGTCTACCCCCTGGTGGTCAGTGCATGTCATAGCAAGCAGTTGAGCGTCCTTAGATATCATTAGCATATTATACTTTGGTTGAATGGACGTCCGGGCACTTAGCATATTAGGCTTTTATTATATAGGATGAGGGACCACTGAGATTGTAAGTAGCTGATTTTGAAAGCGTACTATGGTGGCTCCATTAAGAACACTAGTACTCCTTTATTGTGGTGTCTGCAAGGTGTTTTTTGTTTGTTTTTAATTGATTTTCTAGAGCAAAAGGAAGGGAAAGGGAGATAGAAACACGTTGATAGGCTGCCTCCTGCATGCACCCTACTGGGGATCTGGATCACAACCTGGCATGGTCCCTGACTGGGAAACCAGTGACCTTTTGGTGCACAGGATGATGCCAAACCAACTGAGCCACACTAGCCAGGGCTGCAAGGTTTTTTAACATCCAAAATCTTCTACCTCAGTTCTCTGAATGACTGTTCTAACTAGTTTCTAAAAACATTTCTTAATGTGCTTAGAAGAGTTGGGTGCTTCCTTTGTAGCCAAGATTACTGTACTGTACAAGTGCAGTTTTGATGTACATGGTTTGGTGGGAAGAACGTGGTCTCTCGAGTCAAACATGATTTTCAGAATTTCAGTGTAGGCTGCATTTTCTGGCTGGCCTGGAACAGGTGCCTTAACGCAATATCCTGTTCCTCTTCTATTGAATCTTGAGGGTTAGAGAAAGTGTAAGAATTGGGCCGAGGGTAGATACTTGGTCAGTGTTTAATTCCCATTCCTACAATGAATTAAATTGATGTGGCTTATTTAACAATAAATACTGATCAATCCTTGGTTTGTAGAGCATCTATTTGAGGTTCATAACCTTACTTTCACTAGATTTATCTCCACTTGCCATGAGTACTCAGCACAAAGCGATAAACTACCCGTTCTCTCTCACACAGACGGGTGGGAGAGTGCCAGTCTCAGTGAGGAGTCAGATGACAATGGGGAGTGGGTTGACGTGCACCACTCTTCTGATGAAGAACAGCAAGAAATCGTAAGTTTCAACATATCCTTCTATCAGTGCATCACTCCAGTGTTCATTAAGGCTTAATTCATGCTGAGCCTTGCTGGGGGACTGAGCTCTCACCTGAGCTTGTAGCCTTGAAAGCCTTTGTTGTGTCCTTAAAGGCTAAGAAGCTGAGCAGCATGCCTGCGGAGGAGCGGATAGCCAAAGCTGCAGCCGTTAGCACCAGCCGAGTTTTAACTCAGGAAGACTTCCAGAAAATCCGCCTGGCCCAGATGAGGAAGGAACTCGACGCTGCCCCCGGGAAAGCCCAGAAGAGGAAATATATCGAAATAGACAGTGATGAAGATTCCAGGTACAGCAGCACATGCCGTAGGTCTTTAGGCAGCTCCCATGGTAATGAAAGTATTAGAGAGAGGAATTCCACTCTTGTTTCATGTTACATTTTTTCCTTCATCTCAGGGGCGAGTTGCTTTCTCTTCGGGACATTGAACGCCTTCATAAAAAGCCAAAGTCTGACAAGGAGACAAGACTAGCAACTGCAATGGTGAGTGAGGCATACTGTTTCCTAGTCCTGTAAACAGAAAACAAAGAAATGAAACATGACCCAGAACTTGTATAGGCACAGAATGGTAGTATTTTACTTTAATGTTTTGACTAAAGCTGTACTGAACATAGAATAAAATGCACAGGTATGAGGCGTTCAGTTAGATGAGCTTAACAACTAGGCAGCCATGTAACTACCATCCAAAACATGTTGTAGATAACAGGAAGCACCATTACATGTTCATGGGATCAGGGAGGCTCAGAACACTACCAGAGCTGATAGAAAAGCAGGGGAGTGTTTGCGGTCATTAAGGAAAAGGCACACAGTTGGAGTCTGCCTCTGGCAAGTACGGTGTGATTGCACCCCGCCGACATTTCCACCTTTATTTTCTGTGCCTTTGCTTGTCTTGGGCATCAGGCCATCCTGGCTCCACATTACCCTCTGCATTCCGTTTGTACTAAAATCTGTTCAGATAAGTTAAACCCGTGTTCTTTCTCCACACCTTTCCATGTGCTATTATTCCTGTTTCCTGAAATGCTCTACCCCTTTCTCTCCTTTCCCCTTACCATGAATGCCTTCATCCTGCAAAAAAAAAGCTCACAGGTCTCCCTTTCTAGGAGGTTCCTCAGACCTCACCAAGTTGAATTATTATGACTTTTTTTTGCCTCCACTTTTTTTCTCTTTTTATTGATTAAGGTTTTACATATGTGTCCTTATCCCCCCATTGCTCCCCCACCCCCCTGCTCATACCCTCACCCCCCTGGTGTCTGTGTCCATTGGTTAGGCATACAGGTCCTTTGGTTGATCTCTCCCCCTTACCCCCACCCTCCCCTACCTTCCCTCTGAGGTTTGAGCATCTGATCAATGCTTCTCTGTCTCTGTTTTTGTTCATCGGTTTACATTGTTCAATTATGACCTTTTTTTCCCACTGAGCTCCTTGCCCCATTACAGTTGATCACGGTCCATTTCCCCTGGACTGAGTCCTGGGGAGCAAGGACTGTGTTCCATTCATCTTTGTGTCCTTGGCATCCAGTAGAGCACCTGGCAAAGAAGAGATGTGTATATTGATTAGGTAACTCATGAAATGTTTTTTGTGTGTGTGCTGACAGGCTGGAAAGACAGACCGAAAAGAATTTATGAGGAAGAAAACCAAAATGAATCCATTTTCCAGTTCCACAAATAAAGAGAAGAAAAAACAGAAGAACTTCATGATGATGCGGTATAGCCATAATGTCCGCTCAAAAAATAAGCGTTCCTTCCGAGAAAAGCAGGTGAGTTCATCTTGAAGCTTGGGATTGTCATTCTAAGACACCTTTACTTTTGGGATGGACTTGTGCCTCTAAAGACCTTGCATTGTGTGTGTCTTAGGATTAATGGGAGTATTATTGGAGAGGTGGAAGATAGGGTGTGTCAGTCCTAGACCTGACTTGGTTGGGACTCATCTGTCCAGAGGGGAGTCTGTTTTTCTCCTCTAAGTTAAAGGGTGCAGTTCATTCTCTTGCTAAAATTCTCTGACATTTATGTGAACTATAGTATAAAAATTGAGTAAGAATTTTTGAGTGCTTATTATATGTCTGGTACTTTTTTAGAAGCAATAATTATATGTGGTAATAGCTCAGAAACAGTTTTAGTGAAGCACACAAACAAAATGGTTCCCCAATGGTATGTGCCCTTTTGCACAGCCTTTATGCTTACAGGCCTTTGGGATTACATTTTATCTATTTTTGATCTTTCGTGGTTAGTTTTTTTCAGTAATTCATTGTAGTAAAACAAATTTATATTTTAATGTCTTTTTCTACTGGGGGTATACCAGAGTGTATCAAACTATTCTGAAGAATCTCCAGGGTATCCGGTCAAGGGTAAACTGGTCTCACATTCTGAACCAGTGTTCCAAAATGCTCAGCCTGAATGCAATGGCCAGCTCTCCAGGGCAGTGTTCTGTCTGGTAACCAAGGCAGTATTAACTTAATTGAGGAACCATTTAAAGTCTACTGTCTATTTACTTAATCTTCCTGGTTCTAAACTGTGTTATATAAATAGTAAAGTGACAGTATTTTTAATAGAAGTTGTTGAAATTGAGGTAAAAGGAAAGCTGCCATTTAATATTTAAAATTTCCCAGTTCAATTTAAATTCATAGTTGAATTTATTAATTCCATTAGTTTATCCTTCACCTGCCCTTTGTAAGAGTTTAGGGTTGAGGAAATAGTAATAGTTTATAGGCCTTGCTTCATTACGAGGTTTTCGTGGCTTTGTTACATTTTAGCTACTTCCTCTCAATTTTAGCATGCCTTTTTTGGCTTGATACAGAAGCTTGGCCTTGTTCCTTGTCAGCATGTTTGTTTAATCAGCATACAGCAATATGAGCAGGAACTGTGATTAAACCAATTTTACAGATGAGAAAATAATTCATAAATAGATGAGTCTGAGAAATACCTTCTTAGCCATGGAAATTAGGTTAAAATGAACTTGATTTTTTTTTCTGCCTCAAGTGTGCTAGCTATTCTGCCTAACAAAGAAATACCAACACATAGATAAGAGCTAAAGGCAAAGAGCCAATAACTTAAAATCATAAAATTTAAAAACTTAAAACATTTAGATATAGAGCCAGGCAGCTTCCTCTTCTCCCTCCCCCCAAATGAACACGTGTCCTTTAAAATTCAAAAACTACAGATCTTTAAAAGTTTCTAGGAATCCAAGAGTAATACTTGGGAATTAATGGGATAGTATTCATTACACACTTAAGATGTGTACATTGACCTTGGTTGTCTTTTTTAAACTTTGGGTTTATTCTTAATGCTCCATTTCTGCATTCTGTAGCTGCTCCTGTTTTGAGCTTTTGTCCCATGGGTTGGAAACAGTATTCAAGAGCTTTGCCTATTTCCTAGCAGTAAGGAGGCCCTAGCCTGGTTACAGATCTGATCTGTTATGGAATATTTCACTATTTGTAGTTTTGGGGGATGACTTACTGACTTAGTGATTCCATTTTGGTACACTTTCATATAACCACATTAGTATAATTGGGTATCCAAGACTTACCATGTTTAGTTGTCTTTTTCTTATCTTCCAGTTGGCACTACGAGATGCACTTTTGAAAAAGAGAAAAAGAATGAAGTAACTTGGACAAGCAAGTTTAGCACTCCAAAGAGAATGCTCAATTTGTGTCATTACTCTGAAAATTAATAAACTGAGAATGTTTACATTAAAAAGTCCAGAAACACTATACTGTGAAAACCAAAGTAAATTTGGTAGCATTTTGGTGTTTTAATTTTGGAGGTGGATAATGGTGGGAATATTTGAAATGTAAACAGTCGTGATGTTGTAAAATCATTTTCATTTAGCAGTCATGTGAGAATAAACTCTTCAGTGCCTATTATCACTATCGATGTAAAAATGACCATAATCCCTCATTAAAGGCATCCACAGCCTATTTGGAGGATGCGGGGGACAGACGTGTATATATGTGTATCTGTGCAGTGTAAATAGTTCTCTGGTAGAGATAGGTCCATCTTCCTGTGGGGTCATGGAGAGCTTGTAGACGAGCTCTGCAGGGGGCGGGGTTACATATTCTCTTCAAATGAAACAGGACAATGTTACAAGAGTAAGAGGTTCTTACTTGTAAATAGGCTTACCTGCTGAAAACAGGTCCCTGCTGTACAGATTTTGGGTAGACTATTTAGCTCTTTTAGTCCATCCAAAAGATTTAAATATTTTTTGAATGCCAGGTTAAAACCTTGCTTTTTATATTGCCTTAAGTATAAATAGTAATCTTGGAGTGTCTTTATCATTTGGGCTGCTCACGTCCCCATAGAGAAAAAGAAAATCAAATTAGTTTCCTTAGCCTTTTTCACCTTTAATATTTTCAGCCTTGTGTCCAAAGAAAGGTTTCTAATATCAAATAGGTCTTCTTGTGTGTTGAGCGGCTGCATTGGTCTCCCTTCCCTACGTGTGCTTGGGTAGGTTTCAGGGGGCATGAAAGCAGGTCAGTCTCTCTGTTTGCAAGTTGTTGCATTTGGAAAGTTTGTTGCCTTTTACCTCAGATTTCTTAGATAATATTGTAGATGATAAAATTACTCTATATTGCTTTCAAGTAAAAAGCAATTTTCTGCTTACTCGGAATTAGAAAGCAGCTTCTAAAACTAATTTTCTCCTTCCCTTTCAATATCTTCTGTTCACTTTCTAAGTTCAACTTGAGTTTTATTTGAAGGAAACTGTGTGACTTTCCCCAAAATACTGGGGATTAGTTGTAAAGACCTTGAGGTTTAATGACTCAGTTGCACTGGCCTGGTGAAGAGAGCTCTCAGAGTCAACCTTGGCAACTTCAGTATTTCACAGAATGTGCCCCATGCAAATTTGAATGGTTCAGACTAGAAACTGCTCTCTTTGCACATTTGAACTGTCTCGTGTATCTAGCTTGAGAGAGGGGTAAATAAAATCAAAATGACATAGCAGCCAGGATCCACAGCTTTGCTGCCTGAATTGTGATGGTACCTGAAAATTTCATCCTTTCGCTAGACTTTCACACCCACCTAGGTGCCGAGACACCAAAGTCCATGTGTTCTGATTTCTGTTCTAATGTGGCTTCACCCTGCTCTTAACTGAAATTTATATGCAAGATAGAAAACTAGCTGGTTTACAAGGGTGCAGTCTTAACTCTCTTTTATTTCTTCAATCCCATAGTATCTTATCTTGCTATGGTCCCTTTTATTATTTTATAAATCTCAAGAATATTTTATGTTTGTTTACTATAAATTTGAAGATTAGGCCCTCACAAGGGTGGCTGCTGCCAGCAAAGGCAGAGTAGCCTTTCAGGGTGACTTTTACCTTGAAGAAGCCACCAGGGTCTCTGTTTCAGCTTTTCAGACTCACTTTTTTGTCCGCACTGGGAATGGATCCAATTCTGGGATGAACTCATATTGTCCAAGCTCATATATAGTTACATAAAGCGATGTATAAATCTGAAATGGTAATGTATTATGTATGTGATCTTAGCAAATTCCATCGGAAAACAAGCGCCACAAAAGGCAGAGGCTGTTCCCTGCTCTATCCCCAGGCTCAGTAAATATTTGAAACATGACCTACCTCATTGATTGTTTTGAGGTTCTCAGAACTAATAGCTATAAGAACTTAGCATGGTATTTGCCACAAAGTATGCATTCAGTAAACTTCTCATCAAAGGTTAGATATCGATTAAGTTTTTATCTTTTGCTTAATTTACTCTTGAAATGACAATTGCAGTATTTATTTTATCCCTCATTCATTTTGGGGGGAACTAGTTTGAAATACAAAGATATATATTGAATGCTCACTGTATGCAAAGCAGCCTGCTAGATGCTGGGTGGATTGCAAACACAATGTTTGTGTCATACAGAAACTTTGAAACCCATGAAGGAAATAGACTTTAAAAATAACTATGTAATACAGAGCCACTTACAGAGCTATCAAAAAAGGCACATAGCTTAGGGCAGGGCATCCTGACGAAGGGGCAGTTCAGCTGGCAGGAGGGTTTGCTGACAAACATGCTTAGGATGAACAGGGCAGCAGTAGGAAATGGATTCTTGAATCATCAAAGAAAAAGTTGGGATTTAAAAGTTGTTACAACTTTTTAAAGGTTATTGTTAATTAAATTTTGTTTTTGTTACTTCATATTCTAATTCTTTGAAAATTTATAATGTATGTAGAGTGTTGTATGGCAGCTCTGTATTAACCAGAATGTTTAATCAGTTGGAATGCTCTGTTCTTCAAACTGTATTAAAACTGTTTTAAAACTATTTTAAACACATTAAACCTGTTATACCAAGTGACATCCTTTCATTGTATAAAAAATAAAACTAAAAATTAACTATTGCTGCCCTGACCGGTTTGGCTCAGTGGATAGAGCGTCAGCCTACGGAGTAAAAGGTCCCCGGTTCAATGCCGGTCAAGGGCATGTACCTTGGTTGCGGGCACATGCCCAGTAGGGAGTGTGCAAGAAGCAGCTGATCGATGTTTCTCTGATTGATGTTTCTGACTCGCTATCCCTCTCCCTTCCTCTCTGTAAAAAATCAATAAAATATATTTTTTTAAAAATTAACTATTGCTTATTTTTAGAATGTATAAAGAGATTTTTAAAAGATATTGAATTGGAATAGGAAGGTAAATTGCTGACATGGATCTTTTTCTCTTATGCAGTTTTTGGTCTGTACATGTTTAAAATGAAAGAAGAATGGAAAGCATAGGTCATTCTGTACTATTTAATACCATATATATCAGGGCACTCCTATGTGATCATTTTATTTTCTCCTGCAAATTCTGCTTTCATTTATTTGTCAATTTGATCTCAATATGGAAATGGTTAAACTATGATTTATCCACGTGGTGGAATATTATGTAGCCTTTAATACAATAGGAAATGCTTATAAATGAAATGAACAAAACACAAAGTATTTATAGTATAATCCAATTACACATGAGCGAATAGGGACTAATAAAAGCCCAAGAAACATGCCAAATATTAAACATGGTTTTCTTTGATGTTGGTTGGAATCATGTGAGGGGTTTTTTCTTTCTACTTTACTTTCTGAATCTTTTACAGCATACATGTTTTTACTTACGTCGTTGTATGAGAAACAACTTTATTTGAGGCCAGAGAATAAAGTTGCATTAAGACACTCCTGTGGATTTTTTTTTTTTTTTTTTTTTTTTGACCATTTGGAGGGGAATGTACTTAAACCAAGGCAAGGATTAATGTGCAGATACGCCAAAGGAGTTGTGATCTCCCCTTCTTAGCCACTCTCTCCTCTTGTTTACTGACAGGGTACTAGATGGGACCCTTTTTCTCTACCCAGCAATCCTCAATGTTAGCTAAAGTGCTATCCTATATAATAAAAGCCTAATATGCAAATTGAACAGCAGAATGACTGGTCGATATGTGCACTGACCACCAGGGGGCAGACACTTAATGCAGGAGCTACCCACAGGCCCCAGACCAGCCAAGGAGGGTGCCAGCGAAAGGCCCCCCCCTCCCAATAATCCTGCCAGTCGCCCCACAGAGGGGGGTGACGGGTGGCAGTGGGGGGGTGGGGCCAGCGAGCGGGTGGTGCCAGGCCAGCCAAGGTGGGTGCCAGCAGGGGCCCCGGTCACCCCACAAATGGGCCCTGATTGCCTGCCAGGCCTAGGGACTCTACCTGTGCACGAATTTTGTGCACTGGGCCTCTAGTGTTAGTATAATTCTTAGGGAAAATAATTTGTAGTATGTGCAAAGACCTAAAAAATAGTCATAACCGTTGTCTCAAACTACATCTGAAAATCTAATCTAAGAAAATGGTCCGAAATATGGCAAGAGATGTGTTTGGGGCTGTTCTGCTGCAAGTAACTGAATACACATCTAAAAATAGTATAACCAAATATTGGAGAATCAATGAGAAGTCTGGAGGTAGACAGCTGCTGGTCTGAGCTGTCATGCCCTCAGGATCTTGGGCTCTGCTTTGTCATTCTTAGTGTGTTGAAGCCAAACTCTGGATTCAAATGCTGACTGACATAGCTGTATGACCACATTTTAATCAACATTTCTGTGCTGCAGTTTCCCTATCTGTAAAAATGGAGATAATGATAATACTTTTACCTTCATAGATATTTCTTCTGTGTTTAAGGCAACAAGAAAGGGCGTTCTTAAGATATATTCTCTTAAGTGGAATCACTGGGTCATAAGGCATTTTTAATTTTTGAAGAATCTCCATACTCTTCCACAGTGGCTGCACCAGTCTACAATTTAACAATTTTATAAATATAGTATGCATATGAAAATAGTTGCTGGGTTTGTGTGGTAATACTATAGCTGATTAGGTTTTCTCTTTCTGTACGTATTAAGCATGATTAACAGTTCTCCAGAGAAACAGGACCAGTAGGAGGGAGACAGAGAAATAGATGTAAAATAGGAATTGACTCATGAGATTATGGAGGCTGAGGAATCCCATGATCTGCTATCACAAGCTGGAGAACCAGGAAAAGTGGTGGTGCCATTCAGTCTGAGCTTGAAGGCCCGAGAACCAGGACTGCCAACGGCCCAGGCAAGAGAAGATGAATGTCCCAGCTCAAGTTCAAAGAGCATATTTGCCCTTCTGCTGCCTTTTCTGTTCAGGCCCTCAAAGGGTTGGATGATGCCCACTGCATTAGTGAGAGTGAGCTTCCTTACTCAGTCTGTCCAAATTCTCTTTTGGAAAGTCCCTCACACACACATTGGAGGCTGAGATAGCCCGTGATCTGCTGTCACAAGCAGGTCCTTTAGCTGGGCATTTCTTAGCCCTGTCACTCTGACACATAAAATTAACCATCATAAAACATTTTGTAATGTTGCTGTAAAACATTTATAATAACATTTTAAAAAAATAATCTAAAACATTACTTCTCCTTCCATTCTTAGCAAGATCCAATTTTGGAGTACCTGCTATGCCTAATACCTAAGTTAACATCAGATCCAGGGATACTTTAAAAGGAAATTTGGCCCTAACTGGTTTGGCTCGGTGGATAGAGTGTCAGCCTGCGGACTGAAGGGTCCCAGGTTCGATTCCAGCCAAGGGCATGTACCTTGGTTGTGGGCACATCCCCAGTAGAGGGTGTGCAGGAGGCAGCTGATCGATGTTTTTCATCCATGTTTCTAACTCTCTATCCCTCTCCCTTCCTCTCTGTAAAAAGTCAATAAAATATATTTTTACAAAAAGGAAATTTGACCAAGTGGCAAGGTAAATTGTGGACAAAATGGGAACCTGATTCTAGAAAATGTTACAAAAGAGGAAGTTTAAAATAATTACATGGAAACTAAGAATAAATTGTATTTCACAACTTCTTGCTTTAAGGATACTTGAATCTTTCCCTTTTGAAAAATTTTTATAAACATTTTACCATTTAATTGTGATTCAGAAAAATATAGAATATAAACATCAATCTCCCAGATTTATTCAATTTTAAGTTTTACCATAGTCATTTTTAAAGAAACAGAACATTAAGAGTACTATAACTAACACCCCACTCAGCCATTTTTCCTCCTTTCTCAGGACTAACCACTGTCTTCTCCATGCCTGTTATTCCTTTAGTTATATTTTACTATATTTGTGCATGTATTTGTATGTGTATGTATATAGCAGACAGTATCATTTATTATCTTTTAAAATTTAACAAATAAAATTGTTTATATTATTTTGCTATGTAACAACATTAGATTCTTTCATTTTAACTGTTGTAAAGTTTTCCATCTATTCATTACCCTACTGCAGAGCAGTTAGATTGTGTCCACCTTTTCACTATTTAAAAAGTCTTGCCCCATAATGTCTTTGTAAATATCTCCTTGGGCATATGTCTTAGAGTCTTTTTTAAAAAAATTTTTTAATCCTTACCAGAGGATATGCTTATTGATTTTAGAGAGAGGAGAAGGGAGAAAGGGAGAGAGAAACATTGATGTGAGAGAGAACATCTATCGGTTGACTTCTGTATGTGCCCCAACCAGGGATTGAACCCACAACCTAGGTGTGTGCCCAGACTGAGAATCAAACCCACAACCTTTTGGTATACAGGATGACACTCCAACCAACTGAGCTACACCGGCCAGGGTTAGAATCTTTTCTTTATCCAGTTTACATAGAAACCTAGAAATGGATTCTGGGTTGTAGGGTCCATGATTCTCCAACTTCCCTAGGTAATACTAAAATGCACATTCCTTCCAACAACTCATGAGTTCTTATTTTAGCACATCCTTGTCAACACTTGGTGTTATTAGACTCTAAAACTCTAGACAATCTGTTGTTGATGAAATGGTATCATTGTTTTAAGATGGATTTTAGTGATTAACAGCGAGGTTGAGATTGCTTCACATGGATTTTTACTATTTGATTTCCCTGTTTTTATATCCACTTGATTTTCTTTTTTCTTATTGATTCATAGGGGTTTTCATATATTCTGGATACGAATTCTTTATCAATTACTTATATTGCAAGTATCTCCACAGACAGGAAATGCCATCTTTGTGATAAACTAAGTTCCCATGTATACTTTGGATCTGGGAATTTTCAAAACAAGTTCTAGATCCTTTAAAAATATAGACGT
Source organism: Myotis yumanensis (assembly GCF_028538775.1). Taxonomy (NCBI): domain Eukaryota; kingdom Metazoa; phylum Chordata; class Mammalia; order Chiroptera; family Vespertilionidae; genus Myotis; species Myotis yumanensis. The sequence goes on from NW_027223752.1 coordinate 192,059,335, forward strand.
TTTTAACAGCAGTTTTAAGTTCACAGCAAAATTGAGCATAATGTAGAGAGTTCCCATATACAACACCCCCTGCTCCCCCCACTTCTGTATAGCCTCCCCTATTATCAATATCTCCTACCAGAATGTTACATTTGTTACAATTGATAAACCTACATTGACACATTATCACCCAAAGTCCATAATTTACATTGGGGTTCATTCTTGGTGCTGTACATTCCCTGGGTTTGGACAAATGTATAATGACATGTATCTACCATTGTAGTATCATCCAGGGAGTTTCACTGCCCTAAACATCCACTTTACTCTGCCCATTTCCCTCTCTTCCTCCTGACAAGTTCTGATCTTTTTACTTTATAGAAAGTTTTGCCTTTTCCAGAATGTCATGGAGTTGGAATCATTCAGTAGGTAGCCTTTTCAGATTGGCTCCTTTCACTTAGAAATAAGCATTTAAGTTTCCTTCATGTGTTTTCATGGTGGGACCACTCATTTCTTTTTAATGCTGAATTATATCCCATTGTCTGGACAAAATCACCAAACTCATTTCTCAAAAGGTATCCCCAACGTTAAGCGGTGCATGATTGTATGAGTAAGAAGACTCGTTCCTCTCTGGCTCTTGGTAGAGGTCTCAGTTCCTCACATTAGGAACTTTTTCATAGGACTTCTTTAGTGTGGCTTCCTTCAGGGTGAGCCACCCAGGAGCGAGTGCAAGGAGGAAGCTGCAATGTCTTTTGTGACCTCGTATTGGAAGTCAGACATCACCACCTCGGCTTTAGTCTATTGATTCATTACAAGCAAGTCACTAAGTGTAGCCCATAGTTAGGAGTGGTGGTGTTTCTTAACTACCGCACTGCTTTTAAACTGAACAGAATGAGATGCCAGGTATAAAAAAGCTGTCCTATTCCATGTTTCTGATACAATCAGCTACCTTCTTTCATTCCCCACAGAAGCATTTTTTAAACTGTAGGCTCTGGTGCATAGATAAGCCATGAGCAATGCCCAGCATCTCTGAAATTTGCACAGCACAGAAACAGCAGAAAGGAGAAGGCTCAGAGTTTTGCAATTCCAGATCTCCCTTTTTTTTTTTTTTTCGAATTAAAGAGTCACATTTATTGCAATCCGGGACTATGAGGGGCCATTCCTCAAATCTCATAGTGATAAGATGGTGGCAAAACCAGACTTATATAGGCAAAGATCACAAAGGTATTGATTACATCTCAAGGTTTTGAATGAGGAACCCGGTTTGCAAAAAAGCAGTTTACAGAAGCAGCATGTTAATTGTCAGAAACACATTATCTAGAGCCCTCGGGTCTGGAATGAGGAACCTGCATTAAACTTAGGCATGTTATCTAAATTACAGTTTGGGGTCTCTGGAACACTGAGTCAACAAGGATACATTAACTGGAGCCCTCTGACCTTGGGATAACTGTGCTGTCCTTCCCAGGTAAAGGAAAATGTGCTTTCTAAGACCAGTATGACCACAACCCATGGGACATTCACATAATCAATAGGCCAGATCTCCCTTTTAATCTTTGTTTTAAATTGTCCTATATCATATCTATAAATTTTAAAATAGATATATTTTATTGATTTCAGAGAGGAAGGGAGAGGGATAGAGACATAGAAATATCAATGATGAGAGAGAATCATCGATCAGCATAATTGATCAGCTGCCTTCTGCAAGTCCTCTACAGGGGTTCGAGCCCACAACTAGGACATGTGCTCTGACCTGGAATCAAACCGTGGCCTCCTGATTCATAGGTTCATGCTCAATTACTGGGCCACACCAGTCAAGGCCATATCTATAACTTTTTAATAGTAGAGGAGTAGATTATATAAAACTAGAGGCCTGGTGCACAAAATTCACACACGGGTGGGGTCCTTAAGGAGTACGCGCAATTCACGTGAGCCGACTTAACTCGTTTCCCGCACTCCAAGTGTTAAGCATGGCCGACAATCAGGGCCATTTGGGGCCTTCCTGCCAGATTGGGGGAGGGACTGCAGGAGGTTGTCTGGCTACTGAAGGTTGGTTGTGGGAGCACACTGACCACCTGGGGGCAGCTCTGCATTGAGCATCTGCCCCCTGGTGGTCAGTGTGCATCATAGTGATTGGTCATTCCGGCATTCTGGTCACTTAGGCTTTTATAGATATAGATTATATTTAGCTCAGCCCAATTGTGAATAACACTTTCTTTTTTATTATGCTGTAGATTTGTTCACTCAATGCATTTTAACATGGGTTGTTTTCAAAATCTTGTATTTATTTTTAATTTTTATTTAAAATTAAAGTCTGGCAGTGATTGGAAGTCTTTTTTTTTTTTTTTTTTCAATGCAAGCACACTTCTTTGAACTCAGCTAATCTGCTCCCTTAGTGATTCTCTCAATGAAGTTACTCAGGTGCAAATAAACAAATTAAGACCTGGGTCTTGGCTTAGAGTTTAAGCAAAGATTGGGAAGAAGCAGGAACAAAGATGTGAAACTTTAGCCCAGGGACATGCAGGCCATAAAAATAGGAAGAAAATCAGTGGTGATGTGTTCTATTTGACGGGGGAGAAAAACCCTGAAAAAAAATTTTTTTCCTAGTTTTCTCTACACCAGTGGTTCCCAACCTTGGCTGCACATTAGAATCACCTGGGAATCTTTTTAAAATCCTGATTTGTGGGCCTCATCCTCCGGAACTTCTGTTTCTTTGTTACTAATGTTGTGGCTCCATCGCATAACAAAGAAACAGAATTTCCGGAAGGTGAGGCCCAGAAATCAGGATTTTAAAAAGATTCCCAGGTGATTCTACTGTGCAGCCAAGGTTGAGAACCACTGCTCTACACATTTACTCTATTTTACCCACAGATGATCCTGCTAACCATTAAAATTGGCGTGGCTCAGTGGTTATAGAGTCGGCCTGTACACCGAAGGGTCGCGGGTTCGATTATGGTCAGGGAGGTCAAGGGCATGCACCTGGGTTGCAGGTTCGATCCCAGGGGCGTGGCGTGGCCTGCGGGAAACCTTTCACGTGGATATTTCTCTCTCCTCCCCTCCCCTCCCCTCTCCTCCCCTCCCCTCCCCTCCCCACTCCTTTCCACTCTGAAAAATCAGCAGAAAAAATATCCTCGGGTAGGATTTAAGAAAAAAAGCCCCAGCCTTACTAAGTCAGGTGATTTCCCAAGACAAGCTTTCTGTCTCCCAGATACTGGAGGTGCAGACTGGTGAGGACCCTTCAGGCTCAAGACTACGAAGGTGCGTTTGGATTCTGACAGCCTGGCTCCCTGCGCAAAGGCTCCCCAGTGGTGTGACCTTGAGCAAATTACTGAACCACTACAAGCCTCAAATTCCTCACCAGAAAAGCGGGGGTGGGTTGGCAGAACCTGTGTTTGGGCTTATTTTGATGGTGAAATGAGAGAGAGTCGGCAAAAATACTTGGCACATAAACACTGTGGCAACTTTTTAGCTCTTTTTTTTTTAACTGAAAGGAGGGGGGGCCTGTTGAACAGAAAAGGCTCTCCTCCCCCTTATAAAATCCAGATAAACCTTTATAGAATTTAAACGTGAGCAAAAGAGGCGGAGGGAGGGACGGATCCCTTTCTACCAGTTCGGGCTCTCCTGCTGCCCTCCGCTACCGAGAATCATTTCCTCACTCCTCTCGGGCGCAGCGTGCACTCTCCGCACCCACGTGAGTGCGATGGGCGGAAGCGGAGGGGGGAGCAGCCTCCGGCCGCAACTCAGCGCCCCCGCGGGAGGGAGCGCGCGGCGGGACTGGGGGCAGCGGCCGCGGCGGGAGCGACCGACTTCGCTGTTCCGGTCCCGTGTGACCCAGCGAGGCGGGTCGCTCGCGGCTCCGCCTCCAGCCCTCCCGGCTCAGCCTCGGCTCCTCCTCCTCCTCCTCCTTCAGCGCTTCCCCGGGCGCCGGCCGTAACAGCTGCGATCAGGCTGTGGCGGTCCCAGCCCGAGCCATGCACACTGCGCGCCCGGGTGCGCGCCCGGCGCCGGCGCTGCTGCTGCTGCTGCTTTGGGCCGGGCCCGGGGTGCCTGCCGCCGCCGCGCCCCCAGCCCCGCCGCTCTTCAACGTGAGCCTGGACGCGGCGCCCGAGCTGCGCTGGCTGCCGGTGCTGCAGCACTTCGACCTGGACTTCTTGCGCAGCGCGATGGCGCACATCCTCGGGTGAGCGCTGCGCCGGACCGGGTCTGCGGGGACGGGCTGCCTGGCCCGGGTGCGGGGAAGCCCACAGGCGCGTGTTTGAGCCGAAACTCGGCCCCTTCTCTCTCTCTGCCACGGCCTTGCCGCCCCCCACCTCCCCTCGCACCCCGGCCCCTGGAATGCGAAGGGGTTGGCGGGGACCAGAACTGTTTATTTGCTGCTGCTCTAGGCGGCGTCGAGCTCGGGGATGATCCGGCGCGGCTGGTTCGGCTTTCAGGTTCGGTGTCAGCAGCGGCACGCCCGTCCTCGAACATTCCAGGTCGGGGTGGTGCTGGAGATGTTGCCGCGGCCGCTCAGCTACTGAGCCCGGGGACGCAGCCCACTCCCGCCTGGGGGCCCTCCCAGCCCGCCCCTTTGGGGACCGCGCTCGCGCGTCCTCTCTCCGGTGGAAGTTTCCTTTTTCTCTCCTGGAGGCTGCGGATCGGGTGATGCGTAACCCGAACTGTCAGCTCCCTGGGGAAGGGGGGCAACGGCATGGCTCCTAAGAAGGAGAGCCGTAGGTCCCCCCAACTCCACAGACACACACTCGCACCCCTGCAACCTCTGAGCGCAAACACCCTCGTGGCTTTTCTTTTCCAGGGATAAGGTCCCCAAGTGGGTCCACGCAGTGATGCGAGTGGCGGTGGGGGAGCTGGAAGGCTCCCTGCCCCAGCCCTACGCCGATGAGATCCGCGGCATGTGCGACGTCCTGGGCTTCAGCCTGGCGGACTGCATCCTCATCAACCTGGCCTACGAGTCCACCGCGTGAGTGCCCGGCTGGCCAGCGACTCTGGCCACGCGAGTGGGAGCGGACTTGCTTCCAGGGAGACAAAAGCGGGGTGGTGTCTGGGCTGCCCAGAAACCCGCAGCACTTCTCTTTGCTTCTCTGGTTAAATCTGAGCAGCGGGTCATGCCTGGGCTTCCCGCAGGCAAGCGGCTTCTCTGACCTCCACACTGAGCTTTCCCTCTACCTGATGCCCCCTTTCTCCCACCACCAGTCTAGGTGGCACCCCACTTTGGAAACTCTGTGCAACGTGTACTTTCCAAGAAGTTTTTGGAGCTCACCCCACTCTCACCTGGACCCTCTAGTTAACCCGGTGACCCTCGGGCCGCCCTAACACTGATTTGTCCCTGCGGTTCTCCCTCCCCCATGTCTGTCATAGCTGGTGATCCCGATTCCTCTTTCCCCGTCTGCTCCCTCCAGGGCTGGGCCACAGGCCAGCCAATATTTGGTGTGCTGAGCGGGGATGACAAAATGCGGGGCACAGACCTGGAAGCAATATGGAGTGCCTGGTGGATCCCAGGCAAAGGGCAGGGAAGCCTAAAGTCTCCATGGGCTCAGTGACAGGTCCTGGAATTAAGAGGTTTCTGCCTCCAGGGCTTAATTGTTTTGCTACCAGACCAGCCTCATCTAGTAACATCTTGCATTTACTTAAACACATTGCGCACCAGTAGTTTTATTGCTAGCTTTTCCCAGTGGCCAGGTAAGTTTCTATTGAACGAGTACAAAAAACATTTTATACAAATGTTAAAGGCACACTTTAAAATTAAATACCCATTGCATTTTGAAGTTGTTACATGTTCTTACAAGCTAATATCTTTTTAAAGTATGATACTTTATAAAACACTGTGTAATATGAAGCGAGAATTCTCATGATTCGTCCGCAATGTGCTAACAGCTTCTGGCTACCAAAAGACTGATGAAAAAAGTTATTGCGATAATGAAACTTTACTGCCACTACCCCCCGCCCCTCCTCCCCTGGCATCTTTCAAGAACAACTAGGCAGAGCAGGTTAACATGCATTGCGACTGCATTTCTCCTCAGGAAAATGTTTTAAGACACAAACTTGTTAAAGTGCTTTTCAATTGTACTAATTTTGCCACTCTATCTCCCATTGTTTCCTTGTTCTGGCATGTGTCTTTCTCACTGAAAAGAAAAATCGATTTTCTTTTTTTTTTAATATATATATATCTCAGTAAGATCCTTATTTTATTTTTTTATTTTTTTTTGAAAAATTTTTTAATTAAATCTTTATTGTTCAGATTATTACATTTGTTCCTCTTTTTCCCCCCCCAATAACTCCCCTCCTTCCAGCTCCCACCCCACCCTCCACCCTCACTCCCCACTCACTGTGTTCATCCATAGGTGCACGATTTTTGTCCAGTCTCTTCCCGCATCTCCCATACCCCTTTTCCCCCCAAGAATAGTCAGTCCATTCCCTTTCTATGTCCCTGATTCTATTATAATCACCAGTTCATTCTGTACATCAGGTTATTTATTCACTTGATTCTTAGATTCATTTGTTGATAGATGCATATTTGTTGTTCATAATTTGTATCTTTACCTTTTTCTTCTTCTTCCTCTTCTTAAAGAATACCTTCCAGCATTTCATATAATACTGGTTTGGTGGTGATGAACTCCTTTAGCTTTTCCTTATCTGTGAAGCTCTTTATCTGACCTTCAATTCTGAATGATAGCTTTGCTGGATGAAGTACTCTTGGTTGTAGGTTCTTGGCATTCAGCACTTTGAATATTTCTTGCCACTCCCTTCTGGCCTGCAAAGTTTCTGTTGAGAAATCAGCTGACAGTCGTATGGGTATTCCCTTGTAGGTAACTGAGTTTCTTTCTCTTGCTGCTTTTAAGATTCTCTCTTTGTCTTTTGCTCTTGGCATTTTAATTATGATGTGTGTTGGTGTGGTCCTCTTTGGATTCCTTTTGTTTGGGGTTCTCTGCGCTTCCTGGACTTGGAAGTCTATTTCTTTCACCAGGTGGGGGAAGTTTTCTGTCATTATTTCTTCAAATAGGTTTTCAATATCTTGCTCTCTCTCATCTTCTGGTACCCCTATAATTCTGATGTTGGTACGTTTGAAGCTGTCCCAGAGGCTCCTTACACTATCTTCGTATTTTTGGGTTCTTTTTTCATTTTGCTTTTCTGGTTGGGTGTTTTTTGCTTCTTCGCATTTCAAATCTTTGACTTGATTCTTGCGCTCCTCTGGTTTGCTGTTGAGAGTCTGCATAATATTCTTTATTTCAGTCAGTGTATGCTTACTTTCTAGATGGTCCTTTATCACACCATCGAGGGTCTCATTAGATTTCCTGTACATCTCATCAGGTTTATTGACAGACTCTAGAAGCCTCTTGAGAGACCTCAAAAGTGTGGTTCTGAACTCAATATCCTCCCTTGATAGTTTTGTCCTGTTTCTTTGTCTCCGCATTTTTTACGCTTTCTTGGTACACCCCCTAGTGGTCTTTGTGCGCAGTCTTGTTGTAGTTAAGCCTTGATTGTTATAGTTAATACTAGAGGGATTTGACCTCCAGGCCGACTGGCTGTGCTAATCTAGCCTTTGCCTGAGGCTATCTGGCAAATGCCTCTGTGCAGGGCTTGAGCAGGGCGGGTCCCACGGGATCAACAGGGCGGAGGAGGGAGCAGTTATGGCTGCTCTCAGTCCGTCCCCAGGGGCTCTGTCTCTCTGTCCCAGCAACAGCTGCAAACCTCGGAGGGACTGTAGCCAGACAGTCCTGCTTCTCCCGTTTGAGTCTGGGTCCCTAGAGACTCGCCCGGATCTGGAGCTCTGAGTCTGAGGCTCCCTCCGGATTGAAACAGACAACCGACAACCGTGCCCTCAGCCACCAGCCCGCGCCGCGCGCACTCCGCACCTTAGTATTTTACTTCAGCACTGCGCCTCCTCTGATTCTCGGTTCCTCCTAGTTGTAGAACTTCCATTCAGCCAGCCTTCCTGTGGTTCTGGATGATGTCCGTTCCGTCTTTTAGTTGTATTTTTGAAGTGGTTGTTCGAGGCAGCAAACTCCGGCGTTAACCTATGCCGCCATCTTGGTTTTCTCCCGATTTTCTTTTTTTTAAAAAATATATATTTATTGATTTCAGAGAGGAAGGAAGAGGGAGAGATAGAAACATCAATGATGAGAGAGAATCGTTGATCGGCTGCCTCCTGCATGCTCCCCACTGGGGATCGAGCCCGCAACCCAGGTATGTGCCCTTGGCTGGAATCGAACCTGGGACCCTTCAGTCCGCAGGCCAACGCTCTATCCACTGAGCCAAACTGACTAGGGCGAAAAATCGATTTTCATATACACTTTCACCTTCTTTTGTTGGAGTCACTGATTGAAGCAAAAGTTCCAGGAAGCATATTATAACTTTGGGATGTGATGTTAAGGTACATATTGAATTCCCTATCAACACAAAACACAGGCAGACTCCATTAACCTTAACAAAGGAAATGTTTTATTCTCATTTCTGATGTAAGTTTAAAGGCTTTTCGAATCAGGATAAGACTAGCTACCCCATATTGAGGCACTGAAGATGGTATTACCTGCTGTGATGTGGAAACCAGGCCGCTCTGCTAAAAGCACGTGTGTCTCCATTGTGCCACAGTGCCTTTCCCAAAGCAGAGCCCGGCCCCCCAAGCCCCCTGTGCTGATGGGCTTCCTCATTTGGGCATGACATGGAAGTAGTGTTCTCTTGCCAATTTTGAAAAACCAAACTTTGCTTTAGCCACTTGCAATATTTTATCAGTCCCCTCCTTGACATGAACTCTTTGAAGTTAAGATCGGAAACCTTGGGAAAAACTAGAACCTTACCAAGCTTCCTTCTTCAAACAAACATAAAAATTAAGTAACATTTCTTTTCTCCTAACTATAAAAATAATATGTAATCATTCTAGAAAATTAATAAATACAGAGAAGTGAAAAGAAATTAATGATATCCTATTACTCAGAAATGGCCATCAGTTCTTCAAGGTGTTTCCTCTCAGTTTTGTGCGGATATACATATCTTCTTCCCCATTCTCCAGAATTGCGCATGCTGTATGTAAATATCTTTTTCACATAACCTTTCATATCCTCAAAGAATTTACATACCTTACCACACCCCTTCCTTCTTCCTCAAATGACTTCTCTCTGGCTCCTTCCTGTCAGCTCTGTGCAAAGAGTTCTAAAGGGGATGGGAAAAGTGCAAGCCCCTAAAGAGTTGACCGTTTTTCCAAGGAGAGAAAATGAAACGTTTGTGGAACAGAACGCTTTAGTGCCAATCTACTTGCTCTGAGAAGTTCATGGGATAGAAAGGTGACCTTGAGCAAGCTTTGAACAATGTATTGAATAGGTTACACTCTGCCATGCAGAGGAATAAGCACAGTTCAGTTCTAGTGGAGCCCAGATGGGTCAATCCCACATTTAGATTTAGGATGAAATTCTCTTTCCATATGTTTTCAATACCGTGTGTGCTGAGGGCAAAGGTCTAGTAACACTGAACGCTGATGCGCTGTGTCCAGTATGTTTTCACCTTGAATTGTGAGTCCATAGTTTCGTACAAGGATTATATAGCGTATGTGTCCATTGTAATGAATAATTGTGTTTTACTGTAACGATTTATCTTAAAAATGAAAACCTCATTTTCCTTTTTCTTATTTTTCTCATTCATTCCTGTTGAACTTTCCCCCTTTTCTCAGATTCTGCACCAGTATTGTGGCTCAAGACTCCAAAGGCCACATTTACCATGGCCGGAATCTGGATTATCCATTTGGGGATTTCTTACGCAAAATGACTGTGGATGTACAATTCTTAAAGAACGGGCAGGTATAGTCCATACAGCATCAGATTCAGAAATCTGAGACTTGATAACCCAAGTTAGTAATCATGGCCTGCTACTTATATGTGTTATCAGTTTAAGATACAAAAAACATCAAACTCCTGGAAAAGCAAAACCAGAAGAGAGGTTTACATCCATTATGCTTATAGAGAGGAGTCATCTGTTATTATTAGCATAGAGAGGTCAATCCATATTCCTTGGGGAAATCTCTATGGTGTGGTCTGTTGTCCACTTATGACACCAAGCCAGCTCTTTCCTCTGCTTGCCCAAGTTCAGGGGGGCGGAGGGCTGTGTAGTGTAATGGCTAGAAACCCAGTTTTGGGGTCTGACAGTCCTGACTTTGAATCCTGTTTTTGTCACTTATTTCCTTTATGAACCTGGGAAATCACTTAAACCCATTTTGCAGACTATAGTTCAGAGAGGTTGATAATTACTTTATGGTCATAGTTATTTTCATCATAGTAAGGTCTAGTAACACTGAAAAGAAAACCACTGCTGAGCTGTATTCTGTGGTGTTACTTATTAAAACTATAATCTAATAGGTACTATTGTCACATTTCTGAATAAACTTTTAGGGAGATGGCATTCATCAATATTCATTGATTATACATAGCAGGCTATTGCTATGAAACAGAACAGAGCATGCCAAAGCCAGGTTTTGGCTTTGAGGGACATTGTTTAAGGACAAGGACTATATTTTGTTTGTTCTTTGCATTTAGAGGTTGAGTCACAGATATGAAAAACTCATTTACTCATTTGGTCATCTGCTTTTACAAAGAGAATCTCTTATTAAAAGTTCGAACAGCACCGGGTTTCCCACATGCTGCCACTTGTAGGATGGAGCTGCTTAACCTTCTTTGTGTGGGAACCCCTTTGGTGAAGCTGCTGATCCCTTCTTAGAATTACGCTTATAATACATAAAATAAGAGGTATGGGATTGCAAAGAAAACCATTAAGTTGAAATACAGCCATTTCATTATTTTATTCTTTTTAAAAAATATTTTTTATTGATTTCAGAGAGGAAGGAAGAGGGAAAGAAAGATAGAAACATCAATGATGAGAGAGAATCATTAATAGGCTGCCTCCTGCACACCTGCTCCTAGGGTTCCAGCCAGAAAACTGGTCATGTGCTCTGACCAGGAATGGAACCATGACCTCCTGGTTCATAGGTCAATATTCAACCACTGAGCCACACAAGCCGGGCAATTTTATTTATTCTTAACACATTAAATAGTAAAATTTGGCAGTGGCTTTAATAACTACCATAATTTTCAGGGTAGTGATAAGTGTGAATGATATTTCAAGATATGAATGCATAGCATAGCAAGATAGGTATGATACCATTATGTATGTGAAAATACCTGCAATTTCTGCTGGTGACAGAATGACAGGCACTGCTATGATGACATGGTTTATTGCATTATTCATTACAGAAGAAATGAAATTTCAGTTAGAAGTTAGTGAAAATAAAGATGTACCTTTTTTTCCCATCCAAGGTCATAGGTCCACTGAATTCTATCCAAGGTTAAACCTTCTACGAGGTTATTTCAGAGTTTTTATTCTATTATGTTGGAACCTTAGAAGAAGAAAAAATTCCATGAAATTGTGGGGCGAAATAAGGTGATTTCAAAGTATATTTGGTTGGAATGGTAAAATGGTACCTTATCTCTTGATTTCAGGTTGCATTCACTGGAACCACTTTTATTGGCTATGTAGGATTATGGACTGGTCAAAGTCCTTACAAGTTTACAATCTCTGGCGACGAACGAGGTAATCAAAATGAACGCCCAAGCATCCCTGTTCATTTTTATCCGAGTACTTCACTCACTCACCCAACAGAACATGTAGAACAACTACTACACACGAGGGCATTCTGGTGAGGTTAGATGGGCAGTGGGCACGTCAGCAAGGAAGATGACTGCAGGTAGCTATACGTGCAAGGAAGTAAAACAGGACGATGTGATGGAGAATGAAGGAGGGGCAGGACGGTTACTATAGCTAGAGGGTCCGGGAAGGCCTGACTCACGGGATTCCGCCAGACCCCTGCCAGGCTCCATGCATCCTGATGGGCTCAGTAGTGTGGTTACAGAAGGGAGTAAGGGGGAGGGGAGGGAGAAGGAGAGGAGGGCTGAGGCCATGGTGTAGGTCATGAGGAGTTTGGAATTTAAGCGCAATGGAAGCCCTTAAGGACTTTAGGCCAGGGAGTGAACAGATATTATTTATATGTTAGCTCTCACTTTGGCAGCTCTGAAGAGACTGAATTGTGTTGGATTAAGATGGAAGCAGAGATGGTTAGGAAGCTGTTGTGGTGATCTGGAGGCTGTATGATGGCCTTCCACAGGCAACATCTGTAAAGCACTTTGCAGTGTACTGTGCACTTTCTCCTACGTGTCCTCATTAGAGCCTTACAACAGTCCTTCTGCATTGGCAGGGCTGATATTATTAACCCGATCACGATGCAGAGGAGGAAACTGAGGCTCAGAAGAAATGAGAGCTAGTAGGTGGGGAGGTAGTTCTCAAATTGATTTCACGGGTCCTGGCCCAAAGCTCTGTTTGTTATATAGCCGCGGCCCTTCCACAAGTCTCAGGGACATCGTTCAGTTCCACAGTATGTGGGAAGCCAATGGTAACCTCTTGTCTCTGTCCTCAGGAGCGTACAGCTAAGTGAAGGAGACATACACAAGGAGTCTCTTAAAGTTTAGTGTTGGTCATTGATGAACCCCATTGACTTCTTGTTATTGTTTCCTCTGATTAGGTTTATTCTTTTTTTAAATTTTTATTAATAATCCTTACCCAAGGATATGTTGAGAGAGAGAGAGAGAGAGAGAGCGAGCAATATCAATCAGTTGCCTCCTGCATGAGCACTGACCAGGGATTAAACATGCAACTTGGGTATGTGCCCTGACTGAGAATCAAACCCTCAACCTGTTGGTGTATGGGACGACGCTCCAACCAACTGAGCTACACTGGTCAGGGCTATAGTTGTCAGTTCTTTATCCTAAAGTATTTCTTCAACATTTTCTCAAATGTCAGCTATGTGTGAGCCTGTTTCTCAAGTGGTACTCCAACCACAGCATGACAGTTATTAAAATTTTACACAGAATGTCTGTAAACACATGTGTATTTATTAAAAAGCGGGCTTTGTTTCCATCATTTTGCAACTCAGATTGTTTAACAAACCGATTAGTAGAACCTAAGGTATGAGCAGTTTACAAATAATGCAGTTACTCTGTAACATACACATTTAATTAAGTACTGTCAATCTGCTTTTGAAAACGTTTTGAAAACCTTATTTGAACGAAAACTATCTTTTAATCTGCTAAGATTGAGTTGAAATGCCTGAACAGTAAGGTAAGAGCTTTTGGTTAATGGAGATAAGATATTCAGTTACGCTTCTGGGCGTTATGGAGAGTGGCAGCAGTGCCTCTAACCACCGTGAGAAGGGGTAAGGATATGAAGACTAACTAATGGCATAGAGATGAGGAACCTTAACTAACCACCTGGCGGTTAAGATCTCAGACTCCAGAGCCAACTTGCCTTGGTTATATCTTGGTGCTGTCACTTGCTAGCTGGGTGACCAGGACCAAGGTGCTTAAACTGTCTGTCTGTACTTCAGTGTCCTCATCTGGACAGCAGGGATGATAATCCCTGTTGTGAGGATGAAATTAGTTCATGTACATGAAGTGCACAGGGCAGTGCCTGGCACACAGTAAGGGCCAGTGGAACATCTGTTATTATTACCACATCCCCAAGCCTGACTTCTGAAACCCAGATTGGAGTACCCATCCACCGTCTCAGCATCTCCACCTTGACGTCTACCCAGTATCTCAAACTTCACCTGCTTAAGCAGATCTCTTGACTTTTTCTTTCCTTTTTTTGCCCTCACTCTGCCTCCACCCAAATCTGTTCTTCTCTTGGTTTTGTGTGTCTTAGGAAATGGCACTGCTAATCAACTGATGTACCAGGAGATTCTTTGATCCCTAACTCCCGAGTGTAGCCAGCTCTACCACCAAAACGAGGCTGTCCTTGTCCATTCTGCCAACCTTCAGTGCTAGGCTACCTGCATCGCACCGGTACTGCTGCCATCCCTGTTCATCCGGTCTCTCTGCTTCTCACCCTTCTATAGTTCCTTTTTAACCAGCAGCTGGCACGGTCAGGTTGTTCCTCTGTTTAAAACCTACAGTGACAGCCCATTTCACTTATAACAAATCCAAAGTCCTGACTCTGACCATAGAACTCTACATGATCAGCTCCTATACCTCATTTCACACCTGTCTCCTTCTCCCTCCCTCCACCTGCACCTCACCAGCATTCTTTCCTTTCCTCATCTGCCAAGCTTGTTCCTGTCTTGGGTCCCTCAGCCCATCTTAACTCAGAGAGGCTGTTCTTATGTTCTTCTTGAAAGGAATCTTCTCTTGTCACTCATGATTATATTATCCTGTCTCATTTTCTTTATTATAGTTATCCTGGTCTTGTTTATTTAATGGTATGGTCAGCTGAGCACCAGGTGTCAGGAGGCTTTGCTAGAAATAAATGGCAACAATTTATTCAAGGGTTTTAGGGTTTGCATACCATAGACACAACTAGGCAATACCCAGGGTGTTCTGAAGAAGAAAGAAAAGGGAAGAGTTTTTATAGTAAAAAGTACATTCTTCAGAAGGATGAGTCCTGCATTCTTAGCTCCTGGCAATCTCAGCAGATGGCGATCTTCCAGATGTCAGGGGTCTGGATGCCAGGTTGTTCCGGACATGTGAATATTCTTTCCTAAGATCTTCACAGGGTTATCTATAGGATACAGCTACTATCTGTCTACCTCCCCAGGCATTTATACATTACTGAAAAGTTCAAGTTCCCTGACTAATTAAAGCAGGAATAGAATTGTTTCCTTCTGCCTCAGCCTACTCGATTTTAGTAATTGAGCAGCTTGACTGTAGTGACTCTGTTTTAGTTCTTCGGTCTTCCCTCAGTATTCTAGTTTCTTCTGTCCACTGTTCAATTCCAAGGGTCTGGACCAGGTCAGGATATGCCAGTGTTTCGTGAAAAGGCCGTATGAGCATTGTGGCCCCCAAATGTCCAAGGAGCTGAGAAGCCAGAGAAAGAAGCAGACGAGTCCAGCTTGTCAGTTTAAAGAGATTTAAGAGGGAACTTACAGAAACACAGCCCTGGGCAGCAACAGGAAAAAATGGATTACCCCATAGACCACCTGTTTTCTACCCTGGAGGAAAGGACCTGTATTTCCAAGAGGCATGTGGGGATGATCAGGGAACAAAAGGACCAAATACCTGGTGCTCTGGTGCTAGGGAGAGTTAAAAAATAGAAAACCGTTGCCCCTGAGGAAGGACTAAATGGTGGGAGAAGGTTAATGGTAGTTCCTGATTAACCTGGAGCCTCCCAACTCATTCAGAGTCCCCCCAGGGAGAGGGGGAGGGGTCAAGGATTCCGGAGGATTAGTTTGTGTGTTTTATTTGTTGTTGTTAGAATAACTCAGCAAAATAAAATTCATTTATTATTGGACAACATTGTTTCACACATACATCAAACAGGCAAAACAAAACAAAACAAAACCAAACAAACAAACAAAAACCCACCAAAAAAACCCCAGCAACTTCAGACAAAAAAAAGGGGAAAAAGAAAACCTTTTTATCTTTGGCCTTTTTAACCATCTCCTACAAACCAACTACTTACAGTACAGCTGAATACATACACAAAAACTTACTGGAATGCTCGGAAAAAGATTGTGGTGTGTTTTATTTTTGTTGTTTTTGCCTTTTTTTTTTTTAATATGTTTATAGATTTCAGAGAGGGAGAGAGAGTTAGTAACATCAATGATAGAGAATCATTGATCCGCTGCCTCCTGCACACCCCCTACTGGTGATCGAGCCCATAACCCGGGCATGTGCCCTGACAGGGATTGAATTGTGACCTGGTTAATAAGTTGATGCTCAACCACTGATACATGCCGGCTGGGCAGTTTTTGTGTTTTTTCACAAGCAAAAACTTTTTGTTCTCCTTTGAGATTATGATGAACCTGGGAATACCACAAGTAAAGTCAGAAGTAGGACAGAGAATGCTCCAAAGACTGACTGGTTTGGTCATCCCAAAATCATTAAAAATGGCTCACCCCCCCCCCAAAATATATACAGATATATAAAATGTAAATAACAAATACAAACACATTTTCCTTTTTTAAGTACTTTTAAGAAAAAATGTGGCACCTTGGAAGTTTGGTTCTTTTTTCCTCCCCTGCTGCAAATTCACATTGTGGTTTTGGCTGGGCGGTGGAGCGTGTGTGTCACCTGCAGGTGGTGATGCCCCCACGTGGGTCGGTGGGCAGGAGTCTCTATGCCAGTGATGGCGAACCTATGACACGCGAACTCATTTTTTTGGTTGATTTTTCTTTGTTAAATGGCATTTAAATATATAAAATAAATATCAAAAATGTAAGTCTTTGTTTTACTATGGTTGCAAATATCAAAAAATTTCTATATGTGGCACCAGAGTTAAGTTAGAGTTTTTCAAAATGCTGATACGCTGAGCTCAAAAGGTTCGCCATCACTGCTCTATGCGAAGGTGACCACCTTTAGATTCTGAGACGGGAAGTGGAGGGAGAATAGGTTACTGAGGCCTTTTTTTTTTATTATTATTAAGTTTAACTTTCCCTTCTTGGCTGTCTAGTCATCCTCATCCGTCTTCTGCTTCTTGGAGGGTTAGTTTTAAGTGGAGTCAGCTTTTCAGGGAGTCAGCTCTGTCTGAACAGCCACATAGCAGATGTTCAATGCTTATTTCTTGAATGAAAAGTATTCTTTGAAAATAAATCCCCTATAGAAAATTTTCGAGATGTTAAAAAGTAATTTTGGGATATGATTGCAAATTTATTTGTTTGTTTTTTTAAAGTGAGCCCCAATCACACTTAAAGTCATGAAAGATATATACTCTTTACAGTCTTCCTAATACTTACTGAGCCACTTCTGATAGTTCCATAAATTTATTTTGCCTGAGGTGATTCATAGAGTGATTTCCTATAAGATAATTATCATTGCTTCCCGGCACCAGAAATTCTGTGTATAGATGTGATACACACACACACATATGTTTACACAGAACACAGAATCTTTGGTGCCTGAAAACAATGCTTTTAGCTTCATCTTTGAAAACTGGATGCTAATAAAATCACTCTTCATCTACCAACCTTCCCCCCTTCCCCCACCAGCTTGGACTATGAGAAGGAAACAAAACTTAAGGAATTTAAAAAAGTGGCGGCAATTGTGTGTACACTCACTGTTCCTTCACCTCGGCAGATAAAGGCTGGTGGTGGGAGAACGCGATCGCTGCCTTTTTTCAGAGACACTCTCCGATCAGCTGGCTTATCCGCACTGTGAGTATATTGACTGTGGAGCCCACCTCACCCTGACTTCATCTTCTGTGATGCTCTGAGTCATCTGACAATGTTGTTCTTAACGTAAGAAGCTCCTGCAGCCCTAGCTGGTTTGACTTAGTGGATAGAGCATCGGCCTTCGGACTGAAAGGTCCAGGGTTCGATTCTAGTCAAGGGCACTACCTGGGTTGCGGGCTCGGTCCCCAGTGGGGGGCCTGCTGGAGGTAGCCAGTCAATGATTCCCTCTCATCATTGATGTTTCTATCTCTTTCTTCCTCTCCTTTCCTCTCTGAAATCAATAAAAAATATATTTTAAAAAAAGCTCCTGCAAAGAATAAGCATCTAAAGGTTTGCAAAGTGCATATCAACCTTTTGATAGTAAGTTAAAGTGGTAAGGACAGATTTTAATCAATAGTATAATACTGCAATGGGAGAAAGTGTTCAGCGTGACTTGCACTCAACTTTGATTTGTACAGAGGTACCTGGGTGTTTTAAAGGGAGAGTGGGTAATGGAGGAGGTGAGGGGGAACACAGGAGAGTCAGAGAATTGACAAATACAAAAAGCCGAAAAGAGGGGTTGTTTGTGTAAAACCTGAGTTTGCTAACTGTTAGGCTCCTTCCCTCCAGCAGACTGGGAGTCAAGGGTCCTATCTTCAGGTGTTGGCTAAAACAGACAGTAACTAATTATTTTGTCAGTGTCCAGGGAGGAAAAATTGTCTTCGACCCTTCTGGGTTCTTCTGGCTGGTCTAATAATCAAATTGACATGAGACAGATTAGCAGGAGAAACAATATTTAATAACGTCTATACCTCCTGTATAACACCCAGGAAAACTGTAACTCTCACCAAAATGGTGGAAGCCATCACCTTAAATACGTTCACTGAAGACAAAAGGACACGTTGAGGGTGGGGAGTCAGTTTGGGAGGCAACCAGGAAAAAGTATAGCAAGAGTAAGATTTTTGTTTGTTTTTGTTGATTTCAGAGAAAGAAAGATAGAGGGAGAGAGGGGTAGAAACATCAGTGCACACCCCCTACTGGGGATCAAGCTCACAACCCAGGCACGTGCCTTGACCGGGAATCGAACTGTGACCTCCTGGTTCATAGGTCAGTGCTCGACCCCTGAACCACATCAGCTGGGCAAGAGTAAGATTTTTAACAGATCAGTAGTTATAAAATAGTCATGGGGATGTAAAGTACAGCATAGCAATAGAGTCAATAATATTGTAATAACTATGGATGGTGCCAGGTGGGTACTGGAAATATCAGGGAACACTTTGTAAAGTATATGATTTCTAACCACTATGCTATACGCCTGAAACTAATATAAAATAATATTGAATGTAAACTGTAATTGAAAAAATTTTTGAAAAGTAAGATTTCTATGCAGATTTGAGTCTAAGCCTTCTCCACTGATAACAGTTTCTAGAGATTCATATACCCTTATTCTGGTACAGTTAGGGAGATACCCTCACAAATGGAGAGTTCTCTGATGAATGGAAATGCCTTTTATAAAGGGTAACTTCCACCTGGTTTTCAGAGCTTCTGCCATGTCTGCTGTTTCTTAAAGATAACCAGCTTGAAATAATCCTTATGCCACAGAGACATATTTGGGGAGATAAATTCTGCTCCCCTACAGCAGCCTGGGGTTTTCTCGGGCAGTCACTATAACGGGGGGAGGGCTAGCGTCATAGGGATGTGGCCTTGAGCTGTTGGAAACTGTTAGTGTTTGTCCCAGTCTTTGTAGGCCGAGGTTAAGGCCTGATCAAGAGGAGGGCTCAGAGGAGGCTGGCCAGAGTTTGGTCAAGGAGAGAATCTTGGTCCTAGGCTCTAGTTTTCCAAAATAGCTGATTGAAATAAGAGATAATACTATGCTTTTCTACAGACATAGATATACCTCCCCTTTAGAAATCTCAGTGGCAGATATTCGAATTAGCAAAACAATTACATCAGAAGGTAGCTCTATACAAAACAAAAGGAGCATCTGCGTTACAGGTCCTACCAGACAGCAGAGTTCCAGGCTGCATGTAAGTTGTCCTTCGACCATAGAAGGCTAGTGTGGCCCAGTGGTAGAGCACCAAAGGGTCGAGGGTTTGATGCCTGGTCAAGGGCATGGACCTGGGTGGCAGGTTCATCCAGACCCAGTTGGGGGAGCATGTGGGAGGCAACCAATTGATGTGTCTCTCTCACATCCATGTTTCTCTCTCCCCTTCCCTTCCTTTCACTCTAAGAAAATTAATGGGAAAAAAAAAAATCCTCTGGTGAGGATTAAAAAACACGGGGCTATTATGAATAACCTGCCATAATTTACATAAAGTGAAATGCATAGATATTAAGAGTTTAGTTCAATGTGTTTTGACAGTTGTACTCACTCATATAGCCATACCTGTAACCACAAAATAAGACACAGAGCATTTTTAAGTCCCTGGAAATTTCCCTAGCGTCCTTTCTAATCAGTTCCCAACCTCCTCTGACACCCAGTCTCCCCCCAGGAAACCACTGTTTGACTTCTTTTTTTAAAAAAATATATTTTATTGATTTTTTACAGAGAGGAAGGGAGAGAGATAGAGAGTTAAAAACATCGATAAGAGAGAAACATCGATCAGCTGCCTCCTGCACACCCCCTACTGGGGATGTGCCCACAACCAAGGTACATGCCCTTGACCGGAATTGAACCCTGGACCCTTCAGTCCGCAGGCTGACGCTCTATCCACCGAGCCAAACCGGGTAGGGCTTGACTTCTATCACTACAGAGAACTTTTGCCTGTTCTAGAATTCATATAAATGAAATCATAGTATATGGACTCTGTTTCTTGCACTCAGCATAATGTTTTTCAGATTTATCCATGTTATTTGTGTTACTAGCTTGTTCCTTTTATTATTGAAGAATATTCAGTTCTATGAATATTCCACAATTTATCCATTTTCTTGCTGATAGACATTGATTGGGTTGTTTCCAGTTTGGGGCTATTATGAATAACCTGCCATAGAAATTCTTGTACACGTCTTTTTGTAAACATATGTATCCATTTCAGTTGGGTCCGTGCTTAAGGATGGAATTGGTGGGTCATAGGTAGATGTATAATTAATTGAGGTATATAAATAAGTGCCATACAAGTCATCTATTTAAAGCATGCAACTCACTGGTTTTTTATATACTCACAGAGTTGTACAGCTATCACTACAATCAATTTTAGAACATTTTCATTCCCCTTAAAAGAAACCCTGTACTCATTAGCCGTCACTGTCTACTTCCTCCATTTCCTGAGATAAACATAAGGTACATGTTCTCACCACAATTTACCTCTGAGTGAAATAAGTCAGCACTGCCTCCAGTTTTTCTTACTGATGTTCTTTTGCTTTTTTCTCATACAGTTCTGTTAGAGGAATGCATGCTTTGATAGCAGTTGGGGGATGGTATAGGCAACAAATAAAAAAAATGAAAATGTTTCATCAGTCCTGTTGCCTCACTTTATAATTTTGCTGAGTTCAGAACAAATAACTCAAGTCTGAATACCTCCCCCCTAACAGCAATATGTATAAGGCAGGGGAACGCCCACATGTCCCTGCCCTGGATGGTGGGTTATGGTACTGAATGTGGTGCCTTTGCAGACACGAATATTTTGAGTTGCTCTTTGATTTGGCCCTATCCTCACCTTGCCCTTGACACTGTGCCTCAGCGGTGTTCAGGATGGGTGAGCAGAAAAATGTACTGCTTTCGCACAGGGGTGAAGGTTGATTGTGAAGTTGCGGGTAGGACGGGCAGGCCATCCACTGCAGTCACTGTCTATTTCCTGTGCGATCAGCTGGAGGAGGGTCATACTTGGAAGCTGAAGATCAGGAAAGTGATTTCCTGATAGTCCATGCCACAGACCGTGGGAAGTCTTCACGAAGCCCCAGGGATCACTGAACACGAGTTCAGCTCACTACTCTAATGTGGCAGCTCTGAGCCTTTGACAAACCCTTCCACGGAGCTAGAACTCTCTTCCCCATCACCACTCCCACCCTGCAGCTACCACTGTCACCACTCTAACTTCTGAGTCTCTTTGGCCTCAGCTCACGTGATACCTTCCTGAGATGCCTCCTCGATGCTCTGGGTGAGGATGAGTTCCTTGCTCTGACTTCCATAGCGTCTTTTCCTTGTTGACACTCATTACATTGCATCACCATTTTCTGTTGATTTTCCTGTCATCCTTAGACGTTTGGGGAGAACAAGGCTGGGTCGGTCGTATTCACTGCTGTCTCCATACCAGCATGGTGTCTAGCACATACTAGGTACTCAAGAAATACCTGTTGAGCCCTAACCAATTTGGCTCAGTGGATAGAGCGTCGGCCTGTGGACTGAAGGGTCCCAGATTTGATTCCGGTCAAGGGCATGTACCTTGGTTGTGGGCACATCCCCAGTAGGGGGTGTGCAGGAGGCAGCTGATCAATGTTTCTCTCTTATCTATGTTTCTAACTCTATCTCTCTCCCTTCCTCTCTGTAAAAAATCAATAAAATATATATTTTTTTAAAAAGAAATACCTGTTGAGCCCAGCCAGTGTGGTGCAGTGGTTGAGCGTTGACCCATGAACCAAGAGGTTACCAGTTTGATTCCTGGTCAGGGTACATGCCCGGGTTTCGAGTTCAATCCCCAGTGTGGGGCATGCAGGAGGCAGCCAATAGATGATTCATCACTGATGTTTCTCTCTCTTTCTCCCTCTCACTTCCTCTCTGAAATCAATACAAATATATTTTTAAAATACCTGTTGAAAGAGCAAATAAATGAAGAAACATGGCGAGTGGTCTGCCTAGAAAAACACGCGGCCCATGTTTTCTGAGCTGGGCCTAGAGCTTGTCAGCAATTCTTCCCTTTTGTGAGAAAAATCCTGTGCAGTTGGCTCCCCGCTGAGGTTTCTTCCATTTCAAGAGTCCTGATGACAAGAGGATGAAGTCAGAGCAGTTCAAGGTTGTGATCATGGGTTCATATATCAGGAGGATGTGCTTTGGACCCCTTGGCCATCAACTGGTGTGACTGATGATGCTAACGCAGGTTTGTCTCTGTTCAGACCCTGAGCGAATCGGAAAACTTCGAAGCAGCTGTTGACAAACTGGCCAAGACTCCGCTTATTGCTGATGTGTACTACATTGTTGGCGGCGTGTCCCCCCGGGAAGGAGTGGTCATCACGAGGAACAGAAGAGGCCCGGCAGACATTTGGCCTCTGGATCCTTTAAATGGAGCGTGAGTAGAATGAAAGGCTCTGGTCATTTCGCATTAATAATCTATATTTAATTGTTGAAACTGGAGGTATTTTTCATTTTTATATATTTCTTCTTTACTTAATGTCTCCAATGTCCTTGGAAAGATAAGGTGATGTGCTGTGTTGTAGGTGGTTCCGAGTGGAGACAAATTATGACCACTGGAAGCCAGCGCCTGCGAGGGATGACCGAAGGTGGGCCTCTCTCTGCTTCCCGGTATATTCTGTGGTCAGGAGAACGTACCCCTCCTTTCACAGGAACTCAAGAGAACTACAGGTGCTATCCCCTCCCAGAAAATATACCTGGGCCCCCTTGCCAATGCCAGGTGGCGATGAGATGGAGTATGGTGGGGGACACGGGGGAGAGTCTTTTGGCAGTCGGTCGGGTATTGGGAGAGTAAGGCTGGCTCTGGGTGGTGGTGCGTGAAAAAGATGATTTCAGTTCTCTTGAGTCTCTGTTCAGCCATCTCTAAAAGGAAAAGGTAGAGCAAGATTCATGGTTTCTATGTAAGACTTTTTTTGGGAAGGAAAATCTTTTTCATACTGAAATAAATAACTAGACCAGTTGGGGGCTTTTGTTGCCCCTGCTAATTTTGCAGCTTCTGTGGTTATAAGTCAGTGCGTCCCCAAAGAGCAGATGTTCCCCTTGGCTTTACGGCCCCAGCCCAGCTTCCCTGAGCAGATGGGCCAGTGGGCGCGACTGTTGGATCCGTTCCACCGAGGGGGTCCGGGACTAGGGAGGAAACATGCTTGGGGGCCAAATCTGTTTTGAGGAAAGGGAGGTAAGGAGGCTGGGCCTCCCACTGAGTCTCCCCAATTGAGAACTGGTGGGACTCAGGGTTTCCTGAAGTGCCAAGTGACCTTTGACCATTGCCCTTACAGAACACCCGCCATCAAAGCCCTTAACGCCACCGGCCAGGCCAACCTCAGCCTGGAGGCCCTCTTCCAGGTAACTTCCCTGGGATGCCCAGTTTTCGCTCAGGACGTTTGTTAGTAGTGATGTAAGACCATTTTCTCCTCTAAAGTCAAGCAGATGTGGTAGAAGCAAATGCTAGCATAAAAGTTTTACCTGGTAGCCGAAACCGGTTTGGCTCAGTGGATAGAGCATCGGCCTGCGGACTGAAAGGTCCCAGGTTCGATTCCGGTCAAGGGCATGTACCTTGGTTGCGGGCACATCCCCAGTGGGAGATGTGCAGGAGGCAGCTGATCGATGTTTCTCTCTCATCGATGTTTCTAACTATCTCTCTCCCTTCCTCTCTGTAAAAAATCAATAAAATATATATTTAAAAAAAAAAAAAGTTTTACCTGGTTGAAAACATTTTTTTAAAAGGCAGATGACATTTTCTGAATTTGGTTCTGTGGGTTGAAGTATCCGTCTTCACCTACATTTTTCTGCGAGTTAGAAAAAGGGACAGATGTGATAAATGGTCATTGTTTCGGAGGAGAAAGGATGCAGAAGTCTGTGACTGTCGCTCTGAGACAGGCTGAAGTGTTAAGGGGTGTTATTCTTCCTGTACGGATTTCTTCTCCACTCTGACAGTTTTTGTAATACGGCTTTCTCCTGTGCAGGTTTTGTCAGTGTTCCCGGTGTATAACAAGTAAGTGGCATCTGTTCACATCTGTTGTCACGTCACCCCAGAAGGTGGACTTGTGTGCCCTTTGGCTCAGCAGGGATCTGAGGGCTCCTGTGGAGCAGGCTTTCTAGGTGCTGTGGAAACAGCAGGGAACAAAACAAAGTCTGCTCTCACGGGACTAGCATTCTGCTGGCCCAGGAGAGGTAGATAAACAAGTATGTCATAATCAGGTGACAAGTCCACCAAGAAAAACAAAGGTAAAGAAAAACAGGATGTTTTCATCCTAACTCTGTGTGGGAGCCCCTTCATTTCACTGTTAAGATCTAAACTTGAGACAGCTTTGGCCTCCCTTTGTCTTCCTGGGGAGGTTCTGCTACCCTGGGCTCATTCCGCAGATCACTCAGTATCTAAGTTCCCATGCCCTTGACAGTCCATAGCCTGGGACTTTACCCACCTCGTTTTCTGAAGTGAACCACTGGGCTGTCACCACCACTGCCACAGGAAGCTCTTAGTTAAAGGTGAGAGGCAGCCACCTCCAAACTCGTAGGAGGACCTGAACTTCACCATCGCCGCAAGGCTGGACAGCTCAGCCTGCCGGTGACCGTCCCCCTCCGGGTGCTGTCGATGGCCTTACCCACACCTGAGGCCGCTCACGAGGAGTGCTGGCACCTTGTTTTGCTTCTGTGGTAGGACTTAACTGACTAAAATAAAGAGGAAGCATCTGCAAGTCGATACAGAGTTTTAGCTTCTGCTCAATACATCCCACAGCCGAGCATTGCCTACCGACTCATCAGTCTCACTTCTGCTTTCTCCAAGACAGGAGTATCAAAATAGTATTCTTCAAGAAATAGCAAATGCAGGTAAAACCTGTAAAGTGGTTTTTAGTTTCAAATGCCCAATGGCTTTTTAAAAAAAACAACAACAAAAAACAACAATACTCTTTTACACAAGCACAAAATAGGAGTTTTCCTGATGGCCTCTAAAGTAACTCGTATATAGTGCTTTAAGGTTTGTTATGTGTAATGACATTTTCAAAACTGGCGTTACTCTTTTTACTTTGTACAGTAGTAGGAATATATATCTCAAAATACCTGTTCTAAAGTTTTTTTTTTAATGGCCTGATGAAAAGATGAATGCTAAACAGTTTGTTCCAGAAACAGTATTCTAACAACCAAATACAGAAAAACCAAATTACCTAGTCAGTCAGTATTTCACCACACTACCCAAATGAGCTACTTGGGTAACAAGTGGTACCCAGTGGTATGCTAGTAAACTAGCTGTTTGGTGGGGAGCAAAAAACAGACAAAAGACTCCCCTGATTTGTAGTATTTATTAGCTCCCATGGTATAAGTACTCCTACCTGGGAGTACTTATTTCAAGAGTACAGTTGATTTATAAATGTCCTGCGTATTTAACAGCTGGCTCTCACCAGCCTGTAGGAACTGACTCCAAATGCAACACTGGCTGTACCCTTTCTGGAAGGGCACAATTTTGCCCTTTTCGTGTTCATTCAAAAGATAGGGGTTAAAAGCCTGTTTTTGTGTTCTTACAGTTTTTTTTCTTTCTTTAAATAAATCTTTATTGTTCAGATTATTACAGTTGTTCCTCTTTTTCCCCCCATAGCTCCCCTCCACCCAGTTCCCACCCCACCCTCTGCCCTTACCCCCTCCTCTGTCCTCATCCATAGGTGTACGATTTTTGTCCAGTCTCTTCCCGCAACCCCCGCACCCCTTTCCCCCCGAGAATTGTCAGTCCACTCCCTTTCTATGCCCCTGATTCTATTATATTCACTTATAGTTTTGAAAATAATTATCTAAATTATGAATATATATTTTTAAGTTAGTATTATAATAAAATACTTATGTTTACTTTAATAAAGCATTTCCACGCTGTGAGTAACCCTTATAATTTTAAATAGCTGCATAGCAGTAGAATGTAGTATAACTGAGTTAAGCATTTTCCAGTTGTTAGGTTTTCCTCTATTAAAGCTCTGAAATAAACACATTTGTGCAATTCTCTCTCCGCCTTACCCCCACTCCCACCCCCAACTTTTGAATATTTCTCTTGCCTGGATTCCCAGATGTGGGGTTACTAAGTTAAAGGCTGTGAATGTTGAAATGACTCTGAAATGTTTTGTCGAAATAGAATGTTAGAAATTATAAACAGCTTACGGAGTAGCATTTTTCTCTGTTGTGTAATTGAAAGCCCAAGAGGAACTGCACTTAAAGAATAATTACCACTAAACTTTAGGCAATAAATAAATTTTTTTTAAAAGAATAATCACCACTGAGTCAGAATTAACACAGATCCCTGACTCTCGGGCCCTTTACTGTATGAGGTTAATAGAAATAAGCCTGAACAGAAGTTAGCTCTGTGCTGTGCTGTGCTATAAAATTACACTCACCTGCAGTAGAACTCCATGCTCTGCTGTGGCTAAAAGCAGAGAAAATGTTAAAACCGTGATGGAGAATAGAATTATCACTAAGGTAAATAAGCAGCCAAGGTCCTACTTCAGGAAACATGCCCTTGGTGCTTTCTTTAGCTGGGTGTCTGATTCAGCTGTAGGGCCCAGGGCCACTAACTCTGCCTGTTCCTGAGCAACCCAGCTCCAGGTGCTTTGAACATCATCCCAGCTAGTGTCCAGCACAAGTGGTAGGTGAAGGGAGTGAAGGGAAGAGGCCCTTGTGTGTGCACCTGGGCTCAGGTTGTTGAGGTCTCCTGCTGGGCAGAATGATGCAGAATGTTGAGTAAATGAGATCATACTTTCATCCTTGGATTTGAGTAAGTGGGCCTCCTATCTCGATTCCTGAGCCCTGGCCATCCTCGACCCTGTCTTCATATAAGATTCCCCTGGGCCAGGTGCATTTGTCCACCCAGTCTGGCTCAAGTACTCGGGAATTCTTAGCTCATTTCTGTGGGAGGCGGTGGTCTCCTGATGGTGGTGTGCAGCCATTGTGGGCATCCTGTGGCCAAGGGATGTTTGCTGGGGGTCATGCATGAAGCCTAGATGCAAAGGCTGAGGTGTCCACATACGTGTCCCCCAACTCCCCAGCAGCGTAGGGCAGAGCAAGGGGTGAGGGTCAAGGCTGGACCTTCCTCAGTGACCAGCATGCAACTCTGAGGAGTCTGAGAATTTTAAAATTTGAACATGGCCTTTCACAGTGTCATCAAAATAGGAGGAACGATCACCTTGAGTGTGTGGTCCCTTGAATTATAAATTTTAAATATTCTGACATGTGGGCCTCTGTTGGTATTCTTACCCTAGGTCCCAAGTGTTAGGGAAGGGCTTAGTATTTTTTCTCTTCTTTGGAATCCTAGGGGAATCGATGCCTATATAAACATTTCTCTCATTATTTTCAGCTTCACGGTTTATACTACAGTAATGAGCGCTGCCAACCCAGACAAGTACATGACGAGGGTCAGAAACCTGGGTTAAAAGGAAGTAAGCAGAAGAGTGAACTCACCTGTTATGAAAGGTTTGTTAAAGTTTATTGGGGGAGGTAGAGGTGTGTGTGTGCTGGTATTTCTCACAGAAGATGGTAACATACTTAACATTTATACATATATGATTATCATATCATTTGTGTCAGATGAATGTCACTATTAGGTATTTATTTTGAATTGTTTGTATGAGAGCGAATCTCCTGGTGCCTGGTACCCTGTGCTCCCTTATTAAAACCTACACTCAGGGCAAAGTGTTAGCTCTTCACTTATATGGAGAGGAAAATAGCTGGTAGGGCTTACGTGTCCCCAGAGGAATAGTGAGGCAGGCCCATCACCTTTGCAGCATAAGACAGATACTGAGGTCACAGGATGCTTACAGAATTCATTTTAGGCATCAGTGAGCTCATGGATGAGAGGAGGGGCCTGAGGAAGGAGTGGGAACCCTTATTGCTGAGACCTTTCGGCAGCCACTTACTGATAGGACACCTTTCCCTGCTGCAGGGATCTTCTGGAGTTTGTGGACCTGGCTTTGGTCTTGGTCGTTCACTTACGCTGGGAGTGTTAAAAGTCAAAAACAGACTCATAGATAGAAAGCAGGCAGGCCGCTGGGGACTGGGGGGAGGTGGTTAATGTAGGAGGCGGGGTGAGCAAAAAGAAAACTCATGGACATGGACAGCAGTGTGGTAATTGCACAGGGGAGGGGGAGGGTGGAGGTGGAAGAGGGCATAGAGGGATGAATGGTGATGGGAAAAATTCAATTTTTTAAAACGTCAGTTTTGAATTAAGTGCATTTCTTTCTTTTTCTTTTTCTTTTTCTTTCTTTGCAGGTGATTTTTAAAAAATGAATTCTTGAAGAGCTGCACTTTAAAAAATAAAACCAAGTGAAGGGACTATATTATTTTACTAGAGGCCCAGTGCACGGATCCATGCACCAGTGGGGTCCCTTGGCCTGGCCTGCACCCTCTCGCAGTCCGGGACCCCTTGGGACATGTTGGACTGCTGGTTTCGACCCGATTCCCCGCAGGCCAGGTCAAAGGACCCACATCGGGCCTCTAGTATGCATATAAGATCTTTGGTTAATCTCTTCCCGCCCTACCCCTCCCCCGACTTCCCTCTGAGATTCATCAGTCTGTTCCATGTTTCTATGCCTGTGTGTTGAGTGTCTGCTCTCTGTGCGTCATAGCTACTGGTTGGACGGTGAGACGGTCCCTTAGGCTTTTATATATATAGGTGAGCAATATAGGCTCATTCCTCATTAAACTTTTCTACTGTGTGAAGTGGGTGGGGGGGGGGGGGCTGTAGCAGGAGGATCACTTTGGAGCTTGTTTTGGTAAAATGGGTAGCAGGCTCCTTGCATTCCCTTCCCGTCACGGTTTGCCTTGCCCCTCCTCGAGCTTCCTCTATCCTGGCTTGAATGACTAACTCAAAGATAATTGGTTTCAGAGGTCAAACTGTATCCCAGCTTCTCACTATAGCATAGCTATGTTGTCATACCTCAGCTTACAAAGAAATAAATTCTTTGTTAATTATGAAGTGTTTGTGGAAGAGTCTGAGAAAGAAAAATTCTTCTCAAAGAAATGGAGCGCTCTCATTTGAATAGAGCCTGTTTGGTTTGTTAGTCTAACCTTTGATTATGTATTTTCATGTGATAGGATTCTCATTTTGTATAATGTTTCTAACCTGATGTACCTCCTTTTTCTAAATGGCCACTTTCTTACTGCTTTTTGAAAGCAATATACAGCCAAATAATTTCTAATGGTCACTTATCATTAGTTAATAAAATGCTGGAAAAGATGTTGGCGAGGAAAATAAAAATTTCCGAGATATTTAGTGCTGTGTTCTTCCTACCTTCTGAACAGCTGTCCTGAGGAAGCAGCTCTTGCAGATGTTAAGTGTCAGGATTCAAAGAAGTGCACAGCCGCTTTGTAGAGTTGGATTTTTTTCTACATGTATATGAAAGAAACTTCTTTGGGATGAAGTCAGAAAAGGCTAAAAGCCTGAGAAAAGGAGTTATGGGTATTCTTGTTCAGGGCACCAGTCGAAGGAAGGGAAATGGCATGTCTGGAAGGAAAAGCTGGCCAGGCACAGGTCATCCTGCCCCATCATGCTGCACATCTCTCTAGTTGCCCGGAATATACAGTTTCTTCTTGGACAGTGTTGGATCAACACTGTTAACTTTCCATCATCCAATGCCCCTTTTAAAATCAAATATCAAGAGTAGTTTACTCTTGCCAGACACATCACACTGTGATTGAGACCAGAAATTTCTACTTATTGGTCACATGTCATTCTTTTCTTGAATATATACTGTGAGTTTTGGGTGGAAATTTGGGGACTACTCTAAGTTTACCAGGGGAAATGAAGCCCTCGAGAGCTTTGAAGCATCTGAACCTCTGGCTGCTTTTAAGACCTTGGTCCTTTGTGCCATGTGGTTGCACTACAGTGCACCTAGATGTAGGGTTTTTTTGATCTGCTTGGGATTTGTTGTGCTCTCCAAATTTCAATTTTATTTCTTTTATTCAATTTTGGAAAATGCTTGGTTATCATCTAAGAATTATTCTCCTACCTTCTCCTGAAATCTGAGTAGGTATGTGAGGGGCTATGTCTTAGCCCCTCTGGAATTTTTTTGGGGGGAGGGGAAAGTGAGAGGAGTGGATTTCTCTCTCAACGATGTATTCCAGGCATTTAAAGATTTCCTCCCTTTAAATCAGAAATATTTCTTCAGTGGGTTTATTGAGTTTTTACTATCAAGGATAGTATTTTTTAATGGACTATTTGGTACTTAAACCTGCCAGAATCCTTTTTTTTTTTTTTTAAATAGCATCTTATGCTTTGCTTTGATATCTTTTAGTAAGCTTCTTACCCCATACTTATTTATATCCTGTTTCTAAATTCCATCTTCAAGTCCTCAGGTATCCAGTTTTGTTGTTTGTTTTTGCTGGCTCATCATTTTAACCCCAGTTATGGCTGGGAGAAATCATCCCAGACCCTATGACCCATGAGGCTTGGCCTTCTTGAAGTGATGCTATAATGCAACCCATTTCATGGAATGCAGGCTCTTGTCATTTTTAGTTTCAGGCTTCCAAATTAACCATATAAGATTATTATTTGGTCACTATTCTTAATTCTTTTAAAGTTGTAATAGCTCATAGCAGATAACAAGATTTTTGAAACAATGGGACATAAGTTCTCAGATTTTTAATTTGATTGTAAACAATTAAATAGAATTCATTTATCCAGTCAGTATTTATAGAATGTCCACTATATGCCAAGCATTGATCTGGGCACTGGGAGTCAGATGGGCAAGACAATTATCCTGCCCTCACAGCACTTAGGTTCATTCTTGTAGGAACAGAGGCACAAACAAACAAACGTGTAGGTAGTGATTAGTGTTACGAAGAGAATAAAGCAGTGTGCTAGGGTGGAGGCTGTTGGGCTACTGGGTGACAGCACTGTCCCCCATCCCTATCTCATTCCCACTTCATCTTGCCTCGCTTTATTTCACTCTGCAGGCTGAACTTTCTCCACCTCTCTGTCCCATATCTGGTGAAGATGGTTACTCCACAGCTCCCCAGTTCATATCTTCCTGGTTTAAGAAGCTGAAAAAGAAAACAAATACACATTCATGGAGGGAGAATTTGGCCCATGTTGAGTGTGATCCCTAGTCCAATCAACTCTAGGCAAGACAGAAACATTTAGAAAAGGAAAAATAAAGTTTACTTACAAAGAGTACAAGAGAACAGATTTCCCAAATTAAAACAAAAACAAAAAACCCACAGAAGTACTTTTAAAATAGAACCTCAAATCACCAAGATTATGACAGTTACCAATGTCTGCTATAGTGGGAAGACAGTAACTTCCCCACATGACTGTCAGTTTCACAAAGGCCACGATGCGCCTGTGAATGCCAGCATAGCAGAACTTAGAGAGGAAATGGTTTTGGTTATCGCGTCCAGGTTTGCAGGAAATTCTCGGCTTTATTATTTTGGAGATAAGAACCAGTTAGGATGACGGCAATCTCTTTTCATCTCAGTGTGCCAAGTGCTCTGTCCTACTGGAAGCAGGGCCGAGGGCCAGCTTTTGCTTCTGTAATTCACAAGCTCCAAAAATAGCAGCCGGGGCCCATTCACACCTCAAGGAAGCATTGAAGAGGGTCACTCTGAACTGGATACACTTTTAAAAGTGTTTACTGCTGCCTAGTGATCTGATTAACCCTAATTACATAGCCATAGAAGTCTGCACTGCAGATTCCTGTCTTCACACTTGACTAGTACATTATATAAAGCACTTTCATGACTATTATTTAGTCAATCCTCAAAGCCCTGTGAGAAAAGAATACTAGTGAAACTTACTAAGCACTTATGTGTGCCATCCAGTGACCGGTCATTTCCCCAGGGCCAGGCACTGTTCTAACACATTTACATTTATATATATATATTACATATATTAACCATTTAACTCCCACAACATTCCTATGAACACAAGGTGTGATGATTATTCTGATTTTACAGGTAATGCAATTGGAGCACACAGGGGTTAAGTAACTTGCCTCAACTCACACAGCTTGAAAGTGGTATAGTTGGAATCAGATCCCAAGTAGTCCAGGTCCAGAGACCATGCGCTATACTGCCTCTCTAGAAATGAGTGCTACTTCAATTTTACAGATGAAAAAATAACCAATACTCAGAAATTAAGTGACTTGCTCAAGGTCATTAACAGAATGATAAGCTGGAATTTTATTTTTTTAAAAAATATTTTTCATTGATTTTTTACAGAGAGGAAGGGAGAAGGATAGAGAGTTAGAAACATCAATGAGAGAGAAACATCGATCAGCTGCCTCCTGCACACCCGCTACTGGGGATGTGCCCACAACCAAGGTACATGCCCTTGACCAGAATCGAACCTGGGACCCTTCAGTCCGTAGGCCGATGCTCTATCCACTGAGCCAAACCGGTTAGGGCGATAAGCTGGAATTTTAAATCAACTTTTGACTTCAAGCCAGGCTTCTTCAGTAATAACAATAACAGCAGCCGTAGCAGTAGTTAATTATATAGGGTTTACTATACGCCATGCACTGCTCTAAACACTTTACATACATGAACTAACTTAATCCACAGCTCTGTGGCATAGATACTGTTGTTATTCCTATTTTACAGAGGAGGATATTTAGGCACAGAAGTTAACTAAACTTGCCCAGAGTCACACAGCTGGAAAATGGCAGAGTCCGGATTCAAACTCAGGCAGTCCTCTCCAGAATCTAGACTGCTATCTATGGCTTTACACTGCCTTGGCATGCCCTACCACTGTCTTCCTCAGCAGGATCAGTAGGGAAGGACACTAGCAGTTACTGTGATAGATTGTATGATTGCTAAAATATTTATTTGGCCTGTCCCTATGGAAGGACTGTACTTTGCATTAGCTTGGCCATGACTTGCTTTGGCTGTTGAAATGTGAATGCAAGTGACGGCATCTCTGAGCAGTTCTGAGAGCCCCTGAGAGGTTCTGCCATCTCTCTATTCCCTTTGCCATGAGACCTGCCTGTCCCAGACAGAAGCCACTTCTTCAGTATTGCTCTTGGAATGAAGATTTGGAGCAGAGCACAGCTGACATGCTGAGGATGTGAACATGAACAAGTACCCTTGGATGTTGTAAGCCGTTGACCTCTGGGCGTCATTTGTTTCCATAGCATAACTCAGCCTAAGCAGATTTATACATGTACATTAAAATTTATTTAATCCTCTCAAGACCCTTCTAGGTAGGTATAATGAGTTCCAGGAAGGAACTAAGACTCACAGTTTCACTAATTTGCTCAGTGGTATGGACTGAATATTTGTGTTACCCAAAATGTATACGCTAAAGCCCTAACCCACAATGTAATGGGGGCCTTTGGGAAGTAATTGGGGTTAGATACAGTCATGTGAGTGGGGCCTCATGATCGGATTAGTGCTCTTATGAAAGATACCAGAGAACTTCTCCCTCTCTCTTTTCCCCTACCCCCCAAGTGGGGAAGAGGTCATTATGGCCACATGATTATATTTTCTTTCTAAAAATATCCTTTAATGGCACAGAGTAAAATAAATCATAGAACCCTCTCCTCTTTCTGATAGAAGAGGAAGTAAGTTAAGGGGTGGGATTGGACAGTTCAGCATTGGCTGTTGCATGGATTCACTCACTGAACCCGCTAGTGTCAAGTCTGGGCTCAGCTCTTCATTGTAGTCCCCATGGGAGGACCCAGTAGGAGGTGCTCAGCGGACACCACGTAGGGCCTGGGACAGGGTGAGGACCAGGGTTGTCTGACATGCTCCATGCCACTGTCCTCACCTCTCTTGGAGTCATCACCCCCTTTGAGAATCCATGTGGATCTTCCACCCCCACATGAACATTTGGCAGAAAATTTCAATCTTAGAGGAACCGACAGGTGGAAAATCTGCATGAGATAGTCCTTATTCAGACCTATGAGGAGGGAGGATGGGAGAGAGGGAGAATAAGAGAGGCAGCAGTGGGGAGTGGGACATCTGTTATTTCTCTTTCTTATGATGCTGGGACATCAGGGCAATGCCAATATATTAAATAGTGATACTTTTCCCACTCCTGTGCACATACAAAAATTAATAAAATTGTTTTCCTTTCTTCCTGTTAATCTGTCTTTTGTCCAGTTAAATACACAAACCAGATTCACTAAACTTAAAGAGGGAGAAGTAGAGTTTTCCTTCACACATTAAGGGTAGGTACCTTAGTGGATTTTTAAAGGTTACGTAAGGCTTTACTGTCCTGACTTGATGGCACATGCACAGCCATCACTAATATCCATTCTTTTCCCATAGCGGACATCACTAACTGAGCAGGATACCCTTTTCCACTGAGCAAAATGTGGTCTCATGATCTCAACCCAGTGTACCAAGTTGTCACACAAGGTGAAACCTACCAGCCAATTCTGGCTGAGGCAAGTTGTCAAGAAGACCTTGAATAAATGAAGATCTACACCCCCCCCCCCCCCAAAAAAAAACCAAACCAAAACAAAACCTGAACAAAAATTTCACGTGGTTATAAGAAATCATCTAATCTACTACTGGAGGAAATAATCAGCTGCTTAAAGTCAAACTTATGGCTTCAGGGACTTCAAAACCAAAAGCTACTGCTGCACTAATTGCAAAAAAACTCATCTAATACCGAAGGATTTGGAAAAGATCCCGATGGTTATTATATCTCCATTAAGGGCAATTGAATGAGCAGGCTCAGCTTCTGTGCTTGTGCCCAACAGGAAACATTTCTATTTCAAGCCTTTAAAAAAAATTACCATCATTTAGTTATAGTCAATAGGTAATTTGTGAGGCTAATGCAGTAATAATATACTTCAGGCTAGAAAGGGGTGGGTAAAAATAGGTTTATAGTTGTGAGTACATGAAATAGCTCATTATATTATTTGTATTACAACTGTAAACCTGCTATTGCCCACCCTTCTATTTCAGCAGTTTGCCTTTTCACTTAAAAAACATGAGCACGCCGAAACCGGTTTGGCTCAGTGGATAGAGCGTCGGCCTGCGGACTGAAGGGTCCCGGGTTCGATTCCGGTCAAGGGCATGTACGTTGGTTGCGGGCACATCCCCAGTGGGAGTGTGCGGGAGGCAGCTGGTCGATGTTTCTCTCTCATCGATGTTTCTGACTCTCTGTCCCTCTCCCTTTCTCTCTGTAAAAAATCAATAAAATATATTAAAAAAAAAACACAAAAAACATGAGCACCTTTTCATGACAGAGAATACTTATCTGCTTTTTTTTTTTTCTTTTTTCCTCAATGGAGGATATGTTTTTATTGATTTTAGAGAGAGAGGGAGGACTATAGAGAGCAAGAGAGAGAAACATAGATGTGAGAGAAATATCAATCAATTGCCTCCCTTAGGCAATGGGGATTAAACTTGCAACCTAGGTATGTGCCCAGACTGGAACTGAACCCACAGCCTTGTGGTGCACGCGATGACCAACTGACCACCCGGCAAGGGCACTGATCTGCTTTTAAAAAAAAGAAAAAGACATTTAACCATTCTACAATTTTTTAATTTTTCAAAAGTTGTTTCTAATATTTCATGATCACAGACTATGTTAATGAACATTTTTATATACATTTTTGTGTAGGTATATAGTTTTATCAGATACTTCTAAGTGGGATTGCTGGGCCAAAGAGTTTACATATTACAAATTTAGTAAAGTAAAAATTATAATTTTGTAAGTCACAGTTAAAAGT
Source organism: Myotis yumanensis (assembly GCF_028538775.1). Taxonomy (NCBI): domain Eukaryota; kingdom Metazoa; phylum Chordata; class Mammalia; order Chiroptera; family Vespertilionidae; genus Myotis; species Myotis yumanensis. Next base: position 192,094,976 of record NW_027223752.1, read on the forward strand.
TAATATAGTTTAATTCCAAAAATGTGAGATAATCCACATTCCCACCAGTAGTGAATGGAGAGGGCCTTTTTCCTCATACTCTCAATAATAGAGCATTGTATCAGTCTTAACTTTTAGTTAATTTGGAGAAAAAATGTTAGCAGTCAACCACTCACAAGCATTAAGACAATGTGAAAATATTAATATTGGACAAAAGAGAAATCAAGGCAAAAAGGCTTCCTAAGGGTTTCATTTTATTTTGATAGGTCACCCTCTACCAAGAAAATAAAACAACCATAAACTTTCATAATGATGTACTAGTAATTGCCAATAACGATTTTATATGGTTTAATCTAATTATTTAATTACATAGCATCAAAACACATAATGCAAAGATTCAGAACTCCAAGGATAAATTGTTAAATCTGTATGTATAGAAATCTCTAAAACAGTGGTTCTCGAGAGGAAGACCAAGATGGCGGCATAGGTAAACACTGGAGATTACTGCCACAAACAACCACTTCAAAAATACAACTAAAAGACGGAACGGACATCACCCAGAACCACAGGAAGGCTGGCTGAGGAGAGACTCTTCGTCTAGAAGGAAAGAGAACAGCATTAGGAGGCTCAGAAGAGGCGCAGTGTGGAAAATACAAAGGTACCGAGGTGCTCGCGCAAAGCGGGCTGGTGGCTGAGGGCACGGTTGTCGTTTTCAATCAGGAGGGAGTCTCAGACTCTGAGCTCCAGATCCGGGCGAGTCTCTAGGGACTCAGACTCAAACGAGAGAGGCAGGATTGTCTGGCATCAGTTGGAACGGAGGGCAGCTTTCTCTCCGAGGTTTGCAGAGGTTGTGGGGGTTCTGAGAAGCAGAACTCTGGGAACGGGACTGAAAGCAGCCATAACTGCTCCCTCTGCCCGCCCTGCCCAAGCCCTGCGCAGAGCCATTTGCCGAATCGCCTCAGGCAAAGGCTAGATTAGCACCTCCCCAGAGGACAGAAGTTTTCCCGGCAGACACAGCTGATTCTCACAGCCAGTCAGCCTGGTGGTCAAATCCCTCTAGTATTAACTACAACAATCAAGGCTTAACTAGAACAAGACTGCGTACAAAGACCACAAGGGGGTGCACCAAGAAAGCATAAAAAATGCAGAGACAAAAAAACATGACAGAAATGGAGGATATAGAGCTAAAAAACGCAATTTTGAGGGCTTGCAATAATGTGCTACAAGCTGCCAATAAACTTGATGAGAGCCTCACGAAATGTAATGAGACCCTCACGAAATCTAATGAGACCCTCGATGTTATGATAAAGAACCAACTAGAGATTAAGCATACACTGACTGAAATAAAGAATATTATACAGACACCCAATAGCAGACCAGAGGAGCACAAGAATCAAGTCAAAGATTTGAAATGCGAAGAAGCAAAAAACACCCAACTGGAAAAGCAAAATGAAAAAAGAATCCGAAAATACGAAGATTGTGTAAGGAGCCTCTGGGACAGCTTCAAACGTATAAACATCAGAATAATAGGGGTGCCAGAAGATGAGAGACAGCAAGATATTGAAAACCTATTTGAAGAAATAATGGCAGAAAACTTCCCCCACCTGGTGAAAGAAATGGACTTACAGGTCCAAGAAGTGCAGAGAACCCCAAACAAAAGGAATCCAAAGAGGACCACACCAAGACACATCATAATTAAAATGCCAAGAGCAAAAGACAAAGAGAGACTCTTAAAAGCAGCAAGAGAAAGACAGTCAGTTACCTACAAGGGAATACCCATACGACTGTCAGTTGATTTCTCAACAGAAACTTTGCAGGCCAGAAGGGAATGGCAAGAAATATTCAAAGTGCTGAATATCAAGAACCTACAACCAAGATTACTTTATCCAGCAAAGCTATCATTCAGAATTGAAGGTCAGATAAAGAGCTTCACAGATAAGGAAAAGCTAAAGGAGTTCATCACCACTAAACCAGTATTATACGAAATGCTGAACGGTATCCTTTAAGAAGAGGAAGAAGAAAAAGGTAAAGATACAAATTGTGAACAACAAACATGCATCTATCAACAAGTGAATCTAAGAATTAAGTGAATAAATAATCTGATGTACAGGATGAACTGGTGATTATAATGAATCAGGGACATAGAAAGGGAATGGACTGACTATTCTTGGGGTGGGGGGAAGGGGAATGGGAGATGCAGGAAGAGACTGGACAAAAATCGTGCACCTATGGATGAGGACAGTGGGTGGGGAGTGAGGGCGAAGGGTGGGGCGGGGAACGGGGAGGAGGGGAGTTATGGGGGGGGGGGAGAGGAACAAATGTAATCTGAACAATAAAGATTTAATAAATTAAAAACAAACAAACAGTGGTTCTCAACCTTCTGGCCCTTTAAATACAGTTCCTCATGTTGTGACCCAACCATAAAATTATTTTCGTTGCTACTTCATAACTGTAATGTTGCTACTGTTATGAATCATAATGTAAATATCTGATATGCAGAATGGTCTTAGGCAACCCCTGTGAAAGGGTCATTTGACTGCCAAAGGGGTCATGACCCACAGGTTGAGAACCGCTGCTCTAAAACATGTTTTTCAAAGATGGGCAGATCAGGAAGAATAAGGACAAAGAGGATTAGAGTAACGTGATTAACAAGCTTGGCCTACTAACTATATGTTAGTAAGCAGAGTATAGGTTTCTTTGCAAATTCCCAAGGAATATTTAGTACCTACCAGGACATATATGGGCATCTTAAGGTTTATTTTAAAACTATGTTGTCTGGGAATAGTGATTTACAGTGGTTTTGGTTATATCTTAGGGAAAAAGTGTCCATGACAGGAGTAAATGAGGAAGGGCAGGGTGTTTTAATCAAGTTTTGCAAACAAACAAGCCAGCTACAAGGAAGAATGCCTTTGTCTCCTGCGTGGCTTCAGCATGGACCCCTCCAGGCTCCGTCTCCCGAGCCCCCAGCCCCCTCTGCCTGGTCAGCACTCTTCTATTTCTGGGTTAAGGAGCTCAGACAGGGCTTGGGAAATATAGCCTCCTAATCCAAAAGAGTAAGAAGGTTTAAAAGTCTGGATGGGTGGGAGTGAGCGGTGGAGAAACTGTCTTCAGAAGTTAGCCTGGGTATGCGGGAGGTACTGACTATGCAGTCTCCCCTTTCAAACCTCCTGCAGGCCTGATCTGACTGCGGTCCCGGGGTGCCCACTGCCATGAAATGGGGAGCCCTGACGCTGGACCAGGGCAGTGGACGTCCTCATTGCCTTCTGGGGAGGAGGCGTGTCAGACAAGGCCTGTACTTTATTTATTGGATTCTAGATCTGGAAGATCAACCCAGGGATCCCTCAGCCAACTGTGGAATCAGGATGTGGCGCACACCTGTGTGTTAACGTGGTTCCTGCCTTGCGCCTTGTAGTGAACATACCGAAGGAGGTAAGAGCTTTCTTTCTAGCCTGAAGTACAGAAATGGATGAGACCACGAGGACAACAAACGTATTTTCACACAGGAAATAAACAAATAGGTTTGGTTTGGGGACAGAGGACAGAGAAAGCCCCCTTATTTATCTCATTGACTCACCCAGAGAGGGTCTTTGCTCTGCGTGTTCAAGGTCGTTAAGCCCTGGGTGATGAATCTTCCTTCTATTTTGGGGGTTCACTTAGGGGGCAGATAAACAATTGCCTACACTTTTTAATGATAATGTCAGATATGAATGGTGCTAGATCAAATCCTAGGGCAGCGGTTCTCAACCTGTGGGTCACGCCTGCGTTGGTGGTCTAACGACCCTTTCACAGGGGTCGCCTAAGACCATCCTGCATATCAGATATTTACATGATGATTCACAACAGTAGCAACATTATAGTTATGAAGTAGCAACGAAAGTAATTTTATGGTTGGGTCACAACATGAGGAACTGTATTTAAAGGGCCAGAAGGCTGAGAACCACTGTCCTAGAGGGACATGGCATCTCCGCCATGCAGTGGAGATGTGCTGGATACCTGGGAAGCAGGCTTGGCCGGGGCCTCACTAGCAGAGAAACAGCTAGTGGTTACCAAAGGTGTTGAACAATCCAACAATCTGAGGCCACATCAAGTTAATTTTTCATGATCTTACAAAGTTTTCACTTTTTGCCTTGAGAATTATTTTATTGCTCTTTCCTCTTCATTTTTCTTATTGACTTCTAAAACATTCTCGGCTGGTCTGCAGACAATATCACTTTCTTATCTTTTAAAGAAATAAATTTGTATTGATGTCAGAGAGGGAGAGGGAAAGAGAGAGAGAAACATCAATGATGAGAGAGAATCATTGATCAGCTGCCTCCTGCAAACCCCAAGGCAGCCCCCGACTAGGGGTTGAGCCCACAACCCCAGTATGAGCTCCTGGCTCACAGGTGAGCACTCAACCACTGAGCCACGCCAGTTGGGTTCACATTCTTATCTTAACGCAGCTGAATGTGATACCTATTTAGTCAGTGTCTTTCTTTTAAAAAAATTTATTTTATCTTATTTTTTCCATCACCATTTATCCCCTCTATGCCCTCTTCAGTGTATTTTTCTAATTTATTTCTTATGTGCAAAAATTTTTGAAAAATATAGTTTATGATTTTTAATTATAAAAGATATAATAGAAGTATGTAAGTTAAAAATGAAAACTTCCCACCCCACCACATTCTCCAGAGGTCATCACTGTTCACAGTTTGGTGTATGCTCTTTGATTAGATACTTACGGACATATTTTTTATGTAGCTGAGATGACATTAAGCATACTGTTCTGCAATTTGCTTTTCTTCATGTAACACTATATCTTGGAAATATTTTCATACTATTCCATGTAGACTAGCCTTTGTCATGGCTGCTCATGGCTAAATGCTATCCCATTGTTTTTAATTTACCATGATGTATTTTGTCAACTCTGTACTGATAACTATTCAAGGTGCTTTTAATTTGAGGGAAGACAATTTTAAAGAGATTTCTGAAAGTGTCAATTAAAAAGCTCCTCTATGTTTTAAATGACAATGAAAAACTTCGCAAAGTACTCCTCATATGTAACCGTATTTCACCCTCATAACAACCCCGAAATAGAGTCACCATGACCCATACACGGCAGGGAAACAGGTGAGGCCTGGAGGCCCAGAGCAGGGAGCCCCGGCATCCATGCTGTTGTAGTACCAGCTGGGGGCCCCTCCCTGCTCCCCCACGATATATGAAAGCACATCCCTTTTGTCCTCGGGGACCCAGAGTTAGTTACAACTGGATATGCCGCCTGATGGGAGGCTTTATTCCTTTCACTCCTAGAGGTTGTTTCAAGTTGTTTCTTGGCTCATGAGAGTTATTACTTTCTTACTCTATAGCAGTGTCATATTTCTACCTTCAACACTTTTTTATAGGATAGATGATTTGTCTTATTCTACCACTGTGTTTGGATTTATAAGCACATAAGAAACAAGATATCTGAAGGGCAAAAGAGAACTTATGTGATAACAACAAGCCTTCACCCAGTAATATTCAGTAACCTTCACATTGGCTTATGCTTAGCTCAGGCTGCTATAACAAAATACCATAGATTGGGTGGCTTAGACAACAAACATTTATTTCCCACAGTTCTGGAGGCTGAGTAGTCCAAGACCAAGGTGCCAGTAGATTTGGTTCCTGGTGAGAGCTCTCTTCCTGTCGTGCAGATAGCCATCTTTCCCTGAAAGAGAGAGCGCTCTGGTTTCTCTTCTTATAAGGACACTGATGCCATCATGGGGGCTCTACTTTCATGACCTCATCGAAACTTAATTACTTCCCAAAGGCCCCACCTCCTAATACAATCATATTGGAGGTTAGGATACCAACATATAGGTTAGGGAAGCCCTGACATTCAGTTCATAACAATGCTGCATTGAGATAGTATGTCTTATACTGCCTCCTAAATTTGAGCCAGGGACATGTTTTTTTTATTGTTAATATTTTAAAATAAATATAATATCAGATTTGGTCCATATATTGAGGTTCTATTGTATATTGAAAGCACTTTAAACATATTTATTTTTCTCAGTAATATATAAGTGAGAAAACGAAGAGGTTAAATGGTTAAGATCTAGTGAGAAGCTGAGTTGGAATTCTCCACCCCATCTATGCACTGCCAAAATCCAAAGGCTTCAATATACAACATGGCTCTCTGGGGAGTTTACTAATTATCAAAGCAGTTTATGAGTCACTGGCAGACTCAATCATTGCTGATGCGCTTCCAGCTCTGAAAGTGTGTGGGGAGTTTGGCTGATTTGTCCATGATGGCTTCTCACTTTACCTCCTGCTCAGATTCTGATTACACAACATCTTTGTTTTCTTTCTTTCTTTTTTTCTTTTTGTTAATCCTCACCTGGGGCTATTTTTTCCATTGATTTTTAGAGAGAGTGGAAGGAAGGGGGAGAGACAGAGACAGAGAAATATCAATGTGAGAGAGACACATCGATTGGTAGCCCCCTGCATGTGTCCCCACCTGGGGCTGTGAATCTGCAGCTGAGGTATGTGCCCTTAACCAGAGTCAAACCTGAGACCCTTCAGTCCATGGGCTGGTGCTCTAACAACTGAGCACTGGCTAGGACTACATGACATCTCATATCTGGAAACAACTTTTCTCACAAGAAAAGAAATTATAGTCTTCTTTGAATATTAATTTTTTAAAAGTCAATCAACAAAAGTAAGGTGGGCCTTTCATTTGGATTTGCAAAGAAAAAGATCATTTGTTGACAATCCCCAATATAATAACCTTCAAAAATAGAGGAAGGAGAGTGAGGTAGAAGTGAGGGAGAAATATTGAAATGAAATCCACTGTTGACATTGTCAGTACATCTCACATTGATTCCTGAAGAAGAGCTAGAGAAAGATTCATCTTTGTTGTATAAAAATTAATATGGCATAAAGTTAATTAAATTAATATTTATTGAATTCCTATTAGTGTCAGGCACCATGCTAAGTCCTGGATATAAAAATGGTGAATTTGCACACACCCAGTCTTTGCTCTGAAGGAACTCACAGTCCAATGGTAGAAAGACACAAAGTAGAAATTTTTAATATAGTATTATAGTGATGAAGATGTGAATAGAATATTCAGGAGCTCAGAGTGGGGCATGTCCAACTGGCTTCCTTAAGAGAGGTGATGCCTAAGGTGAGCCCTAAGGAATGAGTTGAGTTGGACAAGTTAGAAAGGATGGGATAGGAAGATTATTCCAGGTAAGAGCAAAACCACGAAGGTCATGGTGGTCAAAGGGCAGAGTTTGAAGAAAGGAGATGAGGCTGGAAAAGTAGGCTTTTGAGAAGATGAGTTCTATTTGTGATATATGGAATCCAAGACACTCCAGTGAAAGTTTAGCAGGAAGCTGGGTATATGGGGCTGATGTTTAGGGATGGCGTTGGATGAATTTGAGAGGTGGGAACTGATAGTTGAAAAATGTGATAATTAATTAAATCATCCAGGGAGTTTGTACAGAGTGAGAGCTGACATTTGAGACTAGATTACAAATAAAAATCAACATTTGAGAAAGGGACAGAGAAAAATGAGCTCAAAAAGGAGAAAGTGTAAATAGAGAGGCAGGAGTAAATACAAGGGAGTCTGGCCTCATGGAAGCCCAAGGAGTAGAATTATAATTAAGGGGTGGCTTGTGGAGGCAGATGGCCTTGCTGTTCTGACAACAGCAAGTTGCTCTAAAAAGTAGTCTAAAGTCTGAAGAGGAATTAAGGAGAAAATATGTAGTCTACTCCTGGGGGTGAAGAAAAGAGAGGTTGGGTTATAGCTGGAGGAATATGGGAGGTCAAAGGATAGTGATGACGATGATGATGATGATGGTGATGATGGATTGCTTTGAGAAGAGAGGAGACTTCTGTATGTTTCTTGACTGGAAGGGAAAAGCTAGTAGAAAAGTACAAAGCATAAGAGAGATACGTACTGACAAATGGAGGGACTTTTCAGGGGAGGTACACCACATGCACTGAGACTGGAGAGGTGATAGTCTCACATTTTTTTATTATGTGGGAGACAAGGTTCATAGATAATTTGCTGCACCTGAACTAATACTCTGCCTGAACCTCCCTATTGAAGATTTCCTCTTCCTTTTGTCAGCAAACAATTCACTTTTCCTTGGACTTGCTATCTGAGTCCTGAAGAAACATTGTTCTTATACCATGGGAAGTGGCGCCTCAACCCACCATCATTTTGCTTTCCAGAATGCAGAAAAAGGTATGTGTTTCCCACCTCCCAAATTAGTTCTGGGTACCCCAAAGTTTATGTTGCAAAGGAGGGACTTGCCATGATAGAAGCAAAAACCATTATATTTCTCCTCGTGCAACTCTTCAGCTTCTTCTTGTGCTATGACCAGCAGAATGTTCAGCTGAGTATCTTAGGACTTGGTGAAGTATATTTGACAGAATTAAAATTCACTCAAGGGGTCAGGCTGTTCATTGGGGTTTATCCCAAACTATATAAGTGAGTGACATGGGTTTGGCAAAAAGGGGATGAAAGAGCACTCCAGGTAGAGGGTACAGCACAAAGGTCATGAAGTAGGTAGGAGGGAGGCATATTCAAGAAACTAAATGGTTTGAAGTGAGTGAGATAGAGGGTAGCATGACATGAGGCTGCTGAGGTAGACAGAGCCCAAAGCACTGAGATCTTATAGAATTTTAAACTTTATCCTAAAGGCATAAGGAACCATTGAGGAATTAAAAATAGGAGTTCTATAATAAGATTTTAATATTAAAAGACCCTTATTTAAAAGACTCTTCTGGCTTCCATGAAGAAGGGATTGAAGGGGGTAAGAAGAACAGGTTAGAAGCTACCAAAGTCATCTAAGCAAGAGGTGATGACGTCTTAGTCCAGAGTTGGTGGCAGTAGAGATGGAGAGAATAGGGCAAACTACGATAATATTCAGGAGGTGGATTTGACAGAATCTAACTGATTAGATGTATGAGGTGAGGGAGAAGGATCGGTCAAGAATGATCTCCAGGTTTCCGGCTATCAACACTGTGTAGTTGATAATACCACTTACTGATGTTAATGATAAGGAGAAGAACCAATTTTGACTAGAGGGAAGATGATGAGTTATACACGCTGATGATGAGTTTCTGCACTCTGGGTTGGCGGTGCCCATGAGACATGCAGGTGGAAGTGCTAAGTAGGCAGCTGCATATTCAGATCTGCATTTGGGGGGAATGTTGGGCTGGAGATATGTGCATTTGGAAGGCATCAGAGTGTAGGTGGTTGTTGACGCCATGAGGGTCACTGAAGTAGCCTAGAGTGAGAGTAAAACCAGATCAGAGACCGGGGCCTAGGACAGAGCCAAACTTATACCAGTACTTAAGCATCAGGTAGAAAGAGGTTGATCCAGCAAAGGAGGCCAAGGAGAGCAGCGGAGGTGTAGGAGGAGGCAAAGGGAATAGTGACAGCACCTTGTTTACAGGGGCCTGTGCATCTCTGTAAGCTTGCAGCTTCCTTGCTTTGTAGTTGGGCAATATGTCCTAGGCTCAACTTGCACATTTTTGATCCCAGACCAGGAATAGCTATTCTCCAGGGTGTAGGGTATTCATTGCTACCAGGTCGGTTATTATTTCTACATTATTTTAGTGAACAGATTCAGAAAAAATATATTATTTAAATAAAAATAATCATGACCAATTTGTATTTAGGATCACAATATTTTTACTTATCAACCTTGATATAGTTATACTAGAGGCCCAGTGCATGAAATACGTGCACTAGGAAGGATGGGAAAAAGGATCTAAAACGATCTTGTACCTCACAGTGCCCATCTCAATTAAAGATAACCCCAGCCCCAGAGAGAGAACTGGAGGGAGAATAAAGAGGCAGAGAGAGGCGCTGCCTGCTCCCCCGGGCCTAAGTGGCTGAAGCAGGACACAGGATGTAAGTATGTCTACTTGGCAGTACTTGCCTTAAAATGCGTGAGGCGAGGTGTTAGCAAACAACATTCTCAGGGAAACTTAATGGCCATGATATTCTTCAGTGCTGCTTACACTTTAGTGCAAGTAAGAGTCACATGTGGAGCTTGTTAAATCTGCAAATTTCTGGGTTCCCCGTAGAGATTCTGATGCCACAAGTCTAGGGCGAGGTCCAGATCCCCAAGTGTTTCCCACGTGTTCTTAAGGAGTCTGTAGCACTTACCCTGGGCATGTTTTTCACTCTTCTGAACATGCATTTACAGAATGCAATTGGTAGAGCTTCAACCTCCTCACTTATAGTTTAGTAAGTGCCTTTGAGAAATATTTACAGTATGACTTTTTTCCCCACTCATAGGAAATCAAATTCAGCTCTGCTTAAATTCCTCCCAGGTTCTCTTTTCCCACTCCACCATCATTTTTCTTCTTAGGGAAATCAGCAAGAATTGTATTAGCTCCCTAATGCAAGCTAAATATATTAAGTCAATCTGTCTACCGTTCACGCGGCTGACCTGAGTGAACCTGCAGGCTTTCCTGTGCGATCCAGCTTTATCTACAAATAACTTCATTCATCACCAGTGGCACATCCAGGCCTTGAGCTTAAGACGCATCTAGTTATTTATATGGACAGCTGTCCTGCTCTATGGACCACAGGTCCCAAAGACCATATGAAGAATTAAAAGTCCTCAGGCCATCCTGTGGTGACAGTCACCCAGCACAGGTCCTGGCAAAAGCACAGCCCGAAGGCTGCCTGTGTGTTCGATAGGCAGCACCATCATGGCGGTATTGCGATGGGGACCCTTACAGCCGGGGATGTTGGAATATGGGGAGAGCAGCACAGAACCCAGCACGTGCTCATCACCACTGGACCCTACAGTGTGTCGTAATGTGCATGTTTTTGTTGTTTGTTTTCCCTGGTCATCATGTAATTCATCACCTTTTCCAGATGAGAACATTGAGGACCATGAAGGTGACTCACCTGAGGCCACAAAGCTGTTCAAAACAGTTTCAGGCCCAGAACCCAGATCTCCTGACAGTCAGTGTATTGTTACAATATCAAAACGCTCCCTCCCCGCCAACGCCTGCATTATCCCACTTTTCAAGGATGCTGCATCCTTGCAATCACTCCAGTTTTCATACCCTTCTCAGAATCCTGACAGTCCAGCCTTTACATCTCCACTCATGTAAATATTTTCATTAAAAAGTGGAAATCCAATACGCCTCCAGTGATAGGAGCAGAACCAAGAGGTAAGAATGGAGGTGGCCTGAGGCATAAGTAGGGAAAAGAGCACCCCAGCCAGGGGGAAGGCAAGTCCTTCCTACCAGCACCTATGGTCTGGGCCTCCTCCACCCTCTTGTCCCCACATTACAATGGGAGAGGTGCCCCTCCTCTCCTCCCAGGCCCAGGGAATCCCAGCTCACAGGCTTGCTTCCCCATCCATGTCACAGCTTTCAAGGCAGCGGCCCTGATCCAGAGATGGTACCGGCGCTACATGGCACGCCTGGAGATGAGGCGGCAGTGCACCTGGAGCATCTTCCAGTCCATGGAGTACGCTGGGCAGCAAGACCAGGTCAAGGTGCGGTGGGATGTGGGACGCCTCCAGCTCCGCCTTCCAGCCCCTGGGCAGCAAGGCCCAGGTGCCCAGAGGTGTAGCTGATCTGGACCACTCCTGGGCCTCTTCTCACTCACCTCTAAAGCCAAGTCTTCTTGGGTTCTTCTGTAGCTCCACGATTTCTTCAGCTACCTTGTGGACCACTTCACCCCCAGCAGTCACAGTGAGAGTGAGTACGGGCTGCCACCCGGCGCGTCCTCCTGTCTCGGGGTCGTAGGTCTGGGGGTGACCTACGGGGGTGAGGTGGGAGATGCACAGGGAGTGAAAACATGAATCTGGTGACAGCTGGGAATGAGCAAGGAGGACCACAAATAAATGCAGAGTGGACTTGTATTCTGGGTTGTCCCGGAAGCACACCTGGAGACAAGAGTTTGAGTGCAAGGAGTGTATTTGTTAAATACAGGAAACAGGGTGGGTGGGGAAGGAGTGGGAAGGGATTCAGGGAAGGGAAGGCAGCCAAGAAAGCTAACAACTCAATGTGCCTGGGAAATAATGCAAAACACAGGCCCGAATGATCCCACCTGAAGGCAGAGGGAACCTAGTCCTTATATTGGCAGCTCCTGGAAGTCATTGGTTGGAAGCTGCCGGGAGGGGCAGACAGGAAGGATTGTTAATTCCACAGCCTTTCAGGCCTGCCAAGCAGGGCTTTCTGTGGATCCAGGGAAAAGCCCTCAGGCTAGAGATGCAGGGCCAGGCAGTTGGAAATTGCCTGAAGGGCACTGAGCACCGTAAATGCCCTGGAACTTGTTTCCCACATGGCTTTTCCCCTCCCCTCCCCCTCCCCCTCCCCTCCCCCTCCCCCTCCCTCTTCTTCCTTCTTCCTTCTTCCTTCTTCCTTCTTCCTTCTTCCCTAATCTTCACCCTAGGATATTTTTCCCATTGATTTCCAGAGAGAGTGGAAGGGAAGGAGGAGGGGGGCGAGGAGAGAGAGAGAGAGAGAGACATTGATGTGAGACAAACACATTGATTTGTTGCCTCCCACACACGCCCCCACCAGGGCTGGGGATCCTGCAACCAAGGTACATGCCCTTGACCGGGAATCAAACCCAGTCCACACACCGACGCTCTCATCTGATCTAAATTGGCCAGGGTTTTCTTTTCTTCTGAACAAACCTAGGCCCCTAAGTTTCCGTCCTTTCTAAGTCTGACACATCTCAGTCTTTTAAAATAAAAGGAGAAGGGAATTGACACAAGGACACACATAACCTTTGCCTCCTGCCCACCCTAACTTGTCGTCACTTTCCCCTTTTCTTTCTCTCTCCTGTGCTGGAGCTGATGCCAGACTGGCCACTTCACACTTTTTAAGGTTGGCGAGATTCTGCAGGAACATAACTCTTGTTTATATATAATAGCCGATGGTGAAACTTGTTTTCTTATATGTTGCTTCACTTAAAGTCACTGAACCTATTGACAACATTAAGTGAGGACCTACTGTCTGGTCCAAGGAAAGACTCCTCTGAGTTGTCTGAGGACTGACTGCATATCTGATTGTAAGCCGCCACCCTTTCTGTCCTGGCAGGGGACTTCCTGAACCGCATGTTTACTGAGGAGAGAGTCCCCCGGGACTCCGAGGTAGAGAAATGCAGTGACTATGAATCCATAGAGGTGCCAGACAATTACACGGGGCCACGCCTCTCCTTCCCACTCCTTCCTGACCAAGCAACTGCCCTGGTGGAAGCTTTCAGACTGAAACAAGTAAGCTCACCCAGGAACCCGAGTCACCACCAACTCCTGGTCACCTGCAGGGGGAGAGCAGATCAGAGCAGAAGGCAGGGCCCCAGACTTAGGGTGTTTGTGTCATGGGTCCACTGGAGAGATTCCACTCACTCCTCCTTTGCTTAGACAGGACCTGTGATCAATCACCAGGTCCTACGCACTCAAAACTTCCCCTAATAATGTAATCCTCCTTTGTTCATCCATCCTACAGATAATCATTGAGCACCGCTGTGAGCCAGTGTGTTCTGGACATGGGGACACAACAATGAGCAGGACAGACACAGTTCCCTGTCCTCATGGGACTGACATTCTAGAGGGATACAGACACATAATAAATAACCATAAATGAGTAAATGATGTACTCATTCTCTCCATTCAGAACAAAATCCCTCCAAATAGCCAGGCCCTCCCTTGTCAGAACAGTTTACTTATTATTACTTGCCCAGGCCCCAAGTAAATTGTGTGTATTAGAAGGTGGTAAGAGAATCAACTAAGTTCTAGGTGGGAGAGAGGGCAGTTTTATCGAGTGGTCTGGGAAGGCCTCTGAAAAGGTGATTTCTGAGCAAAGGTCAAATGAAGGTGGTGAGGGAATGCACCACGTGGACATCTGGGGAAAAGCATTTCAGGCCGAGGGAACAATTGGAAAGGGCCTGAGGCAGGACCTTGCCTGCACTGCTCAGGGGCCGTGGGAAGGCCATTGTGGCCAACGAGGAGGGAGCCAGGGAAAGCGTATTAGGAGATGGAGGCAAAGAGGACAGGGGGTGAATTTTATTCTTCTGAAAGAGATGGGGAGACATTGAGCACAGGAATGCTATCATCTGGCTTGCTTTTAAAAGTAATCATTTCGTGTGCTGAACAGAGTGTAAGGAGCAAGGGCTGAAGCAGGGAGGCCAAGTCAAGAGGCTACTGCAATAGTCCAGGCGAAAGACGATTGTGGCTTGAAATGCTGGTGGTGGAAGCAGAGGTGGGGAAAAGTGGTCGGATTCTGGCTCTATGCCAGATTCTAATCCTTCCCTCTTTCATATGAATTAATTCACTGCAGGAGGAGTTGGGGTGATTTTCTCAGTAATGTCAGGATTACTCAGTACCATCAGCATGCATGCACTTATTCATACTTGGCTGAACAATCATGTGTTTCTCCCCAGCTAAAGGCTATCCGCTATCATAGAGCAGATAGAGGAAATTAGTTCAACATTTGGGTGATAGTGAAAGCAGAAACAAGGGTAGAAATGGATGAAAAAGAAAGGATCTGTACGTAGGGTCCCAGGGGCAGTTGACTAGGCTCACTTTTGGGGAGGCCCATCTTCCCTCACAAATATCAGTGTTGTTCTGTTCCCTCCCTCCTCTTCCTCCTAGTAGCAGCTACATGCTCGCTATGTCTTGAATCTTTTGCATGAAACCAGAAAACATCTGGGACAGCTGCCAAACATCAATCGGGTCTCCACCTGTTACAGTGAGGAGATCACAGTGTGTGGTAAGAGCTGGTCTGAATTGGTTTTATATGCTAGACCCAAACTAGAAAACTCTGCCTGTGATGGGGGAGGAGGAAAGGCAAGGCTGGGGGGAGTGGGGGGAAGAGATGGGGAGGGGGACGGGACTCAATGGCCATGTGGGCAGGTCGACTTCACTCCCTCACACTGAGAGCAATTGAATATTTGCTCCAGTTTCTTAAACTAGAGGTGGTTCAGTGAAGGACTAGGGGGTCACAGGGCCAGCCTCTTCTTTATTTTCCCAAGCAATTCATATTCGACCCCAAACTCATGCTCTCCATTCAGAACAAAAACCCTGCAGATCCTCCCTTGTTAGATAGTTTATTTATAACTAGAGGCCGGGTGCATGAATTCGTGCACAGGTGGGGGGCCCTGCCCCCAATTGGGGAAGGGGGCGATCAGGGCTGCAGTGCCTGTCAAAGCAGCCAGTTGTTCCTGTCGTTCCGGCATTCCAGTCGCTTGGCTTATATATATATAGATTGCTTGACGAGGCCCCAAAGCTTAGTGAATATTCCCGCCATCCACATATATTGTCCCAGACAGAAATCCTGTTAGTGTCCATTTTTCCACCTCCTTATGTTTTCAGTGATATTTTAGATGGTCCCCCACACTTTATATTATAGATGGACACCCCACCCTTTAATTTAGGGGAGGCAGACTGTGGTACAGCAGGTATTGTAAAATGGCACTTCTAGGAACATGCAGCGTACAGATAGGTCCTGAAATAGTCTTAAATTTTAAAAATTAGTTTCCAATATTTGAAAATTAGAGGATTTCATATTAAAATCCAGATTCCCAACTTCTCTTGAAAAATCTTGCAAGACTGACCCATAGGTGAGTTGCAGCTTCTGTTCTAGATGGGGTGAAGTGTCTTCCATTCTCGTCTGGGTTTGCAGCCCCGGGCTATTCTGCCCCATCTTTGCTTCAGTAAGAAGACAGGTTGTTTACTATTTATGATAATTATGCAGGAGAAATATTGTGTTTCTGCTTTCAATATTAACTACCCCTGCAACGAGGGATATTAATAATTACTCCTATCTTACATGTGGAAAAATGACTAACCATAAGTTTCTTAACCTTGCTAGTTTTTTTCTGGGTATTTTCCTTTTTTAGAGTAAAAAAATGAGAAGCAATGGTAAGGACCAACCAAAACTGATATTCCTTTTCTGTTTTTGTTAGGAGATTTACATGGTCAGTTGGATGACTTAATATTCATATTTTATAAGGTATGAATGTTCAATTTAAGTTTCTGTCTTTCTCTGAGGTATAATTGAGAAGTTTGAATACAGTATCTAAAAAAAAATTATTAAGTATTGCTTGGATTTTAAAATATTAGATATACATAGCATATTTATACATATAGAAAATATTAGAACACACAGTAGACAATATATAATATAAAAGCCAGCATTGCATTATATTCCACTATATAAACTGTTTAAAAAATACAAAATCTGAGGTTAATAAAGAGAAGGAATCATTATTCAGCAATTGATTTTCTTTTTTTCAAATAAAGAGAATTATTTATTATCAAAGCAGTTGAAAGCTATTTTCATATCAATTTTTAATTATAAAATGCAGAGCATATAGCAACATATAGTATATGAATATTCTGTTTATGTAATATAACTTTGTAGATATACTGCATTTCCCAAAGCGTGTTGCCATGTATTATGTTGTTTAATCCTTAGGAATCGCTGGCAGTTGTTATTGTTCATTAGAAACAATGCTGCCAGGACTTAAAACTGGCCTTTGGGTCACAAGTTCAGTGTCCTTTGCACATACCACATTCCAACACTCGGGCTTTGCGTAAAACATTTATTTTTATGAACATGTCATAACCTCAGCCTGGCTGGAAAGGAAATATAAGACCAATAGAAAATATTTCCACCTCTTACTGACGTTTACATTTGGAGGAGAGCCAAAAACTCAGAACTGGTGTTAGATCTGACGTAAATGTCAAGTACACGTTGGCTTAACCTGATTTCCTACTCCCTTCTTTCTCTGCCTCCTCTGGGACTTGAATCCTTGTTGGGAAGAATGGCCTCCCATCCCCAGAGCGAGCCTATGTGTTCAACGGTGATTTTGTGGATCGAGGCAAGGATTCGGTAGAGATCCTGATGGTCCTTTTTGCCTTCATGTTGGTTTACCCCAAAGAGTTCCATCTTAACCGAGGAAACCATGAGGACCACATGGTGAACTTACGGTAAAACCAAAACATGCTTGGTATTTGATATTTACTTGTTGCAATTGTAAAAAGTTATTTTGACAGAGTTCCTTATCTGCTAGATGCTTTTAAAAATAGTTTTTCAATTTTATAAAGTAGAATACACAAGATATAACATTTTAAAAGTTTTAAAAAAATTTACACATTATCCTACTATTCTACTAAAACCATTAATTTTTTTTTACATACCCATACTCTTTATCATATAAACAATAAAGTTTAACTATAGAAAAATTAAGGAATACAGATAAGCAAAAGGAAGAAGAATTAAAATATACGATAACTTGTCTACCCAGAGATAATGTTTAATTGTAGACATTTTGATGATTAGTCTCTTTTCTATATAGTTAAGTACATATATAAGTATATGTATATTATAAAAATGCAATTGTGTCATAACGACTGTCACTAAATTTAATAACTATTTTTTTGCTTTTAAATCTAGATATGGCTTCACCAAGGAAGTGATGCAAAAATATAAGGTGTGCTGCCTCTAAAAGCGAAAGTTTCTCTGAGCTCTGAATAGTTGACTGAAGTATTTGAAACTTAGTGTCTTGTGCATATCATTTTTCAGATGCATGGCAAGAAAATACTACAAAGACTGCAAGATGTTTTCTGTTGGCTTCCACTGGCCACTCTGGTGGATGAGAAAGTCCTGATTCTTCACGGTGGTGTGTCAGACACGACTGACCTAGAGCTTTTGTCTAAACTAGACAGGCACAAGGTACTGACTAGATAATGAAATTAGTGCACATTTTACCAAAATACCCCGTTTCACTATCAACATAAAATAAATGTTATCTTGCATGCTGACTCCAGTTGACTAAAAAGGCCTGGCCAGTGTGGTTCAGTAGTTGAGGATCAACCTATGAACCAGGAGCTCACAGTTCAGTTCCTAGTCAGGGCATGTGCTGGGGTTGTGGGCTTGACCCCCAGTATGGGGCGTGCAGGAAACAGCCAATCAATGATTCTCTCTCATCATTGATGTTTTTATCTCTCTCTCTCTCTGAAATCATTATATATATATTTAAAATTAGACCAGCAACTTTCAGCCTTTTTTTAACTCATAGCACATAAAGTTCTGTGGTACACCAAAAAATATATTTTTTACTGATCTGACAAAAAAATAGGTATAATTTTTATCCATTCACACTGAATGGCTATTGTGTTAGCTGTTGTCATTTTTTTTACTAGTAATTTGACAATCTAAGGGAAAAGAGGTCAGTGTCCCTGACTAAATGTTCAGGTGTTGCATGTTTTAAATTCTATAGTTTTTCTGGCAGAAATTATGTTTCTATAATTCTTATGGCACACCAGTTCGAAAATTGCTGCATTAGACCATTAAAAGGAGAAGGACTGAGAATCCACGGCTGGGCTCAGGGAACAAGTTGCTGTGACCAATTAGTGATGTTTGCCATGGACATGAAAGTGAGGAGCTAGTACCATGTGTTTCCATCCCCGATCTAATAACAGTTGGAGCAGAGAAGCCATAAGATACCATAAACGTGTAAGAGTCTATGATGAAAAGAAAACCGTCCTGTTACTTACAGTTTTGCAACCTTGAACAAGTTACTTAACTTAGTGTAACCTCAGTTTCTAAAACTGTACAATAGGGATATGAATAACTATATCATAGATGTTGTGAGAATTAAATGAAGATATATGTGCATCTGCCTTACAAAATTTATATTCAGTAAGTGGAAATAGTATGAACTCCATTTGGCTGAAGTAGCAGACAACTTCAAATAATAATGGCTTAATATATATTTGTTTCTCATGTAAATAAAAGCTGGAGGCCAGCGGTCCAGGACTGGTATGGTAACACCACAAAGCCATCGGAGACCCAGGTTCCCAGGTTGCATTATGGCCCAACATGGCTGCTTGAGCTCCAGGCATCATGACCCCAGTCTAGCCAGCATAACTTAGAGAGCAGAAGAAAGGCATGCTTCTCCCCTTTAAGGACATTTGTTTGTACGCACAATTTCTGATCACAGCTTTGTCATAGGTCAACACTTAGCTGAAAGGCAGGTTGGAAGGTGTAGTCTTTATCTCAGGGGGTGTCTGTAAGAATCTGGGTTTCTATTACTAATGAGGACAGATGGACAGATGTTCGTGTAGCAACACTGCTCAGTCTGTCCCTGTGGCTCCCAGATGCACGCCTTTCTTCCCACACACAGAATTATGTTCATCGCCTCCCCAAGGGGGTCTATACTCAAGTCTCATCCACTTGCATCCAGCTCCAAGTCTGAGGTTTCTGGATTCAGGTCCTATCTACTTGGTTTGACTATGGTTCCTTGAGGCCTGATGACTAAAAGATGTTATGTGTCCCTCGCACCAAACTCCGTGGGGGTGAGAGGAAAGGTTAACCCCCTGGCAAAGGTGGAAGAGGGGAGGCCGGCAACATTTCCAGTAGCTCCCTGCAAAACTCCTCTCAGTGTCTCCACAGCCTCAGCCCTTTCGTGTTTGACTGAGAGGGAGGGTCCCAGGTGGTGTAAAACCAGCTCTTAATATTTCCTTTGTCAGTTCTGCATGTTGTCTGGTACCTCATTGTCCTTGTGTGTTTGTTTGTTTGTTTGTTTGTTTCAACTCAAACATTTCTATTCCGCTGCATCCAGGTAGAGACAGCAAGTTATGATAGATCAGATTATCTCATGGGAAGAATCACATTTAATTATGTAAATATAGGAGAAGTGGGGACTTTGGGAAAGATTGCTAGAGCTTCCTGTGGCTTAGCAAAAAGCCAATGAATTAATTCATGTGAAACTATAGAGGAGGATGGTATTTTATAGGGGTGGCCTCAGGGTTAAGCAATTAGTTCATATAAAGTGCCCAGGAAAGGGCTCTCCATGTGTTAGCACTGTTATTCTCCTTAAGAATCAAAGCTAGGGATGCCTCATAAAGCAGATAATAATATCCTTAAAATAACGGTACCTGAGGGGGACAGTCTGGCCCTCCATGTGAGTTGGCAATGAGAAGAGCTAGAGGTGATTGAGTCCATTCACATTTTGTGGCCTTTCACTCTCCGTGCCCAGAGCTGGACCTGCCTAGGAAACACTTAGCACTTGTCCAGTGTTAGAGAATAACCTCTGTTCTGTTCTCTTTAATCTGGACTCCTCCTCAAACATCACTCAGGTTCTGCTGACCCTCTGTGAGTGGCCTTCTTTGTTCTTGCCCTCAGCCAGTCCACGCCAGGCCATGGTTTCTGGTGTTCTTATATCTATTTGCAGAAGGCTCTTGTTCTCTGATTATGTGTTGCACAGATATCCCACTGATATCCCTGTCACCTTTGTCACTGACATCCCTGTGGCACGCAGGCATGCCACAAATGGCTGCTCGATGCAACAGCTCTGCTCTGTGGCCTGGCCCCTCGCTTTCCCATGATCAGAATTCTTTCTGCTTGTCCTCTACGTTCTTATCCTGGTCCCAGTACCATGATGACTCTGAGTCGGTGAGAGGGTCCATACTCAACCCTCTTCCCAATTAGGCCGAAAAGAGGTGTTCCCTGCCCGGTGAGCTAACAAACGAGCTAGCACTCCTGTAAAATGTGGTCTCCCAGCAAGTGTCAAGATTTCCCTGTTCCTACATTTCTCAGCCATAAGCTGCATTTCTTCTCCTCTGCTGTAGTATTTGTGAAACAACAGAAAAGTCAGTAAGGGCTCGTCTTCCTGAGAGAGAGGTGCCCTTTCTCATCTTTGTCTAAAATGACTAAGCTCCCAGAGAGAAATCATGACATAGGTTAGCATTTATCCAGTTATCTGTGGTGAAGGACCAGGCTTCATAATTTTCCAATTTTTAAAAATATATTTTTCTTGATTTCAGAGCGGAAGGGAGAGGGAGAGAGTGATAGAAAGATCAACAATGAGAGAGAATCATTGATCGGCTGCCTCCTATACACCCCACACTGGGGATCGAGCCTGCAACCTGGGCATGTGCCCTGATTGGGAATCGAACCATGACCTCCTGGTTCATAGGTTGATGCTCAACCACTGAGCCATGCCAACCGGGCAATTAATTTCCAATTTTTCACAGGTTAATACTTTCGTAAAATCTGAATGACTAGAAAAATGAAATTCAAACAAAAAATATAAGGCCACTGATCATGTGCTTGAGTGCCATCGCACTACCAACTGGCTATAGAAGTTTCTAAAGGCTCACTCCCAAGTTCTGTGCCTGTCTTGTCCGGGGTCAGGACAAGCCGTTCACAGGCCAGCACTTACCTGTGGACCCCAGTGTGAGGAGCATTGGCCTGGTGCTCAAAAAGGACCTCTGGTTTCATTCCCTCACCTGTGTTTTCTGGACATTTGTACATTGTTTCCACCTTGAGGTGCAAAACAAGAAAAGAGAACGAGAAGCAAGCGGAGGAGAAGGGAAAAGCCAAGCAGACGAGCTCTGCAGGGAGCCTCTCCCCGTGGTTTCTCCCCCAAAGCCGCTCTCTCCCCTCTTCGCCCCTTCATCTCAGCTCCCACAAGACCTACAAAGCTGGACGCTCCTCCAGCATCCCCTGCAGCACCCCCCTGGACCCCAGAGGGCTCTCCCGGCAGGCGAGGCGCTCCGTGGACCTGGAGCTGGAGAGGTGCCGGCAGCAAGCAGGCTTCCCGGTGATCACGGAGAAGGAGTCCTGGGTCTTCAACCCAGAAGCTGACTCTGCAGCTGGGGAGCTGCTGGAGGCCTCTCAGGAGGAGTGGAGGCAGGTGGGTGTGGCCGGGAGCTGCTCCCTAGGATTGGGCTGCCACCAGGAGGGACCAAGGATTTAAAGAAACATCAAATCTCATCTTTCCATGTAAATTCAGGGTATTTTTTTTTTTTTGCCCGCCTTTCTCTATCCCTGGTGTTAGAACATCCCAGGAAGAGATTAGTATTTGCCTGATGACTCATATATTTTAGAGTTTTGTGAAGGATGGGAAGATGGAGGCTCCATTGCCTGAGTAAACTTGGTTTAGTAACCTAACATCGCTGGGGTGAAAGGTAAGCCACGATTTCTTGGATGCTATTGTTTTATTTTTTGTTTGTTTTAATGTGTAAGAAAGATGGCTGCTGAGGCTCAAAGCCAAAGGGCTGTCAGTAGCTTCTGTCCTCCTCTGTTATCAGGCAACCAAAGGCTTTTCCAAAATCTCTGGAACTGTGTCACATGGCTACCCCTAGCTACAAGGGTGGCTGAGAGAGCAAATATTTAGCTTGGCACATTGCCACCCCAAACGCCCAATCAGGGTTTTGTTAGCAAGGAAGAAGAATGGATATTAAGGATGTATTCACAGTGCTTGCCAAAATAGAGGCATACCTCGTTTTAGTGCACCTCGCTTTGTTGTGCCCTACAGATGTTGCATTTTTTTCCCAATTGAAAGCAAAAGCTTCCATCAGCAAAAAGATTACAACTCGCTTCATTGCTGTTCCTTCTGCTCTTCTTCCTCCTCCTCTTCTTCCTCTATTCATAGAAATGACTCTGAATGAGGATCTGTCTAGTTTTTAGGGAAGACACCACCTCTGTTCTCTCCAGGTTGTAGACATTCTGTGGAGTGATCCCATGGCTCAGGAGGGCTGCAGGGCCAACACTGTTCGAGGAGGAGGCTGCTATTTCGGGCCGAATGTGACAAAACAGCTGCTACAGAAATATAACCTGCAGTTCCTGATCCGCTCACATGAGTGCAAACCCGAAGGCTATGAATTCTGCCACAGCCGCAAGGTGGGTGGGCCCTCGGCAGTAGCACAGGAGCGGTCCCTATTGCTCTTCCCAGGTCTGGATTAGTGAAGGCTTCCCACAACCAACTGTGCCTTGTATTTGTTACCCACTTGCAAACCATAACTGAGTCCTTCACAGTAATTTATCCTTGGCTTTTAGAGCCTCTTTAAAATTCAGTTTTGTTTGAGGCCACCACTCACCGATACCCTGAGAGGAGAGTAAGGGGAAGTTTGCTTCCATCTCATGGATGCAAATATGGCCTGGGGTTTTCCCCACCACATCTCTGTTCTTTCAGTCACATTGCTCGCTGTCACGTGTCTCAAACAGCAGCACAGAGTAACAGGACTTCTCACTGTGCCCCAGGCAGGGATTCTGGTTTGTTTGTCTGCTCCTGCCTAACCTTTGGGCATCTCTAAATCCTGCAGTGTTTGCCTAGGGGCTAATGCCATTCGGGTGAGAGTATTCCCAGGAATATTAATTCTACAGGAGAATAGCAGTTTTCCATGCAGAAAAAATAAGAGATCAAGTAATATGAGAAATGTTTAGTTAAATACTTATATAAGTTTCTTTATTACAGGACTTCTAAGGACTTTTAATTTCCTATATTCATTGTAAGTCTCCAAAAAGAGATGCAGTGTTTAGCATTTTCCAATATATTGACAATGGAAACTTTTTTCACAGAGCATCTTGGGGGCTCCGCACTGTGGGAAACTTCTTTGAGGCCTCCCACCAGCTAGTTAGCAACTTATTTGCGTGCTGGTTATAATGGCCGCCTTAGCTCATTGGGTCCAGCTGGCCTCTGAGTGGAATCAATTAAGTTTTTTTCTCTGACTCCTCCTAGTTTTACTTGGGACAAAAATGTGAAGAAAGTGCGTTGTGGATGTTCTATCAGACTTCAAGTTTTTATTACTTGGGTCACAGCTCCTGCCCTGCTAGCATTAATGACTTCAAATAAACCCATAGGTGAGGTCAAGGAGAAATAGCAGCCCCTGAAATTGGGTTGGACCCTCTAGGATGGAGGGCAAAGGATTCTCCAGTGAACCTGAGTGGCTGTCTCTCTTCTCTTGATTTAGGTGTTAACCATCTTTTCCGCTTCCAACTACTATGCAGTTGGCAGTAACAGAGGGGCCTATGTCAAACTCGGGCCAGCCTTGGCCCCACACATCGTGCAGTATCAAGCTAACAAGGCGACCCACATGCTGACCATGAGGCAAAGGCAAGACTTTCCCATGAGTGACTTCAGAAAAGCAGAATTATAGTGTTTGTGGAACCTTCGAAGTGTCAAATGTGACTACATTTATCTAAATTCTAAGTGAGAATTCAGAATTTGGCTCTTTCAGAAGTAAGGCGGATCTATCATAGACATTATAGGCAGGGGCCTCTTCCTTCTCCACACACCCCAAAATCTCTACCTCTTCATCATTAATGGAAGGAACAAGTTTGTTTCCTGCAAATTTGCTTTTATTGCAGTTTTTCTCAGTGGGTGCATCGTGGGTAAAATCCATGGACCAGCCACCGACTCTTTCCAGGGTCACTCTTCTGTTCTCTCTCATCCTTAAAGAATTTGTGCTGTCCCGTCAACCCCAGCCAAAGGTCCTTGTACTCTCTGGGGATTTGGCAGATGGATTTCAGTGTACACAACCTGTTAACAATGGCCCTTTCCTCCTGGGAAGGAAATATATAATATTACTTGAATGGCTTTTGTTGGGATGATTCTGAGTTGTAATCTTAGTTAGAACATACCACACATTAAGTGTTATTATAAACCATATATGTCTCACAATGAACTTATGAAATACATCATGTAATAATTTCTACTTTTACATACGAAATTATTAAGGAACAGAGGTTAAGTCAGCTGGCCCATGGTCACACAGCTAATAAGCAGTGAAAGTTAGCCTTGACCCAGGTAGTCTTATTTAAGAACTCATACACTTATTACGCAATACTGCCTCCCACCAAAAAGTGGGCTCCAGAATATAAAGCTACTAACAGATACAGTTTTAGTGATACTAAACAAGCTTTTAAAATTATCAGATGAACTAAATTTGAAATCAAAACTAAGTTAGTATAAATCCATTGAAAAGAACACATTAATATTTAGCATCTGCTTTATGAGAGTGCTATAAAAATACATTATTTTAAATCATTCTTGAGTCCAAAACACTCAGAATTATTAAAGTCAAGTTATTTAAAAAATTAAGGCCAGCATTACTTTAAAAAGAAATATTATATGAAAATTTAAACTCACCAAACAATAGTAGTTAAACCTACTGTGCAGCAGAATCATCTGTGGAGCTTTATTAAAAAAAAAAAAATCAGTCATCTGAACCTCATCCCAGTTCTACCAGATTAGAGTATCCAAGGGTGGGGCCCAGGCACCCAAAATGCCATGATTTCATATGATTTCAGTGTTGTCATTACAAGAGGAGTCACTGTAGGGAATCCTATAAATAATATGTTTAATAACATAGTGAAAGATCACTCAGCTCTTTGAAATATTCATTGACTGCATCAAAGCAAGTACAACAGCACCCAGAAGTCACTTGTCCAACGACTTCAACTATTTGGACCACAATGGAGAACTTAGAAGGAAGAGGGGAAGTGCTTCTGACCAGCCATAATTGATGTCTTGTTGTACAAGAACTCAGGATCATGTGTTTTACTTAGAGAAATCCTCACTCAGAATTCACTTACTTTTGGTGTAAATCCACATCTCACAGCAATAGGTTAGCCAGCCTGGCGTCCACCTGTCAAGATTGAGTCCTAGCTCCACCCCTTATTAGCTATGTGACCTTGGGCTTGTTACGTACTCTGTAATGGGCATAATAGTCTTACCCACCTCAGTGGGTATTGTAACTATGAGAAAAAGAAATCAATGTTATTTTGTTATTCATAAATCTTGCCTTGTGACTGTTTAATGTAATAATAAATTACAAGGAAAGCATGATTTTGAAAGCATATCATTTATTGAGTGCTTTTTAAGTGCCAGGCTTCCTTCTAAGTGCAGTACATGAATTTACTCTTTTATTCTTCACAATAATCTTGTGAGGTAGGTAACATTTTTATCCCTATTTTGCAGATGGGCAAACTGAGGTACAGTGAAGTTACATAACTTTACCATAGTATTCCATACTGGGCAGGACAGCAGCATTCCACAGAATACTTCAGATTTATCCTATTTGTGCACAGCAGGGAAAAGTGGGGCAGCAGGGGGCCGGGGGCAGAAGTAAGAGGTGGAGTCTTCCCTCAAAAACTGAGCCCTTGGGAAGTTGGGATATTAAGGACGAGAGAGGCAAAATATAGTAGAAACCCATGACTATTTCTTCTTTAGTAAAATGTTCCTTTTTTTTTCTTCTGTGCCAGGATTAGCAGAGTAGAGGAGTCAGCTCTAAGAGCTCTGCGGGGAAAGTTATTTGCTCATTCCTCAGATCTTCTTGAGGAATTTAAGAAGCATGATAATGGTAAAACTGGTAAGTTAATCAAGTAAGATATTCATAAGAGAAGGAAGCTGGTAAAAAACAAAAACTTGTTTCGCAGTAGTTAGCAAATAAATATTTGCTGAATGAACAGATGGCCAAAAGACTTCTTTGATTACTTCCTCCATTTAATTCAAGTTAATGCCCCAGTTATCTTTTCTAAATATTAAAATTCCATGCTCTTAACAATATGAACTTGGCTAAATATAGATGGAGATGGTGAAAAGAAATGAAGTCAAGGGAAGGGTGACAAGGCCAGAACTAAGCAAAAAACAACAGGTGGGGCAGGTTACAGAAGTTTTCCCAAGATTAGCAAATTTTAATGATTTGACTTCTTGTTGTCAAGTGTGTATTTATCTGTTCTTCATTCTATTATAAAAACTGGCAATTTTGTCTTTTGGAATGTGTAATAGACATTAACTACATGTACTCATATTAAAAAACAGCAGTAACTGTCATACAGTCATAACAATATTTTTTTCCTATACAAGTAAACAACCAGTGCTGTATTTGTATAATGGTTTTTCCTGTTATTTGTCTGAGTTTTGTGTGATTTCCAGTAGTATTGCCAAATATAGCAAATAAAAACAGAATGCCAAATTAAATTTGAATTATGGACAGATAATAAAAAGCTTTAAATATAAGTATGTCCCATGCAATATTTGGGATATACTTATACCTCGTGGTCTGTCTGAAATTTAAATCTAACTGAATAGCCTGTATTTTATCTGGCAACTCTACTTTCATGACCATGACCAACAAAAATAGTGACAGTGCCTAATATTTGTATTACCTACGGATAGTAAGAAGGATGTCAGCTTAAAATGGTACCCACTGTTGGGCAGGAAACTGGGCTTATAGGTGACAAGACAACAAGTTAGCCCTTTTCCTGTAGGTTCAATCAACCTGAGTGACTGGGCAGCCGCTGTGGAGTCTGTGTTACATCTAGGACTGCCATGGCGGATGCTAAGGCCACAGCTGGTGAACAGCTCAACAGATAACATGCTGGAGTACAAGTCCTGGTTGGAGGACTTGGCCAAAGAACAACTGAGTCACGAGGTAATGATGAGAACATGGTGGATGAGGGCATACTGTGGACCATGAAGCCCCTTATGGAGAACTTTGTGTGTTTTTTAAATTTTTTTTTTTATTGATTATTACATATGTGTCCTTATCCCCACGTTACCCCTTACCCCCCGACTCATGCCCTCACCCCCCTGTTGTCCGTGTCCATTGGTTAGGCCTATATGCTTGCATATAAGTCCTTTGGTTGATCTCTCACCCTTAACCTCCACCCTCCCCTACCTTCCCTCCGAGGCCCGACGGTCCGATCGATGCCTCTTCGTCTCTGGATCTGTCCTTGTTCATCAGTTTATGTTGTTCATTATATTCCACAAATGAGTGAGATCATGTGATATTTATCCTTCTCTGACTGGCTTATTTCACTTAGCATAATGCTCTCCAGTTCCATCCATGCTGTTGCAAATGGTAAGAACTTTATGGAGAACTTTGAATAAGATCAACCAAATATTGAGAACCCAGAAAGGAAGATGAATGGGAAAAGGGAACCACTATTTGTTGAGTTTCCATGTGTCAGACTTTACAGTAAGGGATTTACATATGTTGCTTCAGTTTATCCTTAAAATCACACCAAGAGATAGGTATTATCAGCCCCATTGTACTCCTGGGGACACTGATCACAGAGGTTGAGCTACCAACCTCGGATCATAGAGTTCCTAAGTTATAGAACTGAGACTCAAACCCAGGTCTGACTTCTTTGATTTCATTCTGCTTCCTCCATTAAAAAA
Source organism: Myotis yumanensis (assembly GCF_028538775.1). Classification (NCBI taxonomy): domain Eukaryota; kingdom Metazoa; phylum Chordata; class Mammalia; order Chiroptera; family Vespertilionidae; genus Myotis; species Myotis yumanensis. The sequence goes on from NW_027223752.1 coordinate 192,122,889, forward strand.
GGATTTATTCAATAAAACTTGTTGAATGCGTAATGTATTTGAAGCTGTGGGCTAGGTACTTTATTAAAATAGCTCTATTGCAATATAATTCACATTCTATACAGTTCACACATTTGAAATGTAGAATTCAATGATTTTTTTTGTATACTCGCAGATATGTGCAGTGACCATCCTGGTCAACTTTAGAACATTTTTACCAGGTGCTACAAACTCTTAAGCCATTTGCAGTGGTTCTCAACCTTCCTAATGCTGAGACCCTTTAATACAGTTCCTCATGTTGTGGTGACCCCCGATTTCATTGTTACAAATGAACATAATTAAAGCATAGTGATTAATCACAAAAACAATATGTAATTATATATGTGTTTTCCAATGGTCTTAGGCGACCCCTGTGAAAGGGTCGTTCGACCCCCAAAGGGGTCGTGACCCACAGGTTGAGAACCGCTGATTAGAGCATTTGGCAGGCTGAAGGGGGTTGAGGGTGAAGAGATGGTAAAACATCTTCAGGTTTTTCTAAGAGTGTCTTATTGTCAGGATTGATTGTGTGTTGATTATGTTTTAGGAAAAGCTAAACATAGGATATAGAAGTAAGGTGAGTTTTTCTTACAGAACATACAGTCGAGTTTGCTGGAAACACTGTATCGCAACCGATCTAACCTGGAGACCATTTTTAGGATCATAGACAGTGATCATTCAGGTAAAGGCACTCATTTTCCTGTCATTTCTGACACAGCAAATATTTTACCTCCCACCCTTTAGTCTTCTTCCTGAGTATGTGGCTCTCTACTGAAGCCCTTTGGAAGCCAAGGAAGTAATGGCAATGCTTATAAATGGCAGAAACCAGAAAAGTTCTTGAACAATACCAGCAGTCTATATAGGAGAGGGCTTGGGCAGAGAAGAATCCAGACCAACTGAATGAGAACTTCTTATAGGGAGAATAATAATTAGTAGATGAGAGCAGGTGTTCTTCTAAGAATGTCAGAGGAAAATGAACCTTGAAAACTAGACTGACTAGCTGAATGACTTCCCTCTCTCTGGTAAGGGTTCATCTCACTGGACGAGTTCAGACAGACTTGGAAGCTGTTCAGCTCCCATATGAAGATGGACATCACAGACGACGGTATCTGTGACCTTGCCCGGAGCATTGACTTCAACAAGGACGGCCACATTGACATCAATGAGTTCCTGGAGGCCGTCCGCCTCGTGGAGCAGTCCTGCTCAGAGGGAAACGCCGCAGATTGCCCACAAGCCACCAACACGAAGGGCAGTGGCTCCTGGCCTGCCACTGAGGACAGCCTGGTCTCTGTTACCCAAGTTGCCTCATAAGCGATGCCAAGCGATATCACTGGAATAGCTTCCTTATTCTCCATACATTTGTGAAACTTTATGCTGAGAATTTGCCAACCAGCATACATCAGAATCACCTTTGTATTTGTGGGTGCAGGGTGGTGTGTGTGCGTGTGTGTTGTGTTTTTAAATATACAGGTGACAGCCTATGTATTTAGAATTTTCACAAGGTGGGACCCAAGTATTCGTATCTTTAAAGTCTGAAGCCTACCCCATATATTATCAGTTATGAATCACTGATAATTCAACTCCCTCATTGTTTCCATTTTCACCTTTTATTTATTACTTTTAAAATGTCATATTGGTAAAGGAAAGTTATAAAAAATTATTTATGTATTCCCATGACCTAAACATATGGATTCTTTTTATTACTTTTTCTTATTATAACTATAGTATTACATAATTTAATGTTCTGCTTTTTTTTAATAAATCCACACCTAATTATAAATACTTTCCTATGTTACTACATAGTCCTCATGATTACTAGTTTAATGGCTGCATAATTTTCTTTCAAATGGATGCACTATAGTCTAGTCAGCCATTCTTCAATTGTCCAACATGTGTATTGTTTCAGTTTTCTTTTATTATAAGTAACACTGTGGTTAATAATTTTATGCACATAGCTTCTTCTACAAAAATCTTTTAAATTATACATTTTCTTAGGATCAAATTCCAGGAATGGGGTTACTTTATCAAAGGGTGTTGTATTTGTCTATAAAGAGATTTACTATTTAAAAATTGGCCCATATTGCTATGAGTCTGAGAAGTCCCAAGATCTGCAGTTAGCAAGCTGGAGGCCCAGGAGAGCTGATGGTGTGTTCCCAGTCTGAGTCCACATCCAAAGGCCGAAGAAGACAACATCCCAGCTCAACGACAGTCAGGCAGAGAGAGAATTCTTTCTTAGCCTTTTTGTGCTATTCAGACCTTCAAGGAGTTATATGAGGCCTTTACTCACTTTACCAATTCAAATGTTACTCTCATCCAGAAACACCCTCACACGTGTACCCAGAAATAGTGTTTAACCAATATCTGAGTACACCAGTTTCACCATAAATTCACATGTTTTGAGTGTGATCATAAGCTCCCCCAATCAGTTCCCCTTAGGATCTTCCCTATCTGATTAATGTCAATTTCATTCTGCCAGTTTCCTTATTTTTAAACAGAAAACAGAAGCTTGGATTTCAGTTCCGGCTGTGGGGTCTGTGAGGTCATCTGAGCTATGGAAGCCACACTGAGCTCCCTGAACCTCTGCCCTTCAGGAGGCAGGGAGAGGCCTTGACTACCAACACAGATGTGTTGATTCTGGGGGCTAATGAACACAAAAACAAAGAATTTCTTGACATATCTTAGTCTTAAACTAAATGATACAGACCTAAATTTCTTTTTTTTTTAAAGAAAATTTTATTGATTTTTTACAGAGAGGAAGGGAGAGGGCTAGAGAGTTAGAAACATCAATCAGCTGCCTCCTGCACATCTCTTACTAGGGATGTGCCCGCAACCAAGGTACATGCCCTTGGCCGGAATCGAACCTGGGACCTTTCAATCAGCAGGCGGACGCTCTATCCAAACCAGTTAGGGCAGACATAAATTTCTTTATTACCCACTAATATAAACTGTTTTTCCCAGATAAAGAACATTTTAGGCATGCTTTTTTTGTGTGTAAACAGATTAGATTCATTATTATATTTAATTTTAATTTTAATCTGTTTCAAATTTCTTAAAAAAAACAAAACAACCCTCTATTTTTCTGGTATCTTATGGCAAATGAAATTGGTTTTTCAATTACAGTATTGAGGTAGTGTTTTCTTTAAAAATAAGTTTCCAGAATTTGAGAAACATCCTTGTACATAAAGTCCAAAACTCAATGCTGTAGCCTGTGGTTATTTCTACAGTTTCAAATTTGCGCTGCTTCCCAAACCCTTTCTAGCTACTTGGGTCTTCCCACAGTCCCCCAGTTGTACCATTCCTTTCACATCCTGGTTCCTGTGTTGAATTGCCCTCCCCCTGGTTGGGTTGGCCTCATTCTTCAAGACTCAGCACAAATGCCTTCTCCTCTGTGAAGACTTTTCTTGACCCATCTGCTCTCCACTTCCTCCCCTTGGCCACCTGCTTGCCTGGGTTCCTTCCAGTGAGCCTGGCGGTGACTGACTTGCATACCAGTCCCCTTCTCTGGTCTGTGAGCTCCCTAATGACAGAGAGGAGGTTTCATGTCCTGCTCTCTCCACAATTCGCCATTTGTCATGGTCAACTGTCCAGGTGCACAGCTTGGCACGCCATACATATCATTTGAGTATGATGAATATTCAATGAATATTAATAAGGGTAAAAAATGTATCCTTGTTTCTTTTTTATTGATTTCAGAGAGAAAGGGAGGGAGAGAGAGAGAAACATTAATGATGAGAGAGCATCATTGCTAGGCTGCCTCCTGAACTTCCCCACCTGGGGATCAAGCCCGCAATCCGGGCATGTGCCCTGATGGGGAATCGAACCATGAACTCCTGGTTCATAGGTTGACGCTCAACCACTGAGCCACGCTGGCCAGGCTATTCTTGTTTCTAAGTTGGAATCTACCATCAGGTTACAAATTCAGTATAAAATGTCTCCAGAAAGATTAATGGTCAGAAAAAAACTGTGTCACACAGGACCCAACCTAGTCATGGCAACAACAACAAAAAATTTTTTAACAGAAAGATAAAAAAAGAAAAACAAAACAAAACAAAAAAACAAGGTGCACAGAGATTTTTATTTAAGTGGTAATATTCTGGTGGTGTAAGCATGTGGGGAAATAGGCATTATTGGGTGAGTTGTAAACTGGTACAAAAAATGCTCATTCTCTTTGACCCAGTAATTCTAGATGACGAGCTTCAGAAAAGTTCTCAAGAGCACAAACTCCCACGAACAGGGATGTTCTTGGCAGCACTGTTTGCACTATCAAAAAACACTGGAATCGCCCTAGCTGGTTTGGCTCAGTGGATAGAGCGTTGGCCTGCGGACTGAAGGGTCCCAGGTTCGATTCCGGTCAAGGGCATATGCCTTGGTTGTGGGCACATCCCCAGTGGGGAGTGTGCAGGAGGCAGCTGAATTGATGTTTCTCTCTCATCAATGTTTCTAACTCTCTATCTGTCTCCCTTTCTCTCTGTAAAAAATCAATAAAATATATTAAAAAACAAACAAACAAAGAAACAACAACACTGGAATCTACTCTAAAGACCGCTGATGAGAGGAGGGATGAATAAATTACCCCCCCAATTCTATGACATAACATGTAGATATTAAAGAGAATAATTTTCCATTCGCTGTGGTTAGTCTTGGGTGTAGGTTCATGGGGGACTCTCACGTTGTATTTACATAGCACACCAGGAAAGTTTTGAGTGAAATTTTGGAAACACATTTAATTGCCAAGACTACTATTATTCAGTATCTTTTGAAGATTTTCTTATGGTTATGAGATACGTTTGTAATTAAGTATGCAATAAAATACATACGTACAAACCAAACTACAATTTGATTTCCCTCTTCAAAAGGCCACTAGACCTCAATAATTTTTTAAGCCACTAGATGTCACTCTGAGCTCATGCGCTGTGCGATAACAGCAACTGCCACAAAATGCTGATTTCCTTGTCGCCATGAGCCAGACTTAGCGATGTTATCTGGTCTCAGGAGACGCTGACTCCCAGGAATGCCTGCAGGTGCTGGGAGAGAGGACAGGCACCGGCGCAGAGAGGTGGAGGCAGCAGGTCTGAGGGGCGGGACTAACCCCGGCCCTGCGTTAGGAAGGGGATCCTCCCAGCAGAAACAGCACAGGCCGGCCAAAGTCAAGCTCCTTAATTCTGAGCCATGAATTCATGTGTGTTAGCGGCCTCGCCTTGACAATTGGTTTTGTTTCCAAAATTCCTGTCTTCACACAAAACCTTTCCAGCATCTAGGAAGGAATTTTGAAAAAAAAATAAATTCAAACCCAATTTGATCAAGTTTCTGGATCTACCCACGAAATGACAGGAGCTAGAGGGCCCAGGAGACCATGTTCAATGTCAACAAGCATTTGTCATCAACAAAATCCAGACTGGGGACTCTATAGGACAAATGACCTGGTTTCTCCAGCAAATAAATTGTAAAAAGACAAAAAGAGATGGAGGGGAAGGCTACAGGTGAAAAGAGGCTTAAGCCCAGCTGGTGTTGCTCAGTTAATTGAGCATCATCCCATGCACCAAAGGTCAGTTAGATTCCCAGTGAGGGCATATGCCCAGGTTGTGGGCTCGATCCCCTGTAGGGGGCATGCGGGAGGCAGCCCGGTGTTTCTATCTCTCTCTCCCTCTCCCTTCCTCCCTCTCTCAAATCAATAAAACATACTAGTATATAAAAGAGGCTTACAAACCTTATGAAGCAACTACAATGTATAGAATTTATTTAGCTCCCTAATCAAAGAAATATATATTTTTAAATAAGACAGTCAGAGATGTGTGAATACTGACTGGATACTTGAATATTAAGGAATTCCCATGAACGTGTTAGGTCTGATAATGATATTGAAGCTATGTTGTTTTGAAGTCCTTAGAGAAACATACTGAAACATGGCTGGATTTGTTTCAAAATAGGGGACAGTGTGTGAGGGCGTGGATGTAATCACAATGGCCCGGAGGTGACCGCTGTGGGAGCTGGGTGATGGTTACATAAGGGTTAATCACACTCTTCTCTTTACTTTTTCGGTTGGAATTTTCACACAATAAGCATTATTTAAAATTAGGCATCAGTGTTAAGGTGAGAGGAATAAATGACATGCTGAATAAGGCAAACGATCAAACAACCTTTCTAGGGCACACCTAGAGCCGGACAAGAACCATTGCAGTCCTTAAACTTCTGAGTGGGCAAGAGTTAAATAAGCACAATTCATTCATTCATTTTTATTTATTTATTTTTAATTTGGTAGGGCTGGGGGAGGGATCACCTAATCTCACTAAGCCTCAGTTTCTGCTTCTGTAAAATGGACATCATACAACAATATTTTCTACGGGAGTCATGAGACTTAAATGGGAGAAGCACATAATAGAGCATTTTGAAACCCATAATGTATTATCCAAGGCCTAATGTTTGCTTATTTGATAACAATAGTTCACTGATTCACACATAGTTAGAATGTTTAGGTGTGGGTCCTGGAACATGGATTTTTAAAAATGATTTTTAATTGATTTTTAGAGATAAAGAAAGGGAGAGGGACAGAAAGAAACAATGATGTGAGTGAAGCGTCCATTGGCTGCCTCCTTCATGCCCCCTACCCGGGATCAAGCCTGCAACCTGGGCATGTGCCCTGACCAGGGATCGAACCCGCAACCTTTCAGGGCAGGGGTCAACACCCAACCAACTGAGCCACCCTGGCCAGGGCTAGGGATTATTATTTTTTAAGCTTCACAAGTGATTGGTTCCACTGTACAGCCAGGGTTGACAACCATTTGTCTAATTGAGCTTTGATCCATGAGTAGTTCTGAGCGATCATTGAGAAGATTGGGTCTGGTTGATGTAGTGCTCAAGGAAATGTTAATGAGCAGAGGTGCCTTCGAGGTGTTCATCCTTAGAAGGACAGGCCTTGTCCAGCTGTCCATGCATTGTGGCATCTGGCCATATCCGACCCCTCACTTGCTGACACAAGAAAAGCTAGGCAATTTCAGATATTTCTCGTGGAATTTTCCATCGTGTTTTTCTTCCTTACAGGAGATTTATCTTTTCTGATTATAAAAGGTTTTGTGTTTTGTAAACTTCCCAGTTTCAGATATGAGCCACAGAGACGGGTCAGAGTTCCTGAGTCAGATTCCAAGTCAGACCTTCTGGAGTTTGTACGCCTGAGTCACACTGAGCCCTGAAACCATGGGTTTGAGATAGGAGAGCAGTAAGCCTGCCACACCATTCGACGCAGCACAGAATTCCCCAGCAGTAACTTCCTGTCTGATCTCCCTGTTTGTTCCTGAAAGTTCTGTAAAGAGAGAATTAGGATCAGTTGAAATCCCTAAGAAGGCGGGGTTGGGGGTTGGGGGTGGAGTCTGGGATAAGAGAGTAAAGTTTCTGAAGGGACAACATAAAACAGCTCCGGATTTTCCAGGTTTCTTTTTTAGATGAGTGAGCTGTGTAAAACCGTGGGAATAAAGGTTTACTTGCAGTGGGATCTTATGTCACTGCTTCCCTCTCCGTATCCAGGCTTCTTTCTTCCTTAACACACATTCTCCAATGCAAACCCCTGGGTGGGATCTTTCTGGGCACAGAGGGAGTCAGAGGACCGCATAGACTCTGGATCATAGATGCCAAGTGATGTCACAGCTCCACCCCTTACCCGAAGTGCAACCCTGAGTAAAGCACTGAACTGTTTCCCTATTTGTAAAGTGGGGTTCATGACTGTGCCTCCTTCCTGAGGTTGCTGGAAGGACTGAGTGAGGCAAAGCCTAAGTGAGATTAAATGAGATAAAAAATGCTTAGCACAGCGTCCACCACAGCAAACTGATCGCGTTTACTACGGGATCCACAGCTGGAAGCCCCTACACCAGGGCTTCTTAAGCTGTCACCTGCATGTGAATCACCTGGAGACCTTGTCTAAGAGCCATTCAGGCGACCGAGTTCAGTTTGAGAAGATGAAAAGGTGCTGGGGATGGAGTGATGAGGTTGCACAACAATGTGAATATACTTAGTGCCACTGAATTGTACCTTCAAACATGGTTAAAATGGCAAATTTTATGTTATGGACATTTTACCACAATAAAAACAAATGTTTTTAAGCAAAAGGACATCCAGGAGCATTTGTGGCAAACTCCTAGGTGAGGCTGATGGTCCTGGTTTGAAGACCACACCCTGAGCAGCAAGGCTGTGAACCAGGCCCAGCCAATTCGTCTTGCACTTCGCAGTCCACGCGGGCACTTCCACCTCCCTTGTCTCTGTGAGCCCCTCAGGAGCACTGTGTCTACAGCACATGCATGTCTTCCTCGCCTGCACACACCTTGTCTCGGGAAGCTGCCAGGTCGGTAGCTGACGGGGCTGTCTCTACATAAGCAATAGGATCTCATTCGAGGGCCTCTGCCCGTTTTCTGTTTCAACTGCTTTTGTGGGGCCAAATCTCCCAAGCAACCACTTCCCACATCAACTTAGGCGGTTCCTCCCTCATTTATTCTTATGGTTCCAGCTAAAGACAAGCCCCCAGCCTAATTAGGGAGCACTTGCCGTGCCCATTGGCTGCTGGCCTTCCTCTCAGTCTGGGGGGAGGCATTTCAAACATGTCCTATGTATTGACCTCCTCGCCGACAGGACCCATAGAAACTGCTTTGTCCTGCCCTAACCGGTTTGGCTCAGTGGATAGAGTGTTGGCCTGCGGACTGAAGGGTCCCAGGTTCGATTCCAGTCAAGGGGCATGTACCTTGGTTGCAGGCACATCCCCAGTAGGGGGTGTGCAGGAGGCAGCTGATCGTCTCATCGATGTTTCTAACTCTCTATTCCCTCTCCCTTCTTCTCTGTAAAAAGTCAATGATATATATATATATATATATAAAGAAGCTGCTTTGTCCTGTCTGTTGAGTGTGGGACACGGCAGCGTTGGTTGGAGTTCTAGCTTCTGTTCAGCTGTCAGTGCTACCTGTGGGCAAGGGGAAATAGCTGGGCGCTCCCGGCTGCACGGTGTGAGCTGCACGGTCAGCATCACCCCCAACAGCAGTTCTCCACGTGTGTTCCAGGTGAGCCAGTGAGAGAGTGTTCTTCCCGAGAGCCACACCTGGGGCCCTTGTTAGTGCCCTTGCCAGCAGCTGTTTCCTGTAGCTGAAGCTCACGCAAGTTTAAGCTCTGGGCTGTCATTACTGTGCATCTTTCCTCGGAGTGAAATCACCTGGAGACCTTGTCTACGTTTCCTGCGGGGACGTAGGCCTTTCCTGCACCATTGGGAACACGTACAGGATCACTGGGCCATCCTTAACTCCACTCAGAAAGAGTAAAAATAAAAAATAAAAAATAGTTCCCTCAGTTTGTTTGGAAGGAACCGTGTCGCAGAGGCCAGAGCGCCTGCCGCTGGCCCCTCCACCTGCAGCAGGACTTCTCAGGGGTCTCCGGTCTCAACAGGAAGGAGGCAGGACAGGCAGCCCCAGGGCTTAGGCCCTTAGAACAGGGGTCTCCACATAAGAATCACCTGGTGGGGTGAACGCCTGGGTCCCAGATCAATTGAATTGGAATGTCTGGGGTGGGACCAGGGCATCAAACAATTATTTTAAAAAGTAAGTCTAATGTGTGGCCACATCGAAAACCTGTTTCTGTTTGGTTTTTACCTGAATCAGAGCAAAAATTACAGTTGGAGACAGAGGCTGGAGCTACGATCATCACAAAACAGAAGACTGCCGGGTTTTTAGGACACAATGTGAACACTTGTCTGAACTAAGCAGCGGTTTTAACCACTGTGATCACATTGTAAGTGCGTTGACCCCAGGAGTGAGGATGAAAGGCTCTGAGGTGCGAGCACAGACCCCACGGCCACCGGCCACCTGGGAGCCCCTGGCTGCCGGCCTGGCCTGTCCCCGCGGGAAGGACCTGGAAGGCAGGGAGGTTTGGGGTGTGCCAGTCACAGGAAATGCTCACCAACTACCTGCTGGATGCATTGAATTTTGAAATAAAAAGGGTTTTAACTATAAGAGAGAATTTCAAAAATAAACTGTTCCATGAAGTAGATAGCAAACATAACAGAACTCAACAAAGTGGCAACAGAGTTACCGAATTCACTTAACATGAGTATGGATTAAACTGATTTCTGTATTTCCTGGTCACTTGGTTGCACTTACACTCCCCTCTGTCAGGAGGAGTATTTGTTTGAATATGCTTCAGAAAAACGAGACCTCCAGAGATAAAAAAGTTGCACCTACATGACTTACATTCTTTAAGTCCATTCTCCTTAATGGATTTAAAGATATATATTCTAAGCAGGGTTCCACAAACTTGTACAAACACAAGCTTTAAAAAAATGCTGAATCAGAATCACCTAGGAGAGGGGCTTCAGAAATTGCAGATGGTGACGTTATTGCCTATTTCAAATAGAGCAACAGGAATTTAGTATGTTGCAGTTCAGAAGGTCAGAAATCCAACACAGGTCTTGCTGGGCTAAAATCGAGGATTGTCTTCTTTTCTTACAGGTAAGAATCTGAGCAGGTGAGAAAACTGGAACTGGGTAGCAGGCAAGAGAGTGGTTCCTGGTCCTTTGGTCTGCCATATTTCATCACACCCTTTTCCCCTCCTCTCACTCTCGTCTTTCAGCCAGTAAACTATTAAGCACCTATGAAAATTAGTGTTTACAAAGAGTTTGTAGCTACATAGTTGCCATATTACGAGAAAGGCAAGACCTCATCAAGATTTTAGCTACATAAATAATATGCTAAAGAAAAGAAGGGAATGCATCAAAAAATTACTAGAGGTCATCTCTGAGTGTTAGGATCGTGGGTGGTTCTTAATATATACATTTAACAAATTTATCGAGATATAATTCACAATCCGTAAAAGTTATCCTTTGAGGGTTCAGGACTCAGTGGTTCAGTATGTTCAGAATTGTGCATCATCACCACTCCCTAATTCCAGAATGTTTTCACCACCCCAAAAAGAAACTCCATACTCACTGGCAGTCACTCCCATGCCGCGACTCCCCCCCCCCCCCCTCCGCCCCCTTCCCAGGCCCTGGAAACTATTGGTCTACTTTTTGTCTCTATGGATTTGCCTGTTCTTGACATTTCATGTAAATGCAATCATACAATGTGTGGCCATTTGTATCTGGCTCCTTTTATACTTTGCATGATGTTTTCAAAGTAAATCCATGTTGTAGCCTACATCAGTACTTCATTCCTTTTTATTGCTGAGTAGCATCCCATTGTGTGAATATATCACCTTTTGTTTACCCATCCATCAGTAGATAGATATTTGAATTGTTTTCACGTTTTGGTTATTATGAATAATGCTGCTATTAACATTCTTTCACCAGTTTTTATGTAGATATGTTTTCAGTTTTCTTGGATATACATAGGAGTAAAATTGCTGAATCATAACTCTTTTTTAAATGGTCCAAACTTACTGAGGGGGTATGTGTTGGTTTCATAAGATGAAATAAACTTTATTCAAAAATTAAATACACCTTTTATTTAGAAGAGAATGTAGATTAGCAATGTAGACCGGCGTCTTGACTTAGTCATAGCTACTAACCTCAAGAAAACCCACCTTTGTGCCAGTCTCAGCAAGTATACGTCCAGTGGATTTAACACCAGTCTAAATCCACTCAGAATCTGACACAGAAAGAAAACACTTCAGAGACCTAGCACTCCTTCCTTCCGTCAGTGGGTTTTCCAAGTGTTGACAGAACAAAAATTCGATCATCCAAGACCTTTCTATAATAAGTTACACGGATTCTATCATGCCTGCCTCTCTCGGGGCACAAGGAGGAAGCCTCCGCATGGTTGGGCTGGACTAACAAGTTAGTCAGGACCCCCCTTCCTGTCCCCTGGGTTGGTCTGCTTCCAGGCTGCTAAGGCCCAGAACCAGACATTTCTCTTGTGCTCAAACTTCTCTTCCCACTTAAATATCCAAGTCCTGGTGTCCCCTGATGGGCTAACCAGACACTGGTCGCTCAAATGCCCCCTTACGAGGTTTTGTTCTACTTACGCATGCCTCTGTGCACACTGGGTCGGACTCTCAGGCTACGGCACCCTCCCTTTATCCAGGTCAAAAGGCTGTTTTCCTACCGAATGAGATGGGGGGGACAAGACTTCCTCTGTCAATGCATGATTCATGCATTTCCATGGATTTATTTTAAGTCTTTCAAGTTGAAATTCTCAAGGTGTATCAACTAACCAAACTATGAATTCATTATGGTACTTTTCTAGTTGTTGAAATGTTCATTAGCAAAACCCTAGAGTCTCCTGAAAGAATTATTCATGATGCATGAATAACCACAAAAATGTATTAGCACCAAAGACAAGGGTCTTAGCCCCACAAAGACTGAGGTGTTGAGAGGAAATCCCTGTCTCATCCCTATGTAAATGAGGGTCATCAGACCCATTTTTTAAAAATGTGCTGATATTACACATCCTCACTATCTACATATATAAATATCATTTAATTATCGAGATCACTTGGAAACAAGACTTCAAAGAAAGTCTTCCTTAAGACTATTGGACATTTCACTCTTCCTGGCGTACAAGGTAGTATCCTTCTAATTATAAATTATATTATCTTGTTAAAGACATAGGCAAAGTAAATAATTTAGTTTAATGTAGCGACTATCATTTTAGCTCACTTTTATAATCATGCATATGTTTTTATTTGATTCTTTATTGTTTTATATGCCCACATGTATATTCATCTTAAATATGTTACTCTGATGTTTGCTCTGGGTTATATTTGCACTTTAAAATATATAATGACTAAAAACAAATGATAGAAAAAGAAGAGTGGCAAAATTCTACATAAATAGAATTTTAAAAGGTGTCTGCAAATGTACAGTCCTTCTCACCTCCATATTTTTAGCAGAGTAAGGCAAAATAAGGGGGGAACATGAAGAATGTAGGGCTTCCTGAGAGGAAATAATATTTACATAAACTTGATCTTTATATCATCTCTTGAATTCTCTCTTCCCATTTCAAATATTGTTTAATCTTGAGAATGGATTTTAAATTAACCATTGGCAATTTGGTTCAGAATATGTTCTCTTATAGCATTTCGCAGATCTAGGATTGTTGGATATGTGCTGTTATTTTCTGTCTTGATTTGTTTTAATATTACTATTATAGCCCTCTTTGTAAAAAATACTTTAAATGGCAGAATTAATTTTTATAATAAACACTTACCATAAATGACGTCTTCCAAAAATGAATCAATTAGTATACTCTTTATGAAAATGATAGTATTCTGGTGATGAAGAAATATATCAATTATATTTATTTTTTAGAACGCCTCATCTCCTTTTCCCTTGAAACAACAAAAAAGGCACTTTGAATATCATTTAAAAGGTGTATTATTAACATTAGAATTTTTCTTGTTCCCATGAAAAATGAAAACGATTGCAATAAAAGTCACCACGATACAGTAGAAAACAGAAAACTTTTGTACCTATGAGAATTTACTAATACATCAAATAAACAATCTACATCATAATATAGGTTTGTAGACAGGAAAAATACCCACTTCTAAGTGGCTATTATATTAATCATATCTACCTATCAAAGTCATTGTAAAAATCAAAGGAAATGATAAATATTTTTAAAACTGTGTTTTTATAAACAGTTAATGGGAATAGGCCAGTGTTCTATTAGGAAAACATTCCTAATAAGCATGAAATGCTTTATACTGTGTGTGTGTGTGTGTGTGTGTGTGTGTGTGTGTGTGGTGCATCCTGAATTAGAGCACACAGCATTCTTAAGGAATTTACATCATAACATCATAATCTATATTCCAATGTTTAATAGCTATACATCCTTTGGTTCCCAATAACATGACCTTCAGCCAAGCACCTTAATAGTAACATGCCTAAGCCAGTGTCTTGCTATGTACGTAGGAAAGGGCTCCGTGTGGCCCCCAGTTAAGAAATAATACTCTTGCTTCACTTGCAGACAGAGTCAAAAGATGAAAGTGGTGCTTCTGATCACGTTCCTTTTGGTTACAGCTCACTCCATACCAGTAAGTAACCTCTTATGTCTCCTTCTGCAAACCAGCCTTGGTTCATGCATTCTGAACTTTTACTTCTATTAAATCCTTAAAAAAAAAAAAGTCTCATTGGAATCTATCATAATCTCCACTTCAAGTTTCTTTGGAGCTGAAGGCAGCTCTTTCAACCTATCTTAAAAGATCCTAGTAGAAAAGCAAGAGATTTGAATCAATTGCAGTGGGAAAGCCCTCCTAGCCTCAGAGAAGAGCAGTGGTTTTCATTCTTGGCTGCACTTTGGGCTTGCTTGGGAAACTTTAAAATCCTGATGTCTGGTTCACCCTAAAAAGAAACCTGATTTAACTGGCCTGGGCTGTGACCCAGGACTCAGGACTTGTACAAGTTCCCCAGGTGGCCATTCCCCTGGGCAGCCATGGCTGAGAACCTCTGTGTGTGTGGGGGGCATCAGAGGGAGGGGCGATTGCTCCGGAGAAGCCCTGATAAACTTTAAGACGATCAGTAGCCCAGTGGTGGTGGGTGAAGCAAGACGACAGCTCAAGTTATTGTGGACAAAGAATAACTTGAATAGGCTGAGAGAATTCGCTGAGATAATACTTCTGGCACTAAAAACGGTTAGTGACTGAGGTTAGCATATACAAGTTCATTCGCTCCTTCTATAAACCAATTTTTCTTGAATAGCTCTCAGAGATGGGCAATCATACTACATGCCAGGATTACTTAGATGACAGAACGCAGTCCCTGCCTTTAAGGAACTCGGGGTTTAAACTTCCTAATTCATTACTCTTATTATCATCACTATCAATTTCCTCAGTGTCCATAGTCTGCCTCTCACTTTTCCCAGGTACGACACTTTCATTCTGGAATGCGATATCATTTCTGTTCTTGGAAGGTAATTGTTCCCTTTTTTAAAAAAACAACCTAAATTAAGAATGCTTGCTGTCTCCTAGAAAGATATGATTTAGAGAGAAACTATTTGACATTTTCAAGAAGTAATATTTTCAGGAACATAAGGTCTGATTATAAATTTTACTCTAAGATGGAAACTAAATATCTAAGGTAGGAAGCCTAGGAAATAGCCTATTGGCATAGCTGAGAACTCTGTAGGCAGTCCCTGCCAGTTGGGGGAGTCATCTGCAGAGAAACAGACCCTGTCCAGCCTGTGGAAGTTATCAGCACCAGCCCTGAGTCACCTCTTGTTTGAGTGAACAACAGCTTTCTCAATAGACAACTAGTTCATTTCTTCCTTTGCAAATAAGGGATAACATAAGTCATGACATTTCTTTCACAAGTTTCGCATAATTTGACTTAAGTAGAAGTCAATGAACTAGAACCCAGAACTCACCAGAATATTTTGTGTATTCTTTGCCATATACTATTTTGTCTTTACTTTTTAGAGTCCATTGAAGAATGATCCCATGTTGACTATGAATGCATCACACTGTAAACTTGTTAAACAGATCCATTATAATACTCAAAATTCCTCATAAAAAGTTACATGTATTCATTCCTTTTAGGAAACTTTATCTCAACTGACAAATTTCTACTTCTTTTTTCAAGCAAGCTCTGAGATAATTTTATACTTATTGTCAGTAAATTATCTTTAGTGTAGATTTTTATCTGTAGAGTGTGGCTTCTTGGACTATTGCTTGCTGCTTGCATGTTCCTGAGGGTGATTGGGGTACCTGCAAGCTCAGGTTTCTGCTCGGAGAGACTGCCAAACACACAGCTCTCTGTTCCCCACACTTGCTCTCCACTTCTTTTCCTTCCTACTCTCAACAGAAGGGCAGAGATAAATCACGCTGTTTCTAGGGCCTCTGGTTGTTTTTTTCACTAGAATTAACATCTGGAAAATTATTGTACAGTTATTCATCTCAGCTAACTCCCTTCTCTTCAATATGTTTGTCCAGTTTATGCTGCAACAAGCTTCTTTACTAATCACAGGTCAGAAAGCAATTTTTGCAATTTTGTCTTTGGAGTGTCTTATTTTCTTCAGAACATCTTAAAATAGATTTGAACTGAAACAAAGTTTCCTAACTATTAAATGTCATGTAACTGTGTTGTTTATTTTTTCCTTGCAGGAATGTCAATATTTATATAAACTCTTGAACATTTGTGTAAGTTTTTATTCTTGATTTTTCTATCATTATCAAACTTGAAAAAGGAGTGAACGTTCGGGAAAATAAGGGAAAGTCACGGGAAATGGGAAATCATGTTTGAAAGTTTTGTTGTCATCATATGCCGGGGTTCTTGTCCCAGCATCAAGAAGGGTTCAGGAATCTGGAAAAGGGGCTGCGCGTAGATGACATAGGAATCCGGAGACTAATAAAGAGTCTGGAGACGAGATATTATTTTGAAAGGCATTGGGGGTCAGAGGACCATCAGCTAAAGGAACTGAAGACTCCCTCCTTGTCTAGGACCCTTGCTTTTATTAACACAATTTGTCCTAAGGCAAGGTGGAGATAATACACTTCAAAGGGTAAGGTTTCAAAGGGTACAGAAGCATTGTCAGTTTGGAGAATAGCCTACAGCTCTACAGGATTTTGGCCAGTAGGAGGCAATAACATGTAGATTAAGATGCCTTTTAGCTGTCTGGCAGCCACAATCAGTTTCCTATTCAGGTTTGGGGAAATGCCCTTAGCCATTCCCAACAGGTGACTACATGTGTGACTCAACCCTGTTGAGTCCCCAAGTCTCATCAATCTTTTGATGAAACTCTTGAAATCATGACATGCTGGAATTGGTTCCCGGCAATCATACTGGCTACTTTTGCTTTTAAATCATTAATATGAGTTACTAATGTTTCACAGACTAATAAAATTGCTCATTAATGGAAGAATGAAAACTTGTGACTCTGTCTGAAAAATGTTTTAATTTCTTGAAAACAGTTATTAACCAACTAGTGGCCCGGTGCACGAAATTTGTGCATGGGGGGGGGGGGTCTCCCTCAGCCCGACCTGCATCCCCTCCAATCTGGGACCACTCGGGGGTTGTCCGACTACTGGCAGTCGGACATCCCTCATCCCTCATCCCTCTCGCAATCCAGGACTGCTGGTTACTAACCGCTCACTTGCCTGCCTGCCTTATCACCCCTAACCACTCTGCCTGCCAGCCTGCTTGCCCCCAACTGCCCTCCCTTCCTGGCCTGATCACCCCTAACTGCCTCTGCCTCAGCCCCGCCACCACGGCTTTTATATTTTGTCTGGAAGGATGCCCAGAAGGTTTCCTGGTCTAATTAACATATTACCCTTTTATTAGTATAGATAATCCTCTTAAACTTCCATTATGTAATTCCTACTAAAAGCCTCTGAGAAGGAAATTAAACAACAACAAAAAAAAACCACCAAACATTTATTTTAAATTTACCTAACTTTTATTTTGAAAATATCTCTAAAACTATTTTTTAATTTCTGTTTTTCAGAAGATTTACTGTAATGTGTAGTTATTTCTATTTTCTTACTTATGAATCATAGTGCTTCTTGAATTTTTCATCATTTTTGGAAAATTTTTACCAATTATCTGATCAAATATTACTTCTGTGTTTTTCTTTTTGTACTCTTCTTACACTTAAAATTCACAATCAACCTTTACATTGATTCTCATATGTCTTATGTGCTCTTTTCTAATTTTTATTTAAATCTTTGTTATTGAAAGTATTACATATCTTTTTCTATTTTCTATTCTTTTATTTTTCTCAGCTTCAGTCTACTTTCTGTTCACAAGTTCTGTCTTCAGTTGTATTCAATCTGATGTTAAACCAATCTATTGAATTCTTAATTTCAGTTGTTATATTTTTCAGCTCAAAAATGTCCATTTGATGCCAAAGTCATCATCTATCTTTTAATTTCATGAGCATTTTAAGCACAGTTCTTTTACAGTTAGTGTCTGATAAGTTCACTTTTGGATCTCCTGAGGGTCTGCTTCTATTACCTACTTTTCCCTTTTCGGTTGAATCCTGTTCCTTCTTCCCCACACCTTTGGATCCGCCCCCCAACCCCCCCCCCCCCCCCACCCCGCTCCCAACACACACACACACTTTTTTTAGCCTGGTTATTTTTTATTGAACAGTGAACACTGTTGTTGAAAATTGTAGAGACAACTTGAGGTTCTGGGTAAAGTTGTCTTCCTCCAGAGAGGATTTATTTTTGTTTCTCATGAGCATGTAGGCCATGGGCACAACATTCACAGACCACCTTACACCGTATTTCAATCAGAGACTGAGATGATTGGAACAAGTCCCTCTGATTCACTCTTATTCCCAGAATGAGGTTCTTTGAATTGCAACCATAAGCCTTTGACCTCCCCAGCCCTACGGATTTGTCTAAAGTTCTCAGCTTCTCAACCGTTCAGCCACTACTTTTGGAATTGCCAATGCCTCCCTGGGAGACTTGCCTCAATGCAACTTTTAGCCCATAAAGCCTTATTTTCTTAGAACTCTGCTACCTTCAAACAGATGCTTAAAAAAATTGTTTCTGGTCCAATTCTTCTAGTTGTTCTCACCAGGAGGATTGGCTGGAACAATAAGGTTAGAAGAAGAATACTTGATTATCTTTTTAAAGATCAGCCTGGCCCGAGTGGCTCAGTGGTTAAGTGTCAACCCAGGAATTAAAAGATCTTGGTTCAATTCCCAGTCAGGGCACATGACAGGTTGTGGGCTCGACCCCCAGAAGTGGGCGTGCAGGAGTTAGCTTATGGATAATGTTTCTCTCTCATCGATGTTTCTATCTCTCTATCCCTCTCCCTGTCTCTCTCTCTCAAAAAAAAAATCAATAAAAACATATTTTTAAAAAATTTAAAGAGAGATCAAATAAAAATTCTTGAAATTTCATTGACTGTCATACACATACAAAAAAGTAGAGGAAGTTGGTAATAAGTTAATAAAAAAATTTTAAGTATGGTATCGGTTGAAAATTCTTTCCTTCCTACCTATATAAACTTAAAAGTATTTACACAAGGAATATTTATATGTTAAGTATTTATAAATGCATTTTTGTCTTGATTTTTTTTCTATCAGAGGAACCCACCAATAAACAGAAGAACTACCCTGATACCTATGACACTATTTCCAACAAAAATAGACAATTCTACTCCTTTGATTTCTACCCCAGCAGTCCCTCTTACCACCAACAGACGGGGAGATTCATGATTCTTGGAGAACTTCCTGCCAAATGCAGCTTCTTCCTTCAGGCATTCATACCAGCTGAAGATCAAAGAGATCAATTATCTCCCTGCTCCTCATATCGCAATGTACCCCCTTTCAATATCCTGAATAAAATGACAATGCTTCATTGGAAATTTTTGTATCACTATATTATTTTCAAGGTGAATGTCATTTTCTATCTAGTGCATTTTAAAGAGGGATCAGGAAGATAAGCAAAGTAATCTAGGAAATAGATTTTTCCCCCTTTGGGGAGTCATCTGCCTCACTAAGAATCAGAGGTTCTACAACAAAGGGAGAAAGGAAAACAATGCTGGGGAGAGGCACGCAGCCTGCAGCCTCTGCCAAACCTGGGGAGGTTGGTGAGTGACAGGATTCTGGCCCCAGCCTGCATTCAGGCGCTGCAAAGATGACTGGGATGTGTCCCGCAGGAGAAGTGGGTGTCCTGACCCTTTGAGTTAGGGCAGAAATTGATGAAGCCCAAGGGAAATGCTCTAAAATTCCCTTTGTTTTATTTTGGAGGTAAAGTGACAAGTTTCTTCCTAATCTGTCAATTCCTATGTACAAAGCAAACGGAATGAGAAAGATTTTACAGGTTACATCTCTACAAATATGTGGCCTATGTTTCAGAGTAGAGGACCTCCTAAGAACAAGGATCACAACCTATTACCCCGTTCTGTTCCTCTGAGGTGGAAAAGTCACTACATGTCATTTATGCTGGACTTTGGCCTCATTTGGAAAGTTTCCCAAAACTCTCTTCTTATAACTGGCTGCAACAGGACCACACCTAGAAGTCAAAGGGAATGGAGTTTGCGTAGGAGAGAACGTGCATGTGTTTATTAGAGGCCAAAGTCTCAGGCTTGGAAAGGATCTTAAAGGCCATTCAGTCAAATCACCTGGGAGCTTGTTAGAGAAGCAGACAGATCAGGCTCCACTCTGGACCTGCAGCTCAACAAGACCCCAGTGCTCCTCCACAACATGCAGACCTCTGCCCGACGTATAGACATCTGCCTGCGTACCTCTGGCAACAAGAACTCCCTCTGTGCAAGAGAGCCCTTTCCACATTCCTTCTTTGGGTACCTTTGTTCTTGGAAAAGTATTCTCTGTATGGAATTAACATTTGATCCCAGTTGAATTCTTTGGGGTCACATTGAATGAATCTAGTTTGTTTTCTCAATGGTAACCTTCAAATAAATAAACATAATGCTCGTAGTCCCACGTTTCTCCAAGCAAAAATTCTCCACTTCCCTAATCATTCTTTGTGACATAGTTTGATTTCTCCCAGAATCTTAGGAGTATTCTGCACATTTTCTCTAGTTTTTATATATAATGGTTTTATATATAATGGTTTTTAGAACTGCACATAATATACCACAGTGTGATCTGGAAAATTACAAAAATGAGATGATTGCCTCCTACATTCCAGATCCTATGTCTATTAATATGATCTAGGGCTACAACTATCTTTCTGGGGAACCACCAAGAACACGTTTGATATCTTCGTACCTGTCCCCTTGGACTGAAGAACTGGATCTTATATTTACCTCTGTTATCACTTACCTGATTAGACTCAACTCGGCATTCTCTCACACAGAGATATTTTTTTATCTAGATTCTATCATTCAATAAATTTGAGTTCAGTAGTTCAATATATGGTCTTAACTTTCTCTGTTTATTCATCTATCCAGTCAACAAATAATTTTCATGTATCTCTTTGGTACCAGGCAAAAGGGAAACAGACAAGCACAGAGAGCCTGGGCCTCTGTCCTCCTGAGCTTCTCACTGCTTTCAAGCAGTAATTTGCTACACCTAGGAGGATGCTGTGAAAAGTAATAAAATATATCTGGCCCGGCTGATGTGGCTCAGAGGTTGAGTGTCAACCTATGAACCAAGAGGTCACAGTTCGATTCCCGTCAAGGCACATGCCCAGGTTGTGGGTTCAATCCCCCGTAGGGGGCATGCAGGAGGCAGCTGATCAATGATTCTCTCTCATCATTGATGTTTCTATCTCTCCCTCTCCCTTCCTCTCTGAAATATATATATCACATATGAATGTATAGCAGATACCTTGGGGGCTAGGAATTACATTTTTACTTTTTTAAATATATTTTTATTGATTTCAGAGAAAAAGGGAGAGAGAGATAGAAGCATCAATGATGAGAGAGAATCATTGATCAGCTGCCTCCTGCATGCCCCCTACGGGGGATTGAACCCACAATCCGGGCATGTGCCCTGAATGGGAATTGAACCGTGATCTCCTGGTTCATAGGTCAACGCTCAATCACTGAGCCACGAAGGCTGGGCGGAATTACATTTTTATGACCAATGCACTGAGAATAATAGGGTATTTAGTAAAACAAATATTTACTAGTACATGGCTAACAAAGGACACAGTTTTTTGTTTTTTTTAAAAATATTTATTTATTTATTTATTTTTATTTTTTGCTTAAAGTATTACAAAGGGTATTACATAAGTGTCCTTTCCCCCCCCCCCCCCCCCCCGCCCTTGACAAGCCCCTGCCCTCCCTTACCCCCCAGTGTCTTATGTCCATTAGTTATGGTTATATGGGTGCATACAAGTCCTTCGGTTGATCTCTTACTCCCCTCCCTCCTGTCCCCCAACCCTCCCTGGCCTTCCCACTGCAGTCCGACAATCAGTTTGAGGCAGCTCTGCCACTGTATTTATTATTGTTCAAAAGTTTGTAGTGGTCTTAATTATCCATGAAAGAGTGAGATCATGTGGTATTTTTCCTTCATTGACTGGCTTGTTTCACTTAGCATAATGCTCTCCAGTTCCATCCATGCTGTTGCAAATGGTAGGAGTTCCTTCTTTTTAACAGCAGCATAGTATTCCATCGTGTAGATGTACCACAGTTTTCTAATCCATTCATCTACTGATGGGCACTTAGGCTGTTTCCAGATCTTAGCTATGGTGAATTGTGCTGCTATGAACATCTGGGTACATATATCCTTTCTGATTGGTGTTTCTGGTTTCTTGGGATATATTCCTAGAAGTGGGATCACAGGGTCAAATGGGAGTTCCATTTCCAATTTTTTGAGGAAACTCCATACTGCCTTCCATAGTGGCTGCACCAGTCTGCATTCCCACCAGCAGTGCAGGAGTGTTCCTTTTTCTCCACATCCTCTCCAGCACTTGTCGTTTGTTGATTTGTTGATGATGGCCATTCTGACAGGTGTGAGATGGTACCTCATTGTTGTTTTGATTTGCATCTCTCGGATGATTAGTGACTTTGAGCATGTTTTCATATGTCTCTTGGCTTTCTGAATGTCCTCTTTTGAAAGGTGTCTATTTAGATCCTTTGCCCATTTTTTGATTGGATTGTTTATCTTCTTTTTGTTAAGTTGTATGAGTTCCCTATAAATTTTGGAGATTAAGCCCAAAGGACACAGTTTTATTCATCCCCACAGCTGGGACCTGGAGAGCAATGTGACCCAGAACTTCCCAGCCCTGGCTCCACTTTAGCATCATCTGGGGACCTTTTAAAAATATACCAAAGCCTCATCCAAGTCCAACTAAATTTAAATTTCTGGTTGTGGAAGGGATCAGAGCACCAGCATTTTCAAAATGCCTGGGATCGTTCTAATGTGCAGCCAGGTCTGAGAATACTAGTAGCTGCTCTACAGGAATCCTCAGAAGCACAGCTCTGTGCCCTTCTGACTGCCGCAGAGGCTGGCTCAGCCAGCAGACCCTATCAGCACAGCTGGGCGAGAGGTTCTCCAGCTGTGGGGGTGGTGGGGGTGGTGGGGGTGGGACAGCCACCATAGGAGGCCCTGGCAGTCAGTTATAGCCTGCGGCAGCTGGGCGATGTGTTGGCGTGCTAGAGTGTGCAGGGAAGCCGGCTAGAGCAGGGCTGCTGGGGGAGGTTTTGTCAGCCTCTTCAGCTGGCAAAGTGCTTCTCATACACGTTTGTGCGAATCGCAGGGTTGCTCTCTAGGAAGCTCTGTTGCAGGAAGTGTACGCTTTCTGGTACATTTCTATGTGCCCACCAAGCTTTGTGCGTTCCTGGCATTTGCTGGAAGGAACGCAGGAAATGAGAAACAAGTGTTTACCTCCTGAAATGGAAGAATTTTTACACTGAACGCCATCCAGATGTTAAACCCCGAATAATAAAATACTGTCTGAGACAAAAGCCAACACAAAGGAAGATGTGGCGTGATGTAGCTTAGGTTCATTTCATTAGAATTTGCCATCTGCCTTATAGTCTTCTCTGACTGTTGTAAATTCTTAATCAGTTGTTTGAAAAAATAAATAATAAAACTGACACAACATTTCAAAGGTTACTTGTCTACAGTATTTGGTGCTGTTTGTCTGAGGGGCTCTCTGGTAGTTAGGAACTCACGAATGTGTACGCTGAGAAGGCTCTGGCCTCCTACCTCCTGAAGGGCCTTCCCCCTCCAGCCTCTGCATAATTATGTGGGAGGAGGGGGGGTTGTGGTTGGCTGCAAAGCCTGGAGTAAGCAATTCTCTCAAAAACAAATCCTGAAAACAGACTGTCCCTCCCTATCTGACATCATGTTTTATAAGTCCTCCTGTCTCAAAAACACCCAAAACCACAGAATTCTTCACCAGGGGCATTTTGTGGGGTTAAGAGTATGCCTTTGTTGCTCCCCAATGGAGTCTCCTGCTGGTCTCAGAAGCCTCCAGTGGCAGCAGGTAAGTCCCGGGGGCCCCGAAGGGAAATGCCTCCCCTCTGAATTATTGATTTATTCAGGGTTTAGAAAACCTGCAGGCGTCAGATGGAGCTGGCTGATGGGGCCACGTGAGATGGTTACTGGAGTAGGGAGAATGGTTTGTTTGTAGCCTGGCCATGGACCACAAGACCCACTGGGGTAGAAGACAATTCTAGAATTTTCATTTTTTGAAGTATGCTGTAGAACATGCTGAAAACAGATTGAAAATTAAATGATAAGTAAATAATATATAAAGGGTACATGCTCACATTTTTTTATTGATGATATGCATGGAAACACACACACACACACACACACACACACACACACACACGGAGCCCTTGCTGAGAGGCATGCGATCCTGTTGATGAGCCCTCAGGGTTTCCAGTTCTTTCTCCCCGTGATCTCTCTGAGCGGTTTTGCTGAAGGGAAACGGCAATGACAGAATCAGCAAAGTCTGTGGCTGGGGAAGATTTCTCCTTACGTCCCTTTGTTGTTTTGAACGTGAACTGATAAGATGTATCATGATATATGTTGTTCCTTTGCTGGGCCTGTAAGGAGGGTATAGTTGAACAGAAGAGCCGAAGTAAGAACAAGACAACCCCATGCCTGCAAGATCTGTTTTAGATCTTTTCTAGACCAGGATCCACTGGACAAAGGGGTATTTTACTCACATAGTTTACTGTGTCTTTTCTAAATTCACTCAGCCAAGCTTTGAAAAAATATTAGCCCTGCAGGTAATTTCAACATTTACTGGTTACTTATTTAGACATTTCTGGTTATTAAAGCCTATTTGGTAGCATGATGAAGATCAAATGAGATCGTGCACTGCCTTGTTTGTAATGAGAGCTTGGTAAAGATTAGTTTCATTATTATGTTTTATTATTAGTATTAAATGTTATTGTCTGACATAGCTCCCGCTTGACCTAACTTCCTCGAGGTGGTTCTCTAGCTACTGGAGGTTATTTGGGAGCCTGGGAAATGTATCCGCTTTACCCTCTCTCCGGGCAGGCCTGGTCTCACCTCCCATGGTCTCCAGGGGGTGCTCAATTCTCCTCTCCTATGCAGCGTTCTTACTGGGCAGGTCCCTGGGAATGCGCCACACTGGCCAGGCTGCTTGTCCTTCAGAAAATGCCGGGGTAACTATTAGGGCTGAGAAGCCTGCATTATAAAAGGTGATATCTTCCTTCTCTGTGTCCCTGCTGCCTTTCACACTGTCAAGAAATATTTATTGAATTTAATTGAAGATAAAGAGAGGCAGTAATTTAAGTTAAAAAAAAAAAACTCCCTAAAGGTAGAATGTGAGACAATACCACAGGCAGGGGTGGAGACCAAACCTTTGGGGTTTGCTATTCTTCTGACAATACTACAGAGTTTCAGCTTAATCCGTCCACATGGAGTCTGTCTAGCTGTCCTCCTTCCTCAATACAGAAGGCTGCGTGGTGGGTGGGGAAAGGCCCTGCATTTGGTGGCAGTGGTGTGGTCAGGGGTGTGACGGAGGAAGACCCTAGGCCTCATGGGAAAATGAAAGTCGACAGAGTCTTGTCCGTGGCAGGAAGTCAGCTCCCAGGTGCAGAGGTGTCCTGAAACCTGGAACTGTGCCATGTGCTATGTGCAGAACTAAGGGGCCTGAGGGTCAGCTCTTGGGAGCAAAGGGCTGCCTGTGTCTTAGTCAGCTTGGGCTCCTGTAACAAAATGCCATGGACTGGGTGGCTGTTTCTGGAAAAGCACTCTGTAAATGATAAAATGCTCGCACGTGACCTTTATCCTGTCTAACCCCAAAGGGCCAAGAAGAAACGGGCCTTGGGATCTGGGTCACTCAGAAAGAATCAATTGGAGGCAGACAGACATTCGAACCCTGACTCTAGTCTATTAAATAGGCATAAAACACCCACCCGATGACCTTACTGCAGGGATTAAGTGAAATAATGTGCGTAAAGCACTCTACGCAGGGCCCGGACTATAGAAAGTTCTCAATAGAGGGTTTAGGGGTGGTGGGGAGGCAGGAAATAGTGCAGGGAAGGGAAAAAATTCCCCTCTGCCTGTCGCACGTTCTCAGCTGGGGCCCTGTGAACCAGCCTGGCAAAAGGCAGACCACCAAGAAAAACAGAAGTTCATTCACGTGTGCACCTACGCAGGGGCACACCCAGTGACGAGCAACCACTGTAGAATTTGAGCTCACACAGAAAGGGGTCTGGGGCTCCTAGGCTAGGGGAGGTGAGTTATGGGACGGTGTCAGGGAGAGAACGGTAGCAGGTTGTTTAGTGAGGCTTAGCATGCGGACCCAAGTCAGTGCCTTCTGAGTTAGTAGGAGTTGTTGGGAGTCCTTCTCTTCCTGCAGGGAGAGGGACATACACTTCTCAAACAGAAATGTCCTTTACACAAGGGAAACGCATGCCCTGGTTTCAGAATTTTCCCTGCATCCGCTGGTTCTCCAGGGTCTTAGCTCAAAATAATTCCGATGCCAAAGAGGCATGTTCTGGGGTGGCATATCCTCGTAGGCTTCCACAGTCAGCACGTGTCCACACCAGAGCTCTTAGGTGGTTCCTGCTTCCAAGGAGCGACCTGCTGGGCCTCCGCACCGCACCGCCAGGAAAGAAGCCCAGCGCGGGCAGGGGCGTCCTCTGTGTTCTTCGCCCTCAGAAAGGAGGCTCACAGGGCCCGGGGGTGGGGTGGGGTGGGGTGGGGGGGGTTAGGGGCGGGCCTGCTACAGCTCCTGGAGGAGGCTGCGGAGTCAGCCACCACACTGCTGAGTCAGGATCCCTGGAAAACACCTCAAGGCCTCTGTGGACGACAAGGTAAAGGTGTTCACCGCCCTGCAGTGGGCCGGGCTCCAGCAGGTCAGGAAGCAGCCAGGATGGGGAGGATGTCAAGTTAACCAGAGCCTGATTTCCTAGGACCCACGTGGCTCTTAGTTATTTCCGCTTCAGGCTTTTTTTTGTTTTTTTTTTTGCTTTCGAACGTTCGACCTTTGGACCTAGACAGCTGTGCAAGGAAGGCACTGTTCGTGTCAAAGTCACCCCGAGATGCCTCCAGTGTATGGATCCTCTCAGCAGATATCTTATGAGTTAACCGCTGTGAGTCAGGAAGGACGGACGCAGTAGGGGCAGAAGTCTGCTCCTTATATTGAATCTCTTCAAATAGACTGCATTGCTTGACAGCCAAGCCTTTGTTTTACTTTTCTCTATATCTATTTGGTGCTCAGCCCAGAGCATGGGAGTAACAATAAAATCACACGGAGGGCTGTGTGCCATGCACCATTTTATTTATTTAACTTGATGTATTTTTTTTTAATTTATTGATTTTAGAGGGAGAGAGGAAGAGAGAGAGAGAGAAACATCGATTTGTTGTTCCACTTATCTACACATTCATTGGTTACTTCTTTTTTTATTTTTTTAAAATATATTTTATTGATTTTTTACAGAGAGGAAGGGAGAGGGATAGAGAGTTAGAAACATCGATAAGAGAGAAACATAGATCAGTTGCCTCCTGCACGCCCCCTACTGGGAATGTGCCTGCAACCAAGGTACATGCCCTTGACCAGAATCAAACCCGGGACCCTTCAGTCCAC
This sequence comes from Myotis yumanensis, assembly GCF_028538775.1. Taxonomy (NCBI): domain Eukaryota; kingdom Metazoa; phylum Chordata; class Mammalia; order Chiroptera; family Vespertilionidae; genus Myotis; species Myotis yumanensis. The sequence continues at coordinate 192,150,303 of NW_027223752.1, forward strand.
AGGCCAACGCTCTATCCACTGAGCCAAACCGGTTAGGGCCATTGGTTACTTCTTGTACGTGCCCTGACCAGGGAGCGAACCTGCAACCTTGGCATATCAGGACAACGCTCTAACCAACTGAGCTACCCAGCCAGGGCCCGTGCCCCATTTTAAATGCTTCATATATACCACCTCATTCAATTTCATAACCAGCCTTAAAATAGCTTTCAATGTTATCCCCACTTTCTAGATGGGGAAAATGGGACACAAAAAGGTTAAATAATTTGCCCAGGTCACACAGCCAGCAAGTACCAAGGCCGGGATTTCAAACCCTGCCTGCTCTCCTGACCTCTGTGCACGCTGCCTCCGTGGTACATGGTTGGTGTCAAATGAATACAGACTGAATGACCAGGGCATCGTGTGTGTGCATACGCGGCTGTTGGTATGAATTAAGAAGTGTCCCCTGTGCTTTCAGCGCCTCGTCATGGCCCCGTGTGTGAGTCTGCTGGTCTTTCTCCACGGAGTTCTTACACTTCAGACGGTGAGTGACGCTGCGCCTTCCCACTTCCTGCCCTGGCGGGGCTCCGAGGTTGACCCAGAGGAAGAGAGTCATGCGCTGCGGGTGTACAGGGCGTCCAGATTTCTGGTAATCAGTGGTCGGCAAACTCATTAGTCAACAGAGCCAAATATCAACAGTACAACAATTGAAATTTCTTTTGAGAGCCAAAATTTTTAAACTTAAACTATATAGATAGGTACGTTGTTATTAACTTAATTAGGGTACTCCTAAGCTGGCCTTTGCTGAAAATGTCCTCAATCTGATTGAGGTACGTTCGCTGAGGTCGACCCCTTCCAACTCTCCCATCCACACTCGTCTTGTACTTGTTTCGTCTATCTCCTTTCATTCATCCTCTCTGCATGTCCACCCCCGACTTCTTCTAACGCCACTTCTTCAAAATAGACTCGCCCAGGCCGAAAACCGACTTCTGTGCGTGGGCCACAAAGTTTCAATCGCACTGTACGTGCACGCCCGCAGGTGGTAGTTTGTGGAAGAGCCACACTCAAGGGGCCAAAGAGCCGCATGTGGCTCGCGAGCTGCGGTTTGCCGACCACTGAACTAGGTCAGTTTCCCCCCCATTCTTGCCCCTTTTTATATCCATTCCCTCCTTCAAGAAAGGATCTAAATTCATTTTTGGTAAAATGAGGGTGACTAAAAGTCACTTAGGAGTCAGTACATTTTCAGAAATAATGTTTAACTTGCTGACTCTCTGTCTCCGTGAGGCGGGGAGAGTGGAGTCTAGGTTGGGAGGCCCTTCTGCTCCAGGTTATCTCCACAACACATTCACGGGGGGGGGGGGGGGGGGGGGGGGGGGGGGGGGGGGGCGGGACCATGTAGGTTTAAGTTTCTGCTTTATGATGCAGAAGGAAGAGCCCAAAGGCACAGAGGGAGGTGGAAGACAGAAGGATGGAGATCTGAATGTCTGCCTCTGAGGCTTCACCGTGCTGCTGCTCTCCTTGCCTTTTCCTTCTGCCTCAGAGCAGCCCTCCTCCTCCCCCAACAGCCCGTTAATACCTCGTCAGCCCTGAGGGTGCAACTACACAGCACTTCCCTGGCCCTCGCCCCACCCTCACCTAAACTCAGACACACTCATGCCTCCTCCTGCAGTTATTTTAAAATATATATATGTATTTTTTAATTTTTATTGATTTCAGAGAGGAAAGGAGAGGGTGATCTAGAAACATCAATGATGAGGGGTCGTGGTTCGATTCCTGGTCAGGGTGCATGCCCAGGTTGTGGGCCCGGACCCCGGTGTGGGACGTGCAGGTGGCTGACAATCCATGATCCTCTCTCATCAATGTTTCTATCTCTCTCTCCCTTTCCCTTCCTCTCTGAAATCAATAAAAATATACTAAAAAAAGAAAAAGAATGAAGAGTTAAGGGGTGGGATTGGACAGTTCAGCATTGGCTGTTGCATGGATTCACTCACCGAATCCGCTAGTGTCAAGTCTGGGCTCAGCTCTTCATTGTAGTCCCCTGGGAGGATTCAGTAGGAGGTGCTGAGCGGACACCACGTAGGGCCTGGGACAGGGTGAGGACCAGGTTGTCTGACATGCTCCATGCCACTGCCCTCACCTCTCTTGGAGTCATCAACCCCCTTTGAGAATCCATGTGGATCTTCCACCCCCACATGAACATTTAGCAGAAAATTTCAATCTTAGAGGAACCGACAGGATTGCAGTAGGTAGATGGTGTTTACAGGGGCCCTGAGTAAAATGCAAATTGTGTGTAGTATATATATATATATATATATATAGTCCCAGAAATGTATACACACTTAACTAATAGCTCAATTGATGTTATTTGTTTTCAGATTTAACCCATTGGAATTAATAAATATTCAAAGTTTGTACACAATTTTGGGAGGATACTCTGTATATGGTATACATGTCCTATGCCATTTTTCTTTCCTATTTTCTCTTCTGTGTTCTTTCCTTTTTAAAAATTGTAACTATTTAGAATGACATCTTATTCTGTTTTAATCTATGGCACTGAATGTGAAATATTTCTAGTGTCGAGTTCTATATTTCCTCTAGGAAAAAGAGCTACAGTAATTGTGTGTTTTCTACTTGCTTGTGGTTCTGCTTCATTTTCTTCTCCCCTCCCCCCTACACACTCACAGGCATACTCATTTCTGCTTTTAAATTCCTTCTAGCCACCACTTCATTCTTAGAAAAACAGCTTTTGGGCTCATGATTGCCTGTGGTAGCAACTGGAACCCCTCCGTGAAAATGCAATCATAGCCTCATAGAATATTAGTATTGGAAAGGGACTTGCAAGTAATATTTTCAATCTTTCTGCTCCCCAGGACTCCTTTTTCTGGCCTTTTAGCTACAACCAGCTCCCTCCCACAGAGGTTTGATGTTTTAAGAATCTTGTCTATCAACTGCATTTTGCATCTCATATTTCATTCCTTTTCTTCACTCTTCATAATCAAATAATCTCTTGCTGGACATGCTCAGCTAGATTACTGGCACTGGGCTTGGAGGGTGCATCAATTATGTCCCATAAATATCTGTGTCAATCCACAGCCAGAGCTTCTGATTGGTTTCCTAACGCAAAACACACAGCACAAAGCCTCACCTCCCCCCTCCTTCCCCCTCCTGCTTCCCCCCCCACTGTCACAAACCAAAACATTGTTTGACTTGGGACTTCAGCTTAGGATCACTCAGAGCAGGGCACATGGACTTCACTCTGGATATTCGTTTGGGGCTGTCACAGGATTGCAGTAGGTAGATGGTGTTTACAGGGGCCCTGAGTAAAATACAAATTGTGTTTAGTACGCTCTAGTTAAGATAACTTGGAAGTGGGCAACACTTAAGATATTTCCAAACAATTTAAAAAATGTCTAAATATCAGTGCGGACAAGTCTGTAATCCAGATAAATCAGTTACGATCACCTTATTTCCTAACAGTGCAGAGATAGACATTTTTGTACCTTACGTTGAAAGTATGAATGGAATATTCCAATCCTTGTTTTTGGAAAGGAAGCAACAGACTGAAAGAAATTAGAGGTTCTGAGGCAACTAAATTCTTCTTTTATAGAAAGGAGCGTTTGGTTTGTCAGAGGAGAGCAGTGACAGCAGTCCTGGGCACAGAAAAGGCTACTACATATTTCAGCTTCTGGTAAGTCAGCATACTGCCTTTCCTACAGCACAGACTGAGTCACCTTGGACCGGGATTCCTCAACAAGGCACTATTGCTTTGGGGGCTGGATAGTTATTTGCCATTGGGTTGTCCTGTGGGTTGTAGCATCGTTAGCGGCATCCCTGGGCTGTCCCCTATAGATGCCCTGCCTGCTGTGTGTGACAACCAATGACGCCTCCAGACATTGCAAGTGTCCCGTGGGGGGCACTGCTCCTGGTTTAGAATGCTTGTTTTAGATAATTTACAAAATAAGTCCAAATATGAATTGTAGGAGCTTAGTACAATGGTAATATTTGAGGGACTGGTAAAATCTGAGTGTGTCCGAATTCTTCAAAATTTTGTGTCCTGAACCTAAGTAGAAATGTTTGGGATTCAGGGAAAAAAGTTTTCTTTTTTCATATGAAATACCTCTGCCATATTAGAAAAATTCAGTACTGTGCTGAGTTTAGAAGTCATAGCGTTGAAACCAACCACTTGAATTCTAATGCCATCCTAAGGAAAATCCTAAGACTAAAATGGCGCCCACAATCAACAACAAAACAATTAGACATGTAGGGCATATTGACTAGGATGTTTGGGGCTCCAATTCCTGCCTATAAAGCTCAGTGTTTCCCTTAGCACAGCCGGCAGAATATGGGCTCAAGAAAAGCTGTGACTTCACTCACATTTGCTTGCAGCACTTAACAATTCTAACAGGCATATGACCTATGATGATAACTAGGTCAACAGAGATGAGAAGGATATAAAAATACCAGGCCAAGTTGATTGGTCCCGGGGTATATGTAACATGGCACAGTTGTGCCCCAAAGATTTTTTTGTTGGAAATGTCCTAGCATTGGGTCACACTGATAATAAAGGAGGAAAATAAAACAAAAGGACTGAAAATACCTAGCCTATCTTAACTGTTTAGTCAAAGCACCATCATGGAAAGGATCAGGGGGTGGGTGGTAGTGACCAAGATGTATACAGCAGGATCTAAGGATACTTTAGGACCTTCCCACCTGGCTACACTGATAGAAACCCATCCTCATGGCTCGTTTCCCTATGTTCTAAGTTTGCATCTGAGGGAACAGGTGACGTTCAATGTGTAGGCAAATCACCCTGGCCAGTGTGGCTCAATTGGTTGAGCATTGTCTCGTGCACCGAAAGGTCGCCTGTTCAATTCCTGGTCCGGGCACGTACTAGATTGCAAGTTAGATCCCCATTGGGGTGCATACAGAACGCAACTGATTGATGTTTCTCTCTTTTCCTTCCCTTCTTCTTTCTAAAATCAATAAAAGTGTATATTTCTTAAATGTAGGCAAATCAGGAAAAAGCCAAACGAGTCTCCTGATTTAGTCCAATTTCAGCCACACCCTACCTGTTGCATGTCATTCAGCCTTAGGAAACCCCTTGTTTTATCTTCTGTAGGAGTTACATGTGCATGGTCTCCCAACCCCCACGCCTTCCCCAGGCTCTTTCAGGCCCGAACTCTGTCAATTAGAATGGTGCCACCTGTGTATTCCAGCCAGGAAGTGCTTTCTCTAACTTGGTCTCTGTCCTTCTACTTACAGCCAATTCAAAGATTGAAAGGGAAACCAGAGAATGCTTTTGACAGGAAGGCAGCCGACTTGCTAGCTCTGTGGACTTCCAGTGTTTTTGGAGCGCCAGATAGAATTAGAACCACTGTCAACACGGTGGCAAGCTTCCAGCTTCCACCAGCACCTGTCATTCCTAGACAAAGCCCGCCCACTCTGACTCCTCCCGTGCTGGGGAGCACAGCTCTGAGAGGCCCTATCCTCACACCCGCCACCCAGTCCAAGATATTGGAGAGCAATGGAGAGACCTCTGTATCTGGGAACCTGGGGAACTACTTCGGCGTGTCAGCCAGGTTGTCCCTGGTACCCCAAGTTCTGACTACTCCAGGTCTCCCCACAACGGGAGCACTTCGCAGCACCAGCTTCCCCATCGCGCCCACCACTAAGGAACCCCGAGGAGACATGTGAGCTGAAATGCTTAGTGCCCTCCCCTCGCCCCCCTGCCTTGGGAGGAGACCCAGGCCCACACCTACCAGGCCCTGGCCAACCAGCCCTGGCGATGTATCCTGTGAACATGACTATTTTCGTTATGGGATTCACCTCAGCCAGTCACCAACTCCTCTAGGAATTCACCCATAAAGAAGCTTCACTGACCCAGGAAAGTGATGTTGGCACATGCCCCACAACCCTGAGGCAATTTCTCACTGTTACCTAAAAATAAAACAGCCAACTTTTAAATCACCTCTGCACTGTTATAAAAGTTTTTTCAAAAGCCCATTTCAGGCAAAATTGGGAGGCCGTAGGAATCTGCTGTTGCCCTGTCCTGTCTTTTTATTTTTGCATTTTCTTCCTGCCCTAGGGATTGTTGCTACCAAATCTGGAGAGATTCTGCGGTTGGTCATTTACTCTTTTAATCCCTACAGTTCTTCAGACTATTGCCTTGATCCTGATGTCATTCATTGATGTCCAGCACTTGAGCTGTGGACTCCAGGGTGACAGACATAGCCCAGAATGAAACAAACAGAACAATTCAAAACTGCAGAAGGAAAAGGCTCAGAGAAAAAAATAAATTGTGCAACCAGTTCATAGATGATCATGGCAGAGATGATCCTGGAAGAGTGAGCAGATTAGAAACTAAAACTATAGCCAACTAGGGAGACAACTGTCATTGAAAAGCTTCAGCAACTATTCAGTTAGCTATGGAACCACTGCCAGAGACTCACTCAGAGATTTTAGTGGGGTCTTGTGTGCAGCAAATAAAACGAAATCAGAGCTGACTCAAAAGGAAGAAGTTAGCTGACAACAAAAAGGGATGTCACTCTACCCTTAAAATGAAACTGGTTGCACAAATCTTTTTTTTAAATTGAGGTGTGTCTAATATTTTAATTCCTTTTAAAAAATCATGTAATATGTCCTCTCTTTCCCCCCATTGACCCCCTCCAGACTTCTTCCGCCCCCCCGCCCCCCCCCCGGGTTATGCATATATGCATACAAAGTCTTTGGTTGATTACCTCCCACCCACTCACTCTCCTCCACCTTCTGGCTGCACACATCTTAACACTGGGAGAAAGAAGAATGATGTTCAACACAGCAAAAATGAGCATTTGGTTATTAAAGCTTCACATATGATCTGGCAGCATCTTGTGGGCCTAGCGCAGTGGTGTGCCAGCAAATGATTACCATGGGCTCCCCGGGGAAAATCAATCCTGCTTTGTTGTTTTCACCGTGACATCACTACCCACAGAGTTGGGAAGGAAGTACAGCAGCTCACCATTAGAGAGTGTTACCTCCATACAGACAGGTGTGAGGGGCATAAATGTGCTTAGGAGCAAAGACAATAATATGAAGTAAAATAACTGGAAAGCAATGCACTGAGAGTACTTATTATCTCTGTTTTTCATATAATTTATTAACTCTAAGTTTATATAATTTTGTTTTTTATAATGGCCATGTTTACAAACGGGCCTACAAAATCCCTGAAATATTAACACTCAGCTTTAGCAACACCACGAGGCATGAAGATGAAATCAGAAGATGAAAAGAAGACACAGGAATCTTGCAGTGTCGGACGAGTGTATTACTGTATTTCTAGACACAGCACAGAAACATTAAGAAAAGTAAAATGAAAGGAGAAGTAGAAATTCTGGTGATTACAGTTGTAAAGTACCCTAGGGACTTTCCCACACTGCACTGCATGTGGGAAAGCATGTGCATTTATACAGAATCCAGAAGAAAGAAGGAAAAGGAAATTCTCAAACAGATGGGTCTGTCATCACCAAAGGTGCTAGAATGGGATGGAGAATTAGGAGAAAAGGAAGGAAACCCACAGCTGGGCAAACAGAGTAACCTGAGATTTCATGTGGCCCTTCTCTGGTTTGAAATAATTCTTTGTCCTTCAGAATCTTAAACATCACAAGAGTTCCTGCAGTAAGAAAGGAAACTTAGAAATGCAAGTTAACGCATTCGCTTTATGGACTTGCTGACTTTCAAGGGCGATTTGAGAGGAGAAAAGGTTTTCAAAATCAGAGTTAAGGAGCTGAGGAAACAATTACTTTCACTTTTTTCTTACACTGCAATCTTCTACTCTGAAAAAGGAGTTAGCATTTAAAGGGGGTCAGAACCCAAAATATGCCACTGTGGTATGAGGATTGTTTTGAGCTGAAAGCAATTGAGAATCAACAGCTACAGAAAGAGTTCTCTGCCTTCCCCTTACCTGCCTAAAGGCAGGGCATACATGTTCTTTTATGCGGGGAAGAGAAGAGCAGAGACTGAGAGGTGACACTGAGGTGAGTTTGCATAAACAGACTTAACTAAAATAATACTCATCTTTCATTAGTTCTCCCACAAATTTGTCACTTCACACTTTATTGTCTTTCGAACCCCAAGTCCCCTTTCCTTTGTTAAGATGGTATGTAAGCCCCATATTCTAGTCTAGTCGCTTTATTTTTATTTGTTTTTAAATATTTTTATTGATTTTTAGAGAGAGAGGAAGGGAGAGGGAGAAGGAGAGAGAGAAACATTGATGAGAGAGAAACATTGAATGGCTGCCTCCTGCATGCCCCCTACTGGGGATCGAGCCCACAATCCAGGCATGTGTCCTGACCAAAATTGAATCGGGAACCTCCTGATTCATGGGTCGATGTTCAACCACTGCGCCACACCAGCTGGGCTAGTCTAGTCACTTTAAGGTTCACTTTTCTGTGAACTCCTGTGCACATAAAAAATGTAATAAATTTGTATTCCTTTCTTCCTGTTAATCTTTTGTCCAGTTAAATTCATAGACCCGATTCACTGAACCTAAAGAGGGAGAAGTAGAGTTTTCCTTCTTCACACATTAGGGGAAGGTAACTTAGTAGATTTTCAAAGGTTACGTAAGGCTTTACTGTCCTGACTTGATGGCACATGCACAGCCATCACTAATATCCACTTTTTTTCCGTAGCGGACATCACTAGCTGAGCAGGATACCTTTTCCACTGAGCAAAATGTGGTCTCATGATCTCAACCCAGTGTACCAAATTGTCACACAAGGTGAAACCTATCAGCCAATTCTGGCTGAGGCAAGTCATCAAGAAGACCTTGAGTAAATGAAGTTCTACAAAACAAACAAACAAAAAACCTGAACAAAAATTTCAAGTGGTTATAAGAAATCATCTACTCTACTACTGCAGAAAGTAATCAGCTGCTTAAAGTCAAACTTATGGCTGCAGGGACTTCAAAACCAAAAGCTACTGCTGCACTAATTGCAAACAAAAAACCTTATCTAATACAGAGGGTTTGGAAAAGATCCTAATGGTAATTTTATCTCCACTAAGGGCATTTGGATGAGCAGGTGATTAACAGTAGGCTGAGCTTCTGCCCAACAGGAAACATTTATATTTCAAGCCTTAAAAAACTACCATAATGTAGATATAGTAAATAAATAATTGTTGAGGCTAAAACAATAATAACAGAATGGGCAAAAGTATGTTTACAGCTGTGAGCACGCAAAACACAGTTTATTCTTGTATTGTTATTCATTAATTATATTATTTTCCATAGGAACGACTGTAAGCCTACTTTCGCCCCATTCCTATAAATGCTGAATAGATACATCTTTCACATCTGTAATTCCATAATAACAGGTACAGAATTCAGTGTGTAGATGTCTATAACATAACAGTCTTCCATTAGGGATGTCTGACTGCTGGCTTAGGGCTCCCAGACTGCGAGAGGGAGCAGGACAGCACGAGGGACCACCCCTCCCCGCCAGTGCACAAATTTCATGCACCGGGCCTCTAGTTACTTATAAGAAGTAGGAAGGATAGAAAATAGAGACCAAAGCACAACATTTTTAAGGTTTTAAAAAATGTAATGAATGATAAAGAATTAGATTAGTTGCATGAGTACTCATTTATTATGTAACTAGTGGCCCAGTCCACAAAATTCATGCACATTAAAAGGGAATTAATTAGAGGAAGTATTTTAATATTGCTATTTGCCCTTTCTCTATAATAGAAGTTTCAGAGATGAAAGGAAATTAGTAAAATGTATATGAAAATAATATATAAATTTATTAATAAATAACAAAATGATATAACAACAACTAAGACATGATATAAAAACAACAAAAACATGATATAAAAACAACAAAAACATGATATAAAAATAACAGTGATGCAAACAATGACTGATAAAGGGATTAAACTTATTCTAATATCTCCCTGTACACCACATTAAGAGTGAAAACACTTTCAGAGTGCTTGACTAATTTCCCTTGTGATGAAGTATTTACAACTTTAACTTTGTCACATGCTCTTTGAACTTGAGAGAAAGCACCCCGTGCTGGGGGCAGTAGTTCCCGCCCCCATCCCCGCCCACCAGCTCCTGCCTGTGTGGGCAGCCTGTTGACTGGTCGTGACTGGGACACCATTAGGACCAATTAGCATATTACCTCTTTATTATATAGATAAATAGTAATAAAATTTCCAAAGACAGTGACTGGCAATGGGTCCATTTCCATTTAAGGAGGTCCGATAAATCACCTCTAAGAATGCTTTCAAATCCATTTGAACATAGGTAACCTCCTTTTTGTTGTTGTTGTTTTTTTGTTAGTCCTCACCTTAAGATATTTTTTTTCCATTGATTTTTTTTTTTTTAAGAGAGTGGAAGGGAGGGAAAGAGACAGAGAGAAACATCCACATGAGAGAGACACATCCATTGGTTGCCTCCTGCACGCCCCGACCAGGCTGGGAATGGAGCCTGCAGCGGAGGTACCTGCCCTTGGCCAGAATCCAACCCGGACTCCTCAGTCCGCTGGTTGATGCTCTAATCGTGAGCAAAACCAGCTAGGGCGTAAACTCCTTTTAAAAAAAGTAAACAAACAAACAAACAAGAAATATATATATATATATATATATATATGCATATATTGTTATAGGGCAGTAGGCATTATTGCACTAACATAAAGCAAATGAAAGAAAGAATGAAGAAAAAGTATGGAGAGCTCAATTCAGCAGAGCAGTCATAAAAGAAGACAAAGTAAATGTCTTTGCCCAAATAAACGTAAACACAGTGAAGCAGCCAGCCCAAGACCCTTGGTTGTGCAGTGAAGACAAGCTGCAGTCGTCCAAGCTGCTTTAAGGGCTCATCATTGTAAATAAACCCATCGAGTTAAATATAAGTCAGGCGGGCTTATGAAATGTTTCAAAGGTCCTGCCACGTCATTTGAAAATTATCTCCTCTGAAAAAAACAGTTCTCTCCAAGTGGCTTCTCTGTAGGACACGGACACACACACACACACACACACACACACACCCCGGGGAGAGAACTTAGAAGTTCAAAAAGAAGGAAACTCTGGGAACCAATGGACCTAATAAATACTTTTTAAAAGTTCGGGCAGGACACACAGGCGCGGGCCCTGCAGGCCACTTTCTGACCGGATGAAGGTGCAGCCGGTCTCCTGGGCGGTCCGGTCCCGGTACGGCGAGCGGACAGAGGGCTCTGCGGGGCTGCGAGGGGAGAGGCGGGCGCCGTGGTTTGGGGCTGGGTCCCCGCCTCCCCGCCTCCCCGCCTCCCCGCCTCCCCGCCTCCCCGCCTCCCCGCCTCCCCGCCTCCCCGCCCGGGCCTGGGCGAACCCTAACCGCGGGTGGGGCGGCGAGGAGAGGGCTAGTGCCAGGCTCTTGCAGGGTCGGGCTTGGACCTTCGGGTCCTCTGGACGCAAAGCCAGCACACACAGGGCCGAGGCTCCCAGTGGGCGGCGCGGACACGGGAGGCGGGTGGGCGCCCTGCCCTCCAGCCGCCCCGCAGCCGCCCCGCAGTGGCCGGTCCGATGGTGGCTGCGGAGCTCCGGGTTCTCCGCCAGGCCCGGCTGCGCCTCCGGACCCAAGGCGGCCTCGGGGCACCGGGAGCCCGGGCTGCCCGCAGCCCCTGGGGCTGGTCCTGCGAAAGCGACGCGGGTTGTGGGGGTGTTGCCTGAAGATACAGAACAGGTCCCAATCCCTACGGTTTTTCCATGGAAATGGCTGATACGTGCAGCTATTGTTGGGCATTTTGCTGTTTTCTTCTTCCTCTTCTTCGTGTGTGTGTGTGTGTGTGTGTGTGTGCGCGTGCGTGCGTGTGTGTGTGTGTGTAAGTTTTCTACCAGTACTTGGAAAATGTAGCCTTGTACAAAGAGAGCATGAAGGCTTAGAGTCATTCAAGGATTCCAGCTCTGACAAGGAGCCAACAGAAGCTCAAAGTTCGGACGCATTCTGTGAAAACTGCGCAGTTACAAACCTTAATTTGAGGATAAAATTCTCTTTCTAGAAAAAAGAGTTAAAGGAAGAGAAATCTGAACATTCTGAACAAGATGAATTGATGGTGGATATTTCAAAAAGGGTACAGTCCTTAGAAGACGAATAGAAATCACTCAAATTGAAGCCAAAACAACCTTCAAAATATTTCAAGTGGCCCTAACCAGTTTGGCTCAGTGGATAGAGTGTTGGCCTGCAGACTGAAAGGTCCCAGGTTCGATTCCGGTCAAGGGCATGTACCTTGGTTGCGGGCACATTCCCAGTAGGGGATGTGCAGGAGGCAGCTGATCAATGTTTCTCTCGCATCGATGTTTCTAACTCTCTATCCCTCTCCCTTCCTCTCTGTAAAAAAATCAATAAAATATATTTAAAAAATATTTCAAGTGAATGAAGAATGACTTAAGATAGCCCTGGCCAGTTTTGCTCAGTGGTTAGAGTGTCAGCCCTCAGCCCCAAGGGTCGTGGGTTCGATGCCCAGTCAAGAGCACATACCTCAGTTGCAGGTTCAATCCCCAGCCCTGGTAGGGGTGCTTGGAGGAGGCAACCAATCCACGTGTCTCTCCCCGTCCTCCCGCCCTTTCATTTGTCCCTCCTTCCTCCCTTCCATTCTCTCTAGAAATCAATGGAAAAAATATCCTCGGATGAGGATTAAAAAAAAAGAAGAAGAAGAATGACTTAAGATAGATATAAAAGATGCATGGAGTGAAAATTCCCAACTTCAGGAAAGCCAGAAACAGCTTTTACAAGAAGCTGAAGAATGGAAAAAACAATAATGTTTGAACACTCTAAAATACATGCAAAATAAGTTCTTTGAGATAAAGAAAAATAGATCAAGTCTTTGACTGAACACTTGCTAAAGATGCAAGATGGGCTGCTGTGCTTGCAGAAGGCCTAATGGATGATAACTTGGACTGGGAAATGAAGCGTGATTCAGAGAATGATTCAGCACTCTTCCGTAATCAACCAAAAGGAGCTCTGAAGAAGCTGATTCATGCTGCTACCTTAAAGGCTTCTGTATAAACTCTAGAAGGTGAAAGAAATCAAATATACGGTCAAGTAACTGAAGTAGTTAAAACAAAGGAAGAGCTTATAGGTTGTATTAAAAATCTCCAGACTGAGCAAGCATCTTTGCAGTCAGTAAATGAACATCTTACAAACGAAAATTAAAAGCTTCAGCACAAATTAATGACTGGACTGTATCAAGAAAATGAAATATTTCACAGGAAGTTAAAAGTAGAAGAAAATTACTGGTTAGAGAAAAAAGAAAAATTCCTAAAGCAAATGAAAAGACCAGCCACGCATCGGAAGAGCTGAAGACGGACAGAAGGGAGCCGAAGACCCTGAAGAATTGGAGCCAAGCCTTCATTCTTATCAAGAGCTGATTATTTCCCACAAGATAAAGGCACTGATAATTGGTTAGTGGTTTGGACTGAAAGAAACCTTGGTGACTTAAAGACAGGAAATTCTTTAAAAAAAATATTTTTATTGTTTAAGGTATTACATATGTCTCCTCCCTCCCACCCCCCCCCCCCATTGACCGCTCCCCCCAGCCACTCCCACCGCTGAGGGCAAGCCCCCACTGCCCCAGTGTCTGTGTCCATTGGTAATGCTAATATGCATGCATACAAGTCCTTCGGTTGATCTCACCCCCCCGCCCCCTCCTTGTCTCTGGATCTATTTTTGTTCATCAGTTTATGTTGATCATTATATCTCACATATGAGTGAGATCATGTGATATTTATCTTTCTCCGACTGGCTTTTTTCTGCTTAGCATAATGCTGTCCAGTTCCATCCATGCTGTTGCAAATGGTAAAACTTCCTTCTTTTTTATAGCAGTGTAGATTCCATTGTGTAGATGTACCACTGTTTTTTAATCCACTCATTTGCTGATTGGCACTTTGGCTTATCCCAAGAAACCAGAAACACCAATCAGAAAGGATATATGCACCCCTATGTTCATAGCAGCACAGTTTACAATAGCTAAGATTTGGAAATAGCCTAAGACAGGAAATTCTTACCTCAGACAAAAATTAACTGAAACAGAGCTTAAATTTGAACATTCAGAAAAAGATCCTTATGCCCTTGGCATTCTAAATACAGCATTTGGCAGAGACCATTCCCCATAAGAGCCCTCATTGGGTGAACCTTCATTTGAAACCAGAACTTTTCTTTCTCTTCCCACATTGTTGGAGGATCCACTCAGATTCTCACCGTTGCTTCGAGGTGGAGGAGGAAGAGGCTAAAGAGGCCCAGGGAATTCTCAGAATCATTAGGTTACTAATGAGAGAGGAGAATCAAGAAAGCAGACATGAGTTCCCATCTGTGTTGATTCCGCTTTCAAATGAGCCTACTACTGAATGAACATTCAGAACCACAAGAAACATGACAATATTTTTGGTCTCTCTTCAAAAATAATTTTGATTTTCTCTCATTTTCAGTAATTGCAGTTACTTAAGTGATTATACTTATGCTTAAATTGGAACTTAATGGATTTATATTCTCAGGATAGTATTTTGTAAATAAAAATGACTTAAATATGGAAAAAATTAAATAAAACATTCAAAGAGTACTTAAGTTTATTAAATGACATTTTATTTTATTTTTAAAATATATTTTATTGATTTTTTACAGAGAGGAAGGGAGAGGGATAGGGAGTTAGAAACATTGATGAGAGAGAAACATTGATCAGCTGCCTCCTACACACCTCCCACTGGGGATGTGCCCGCAACCAAGGTACATGCCTTTGACCAGAATCGAACCTGGGATCTTTCAGTCCACAGGCCAACGCTCTATCCACTGAGCCAAACTGGTTAGGGCTTAAATGACATTTTAACCCATAGAGATAATTTTAATTCAGAAAAGGTAAAGTTAGTGGACAGCAAGCAAAAATGAACCATACTATTCCTTAGCTAAGATGGGAAATTGCTTATTTCCATATTAACAAAGATTAAATACCTAACCAGAGAAAAATACTCACCCTATATAATAAAAGGCTAATATGCAAATTGACTGAACCGTGGAATGACCGGTCGCTATGACACTCACTGACCACCAGGGGGCAGATCCTCAACACAGGAGCTGCCCCCTAGTGGTCAGTGCACTCCCACAGGGGAGTGCCACTCAGCCAGAAGCTGGAATCAACCTGGCCTGTGGGGAATTGGGCCGAAACCAGCTCTTCGACATCCCCCAAGGGCTCCCAGACTGTGAGAGGGCACAGGCTGGGCTGAGGGACCCTCCCCCACCCCCAACAGTGCACAAATTTTGTGCACCGGACCTCTAGTTATGATAAAAGCAGATTTATCATGAAAAAGCACTTGGTAGATAATATAAGAAAAATTTTAGTCCATTACCATAATTTGCACAAAATGCCACGTTAATTGGCTATGAATAAAGGGCATTCCTTTGAACATTTTAGAAGACAAAGCAATTTGAAGGGAACTTCCTTTGCATAATGAATATTCTATATAAGTCATACATAAAACCAAGCAATTATAGGTGTCTGGATTTCACAGTGAAGATAGGAACAAGACATGGTTGCCCCTTGTCCTTTTCTTTTTCTAAACATTTTTATTGGTTTCAGAGAGGAAGGGAGAGGGAGAGAGAGATGGAAACATCAATGTTTGGGAAGTAATTAGGGTTAGATGCAGTCATGACAGTGGGCCCCCATGATGGGATTAGTGCCCTTATGAGAGATACCAGAGAGCCCCTCTCTCCTCTCTCCTCTCTCCTCTCTCCTCTCCCCTCTCCCCTCTCCCCTCTCCCTTCTCCTCTCTCCTCTCTCTCTCTCCATGTGAGAGGAGGTCATTATGAGCAGACAGCAAATGGCAGCTGCCTAAAAGCCAAGAGAAGAGGCCTCAGGAGAAACCTACCTTTCCAGCACCTTGATCTTGTACTTCCCAGCTTCCAAAACGGAGAAATAAAATTCTGTTCTTTTAGTCATCCAGTCTACGGTATTTTGTAATTACCTGAGCTGACTAAAACACTCACCTTTAGAAGTGAAGGAACAAGGTTTGGACTTAGGTCTGCCTATTCTATTACTTCAAGTATCCACTCTGTTTGTTCATCTACATTAAATGTACATACAGGGTACATAGGGAAACAAGTTGGTTCAGTGCTGTCAGCTGTGAGACACAATGTTTCTAATGAGCTCAGTCTGCAGATGAATCACTCTTGCTAAGAACAAAATCAATGAGTGAAGTAAGTTGTTTAGGAAGACACTGATGTAATGCAATGAATTTTTCACTAACCTTCAGACATTGGTAATTTTACAGCACTTTATTCATGACAGACAATCACAAAAAATAAGTTAAGTGGACATTGTTTGATGGAACTTAGCATTCAAAACTTTAAAACCATAGAAATGTGAATTTCATATTAACATGAAGATGGGAAGATTGAGCTTGGTGCTTGGGTTACATATCTGGTCTGTGATATAATTCATGTCTAACATGAAATAGTCAACTTTTAAGAAGGACTTGTTGACACCAGTTGTTCTGTCGGTGTAAACAGCTATAGAGACCGGAGAGAATGTTCCATTTTATCCCATGCATTATGCATGCACAACATACATAATGCAACTGACTGCTCTGCCAGACTCTGGCCTCCGTCTTTCCTTCTTCTTAACATAACCTTAATGTTGTTCAAGTATGGCCCACCCCCACAAAGCTGTGTGCTTCAGAGATGCTGCTGCCTCATCACCCACCACACCCCAGGGGGGAATTGCAGTTAGTCAAGGCAAGTGGTCTTATTTCCTTTGATGGTAATTGGTTTGCCAGGAAATGACTTCTGTGAGCCAGTTCTGGCCAGGAGACAGGAAGATACCAACTGAGTTAAGGACGTGAATGCCAGTCCTGCTTCCAATGCCATTCTGCCTCACATCAGAAATAATCACAGGTTTTGACTATCAATCAAATTCGTAAGATACAATAGACTTTATTCTAATACTTCATGTATTAATCTTAGAGAGGGATACAAGACAGGCAAACTGAGTGTACAGTTACGTCATGTCATCAGGAGGCTCAGGTATACTGGCTTCTTAGCCTGCCTGACCCACCCGTGGCCTGTACAGGTGCTAAGGAAGATGGGGTGCACGATGCACTTGCCAGGAGTCTCAGCGGTGTTTATCCGGGGGCCAGCTCACCGCTCTCTGTGCAGGTGCAGTTTCGCAGATGGGGGATTTTGGAGCAGATAAGGCAGACAATCAGCTTCCAGCACAAAGCATTCTTCTCTAGCCGCACATGGTAGTTGCCAAGGAAACAGTGCTGCGAGAAGGCAGCTCCAAGGTCACCTTCCCAGAGAGGTGTAAATCTGTTTGGAGACCCAGGCCTGATGTTACTCCCTTTTCACAGGAAAAACTTTGCTGGGGCTTTAAGGAACGGTTTCCAGTCTCTTAAGAAGGGAAGCAAAAAAAAAAAAAAAAAAAAAGCAAGTCTTGTTCCTCCAGACATTTTTGTATCTGAAGAGGATGCTTGGACTATATCTTCCTGGTGCATTTAGTTTCCCAAGCTCCACTGTAAGACATCTATTTTCACAATTTCTCTACTTTCCTCAAACCTCTTCCCCAGTTCTTACTGTCAATTGATTTCTTGCTTCCTACTTAACTAAGAAAATAGAAGCAATCAGAGAACGTCTACACTTTCCCACCATCACATACCAAAAACTATTTCCTTTTTTACCCATATCCTCCACTCCCCTCTTCTTACTACGGATATATTGTCCACACTCCACTCTAAGGCCACACCCTCTACCTGTGCTTTAGCTCTTGTGCTCACTCATCTATTTAAGGACATCACTTTAGCATCTGTAAACCCCCCTCTCCCCTAGTTGATCATCCATCAGCATAAAGCCTTTAGTATTTCCTTTTCTTTTTATCCTCACCCGAAGATATGCTTTGGTTTTTTTTTAGAGAGGATGGGAGACAGGGAGGGAGGGAGAGAGAGAGAGAGAGAGAGAGAGAGAGAGAGAGAAGGATTGATTGGTTGCCTCCCTCACCAGGGATCGGACCTGCAGTGTAGTTTTGTGCCCTGACCAGGAATCGAATCCACAACCTTTTGGTGTATGGGATGACGTTCCACCAACTGAGCCACAGACAGGGCTGTATTTCCTACCTTAAAAATCTCTCACTTGACCCCACATCCTACTCCAGCTATGGCCCATTTTTCTACTCCCCATTATAGCAAAACACCCCAAAGGAGTTTTCTATACTGTTGTCTCCAATTATTCTAGTCGTATTATTATTCTTGTTTTACTTTGAGGGAACATTTATTAAAGCTGGGGACAGTGAAACAAGGAAGGGCTTAGCAAAGAAGCAACAGGAGAGCCTAGACGGGGCTGCCAGCTCACTGGGAAGCAGAGGAAACAGGAATCAGGGGATTAGTCCGGGAAGAGCTGCACTACCCATTGCTCCCCTGGTTGCAAGTCTCCGGGGGTCCCTTAGAGTTTAGGAGACGCATGCCTGTGGAGGAAGAGCATGCCTGGTCATAATTTTCTGAATGGAGTTTTCTATTACTTGTAACCCAAGTTATCTTAAACATTATAACTTCATAAACTCGGCAACCTTTTTTCCATTGGGTATTGGTTATTACTATGACTCAAGATTATTAAATTGGGAGCAAGAGAGTTTCAATATGAGAAATCTGTCACTGAAATAGCAACATGTTGGAATACCTTTCAAATATGACCTGATTAAAGAAATGCTCATATCTAAATGTGAGCAAGGATGTTACTTCTTGAATTTAATATCTGCATATTTTCTCATAACTGAGTTATTTACTTATCTTAACCTGGGACAACATTAGAGATTATACTTCAAGACATACTGTAGCTCATACTGTTATATTATCTTCGAAATCCAACTGTATACTTTGTCAATCCTTTGAATACTAAATGCTTTTTAAATATTTATCAACAAGAAAAATACTAATTGTACAAAATTAGAACATTTAAGTTATTTAGATACTAGTGGCATATTAAATGAGGTATTTTTAAATGAGGTTCAAAATCCTATTATTTTTATTATACATCTTTTTATTATATGTATTTATTATATAACTAATAGCTGCTTTAGTTCATAAGCAATCTCAATTGCATAATGTTACAATTTCTCTTAAAAAATAAACCTGAAATTTTATGACGTTTTCTATGCATGAGCATATTGAACTGTGGCAATAGCTTGCTGAGGTCAGTAGGGCAAAACCAAGTCTTCTTTTTTTTTTTTTATTGATTTTTTACAGAGAGGAAGGGAGAGAGATAGAGAGTTAGAAACATCGATGAGAGAGAAACATTGATCAGCTGCCTCCTGCACATCTCCCACGGGGGATGTGCCCGCAACCCAGGTACATGCCCTTTGACCGGAATCGAACCTGGGACCTTTCAGTCCGCAGGCCGATGCTCTATCCACTGAGCCAAACCGGTTTCGGCAAAACCAAGTCTTCTGTGTGTTTTTTTTTAAAGAGATGGGGAATAGTAAAGTGCTTATGATAAAAACGGGGTTATGAAAAAGATTCTAAAAGGTCGTAGCAATGCAAGCGAAGCTCACAATTCTAAATTTAAACAGACACAAAAGATCTTGTCTTTGGGAGTCCAAAGTACAACTGCACAGATACAGAATGGCGTAACAATAGCACTTGTAGAAAACAGGCAAGGCGGTGAGTGGGCAGTTACACTGTCTCCTAAAAAAGATGCCAACATCTTGGACTGAACAGAAAATGTAGTTTCTGTGCTTGCCCAGCATTTCCTGAGCATCGCACCTGCCTTGCCTTGCACAGAGTAAGCAGCTGTCAGACAAGGGAAGTACTTAGACTGTGGAGGTGGTTGTTCTTTCCACTCAGTTTGGGCACTGCCTACATAAGAGTTTCTCCAGGGAACCGGGAGGGGACACTTGAAGGAGCAGGGAAGACTGCCTGGGCACAGCCTCAGGGGATACAGTTTGCTGTTTAAGGCTGCATGAACCTGAAGAACCAAACTATGGTCAGTGAACGGAACCACAGGAAAATAGATTGCATTCCAATACATAGGCAGAAATTTGTAATGGTAAAAACTACCAAAATTGGAAGAGCCATGAGAAAGGAAAAGGAGCTAAGCACTATGTATTATACTGTGTGTGAGTTACTTATTGCTGCATAAGTTACCCCAAAACTCAGCGGCTTAGAACAACACACACTTATCACCTCCCAGTGTCCATGGGTCAGGGATCCAGGTGCGGCTTTGCTGGGCTTTCGGCTTCAGGGTTTCTCACTGCTGCAACCAAGGGGTCCACCAGGGCTGCAGTCATTTCAGGACTCACCTGGGGCGGAACCACTTCCAAGCTCACTGAACAGTTGGGCAGGACTTCTCCTGGACTGTTGTACCCAGGGCCTCAGTTCTTAGCTGGCTGTGGTTTGGAGGCGGCCCTCTCCATCAGGGCAAGTACTTGAGAAGATCCAGGGAAAGAATACCAGCAAAACGGAAGCGAATGGACAGACATGAGAACTTTTCAGGGATTCAATCTAAATTGAGATAGGTACTAAGGATGAGTCCAAGATTTATTGTGTGTGCAACTGGATAGAAGGATGGTGCCAATTCACATGAGATCAGCATACAAGAGAACTGGGTTTAGGGAGGGGAGAAACATGAATTGGGTTTTTAACATATTATATTGAAGTGCCTTTGTGATACCAACTGGGAGACAATTAAGTGGATATGAAACTCAGAGAACTGGCCCGAAGATTTGAATTTGTGACACTATCTAGGTCGTGATCTGTAGTTCATACTGTTATATTATTGACCTCCTAGAGGCCCAATGCACGAAAATTTGAGCAAGAGTAGGCCTTCCTTCCCCCAGCTGCCGGCACTGGCTTCCCTTCAGCACCTGGGACCCAGGTTTCCCTCCTCCAGCTACCCACAGGCTCCTCCGGACCTGGGCTGGTTTCCCTCCGGCCCCGGCCTCCTCAGGAAGTATGTCCGGAATGACATCTGGAAGACATCTGGTCTAATTAGCATATTACCCTTTTATTATTATAAATGTGACAGTTAATCTGACCTATTTAGTTGTTCGTTCGCAAGGATCCCAGCCTAGAACTAAATAAGGTGGAGTTTAACATAAACATTTGCTGTTAAACTTACTACTCCCTTCCAATTGCATTCCCCATACACCTTATTTCAAAAACATCTTGACAGATAAAGAATAAGGGTTCAAGAATAGTATGTGGCATCCGACGATCTCCACCTCCTGGTATTCATGCCTTTGGGTTAGTCCTTCCAAGTGTAGACAGGACCTGACTTGCTTCTACCCTGTAGAATACAGCGAAATCATGCAAGTCAATTATGTGATTGCATGACTTCATATGAGACTCAGTCTGGTAGGCTGCCTGGAGCTAGAGATTCCCTTTGCTGGCTTGATGAAGTAAGTGAGCCTGCTGAGGGAGCCCATGCGGCAGGAAACCAGGGGTGACCACTAGTTGCTGAGGGCAGACGTCAGCCAACTGCCAGCAAGAAACTGAAGCCATCAGTTCCACAGCTATAAGGAAATGAATTCTACCAGCAACTGGATGAGCTTTGGAAGCCGGTTCTCCCCCAGGTGAGCCTGCAGATGAAATCACCTGGCTGACACCTTAATTGTGGACTTGTGACCAAGGGCAGAGAGCCTAGCTAAGCTGTGCCCTAACTGCTGACCCACAGAAACTGTGAGGTTAATAAATGTGTGTGTTTTAAGCCTCTAAATTTGAGGTAATTTGTAAGGCAATAGAGAAACCTAAGTAATACTTAAGCTTTTATTTATCTCGATTTTTAAACATGCTAACCTTTTTGTGCTGCAAGACAGTTGCCTACTTGTTTTGTTTTATAGGCTTTATTTATGCAAACTCATTTTGAATCAGAAACAAGCTGTTTCATGTGAGTATTAGGAGCATAAAATGTCACAGAGAGGTGAAAAACTTAGCCCAAAACGGCAAGCTTTATTACTAAAGATATCCCACTAGATTTAGAGAATAAATTTAGATAAATCTAGAATTAAAAAGCTAGAGCTGGAAAAAGACTAGCAAACCAGGTATTAGAGATTCATGTATTTATATTCTCATCGGTAGAAAATATAATTACAATGTGGTCTCATGTTTTTGTAATGAGCAAAACCAAAAGTGATGTGTAATTGTAGCAAGGTCGATGTATAAAGCTTCTTGGAACTAAAACAACTAGTCATGACTGCTTAGAGTGGATATGGAAAAAACCTATGTCTAGACAAAATGAGTTAACTTGCAGGAAGGGAAACCACACTTTAAGATAGATATGTGTCACTTAAGGTTTTCCCTTTGGCTTAATTTTCATTTTGAAAAGTTATAGGAAATCCTAAAGTTTCTGAGTTGTAGACATACAAAATTACGAGAATAACTTATCTTTAGAGTTTCTGGCAGAGAAGCAAGTGACTAATCCACAATACAGGCAATTTGATAAAATGGGACAATTTGATAAAATAACTTGCATTAAAAACGTTTCAAATGATATGCGATTGTAAACGAACATTTTCTTCAAATACTTGTATCTCCTATTTGGTTGGCAGGGCAGATTTATCAAAATCAGGTTTAGATTCACTAATAAAGAACCAGTCTGCATCAACAGAATAAAGCAGTATATAAAATAATTAAGTTTTACTTTTCCAAAATTGCAGTAGCAAATCAGTTCAAAGGTCATTGCTTTCTCAGTTTTCCACTTAATTCCAAGGCTCAAATTTGCTCTGGGATGAGATGATTTCATTGTTCATTTAATATAAACAAACTGTGTTGTCCAAAAGCTCAGTTCTTGGCTGCCTTCCCGCTACACTCACTCCCTGTGAGAACTTATCCTGCTGGAGGGACTTAAAGACCACCTATATACTATTTTTTTCAGCCCCAGTGAACTCCGAATTTCTCTATACACCTGACTACTGAACATATCTATGTGTATATATGTATCTACTGGGTCTCAGGTTTAGCAAACCTAAAACCACAACTCCAGATCACCACTACAAACCTGCTCTTCCAGCTTCTTCAGCTCAGCAAAGTGCACCACCTTTTCCCAGGAGTTACTTTTTTTTTTAATCCTCACCCACGGATAGTTTTTCCATTGATTTTTAGAGGGAGGGAGGGAGAAAGGAGTGTGTGTGCGTAGGAGAGATGGGAGAGGGCAAGAGAAAGAGAGAGAGACATTGATTGCTTGCCTCCTGCACACACCCTGCCGGGAACTGGGAATTGAACCTGCAAACCAAATCCGTGCCCTTGATCAGTAACCCCTTAACCCTTCAGTGCTCGGGTTAACACTCTAACCACTGAGCACCACTGGCCAGGACCCCAGGAGTTACTCTTGACCTTTCTTGTTCCCCTACTCCCCAGACACATGCAATTCATTAAGTCTTCTCAGTTCTACCTATAAAATTCCAAGGCTCAAGTTTGCTCTGGGGTGAGATGATTTCATTGTTCATTTAACATAAACAAACTGTGTTGTCCAAAAGCCGTGTATACATTTTTGTGCCCCCCAAAATATATACACACTTTAACAGCTTAGCTCAATTTTGAAAATTAAATGTATTTTAATGAATACTGCCTTTATAATCATTCAAAGTGTGTGTATACATTTTTGGGACACCCTATATATCCCAAATCCTACCACTTTAGACACTCTACCCCTACAATGTAGTGACTACACCTGCTTTTGCTTAGATGATGGCAATAGCCTCCTACGACCCCCAGACCAGAGGTTTTCAGCTTTTTCATCTCATGGCACATAAACTAATTACTAAAATTCTGTGACACACCTAAAAATATATTTTTTGCCAATCTGAGAAAAAGAAAAGCTACAATTTTAATTCACACCAGACAGCTATTATTTTGTTGGCTGCTGTCATTTTTTAAATTTTACTATCTAAGGGAAAAGAGGTCAATACCCCTGATTAAATAGTAAGGTATTGTATGTTTTTAGAATTCGTGCGGCACACCAGTTGAAAATTGCTGCCCTAGACTATTCTCAACGTAAGAGAGAATTATCAATGAAAGAGAAATCAGCTCTAACCAGTCCTCTGGGTTCCCATCAAGCTCAGGATAAGATGCAAACGCCTTTCCAGAAGACACAACGCACCCCACATTGTCTTCAATACTTGTTTACTCCTTCAGAATCTGAGTCATTTCAGGAAGGCATTTACCTTATTCTTGTCTTATTCACTACTATAGTATCTCCAGTGTCTACAGCAGTGCCCAGCACATCATACACTCAATATTCATGGGATGAACTAATTTTTGTTACAATACAGATGAGCATTAAGAGGCCCTTACCTGGCTGCAACAAAACTTTTAAATTTAAGGGTTTGATTTTTTAATCAGCATAATTTTAGACTAGTATCCTTTAAAACATGAGTTATGCCCAGCCTGTGTGGCTCAGTGGTTGAGTGAGGACCTATGAACCAGGTCATAGTTCAATTTTTGGCCAGGGCACACACAATCCCGGCAAACACTATGGTATGGTAGGAAGAGGTCCCTTTGGGCTCCAGGCTGGAATGTGCAGCTTCGAGGCCTCCTTGTGTCTTCTCTACTCCAGGGCAGCCCGAGTGACTGACAGTGGCAAACTATCATTGATTTTGTAGATGTTTCTTTCTGTAGATCTTTGGTATCCCATTACCTATGGAAGTCTCATTCTTACTCCCGACCCATTTTATTAGCCTGAAATGAAGTCATTAATCAGTTGTTTATTACGGGTGTCAACTTTAGCAAGACATCACACACACATAGTTCAATTTTTGGCCAGGGCTCTATCCCCAGTGTGGGGTGTGCAGGAGGTGGCTGATCAATGATTCTCTTATCACTGACGTTTCTATTTTTCCCTTTCTGAAAATCAATAAAAATATATTAATAAAAACAAAAACATGAGCTATTATTTTACCTTTCATAGTAACACTGGATGATGATTCTAGAGGTGTAAACTCTTGAATAAAATTTTAAATCATAAAGACAAATATATTTTATGCTTTATGATGACTGCTCCACTGTTGTAGCTCTTAATACATAGAAAAACAGCCTTTAATGAGAGGGCTGACAAATGGGCAGAGGAAAGAGCATGTGCACAAGAAAAGTGAGGGCTGAAAAAGCAGTATATTTGCTGTACCAGCAAGTATTTTGGAATGGTTCTAAAATATACTTGGAGATAAAGATGGAGAGCACAAAGGGCCCTAACACACCTGGCTCAGGATCCAAACAGCAGGCAACCACAATCTCTTCTCTTCTCCTATCTGCATTTTAGAAAGCTTCCTGTGGTGAATATGAAGGATGATGGGAGGCTGTGGTAGAGGCCACAACCAGACTGGAGGCAGAGAGAGACGAGTTTAGAAGACTCCAGAGCAATCCCGGCAAACACTATGGTATGGTAGGAAGAGGTCCCTTTGGGCTCCAGGCTGGAATGTGCAGCTTCGAGGCCTCCTTGTGTCTTCTCTACTCCAGGGCAGCCCGAGTGACTGACAGTGGCAAACTATCATTGATTTTGTAGATGTTTCTTTCTGTAGATCTTTGGTATCCCATTACCTATGGAAGTCTCATTCTTACTCCCGACCCATTTTATTAGCCTGAAATGAAGTCATTAATCAGTTGTTTATTACGGGTGTCAACTTTAGCAAGACATCACACAGCCTAAGCTGGTCCGGTAAGTCATGTGTTCTCTGATGACAAGGTCCTCAGGATGTGTTGGTAGCGGTGGGAGGGGACAGGGGCACGTGCAGGTTCACAAATGCTCTGTGACACATAACCATCTCCTTTTTCAAAACATGCAAAGACGCTTCTTCTCTTTCAAAAGTTTGTGTCCCTTGGTGGACTACTCAAATGATTCCTGAGGCCAGGAGCCAGATGATGTATCTGTCTTGCCTTTAAGTAAAACTACTTGTTTAAAGGCAAACCGTTGCCAAGAACTCTAATGCTCAATTTAGGAACATTTAAACCCTTCTCCAACCTCTTCGACTTATGCTCCAATCAGTCCCTCCAACTTTAGGCAATCCTAATCTTTAGTACTGAATCAGACTGCTTTTAACAATCAGGCACAGTAATGTACTTACTCTACTTCCACTTGCCTTATCTTTTTTTTCACTTGCCTTATCTTTTTTTTTTTTCACTTGCCTTATCTTTTTTGAAGAATACTTCTCTCAAAATCTATAAAAAGGAAACCATGACCAGGGATTAATTGTCCATAATATCTATTTTTATTACGAAAACATTAAATTTTGACACACTGCTTCATTTGCTTTTTAAAAATCTATTATCTGACTTAAATCTATTCAGCAAAAATGCCAATAAATTACATAAATCATAGTTTGGGTCTTTTTAACACTAGGAACATAATATGTTTTATAATAATCAAACAACAATATTAAATCTGAGTTGTGTGAGTGGTTAACTTGTATTTTAACATTTAGCTTAAAACCAAAACCAACCACATGCTCATACACTGTTGCAAAAGTTGCTCAGAAGCGCTTTCCTTATGGCTGTGTCAGTATCCTTCTCAGTCTTCGCTGAGGCACAGAATGCAGCGTATCAGGTGTCAAGGCACTCATTCTAAACTGTCCTGTCCTGCTCAACACAGGAGCAGTACTGGATGGAGGACCGATGATATATTATTCCCCCACCTCCTGCCCACACTATCTTGCCTTTAAGTAACTTCATTTCTTTAAAAGGAAATCATTACCTAAGAACTCCAATACTGTATTTAGAAACAGTGATTCCAATACACATTAAATCTAATGTGTTAGTACTTAAAGTCACAAATTCTGAAAAGTGAAAATAATAGACAAAGACAGAACTTATGTAACCAATGAACTAAGGCAAATGGCATTGCCATCATATGCCTTAAAATGGTATATTTTTGGTGTCTGGAGCTCTTTAAAAATTATATTTTGGGACAGCTCAGATGAATTTCAATAAAGGATGTGTGTTCTGCATAAAGTTAAGAGTTTTAAGGGTTTTCAACATGGGAGGCGTTGTTTAAAAAAATACATTGATAGTCTTATTAGTGAATGTTTCCCACTTGGTTTAAGTTTTATTGTGGAGGCAAACCAAAGCACTCTCTTAAGACTCCATGTTCAAAGTTACGATTAGATCTCTATCATTCCTAGAAAATTTAAAGCTAGTTATCACCCTGGCTCTTGTCATCATCTTCATCTTCATCATCCTCATCATCTTGGTCTATGGATTCAAGTTCATCCTCTTCTTCCTCCTAATTAGAAAATAAACATTTAACATTATGAAGATTTCTCACTTCACATTCAATACATAATATATCTATTGATAAATTCTTTATTCCCATAAGTATACCAGATTATACACTATCTGATTTCCTTGCTTTAATGCTTAAGCTCCTGCCATTCATTCATTTCAAATTCTTTATTGTTTAATGTATTACATAAGTATCCCCCCTCCCCGCCCCTGCCCCCCCACATTGTCCTCTCCCTGACTGCTCTGCCATTTTTAATATGAGATGAGACATATAGGTTAACTGGCTGACAGATGGCTATAACTCTCACCTGAACCAAACAAGTCAAAACAGAATGCCACATTTGGGTGATAAGAGTCTTGTTATGACAGGAACAATCAAATTAATTCACTCTCTAGGCTCAAAGCCCAAAAGAGAACAGTTAACAAATGCTGAAAAATGCCCAATTTGCATCTTAAGTCAACTCGGTGAACACTGTGTAGATGATACTGAATTCATGTACCTAACGTATCTATGCCTGTATTCTAGATATATAGGTACAATATTTCCATGGTACAATATGATTTTAAAAATACATTATAAAGAAAGATAATATATAACATTTTGAGAAACATTTCAATCTTACTGGATGACCGAGTCCCTTGAGTTTATCCTTTAATGACAGTATTTTTTGATCCTGATCAGCCAACAGCACCAAGAGATCATCCTGTTCTTTTTTAGAATCTTTAATGTTCACCTCTAGCTGGTTTTTCTCATTTTGTAAAATGACAATGGTACTGTTAGATGAGTCCAGCTGTTCTTTAATAGAAGCTCTTTCCTCAGACAGTGCTTTAATTTCGTTCTAGGAAAAGAAAGGTGAAAATCACGAATCTAAAATTAGTATTAACTCTCCTAAGGTTTTAAACAAGTAGGTTCTTTCTATGAAAAATCACTGTATCTGTCCAATCTGAGGAGTTTAAGGGTAGAGGGTTTTTTGTTTGTTTTGTTTTTAAATTTTTTTATTGATTTTAGAGAGAGAGAAGAGGGGGCGGGGGGAGAGCGAGAGAGAGAGTGAGAGAGAGAGAGAAAGAGACAGACAGACACATCAGTTTGTTAGGTTTGTTGGTTCACTTATTTATGCATTCATTGGTTGCTTCTTGTATGTGTCCTGACCAGGGATTGAATCCGCAACCTTGGCGGATTGGGACGACGCTCTGAGCAACCTGGTCAGGGTGATAGGACGCTGAAAACATACATTCATCCAGTAACATGAGAATTTATGTTAGGTTATACATCAAAGATGGTTACTGTGAAAAATACAGTTTAACATCAAAAAAATATTTTTAATCAGTTATTCCTCAATAAATCCTAAGAGACAATACCATTTCAGGTAATCAGAGGAATAAATTTTATAGCAGAAGCCTGGTTAGCATCAGAATTAGAACTAAAGTTTAAAAAAAAAATTTCATCCCAACTTTATACATACAATTAAAGGCAGAAAAAAATAGCTTCAAGCAAAACCAATGGCTTAAAAATAATTTGACCATAATCCAAAACGCATGATTACACATTATCTTCCTTTTTCCATTTTTTTCCTGCATGCCTTTTATTTATTTATTTTTTTACTACTACCTCATTCCTTCCTTTTATTATTTATTCTGGTTTCTATGTCACACAATAGGCTGCAGGATTTCATGTGCCTGTGTTCTTTGGCCTATGAAAAGCTTACACCTGGCTTGTGTATTAGCCAAACTTGTATTCCTGTTTCTTATTGTGATTAGAGATTGATAAGAAAACTATTTTCACTTTCAAAGTACATTCTGATGTATTCTTACTTTACATATTTGGTACAATTATTTGAAAAAGCATTAAAAAAATCTTCGTGCCATTCTGGGTAACAGAATATAAAGACTGTAAGATAACATTACACCTCATTAGCTTTCTTCATAAATCTAAGGATTTGAGAAATTAAGTGAATAAACTCTCATTTCCTGGAGTTCATTTCATATAATATACAGTAAATGAAAGTTTCACCAAAGCCAACCTTTAACTCTTTAGTCTCTTGTAATAATGCCGACAGCCTTCCTTCTACATCAGTAGTTTTTGCAGCTATTGTAGCTTCACTGTCTCCTGATACAGGAACTGATTGTGCCTGAAAGTAGAAATTAGGGGGAAAAACAGTTTCTTTAAAGTTATGATCAATATGAAACCCCAAAGGTGATTTAATTTTCTTGCTATTTAAAAATTTTATTTCCAATAACAGAAAATATAATTCCCTCATATTTACATGAATAAAGTGCTCTCCCTAGAAAGAAGAGTGATCCCAACAGTAAGCAGAAGACAAGCGCGGTGGGCACCGATCTCAGCAGAGGATGAGGAGGGCTGGGTTAAGCTGCCTCAAGGTCACACCAGGAAAGCAACCAACAAAACAGCTCTCACGTAGCTGTAACATAGCATTTACTAGCAGGGAATAGTTTTCAAAGCCGTTTCCTCATAAAATTCCTGTAAGTTTCATTGACACTATCATCTCAGAGAGACAGGTGGGAACACTGAGCTGAATGCCATTAACTGGTGAAATGTAAGTATTTTCTTAAGAGCTATAGGAAGTATTCTTAAATCAGTTTTTCAGTCTTTTCCCACCTTTTTTTCTATAAAATACTGGGAGGTGAGGTGCTGGTATAGCAAATATCTAAAAATGTGTAAAGGACTTTAGAATTGGTAGAGTCTGGAAGAGTTTTCAGGTGCATGTTAGACAAAGTGTACATTGCCGTGAAGAGACTGTTGGCAGAATATGGTCATTAAAGGCAATTCCGGTCAGGGCTCAGAAAGAAAAAAGGAGAGCTGTAGAGAAAGCTTCCACTTTAGTCTCTTGTAATAATGCCAACAGTCTTCCTTCTACATCAGTAGTTTTTGCAGCTTATAGAGAAAATGAGTATCATCATGAACAGAATGCTGATAGAAATATGGATGTTAAAGTGGTTTTGGCTGAGGTCTGAGATGGAAATCAGGAAAGTCAATCTATAATAATAAAAGCATAATATGCTAATTAGACCAGATGTCCTTCCAGATGAAGCTGGGGCTGCAAGGGAAGCCTGGGTCCTGGGTGCCAGAGGGAAGCCAGTGCCGGCAGCCGGGGGAAGGAAGGCCTACTCTTGCATGAATTTCATGCATTGGGCCTCTAGTTCTTGTTATAAAGTGACAAAGAACTTGGCTAAATTATGTCTAGTGTTCTGTGGAAAGTAGAATTTGTAAGTGATGAACAAGGACATTTAGCTGAGGAGATTTCTAAGCAAAGTGTCAAGGGCGTGGTCTAGTTCCTTGCTGCTTAAAATAAAATGTGAGGAGAGACAGAAACTGAAGAAGGAATTGTTAAGCAAAAGATAATGAGAATTTGAAAATTTAGAAAATCATCAGCCTATCTCTATTGCAATAAATGACAAGGCATATTCTGGTGAAACATCAAGGGGGTGGCTGGACAACCATTTGTAAAGAGGTTGCATGTGTGACTCATTGATCTAATCAACCACTCAGCAGAAGCTAGAACAGAGAGGTGGCTATCCAGGAAGGATCCAGGAGGGCCTTCTTGTCTGATGGCTTGGACCCCTGTGAATTGCATGGGTTCTCAACAAGGTTTCTCACAATTTTATACCAGCAGTAAACCTAACTTGACTGACGGTACAGAGACAGGATGAAATACAAATATCAGCAAAATGAACCACTAAGTATCTGATTAAATTGACTGGTTGAGTCTGACTATAATATTGAGACTGCCACCATGGACAAGAGGCAGATGTGACTAGAACTCTGGCTAAAAGGAAGGTACTTTTTGACAAATTTGCTTCTTTTCCACAGTGGTTGAGAAACAACATCTTAACCTTGTGTTTTCTATTTTTCAGGAGAAAAAAATTAACTAACTTACAAATGCTTCTGTTTTATGTAACAGCTCCTGCTTTTCTGTCTGTAGTTTGGTGATCTCCACAGATTTTGAGTTTAACTGAGACTTTAATGTTGCCAATTCCTGAGAGAAAAAACATTTGCGGTGTAAACTTAAATGGCATTAATTTCATCAAGGAAATGTCTATTTTCAGGACATACACACAAGTTTACCCCCCTTTTTTTTCTTTCCAATTCTAAAAACCAGTATTTTTTTTGGACAGAAAGGTTTAAATAACCAAGTATAAATTAGGCATAAGATTTTATAACTTCACTAGGAGCCCAGCGCGTGACATCGCACGGCGCCACCCACCCACCTGCAGCCCTGCGTTGACACCCGAACCTCTCCACGCAGAGCTCCAGCGCACCTGGCCCAGCCCCCAAACCCTCTGGCCTTCTCTGGCTGCTTCAAGCCGCGCTCTCAGTCCCTCAAGTCGCCTAGGGCTGGTCCCGCCTTCTCTGGGCGCCTCCTGCTTCCTAGCCGTCTCTGGAGCAATGCGGTGGCTCTGCCCCGTCATGGCACTGGAGGAAAGCATGGAAGCCTCCGCGTGCTGCGCTGTGCTCCTTCCCCTGGCAGGTGGGCCGCGGGGTGCTCAGAGTGCGAGCGGTGGGTGGCGAAGGACTGGTGAGGGGGGCACTATGCGCTCTCACCCCTGCCCTCCCCGGCATGGGATAGTCCCGCCCCCTCCGGGCGCATCCCTGCTTCCACCCCATCTCCAGAGCAATATTGCTAATGACCTGGTCGATACCTGTTACAGCATATCAACCATGAGCATATTAGCTCTTTATTAGTATAGACTAGAGGCCCGGTGCACAAAAATTTGTGCACTGGGTGGGGGGTGTCCCCCAGCCCGGCCTGTGCCCTCTCGCAGTCTGGGACCCCTCGGGAGATAACTACCTGCTGGCTTAGGCCTGTTCCCAGGAGATAACTACCTGCTGGCTTAGGCCTGCTCCCGGGTGCAAGCCCTGGTCAGTCTCAGAGCAGGGCCGACTGGGGA
Source organism: Myotis yumanensis (assembly GCF_028538775.1). Lineage (NCBI taxonomy): Eukaryota > Metazoa > Chordata > Mammalia > Chiroptera > Vespertilionidae > Myotis > Myotis yumanensis. The sequence goes on from NW_027223752.1 coordinate 192,182,376, forward strand.
GTTGGGGCACCGCCCCGTCATGCACAGAGCAGGGCGGATGGGGAGGTTGCTATGCCACCCTCAGTCACCTCAGGGTAGGGCCGATTGGGGGTTGGGGCACCGCCCCCTGTCACACTCAAGGCAGGGTCGATGGGGCAGTTGCGGCGCCACCCCCTGTCACTCACAGAGCAGGGCCGATCAGGGGGTTGGGGCGCTGTCCCCTGTCACACACAGAGCAGGGCCAATCAGGGGGTTGGGGCGCTGCCCCCTGTCACTCACAGAGCAGGGCCCATCAGGGCGGTTGGGGTTCTGTACCCTGTCACACACAGAGCAGGGTCGATCAGAGGGTTGGGGAGCTCCCCCCTGTCACACACAGAGTAGGGCCGATGGGGGAGTTGGGGCACCGTCCCCTGTCACACAGAGAGCAGGGCGGATCAAGAGTTTGGGGTGCTGCACCCTGTCACACTCAGGGCAGGGCCAATGGGGAGGTTATGGCTCTACCCTGTCACACACAAAGCAAGGCCCGTGGAGGGGGGTTGGGGTGCCACCCTCTATCACCCACAGAGCAGGGCCGATCAGGGGGTTGGGGCGCCGCCACTGTCACACTCGGGGCAGGGCTGATGGAGAGGTTATGGCTCTACCCTGTCACACACAGAGCAGGGCCCGTGATGGGGGAGGGGGGGGTTGGGGCCCTGCACCCTGTCACACACAGAGCAGGGCTGATCAGGGGGTTGGGGCGCCTTCCCCTGTCAGGAACAGAGCAGGGCGGATAGGGAGGTTGTGGCCCTGCCCCCTGTCACACACAGAGCCGCAGGGCGATCAGGGGATTGGGGAGCTCCCCCCTATCAGGCACAGAGCAGGGCTGATCAGGGGATTGGGGCGCCTTCCTCTGTCACACACAGAGCTGCAGGGCGATCAGGGGGTTTGGGTGCTGCCCCCCGTCACGCTGATCCCGGTGCCGGGAGCCTCGCTGCTCCACTGATCCCGGTGCCGGGAGGCATATTACCCTTTTACTATATAGGATAGAGGCCTGGTGCATGGGTAGGGGCTGGCTGGTTTGCCCTGAAGGGTGTCCTGGATCAGGGTGGAGGTCCCCACTGAGGTGCCTGACCAGGCTGGCTGAGGGGCTGAGGGCTGTTTTCTGGCTGGCAGGTGACTAAAAGCTCCCAACCGCTCCCTGTTTTCTTTTTTTATTCTGGGCCAGCTTTAGCTCTGAGGCCTCGCTGCTGAAAACATCGATACAATGTTGCGGTCCGGGGCTGACTGAAAGCCGGTTTCTGGGGTTTTGTTTAGCTTCTATATTTGCAACATAGTACATAGTTGCTTAGAGTTGCAGCTGAGAGGCCGGCAAGTGAGGCGGGGAATGTTGGAGTCTGCAGTCCCTGGAGCAAGCAAGCCTCCCTGCTCACTTCAGTGCATGGCTGCCGGCCGCCATCTTGGCTGACAGTTAATTTGCATAAGGATATGCTGATTAGCCAATGGGAAGGGTAGTGGTCGTATGCTAATTACCATGTTTCTCTTTTATTAGTGTAGATATTTGTAGCTTATAAACATAATTATGTTCTCCTTAATTTAGTTCACTGATAATCTACAAATAACCTGGTGAGATGCTGAGATCTCTTAAAAAGAACACCATTAAAAAATTTAAAAAACACAATAACAAGCAAGTACCATTACCATATAATTACAACAGCTTCTGGATTTGCACATGGCTTTCATCACTATCAGTTTTTGCTCGCACAACACAAAGTAGCTCTAGATTAATAGAACTGAAAGGTGGCTATTCTATCATAATTAAAACAAGACAAAACAGAACTTGGATCAAGCTGAACAATTACCTGTTTTAATTCTGCAATTTTTTCAGAATCTCTAGCAGAAGCTGTTGCTTCATTTGTGTCTGGGGATGTTTGGGAAGATTTCTACAAATAGCATAGAAATAAATTATGAAATAAATTCATTCTAAAGAGATAGGAAAACAAAACAAAACAAAACAGAACCGTACATGTAAATATTTACCAAAAAATTTCATAGCAACATTTTAATTTTTTTTCTCTTTTTAAAATCCTCACCTGAGAGAGAGTAAGGGAGAAACATTGATGTGAAAGAAAAACATCGATTGGTTACCTTCCTCAAGTGCCTCAACCAGGGATCGAACCCACAACCTAGATGTATGTGCCTTGATAGGGAATCAAACCCTAAATCTTTTGGCATAAGGGACGATTCTCCAACCAACTGAGCCACCTGGTCAGGGCCCAACATTTTAATTTTGATAAAATTTCAAGATACCACATACTCTCTACAACTTTTTCATAGTTATATTGCTTACAGTCAATTAGCTAGGAAGCAGTGAAACTTCAGACAGTCTGACACAGCTCATATTCTAAAATCTTATTATGATACTTTGGCTTAAGGGATCCAGAAAAAAAAAAAAAGCAGGATAATGAGAATTACTCTTGACCTCTTTTTAAAAAGTTTTTAACACTTACTTACCAGTTTTTCAATCAAAGAGTCCTTTTCGGCCAGTTGGCTTCGTAAAAGTTCCTGATTACTTTTTAATTCTTCTATCTCTTCTCGCAACCTACCAATTTCTTCTGGTTGAATGCCATTCATTTGAGCCCCATCACTGTGAGAACCTTGATGCTGATTGTCTTTTCCTATTAGACAAGCATAAAATGTGAAAAGCCAGCACAAAACTTAAGTTTTTCATTTTTTGAATTAGAAGATTCAAATATAAATATATAATTTGCTTAATTAGTTTGGCAGCACTTTTGTAAGCACATTTCATTTTTGCAAAATAGTGTGTTGATAAAAATAATGAACTAATGGTATTTTCAGGGTTTCTGGGAGAAAAGCAGAATAGTCTTATTAAGACTAAACTGCATGGTTTGGTGATCTAAGATTAAAAATGATACTAGTTTCAATTCTAATTCTGCCAACATAAGAGAAAATAAAATCCCTTAAAAAAAAATGTCCTGAAAGGAATAGCCTTCTATATGGACTAAAATAACTGACAAATTATTGTCATAAATAAAGGAAGTAAAATAGATAATTTTTCTGAAAATTTTAATCACTTTGATATAAACAAACTACATTTCTAAGTAGCTAGCATTCCTATCATAAGCACTACAGGGTGATGATACTACTTACAAGAATTGGAGCTCCTACCATGTGCCAGGCACTGAACTAGAATTTTACTAATATTATTTTATTTAATTCCAAAATGACCCAGATGCCTTTATCAGCTCAACTTTGTAGACAAGGAAATAAAAAAATTAGATCAGTCATCTTAAAAAAATATATATATTTTCATTGATTTCAGAGAGAAAGGGAGAGGGAGAGAGAGAGAGAGAGAAAAAAAAAAATCAGTGAAGAGAGAGAATCATTGATTGGCTGCCTCCTGCATGCCCCCGACTGGGGATTGAGACCACAACCCCAGGCATGTGCCCTGACCAGGAATTGAACCTCGACCTCCTGGTTCATAGGTCGATGCTCAATCACTGAGCCATGCTGGCTGGGCTAGACCAGTCATTTTTAACTGGTTATACATTAGAATCACCTGGGGATGAGCCTGTAATAATTACTGATGCATGGACCCAAACCTGACAAATTAAATCAGAAACACAGTAAGGTCTCAGTATTGGTGCTATTTATTTTTTAATTAAAAAATTTATTTTTCAGCCCTAGCTGGTTTGGCTCAGTGGATAGAGTGTCAGCCTGCAGACTGAAGGGTCTCGGGTTCAATTCCGGTCAAGAGCACATGTCCAGGTTGCAGGCTCGATCCCCAGTAGGGGGTGTGTAGGAGGCAGCCGATCAATAATTCTCTTATCACTGATGTTTTTACTTTTCTCTCCCTCTCTGAAATCAATAAAAATATATTTTAAAAATAAATAAATAAAATATTTTATATTTTTCAATTACAGTTGACATACAATATTGTGTTAGTTTCAGTGTAAAATATAGTGATTAGACATTTATATAACTTACAAAGTGATCACCCCGATAAATCTAGTACCCATCCGATTAGTACTGGTGCTATATAAAAAAACACACACACAAAAAAACACCCCCCTCCCTCTCCCCTCCAAAACTCAGGAGATTCTAATGTACACCCAAAGGCTGAAAGTCAATGCACCAGAAAATCAAACAGGTAGCAAGGAGCCTGAACTTCAAAATCTGATTTACATGTTTGTCACAGTGATTGATTTGAGATTAAAGAAAGACTAGTCTACAAAAATAATCTGTTTGACAACTCTTGGGGACACTGCAACAGTGATGGCCAACTACACGTACCTAGCTGTACTTTAAGAAGATTATACTGATCTTTGTGTTGCTGAATCTGAGATACTTGCTGTGTGACTGCTGTTTGGAGCTGTTCATTTTGACATTTTAATGTAGAAATCTGTTGCTTTAATTCCTCAAGTTGCAGATCCTGTGAAACAAAACATAATTCAAGTGTTGTAGATTTAAACCGATTAGCATTAAGAAGGTGAACAAATTAAAAACGAGAGATTCCTTTGGGTCAGGATGTTAAAGTACTCAACACTTCCAAAACCGTTCAATAATTAGGCAGTTTATGCAGCAAGTCCAGTTAACATAAAACCCCACTAAGAAGCACTATCATACATCCTGCAACCTATCTGCAATTCTTGGGAGTGAGGAGGGTCAATTTGAAATATTCCATTTTATGGTATTAAATCATTTAAGAATTTTAAACCAAACTACTTAAAAAAGGTAGTATATGTATTATACATAGGCACCTATATTACTTTTCACATTAAAGACAATCATGTAAAAGAACATTTGTAACCTTTAATTTACTGACTATTCATTCATAATTTCCCCATGTTGCTAACAGTTTCATAATCATAATTTTTTTTTGTTAATCTTCACCTGAGGATATTTTTTCCACTAATTTTTAAGGAGAGTGGAAAAGTGGAGAGACACACATAGAGAAACATCGACGTGAGAGAGACACATCAACTGGTTGTTTTCCACATGCGCCTCGACCAAGGCTACAGCTCAAGCCTGCAACCAAGATATGTGTCCTTGACAGGAATGGAACCCGAGATCCTTCAGTCCAGGGGCTGATGCTCTAACCACAGAGCCAAACAGGCTAGGGCCACGAACGTAATTTTTAATGCTCACTTAATATCTAATCAGTAGATGTACTATGATTTATATTCAAAAGCAACACTGAGGCCACTTTCCATTTCTCTAAATGGTAAATTTATTACCATAAATATGTTAGTCCATATAACTGTCCTGAATTTTGGAGAATTTCCTTAGGATGGATTCTCAAATGTCAAAGTGTATATAAACATTTTATAGCTCTCTATGCTTATTGCCAAATTGTCAAATAGCATTTTATTCTATTTTTATTTATTTTTAACAGCTTTTTAAAAATACATTTTTATTAATTTCAAAGAAGGAGGGAGAAGGAGAGATGAAAACATCAATGATGAGAGAGAACTATCGATTGGCTGCCTCCTGCATGCCCCCTACTGGGGATCGAGCTCACAACCCAGGCATAAGCCCTTGACCGGAATCGAACTTGGGACCTTCCAGTCTGCAGGCTGACACTCTATCCACTGAGTCAAACCAGCTAGGGCTCAACTAGCATTTTAAATGGTGTAAATATTTAAAAGTAACATTTCTAAAGAAAAGTCATTATAAGTAACTGTGTCAAATCACTCTTTTCTTCTTCCAAATCAACCATATTTTTCAGCTTCAAATGCGGCTATAACATCACACTCCAAGTATTTGTTTCCTAGTGCTCTAAAGACATTACATATTTGTACTAAGATATAGATGAAAAATCCTAATAACCACGGGTAGTTTAATAATCCAAATTTGGATCATTCAAGGTTGATTCTAATTTACTGATTTGCTCATACACTGAAAGGCTCAGACTGAACCATAAATATAACACTATTAGAGCCCCGGTGCAAGAATTCATGCACAGGTGGGGTCCCCAGCCTGGCTGGTGACTGGGGGCAATCGGGGCCATCTCACCCAGTCCGGATCGGGGCGATGGGGGCTGGCTGGCTGGGGAGGGACAGCACGAGGGCTCCAGGGCATGTCCAGCCCATCTTTCCCAGTCCCAATCGGCTGGACCCCAGCAGCAAGCTAACCTACTGGTCATAGCGTCTGCTCCCTGGTGGTCAGTGTGCATCATAGCGACTGGTCGAGCGGTCGACCAAAAGGTTGACTGCTGGGTCGGACACTTACTAGTAGCATATTAAGCTTTTATATAAATAGATTTTTATTTTTTCTTACAATTTCAATCTCAAGAATATAGACTATGGGGAAGAAAAACACACACAGGCAGTTGTCATTTAAAGGGCTCCATCCAAGCTCTTACTTGCCACACCTGCCTCAGGCTGTGCACAATGGCAGGAGTTGAGGGCTGTCCCACATGAACTGCCACCAGCGTACTGGAATTTATGACACTGGGATTTTAACAACATCAATAATCTCATTTTCCAGATAATACTACCAGTACAGCACTTTCTAGGATTCCAATCAGGGTACCAGGATGAGGAATTAACTGAAAGAAAAAACTAAGAAACATTTTTAAGAAAAGCAATGGAAGATTGCAAATGGGAGCTTCTCTGGTATCCTGAAAAGAAAATGTCAACTGATGATTTTGAAAATGTAATTTCAACTAAATTCATAATAACCCACTCTAATAAATCAGCTCCCTTTCTTGTTCCCTATTCTATCTAACTCAATATCAGCTATCCAATTGTGTAAGACAGTGATCTAAGGATCATATTTGACCCTTCATGCTTCCTCACACCTGCATCCAATCATTACCAAGTCCTGCCAGTTTTATCTTCCTTAGTTTCCACCTTTTTTCAGGTCGACTCTACACCACAAAGTATGAGCTTTAGAGTACCAGTAACACATGTATCTGAATTCTGTTCCACCACTCACAGAGTGACCCTGGACAGGTTAAATTCTCTGTCACAGATTCCTCATTTATTCTAAACCGAAGACATTAACTACTTTGTAGCGATGATGTGAAAATTAAATGAGATTGTGTTTAAAATGTGCTTAGTGATTACCTAGAACACAGCAAACAAAAACCAGCAGCCATTATCATCATCGTCATCATCAGTGCTCCAATTTCCTCCCCTAGCCCACCACAACCATCTCCTTCTTGGGCTCCCTCCTTCAAGCCTTGCCTCCTTTATATAGCTACCAAATGTACCATCTATATGTCAGTTACATCTCTTGACTCTTTCTTCTCTCTCCTTTTGCCTAGCTTACTCCTGGCCATCCTCTTGGGGCTCAGCTTCTCTGTTTTCTTGAAGCCTCTGCTCCTACTTAGCTAAATTAGGTGCCTCTCAGTGCTGCCATACAGCTTTGATTATCTCTTATCACTGGACTTAATCCTATATAATAAAACCCTATTATGCAAATAGACCGAACGGCAGAATGACTGGTTGCTATGACACACACTGACCACCAGGGGGCAGATGCTCAATGCAGGAGCTGCCCCCCTGGTGGTCAGTGCACTCCCACAGGGGGAGTGATGCTCAGCCAGAAGGTGGGCTCATGGCTGGCAAGCGCAGCGGTGGTGGCGGGAGCCTCTCTCGCCTCTGAGGTAGCGCTAAGGAGCAGCGAGAGGATGCAGGCCAGGCTGAGGGACGCCCTGCCCCCAGTGCACGAATGTCATGCACTGGACCTCTAGTATATTATAATCCATGTGTCATAATCTATTTATAGGTTTGTCTCCCCATGAGACTGTGATAGGGAAACATGTCTGACTCATGTCTTTATTCACATCCTGCATACTGCTTAAGACATATGAATACTCAGTTTATTGAATACTCAGATGCTTTTGAATTATTTAGGAAAACAGCGTGTTTTACTTTCTGTATCCTCTTACATTTGAAATGCCAGGAAAAACTCTTTTCTAAAGTAGAAAAGTATCAGTATGTCAGAGAGTGTATTTATCAGTACGCACCTGCTCTCGAATCATGTTTTTGTAGTGTCCCACAATACTGTCATGCTGTTCTAATGTTTTCTTCTCCTCTTCTTCTTTTTTATCTTCTTCACTGGACTTATAAATAGCCTTAGTTATCACACCTATAAAAGAAAGCTTATTTAAAATTTATTTTAAACATTTAAAATACTATGTTATTAAGAATTAATCAGTAAAAGCATATGGCCTAACTGCATGAGAGAGAAATAATCTTTCCAATCTTACTGAAGGCTGAAAACCCTTCAATGGGCTACACATCAAGAGCAGGAAAAAACCCCCACTTTTAAGCTTATAAAATCTGCACATGACCAGAATATGCATATACAATATAATCATAGGTACTTTCTAATAAAGGTACCAATATAAAAGTCCTTATCTTACCTTCAAGTTCTTTTACCAGCTTTGTAAACTCATGATCAAATATCATGTATTCTGGGCTGGGAAAGTTGGGCTGGGGTTTCTGAGATGCTCTGGAATACAACTCATGTTTGCTAATAAATCCTAGTTTCTCTATGAAATTCTCTTTGCCAATCCTCTTCTCTATTAGTTGTTTTAGTTTCTCTCTACAGAGATAAGTATATTGAGATGCTTTAAAAAAGTCATGACAAAACATAAAAACTTGGTTTACATTATACTTTGGCACAAAAATATTTATCATTTTCTCTTGATAATATTAATAAGTCATTTATCCTAGCATTTCCCCCTTACTTACTTCATGTAGTTCTCAAGTGAGTTATCATTGAAATAAATAGAAATGCCCAACAGAAGGGCACATAAGCCTTGGACCAACTGCTCTTCCTCTCCAAGATTTTCTGCAATTTGTCCTGTAAGCTGAAATCTTTGTTAAGGAGACTAATGGTTCATAGTATCTATAGCATTTTATTTTATAATTTGAATTTGACATGTAGTTCATATAAGAGTTTCCATAAGAAATTCTATATAGTCCTAGCAAACACACACACACACACACACACACACACACACACACACACACACACACAGCTTAAGCAAGCGCCATTAACCACTTTAACAGTTTAAAAAGTTCAAATAAAGAAAATTCAAATATTTGGGGCATAGAGCTACTTCGAAGTGAGAGGAAAACATAAAATGACAATGATAACTACTTGTATGTATTTTACAACAATATAAAGGATACAAATGGAACATTGGCTGAATTGTGAAGAAAATGCGTTACCGCAATCGGACAGTTACTTAGCCAGGTACAAAGCAACATCAGTAATCCAACTCTTGTTTGTATTTTGCTTCCCTGAAATAGGTAAGTCAGCAGAAACCCCATTTTACTTTTTTTCAAATTTAAAGTTGCCCTAAGATTCTTCCCCATTTGCATAAAAACATATTTAACGTCTTATAAAAGATGTGTCAGGAATCCAGATTTTAAAAATTGAACAAGAGAATGCATTCTTGTGTCTTCTATGAGCTGTACTGCACAGTAAGAAATGAACAGTAAGGAATCAGAACTGATTCATGTTCTTAAGCATATACTGGGTTATCTAAAATACTATCAGTGGAAAAACCTGGTCTGCTAAGGAGGAAGTGTATGATATAGATGCTTTAAAAAATGTATCAATCCTAAGTCACTTTATAAAAAAGTTAATTAGCCAGACAAAGTTTTGATGTTTCAATTAAAAATTTAAAAACAAGTTTCGAGTAAAAGGACAAATTCTACCTCCTTCAAAAAACAATGAGAAAAATACAAAGAAATAATCTTCTGAATTATTTAGCTAAGTTCCATTAAAGAATATATTCTCTAACAGAAAAATAAACAAGCCACGTTACAAACTCACTGACAAAATGATAGATAATAAAAAATCACAAACATAATGAAGGAGAAAAAGATTTATGTAAGTTAGCTAAGTGCCCCAAATCACTAACTACAGTGCTGCAAAGTATAATTAAACAATACTGAACACTAACCTATCCATCCAAATTATAGTTTTCTAAATTTTGATACAACAGCTTTATATCTGCTTTGTGGGAAATTCTGTTTGCTGATAACATCGTCACAGCCAATATTATATTATGTAACCTATATTTTTTTATTAAGTGAAACAAAACTTTTTGAAACAAAATAATGGATATTAGCACAGTAATGTATTACTTTTGGGAGCAATTTCAGAAAATAACCAAAATATAATTATTCAAAGATCTAGAGAACTATGAATTTAAAGTAACAACCATCACGTTTTGAAAAATTTCTAACATTAAGTTTCTAATTTAATGAGTCTTGATGTCAATATCTTGGCCTTTCTATAATCTATTTTCCAGTATACTTAAACAAATTTAACTTAGACCTCTTCAAATGATTTGCCAAGTAAGCATTAATTAGCATGAATTTAATTTTCATATGAATTATTTTTTCTTGCCTCTATGACTTTACTATGCCCATAATATATCTTCATGTTACCCAAGTAAATTGAAAAGTTAAAATATATACACTTATTCTCAATCGACTCTGTGCCTAAGAGAACTTAAAACTAATTAGTCAAGTCATAGATGCAAATGTTTTATTGATTTTCTCTGGTTATATATAAAAAGTTTATTATTACTTGGAACACCATTTGTAGGTGGCAAATATACCTATTTCATATATACAAAGGCTTCCTATCAAATCACTGGCTAATGTCTGAGTGAACAAACGTGCAATAAGATTCAAATTTGAATCTTCTAGAAGTATGTCCTTAGAGGTCTAATTGAAGGATAAGAAGAGCAAAGTCAAACATTACTAAGAGAGAACAGAATATCCCCTTTATTACAGTTACAAAATAATATAAAGTACACAAGAATGAACCTAATTAAAACTGTAAAACCTAACCTAGGAAAATTTAAAACCATTCCTAAAGAGCACGAAAGTAGATACAAATCAACAGAAAGAAACCATGTTTAGATAGAAAAACTCAAGACCATGAAGATATTAATTCTATATTAATTTATAAAATTAATAAAATTTATGAAATTAATGTGACCCAATAAAAATACCAACAGATTTTTTTCCTCTGGAACGAAACAAGCTGGTTCTCAAGTTCATATAGAAAAATAAACAAGCAAAAATAACTAGGGAAACTGTAAAAAATAAAAAAGAGAAATGAATATAACCAGCACAAAACCATCAGTGGGTTACAGATGGACTTAAAAAATGTTGGAACTAGATAGCTGTCTAAAAAAGATCAGAGGATCAATAACTCATATCACATCGAGGAAAGTGGAACATAGACTTAAATGAAAAAAATTATACCAGAAAGTATGAGATAAAAATATGGGCAAATTCCTTAAAATCTTGAAGTGGTAAAGGCCTTTTAAGTATGGCAAAGTAGAAACAATAAAAGGAAAGTGATACAAAAATAAAATAAATCCAAAACAAAACACTCAGGTCAAAAGACAAATGACATCTCAGGAAAAAATATATTTGTAAGTTATCACAGACAAGGGTTGAATTCCTTAATATAAAATAAAGTTCTTATAAACAATAAATTGGATTAATAATCCAATAGCAAAATGGGTAGATAAACCATAAAAAAGGAGAGTTCACAGAAAAACTTCAACTGAAGTGCAAACATACAAAAAGTGATTCAACATTTTAGTAAGGGGAATGCAGATTAAAACTCAGTGAGATAATATTTTTTACCATCAATCAGATTGGCAAGAATACAAGTCTGACACCATGCTGTTGACTGTGGGGAAACAGATAATCTAGTACACTGCAATTTTATTTTACTTGGCTAGTGGAAGTGTAAAGTGGCACTAAATGAAAGAAAAAAACCAAGGTGCAGAGCAGTGGGTATACATAAAAAGCATTGAGAGTATAAAAGAAATGCCCTTTACCTGGCAAATCATTTGAATAGTAGGAGGCAGGGAACTAGGATAGGGGCCAAGACTTCTTATTGTATACCTTTCTATATCATTTTGATTTCTAAACCATGTATTACCCATTTCAAAAGAACATATATATATTTTTAAAGAACTGAAGTTTTAATTCTAAGAGTGGCAGTACGGTATCAATAAATAGGACAATTGGTTGGAAATTGGAAGAACCAAATGTTATGTGGGCCCAAATTTCCTCATTTTCTAACAGAGGGAGTTGGATTAAATGATCTCATTAGGATGATACCAGTATTTCTATCCTGGTTCTAAACTCAATAGCCATAAAACCTTACTTACTTCCCCTCCACATCCTTAAATAAGGGCAATAGTCAATACCTATCTCACAGAGTTGTGGAAAGGATTAAATACATGTAAAGAACTTAGAACAGTGTATGGTAAATGCTTTACAAATGTTATAAACTATTATCCTAGTTTCTAGCTCTGCAATTCTATGACTCTCTAACTAACTAGCATATTAAAAGCAGAACTAATGCTCCAAATTTAAAATAGATGGCAGAATAAAGCTGATCTGAAAAAAGAAAATAATATTAACTGCTGGGATAATTTTTTTTATTATTACCTCAGTGAAATATAGGCAGCCCTTGAGTTGCTGCATTAACAGAAACTCATGCATATTGGAAGCATGCAAAGTGAGGACTATGTAATGATGCTTTTTTATGCAGATTATATTATTCTGATGTTTACCAAACCATGATATACAACAGAGTAAATGGTAGATAATTAAATATCCAAAATAAAGAGGTGGTTAACTAACCTATGGTTAACTAACCAATGGTATATCAATCTGGTGAAATTATTATACAATAATAGAAAGTGATGTTGATTTAGTGTTTAATAACATGACAAATAACTGTAAGAAAAAATATAGACTATAAAATGGAATATATGAATACTGCTCTATAAACAAACAGTAGAGAAAAAATGCCTGAAATTTTACCAGTAGTTATCTTTGGGTAGTAGAATGAGGAACATTATTCTCTTCCCACTTTCTATTTTTCTAAATATTTTAAAATGAAAAGAAAAAGAAACTACCGAGTACAAAAAATGCTACAGTATTTGCCCACTGTACCATCATAAAATGTTGAAAATAAGATCAACACAATAAAATCTTGTCGAAGCTGCTCTATTCCTTCAAAATAAAATCAGAAACTGAGCATTAAAAGCTATCAAAATATTCTGTCATTGCTCTCTCTGATCATCTGGTGGATTCTTTACAAGATAAACACCTAGAATAGCTAAAAGAAAACCACACCCCACTTTCTGACTAAAACTATTCATTTTGTTTATGTTTACATATTTATACGTTTGTTTATAGGTTTAAGTCAAGAAAAAGTACATATCCTAGGCCCCCAGAGTATATGAACTATTGAAGATATTTTGAAAAACAAATAGACACTGAAATTATAATTTCAGTTCACCCTGACAGTTCAGTTACTAGAAATCACATATTTTGCAGGATGAAAGAGAACCACAAACAAAATAATTAAGGCTGAGTCATCTTATCTTCAACATAAGCTATTATGTTTCCCCTATTATATTTTCTAAATAAAAATCTCTTATTCCTACTTTGTGGATTTCAAGTTTAGTATTTTTCCATTCTTTGTAAAAAATTCAAAAAGCCAATATTTTAAGCTTCTAGTGTTAAAGTTTTAAAATGAGATTCTAGAGTATTATTTTCTGTAGATTCATTTCCTAGTGGTGGCCTCTGGGGATAGAGAATTAATAAGAAAAGGGCATGATGGAGCATTTTAGGACTATAAATATGTTATAAATATTGTTTTGGGTGGTAGTTTCAGAGATATATATTTAACCACCAAAAATCATCAGATTGAACACTTAACTGCATTTTACTGTGTGTAAATTATACCTACAAAGAATTCCCTCTCAAATTACTGACATGTATACTTATAAAATACTTTACCTCATATCAAAAATTCTTCAGGCCAAATATGTCTGTATGTGAGTTATTAACATGTGTTAAATCATGCTCATAAACAGAGATCAATTCCCAAAAGGACCTCAGTTATTACTACCCACACCACAACTGAACATATGCCCAAATATGAACATTAAGGTACACTCCTCTTTTTGCCAAAGACTCCACAAAACAAAACAAAACAAAACAAAACAAAACAAAACCAACAAATCACATTTCCCCCCAACTCACCATACACACACATAAAAAACTAATCCCCAATAGTAGTTATAGTATATGTGTTATATCTAGAATAACCCATAATATTTAATTTAAAATATTCCAAATTACAAAATTATACTATTGTACATTTTCAAGAACCTAATTAATATAAAACCATCACATCTTATCTAATAAAAGAGAAACATGCAAATTGACCATACCTCTGCTACACCCACAAGCCACGCCCACCAGCCAATCAGGAGCGAGTATGCAAATAAACTCAACCAAGATGGCCACGGCCACGGAGCTGGAGTGAACAGGAGGTTTGGGTTGCCCCTGGCAATGGAGGAAGCCAAGCTTCCCACCTGCCCTGGCTGGCTGTGGGCTCTGCTCAAGGCTACAAAGTTTCAATTATAGAAGATAAATAAATCCGATACCTGCTTCCAAGTGCTGTGGCCTCCGCTCAAGGAGGGTCTGGGAGCCTGGGTTGCCCAGGGCTGTGGCCAGCAGGCAAACAGCCATGAGCCACTCACCTAGCCCTCAGCCCCTCACACAGGCTGGCCATGCCCCCCAGTGGGGACCCCCACCCTGAAGGGGGTGTGGCCAGCCTGAAAATGGCCCTCAGCCCCTCACCCAGGCTGGCCACACCCTCATGGGTTGAGGGTCCCCACTGGGGGGCTTGGCCAGCCTACAAACAGTCCGCAGCCCCTCACCAAGGCTGGCCAGGCACCCCAGCGGGACCGCCATTCTGAAGGGGGTGTGGCCAGCCTGAAGACAGCCCTCAGCCCCTCACCCAGGCTGGCCACGCCCCCCAGCGGGGACCCTCACCCATGGGGGCGTGGCCAGTCTGCAAACCACCACAGGCCCCTCGCCCAGGCTGCCCCACGCCCCAAGGGAACCCCCACCCTGATCCAGGACACCCTTCAGGGCAAACCAGCTGGCCCCCACCTGTGCTCCAGGCTTCTATCTATACTAATAAAGGGGTAATACGCTAATTAGACTGGGAGACCTTCCAGGAGACCTTCTGGACGTTCTTCTGGACAAAGCCATGGTGGCGGGGCCAAGGTAGAGGCCAAGAGGGGAGGGCAGTTGTGGGTGATCAGGATGGTGGGGGGCGGGGCCGCTGGGGGTAAGCAGACCAGCAGGGGGCCAGTTGGGGGAAAGCAGGCCATCAGTGGGGGTCAGTTGGAGGTGATCAGGACAGCGGGGGGGGGGGGGTCAGTTTGGAGTAAGCAGGCCAGCAGGGGGGCAGTTGGGGGCAAGCAGGCCAGTGGGGAGGAAAGGTAGGGGCGAGCAAGCCAGCAGGGGGGACAGTTGGGGGTGATCAGGCTGGTGGGGGGGGGCATTTGGGGGCAAGCAGGCCGGCAGGCAGAGTGGTTAGGAGCAATCAGGCAGGCAGGCAGGTGAGCGGTTAGAAGCCAGCAATCCCGGATTGCGAGAGGGATGTCCGACAGCTGGTTTAGGCCCAATCCCTGTAAACTGGCAGTAGGACATCCTTCGAGGGGTTCCAAATTGGAGAGGGTGGAGGCAGAGCTGAGGAACACCCGCTCCCCTGTGCACGAATTTCGTGCACCGGGCCACTAGTTTTTTCATATAATGACTAACTTACTGGCAAAATTATTAATCCTAACTTTTACTACCGTTGAAATGTTTTTAGGGGAAATAAAGAAGCAAGCTTGGGTGAAAAACAAAAACAACACCAAAAAAACACCAAAAGCCAAAACCAAGGAATTTCTGAAAGTGTAAGCATCCCGGGAGGAGGCACAGTATAGTTTCAGATGGTCATTCCCACAGTTCTTAGGAAAACCACTACAATATCCCAAGGAGAAAAACTGTAGAGCCACTTATGATAGAGATCAACTTGCTGGCACATGAAAGTGTGAGTAGAATATAACTTCAAACAAGCGGTTAAAAAAACCAATCAGCAAACCCAAGACAAAGAAAAGCCTTGCTGTAAGAGGAAAATGCCTAAGTTTACACAAATGATACATACCCGTCTGTCGATCTTATCACCCTGTAAATTATACATTAAAAATTATTCATAAATATTACTGCTTTAGAAAAATTTAAATCTAGAAAAAATCCCTCAAATACAGTTTCTACAAACCCAAACTAATACTTTGGGACAGAACAGTTCTAATCTTTTATTATATAACAATGCACATATATTTTAGAGGAGAAAGAATAATTTTATAGCACTGTGATTACTAAGATTGGGAAGACACCATTATCTTGAGGATTTCTCTTTATGCATGAGTTATAATTACAATGTTAGAGCGAAGTCTATAGTGATGGTGGTTAGACAGTTAATTATTATTTGGCTTAAGAAAAGCTGTTTTCAACTGACAGCAACATGGAAATGCCAAGTATTAAATAAATAAAAATATGAATATTTTGGGATAGATTTTTTAAACAATAAGAGATAAATGATAAGTCAAAGCTATAAGCTTTCAATTGAAGTAAAGCAATGTTAAACAACAAAGGGAGTTTTTAACTCCCCTTTCACTTACAGTTAAGTTTTTAAATCCTCATTCAAGGATATGTTTTTATTGAGTTTGAGAGAGAGAGAGAGAGAGAGAGAGAGACATCAATGTAAGAATCAACTGTTTGCCTTCAGCCTGAGTCCTGACTGGGGATCGAACCTGCAACCTAAGTCTGTACCCTGACTGGGAATTGAACCTGCAACCTTTTGTTGTACAGGACAATGCTTCAACCAATGGAGCCACCCGGCCAGGGCTACAGTTAATTTTTAAGCTTTCATTTATCACTTCCTATGGATGACACTGATATTTCTTTAAATCTAACAATAAAACAATTCTATAAATATAGCAAAATTAAAAATTAAGGAGGATATGGCACATTATCATGGGACGGGGTATCAGACAATTCCAGTGGATACAGCAATTTAGACTTACCCACATTTTTACTTCCTCCCCACCCAGTGACTCTGAATGTTGATGCCTTTACCCTGTTGCTAAAGCAGGAACTTGAATTGTTCAACAGCAAGTCTGGCTCGTGTAGGCAAATCATCTAATAGTAAGTGAGTTAACTCCTAAATGAGTTAGAATTGATACTTTGAGACTACTGTTCTTATCAATAGTCTAAAGGAATGCAAACATTTTTAGTTATGCTTTCCTCTATCATACTAGGTAAATTATATGCCTTGGAGTTTTGAGAACATAAACATCAAGGGATATACAGCTTAACTATACAAGCCATGGACTGGTATTCTAGTTTTGTTTTCTGAAAGAAGTTCAATTGCTCTGGGTCTGGGAAGAGAGAGAGGGAGGTATATGGCTACAAATGACTTTACTCCCTCTCTTAAAGTGAGCTGAATTAAAATGACATGCAAGAACACTGTGGATGATTGAAAAAGAAAAACCAATAAACACCTCTGCCTAGAATATGTGTTTCCATCATGATGCAGACCTTATTGTTGTAACACTATTTGGCAAAACCATTCTTGTAAGAATATTTATAACTTTTTCTCTACAACACTGTTTCAGGTTACAATGAGCTAATAAGCAGGTAAGTAAGTCCTTGCCCCTTCCCTTTTTCATTTCCATAGTCTACGAAGAACAGCCTTAAATTCTTATATCATTGGCATCAACACATGTAAGCCAAACCTCCCTCACGCCCTTAGTCAAGTTTCACTGGCACTTCACCTGTGAGAGGATGTTGGTGCACTGTTGCAATAAAGAAACCGGAGGGTTGCCGATACTTGTAGCAAGTTGAACCCGGAGTAACTGTTCTTTCTGGGTGGCATTTTCTTGCAGCGCATGGGCGAGGGCCACAGCAGCACACCAGTTTGAAAGTGAATCAGTAGAAAACAAACCTCCGCATAATAACTGGCCAGCCGACACTGAATTACCTGTTGCTACAAAGATGAAAGGCAGATGATAATAAACATTTATTATGTTTTTTCCACACAGAGAAAAAGACAAAATACTACTGAAAAATGTGTTAATTAGTAGTATTAAGTAATGTTTTTTGAAAGTCTGTTTTTCAAAGCAAATGAAAGATGACCCCTTCCCTCCCCCTCTAAAAAAAAAAGACCTTGGGGAAAAAAGTAGCAGAATAAAGAAATAGTAGAATACTTTAGGCATCAAATTGATAATAGTAATATTCCAGAAATTTTTTACCTTAATTAAACACTATATATCTAAAGAAAATTCAAGGAAATGCCATACTTTAAATATTCTACTACAACCAGGGTCTTTTATGAGTTGTGATATATTTTACCATTAAAATTTAGAAAGACAATGATCTACTTTTTAAAACAGGAATTAAAACGAAATTATTTACCATCAATGGTGGAAGGTAGAAGTGTTGACACAATTTCTCCTTGTCCTTTTTGATTTTTATATAAGAAACACTGGAAACAATAGAGAACAGCACAGCGCAATACAAATGGCTGCCTTTCATTAACCATGGACATGAGAAGTACTACAATTGCCGGTCTGTTGCATTTAAAAAAAGCACAAAAAGAAACATTGTAAACCAATAACTAGTCATTTTTGTTGATTGAAAAACCATAAACAAAACACCAGCAAGTTAAGTATTTCCATCTCCATTTCACAGAAAGGATAACTGCAGCTCAGAAAAGCGAAAAGATTTACTTGCTCAAGGCACACAGCTAGAAAGTGGAAGAGGTGATACCTGAGCCCAAACGCATAGGTACCAAAGACTACTAACTCTTTTAAAATAACAACATCTTTACCTTGTCAGATAATTTCTAGTTTCAAAACACACAAACTGAACTTCTTAAGAGAATAAGGTGTGCATATGAGACATACTAAAATCCCAAAGTGAGTTTTTACTTCATAGCAGATTCTCAGTATTTCCCGTTTCCTACCTTGGTGGGTTTGAAGGTGCATTTACAGAAGCAAAGTAGTCTTGGTTTACTTGACAGCCTCGAATAACTTCTGATACAGTATTAATGGTCTATTAAAGGGGGAAAATAATTTAGAGAAAGTAAGTTAAGGAAGGAAACCTGTTTTCAAGTGAAGAAAACTGTTATATCTCTGCTTTTTGCTTTTCAAAGCCAAAATTCAGACACCAAATTAATTAGTGACAGCATATAATCTTGTGATACTTCCTTGAGATAACATTTAAAAAATTAAGTGTAGGCCTCCAATTAAAAGTAACACTTGACCGCACACATTTAAAATCTCAAAAAACTAAAATGAGTAATATAATTTAAGAGCTAGAATCTATTTCTACAAAACAAGAAAAGAATGCTTTAATATAATATTAGAGAACAAATTTAAAATGTAACAAATTAAAGATTCAATTTAAGAATGAAGTTGAGCCATGGCCTGTGTGGGTAAATGGTTAGAATGTTGGCCCACACACCAAAGGGTCTCAGATTTGATTCTGGTCAAGGGCACATACCTGGGTTGCAGGTTCAATACCCAGCCCCGGTAGGGGTGTGTGTGGCAGGCAACCAATCGATGTGTCTCTCTCACATTGATGTTTTTCTCTCTCTTCCCACTCCCCCCCCCCACTCTCTCTATAAATCAATGGAAAAAATATCCTTGGGTGAAGATTAACACACACACACACACACACACACACACACACACACACACAGAAAAAGAATAAAGTTGAAAAAACCTCCAAGAAAATAGAATTAAAAAACAAAAGTAGGTCCAGAAAGCCCAACAATCTATTAATAGAGTTGGAAAAACAGAAGAGAAAAGGAACATTATCATGGAATACAAAAAACACCCTCAGACCTGAAGGACATTTGTCTCTAGCTTAAAAGGGCCCGGTGAGTGCTCTTTCAAATAAATGGAGGAAAAAAAGTTCTGCCGTACAGCTCATCATCAGTAAATTTCAGAAAACCAGAAATAAAGATTCCAAAAGTTTTAGAGAGAAAAAAGCAGATTCTATAAAAAGGATTAAGACTCAAGATGGCTTCAACAACACTGAAATAATGTTCTGAAAGCTGAGTGTAAGTAATTCCCAACTCTGAATTCTATCCCTAGCCAAACCTCAAATTAACTCTGAAGGAATAACAAAACTAAAAACATATTTTCTTGCCATTTACCCCTTTTCAAGAAGTTAACTAAAATAAGATAATGAAATGGGGGGTCAGGGGAAGACATGGAATCTGTAACTAAGGAATCCAAGTCAAGAGAGAGGTGAAAGTAGGTCCTAGAAGGAATGGTGAATGAAAGTCCAGGACAAGAGCCGTGTGGCAGAGAGAATAACCAGTCTGTATTGGAGCAGGATGATGAAAGGTTTCCAGAAAATAAAATGCAAAAAAGAACACTATTATAAGACAGACCAGAGCAAGGTGTATTTTAAAAAAAGACATAGGCCGAAACCGGTTTGGCTCAGTGGATAGAGTGTCGGCCTGCGGACTGGAGGGTCCCGGGTTCGGTTCCGGTCGAGGGCATGTGCCTGGGTTGTGAGCACATCCCCAGTGGGAGATGTGCAGGAGGCAGCTGGTCGGTGTTTCTCTCTCATCGATGTTTCTAACTCTCTCTCTCTCTCTCCCTTCCTCTCTGTGGAAGGTCAATAAAATATATTAAAAAAAAAAAAAATAAAATAAAAAAAGACATAGGGCTCTCTTTGGCTTAGCAGGGAACAGTAAAAATATAGTTGTAAAACTATTAAGCCCTGATTATTGATTTAAAAATAAGTTACTGGGGTGACAAGGGAAGTAAAGTAGGAGGGCTATACAGGGGGTTAGTGCGACTTATCGTAGGGAGGAGAGAGGTTGAAGACAGCTGTTTTTGTTATAAAACTTTTATTATTATCTGTTCTTTTAATGTGCATGTGTTGAGAAAAATAAAAAGGTAATTTAAATAAACTAAACCATTATTTTCTTCAAATTAACGTTTTTCTTAAAAGATAGGAAACAGAAAATGCCATATGTCAGGAAAGAATTTACTATTTTATAAATAAGTAAGACTACTTAAGACTCAAGTCTTACTTGACTAAGACTAAAGTCATATTGTTCTCAAAATTACAAACATAAATCATACTGTTCATGCCTGTTGAACACAATAAAATTAATGAGAACTCTTCTATGCTTTATAACTAGTTATATATTATTAAACTTGAGGAATGAGTCCACCTTTTGGAATTGATACTGTCATCATTATGCTAATTATATTTTAGTAGGATCAATAAGGGCTTTAACACATAAAAATAGTTAACTATTGCTGTTTTTCCTTTAGCTGATATTTAATTCTTTCTGATAATTCTTAGGATTTCAACTCCACAGAGCAGTCTCTGCCTTCATTCAGTTTACCTCAGTCAGGATATCAGCAGGAATTCCAGTAGCCATTAGGATAGTGCAAAGCTGCTGCAATAAGCCACACTGGAACATGGCTTTCTGGCAGCTACTGGTAGCACCAGGAGGGTTGGTGGGAGATACCAGGACACGAATAAGCTGCAAAAGAAAGAGAAAACAAAATTTGTCTTTTAAAAAAGTCTTGAAGCAAATTTAATCTATAGCAACAACAAAAAAATCTAGGTGAAGAATGCCCTCACCTGCTTAGCCAGATCTGGGTGCTCTTCCCTTTATGCTATCATGACAACAGTTCTGTTATACTATATATCAGTGGTTCTCAACCTTGGGTGCACATTAGAATCACCTGGGAATTTTTTTAAAATCCTGATTTCTGGGCCTCTTCCTCCGGAAATTCTGTTTCTTTGTTACTAACTTTGTGGCCCCACCCCATAACAAAGAAACAGAATTTCTGGAGGATGAGGCCCAGAAATCAGGATTTTAAAAAGATTCCCAGGTGATTCTAATGTGCAGCAAAGGTTGAGAACCACTCCTATATATTAATCCTAAGTTTATCTCCTTCAGTGATTGTGAACTCCCAGAGAGTAGAAACTACCTTGGTCATTTTTGTATCCCAAACAAGCACAGTATTTGTAACATAGTCCATACTCAATAAATGAATGAATGAATGAATAAGTAACAGGGTGGTATTTTATCAAAGTAAGATTTCTTATTGAAGTAAGGATGAATACCTAATTATAGAGCAGGTCTGAAAACAGAATGGGTGAAGGTGTTTAAATTCCTCCTAAACTGGAAATATTTAAAGAGAGGATAAACTAACAACTGGAGACATGGTAGAAGATTCATGCATTAGGCAAGGGGTTGGCCCTACTGCCTGTTAATGCTAATTAAGTCCCAAATTTGGATCCTATGGTTAGATTAGTCTGAACTTAAACATGAAATTTAAGAAACATGAAAAAAGTCATCCCAAACAAGTGTTCAGCACAGTTACATCTTCAAAATAATTTTATATATACCTTGCATTTTAAAACTAGAGTAATATTTATATATGTGTATAAAAATCTTGTATATCAAAATCAAATGGGACATTTATGATAATACTTTATTGAGAGGATTAACTAATAGTTTGATGACACTAGAGAGAGGCTTTAGGATTTCACATTGGTTCTTCTCCTTGGACCTCTCTAGTTAGATTTCCATTAAAAATTTTTTGTTGTTGTTGTTTTAAAAATTTATTCTCCTCCTATCCCTACTTAAAATTTTTATAAGCAACTATCAAGCTATTTGTCATTTCTCCCACAAATATTTCTATAAGTATCTCTAACTGATATGGATTTTAGAAAACAGTCACCAAGCTATTATTACACACATCAAAATAATAATTTCTTAATATGATCTAATAGCAGTTAGATATTTTTATTGATGAAGGAAATACAGAAAAAATAATTATCAATTTCTTGATGAAAGTAGAAAGAATGGTTGAAAAAAGAGGGAGTCCTTATTATAAGGATAAGAAAGCAGATTTTGACTCATTATATAAAGTTTTTAATAATTTAAACTACCGAACATTGAAAAAGATTCTCTCATAAGATAATGAGCTTTCTGGGAGGCAGAACTAGACATTAAACTATCATTCAAAAAAGATTAAAATGTTTTATGACCAACAAAACTTTTCAAAAAGATTCTTCCCCCCAAATTCAATCTGCAAATATTGGAATGGAATATTCTCAAGCAGATCAATTTCAACTTTTAGTGGCTTGGATTTCAAACATGATTATAATTGTAATGATGAATAGGGTGTACCTATCCAAAAAAGGATTGCTTATCATCATTTATGACGCCTTTTCATGTGCTTGAAATACAAACAACCCTGAATATAGCTATAAAGAAAGAGCATTCAACAGACTGAAAAGCAGAAAATAACCTGTGGCCTATGAAGTCATGAATGCTCCAACTATTCAATCTTTGAGGTAAAGAATATATAAATTAAACTCAGTTTTACTTTGACATTTATGTTCTTCAAGATTAGTATCTAGTTAGTTTATTTACTTTTTAAAAGGAAAGGATGCTTAACCAACTTACTATCTAACTAGAATAAAAACAGTATTTTTATATTTTTTAAAAATCCTTACCTGAAAATGTTTGATTTTTTTAGAGAGAAAGGAAGAGGGAGAGAGGGAGAGGAAAAGGGGGGTGGGAGGGAGGGAGGGAGAGAGAGAGGGAGAGGGGGAGGGAGAGGGGGAAAGAGAGAGAGAGAGAGATTGAAACATCGATGACAGAGAGAGAAACAGCGATCAGTTGCCTCTTGCATGCACCTCAACCAGGGATCGAACTCGCAACCTAGGTATGTGCCCGGGAACTGAACCTGCAACCTTTTCGTATACAGGACAACACTCCAACCAACTGAGCCACATAGGCCAGGTTCTGTTCTTCTGTTTACATGTAACACTCTATTCTAAAATTTCTGGGGGTTAAATGAGAACTTTACTTTTTAAACAGTGACACTGTCTTCAAGAAGAATTCTTTACATAGTATCCTACATATAAAACATGAATAGGCTCCTCAAGCAATTTAAATTTTCACTGTTCAATAGGAAACATGTAAGTTTTTGTATATCATCAGATCCCTTCACTCTCTCTAATCACATTTTGTAAATTACTTTTCTAGAAGAATTTCCTTTATTAAGAAAGCTGTGTTGAGCAAAGATATCAAGCTTACCACTTGAATGCTGTTCTAAAAAACATAAACTAATAAAGTCTTGAAATGTGCAATACTGACATGTGAAAATAGAAATAATGAAGTTGGGAGTATAAATAGAAAGATTCTGCTCATGTTCTTCTGTAAAATATTTTCCTAACAATGTTTAGGCATATTCTGAATAGGGTAACTATATAATTTATTACCCAAATAGGGACACTTGAAGCAAAAGATGACACTTAGTAATTACATAACTAATACTGTTGTGGCAAACTGGGGTATATGGTGACCCTAATTATCAATCAAACCTATGTAAGCAACTCCAGGACATGCAACAGTATTAAGACTCTAATTACTAGAGAAATGAACAATCTAGTTTTGTGGAACACAACTTCAGAGATGCAGGCACAATTCTGAGACATTCAAAGACCCGTAAGATTCATCAGAGTAGTTAGGAGGTGGTCTAAAATTAAGTGTTTGGAATAGGGGAATTCAATAAAGGAGTAAATAAGTAAAATGCTTCAAAGAACTTCATAATTTCCTCTGATGCAGAAATAATTTGGGATCCTACTGTCCTCACTTTCACTATCACAATAAAGCTTAAATAAAATTAGAGGTGATTTGTCAATTTAATTTGTATTGGACTTAAAACTCAGACTATCGCCCTGGCCGTTTGGCTTGGTGGATGGAGCGTCAGCCTGCGGACTGAAGGGTCCCAGGTTCGATTCCGGTCAAGGGCATGTACCTTGGTTGTGGCACATCCCCGGTAGGGAGTGTGCAGGAGGCAGCTGATCGATGTTTCTCTCTCATCGATGTTTCTGGCTCTCTATCCTTCTCCCTTCCTCTCTGTAAAAAATCAATAAAATATATATTTAAAAAAACAACAACAACAAAAAACCCCCAAAAAACTCAGACTATCAATCTTTGAGGATAGAGACATTATAATTCATTTACTAGCACTTAGTGCCTGGCCCTCAGTAAATGTTTTCTGAATGAATTTATTTGCTGAACTTAATATTCGAAATATTAAAATTTATATCAAAACCTTCATTAAAAAAAGCACATTTAAAAAATTCCAAGTCAACACCGTAATTGATTATCTCCTGTTGTAAAACTCATCAGAAGCTATATGCTTGGATCTGCTTTAAAATAATCCTGTAGGTAAGGGAGGGGAATTAAAAAATGAAACAAAATTGCCAGGTGTAATAATTATTAAAGCTGAATGATAGGGGTGTGTGTAGAGGGGTGAAGGGGATCAATTTCCATATTATAAGGAAATTTTTTAAGAAGCCAACCTGAAATCTACTGAACATCCTGGCTTTATTAAACATGAGTTTACTTTTCTTTGAAAGTATTACAGTCAAAATTCTTACCACATTTATGTCTAAGTTCAATATACCTGTAGCATTAGGTGCAGATTTGTTACTTTCTGTGCAGACCAGCCAGAATTTTCATCTCCAACTTCAAACCAAGGTTTCATACGTTGAATATATGAGCCTTCTTTAAAAAAATTTTGATTGGAATTGTTGTTTTTTAACAAGTTTTGGAGCAAAATCAGACAATCTTCCACTACTATACCTGAGGAAAGAATGTAAAATGGAAGTGTTAAGGCTGATAAAACCTGAAGGAAAATTCAATCTCTAAACATTAAAAAAAAGAGAGAGAAGAAGAAATCTCCATACTCAACATTTCTTCAGTATGGCAAGGCAGAGAGCTGTCCTGACCACAATCTGTGTGCTCTTTCTCAGGTCCTCTAATGATCTCTTTGACTCCTATGTTCAACTATGTGTTACCTCAGTAATTCAGATATTTTCTTCAAATCCCAGGTTAAATATAATTTCTTCAGGAATAATCACCAAGACCCAGTGATTAACTTAGCTAGCATCACTAGCTACATGCTTTCATAGTAGCCTGTTCCTTTTATTTTGCTGTAGTATCTGTCTTCTCCAATAGATTATAATTCATGAAGACAGGAATTTGTGAATGCCGTACTAGGATACAGTGAACTACTTCGTATCCGCTGCAGAGACAGAGACAAGATATCATGTATATACATAATAGGTCACTATTAAATATTTGCTGAATGAATGAATCATATCTTAATTTCTAAGAACCATTAGACATTGTTGCCTCTCTGTCTCTTCCTTGAAACTTCCTCTTCCCTCGGTTCCTAAAACACTTGCTCTTTCCTGGTCTTCCTTAAGGATCTTTGGCCACTCCTCTGGCTTCCTTCCTATCATTCATGGTTGTGTTCTGCCTTTCTTCTTTGCTTACAAAATATACTCTCCAGAGTAGTTTCATCCACACAACAGGTTACACTTTTATCATAGCTGAAGCTCTCCAACTACTGATTCCACTTTATCAAGTGCTAGTTTAACCAATGATCTCTGTTTCTCTCAATGAAGCATATGGATGATGCTGGATGCTCACAGCTAGCAGGTTCCTTTGTGCAGTACACCTCCACTTCTGCTCTTAGTAGCTAAGCTTTATGTCTATGATAATCAATTTTTAAACATTAATATACTTTATTTCTCTCCCTTCGCTTCTCCTACTATCATCATTTAGCATTAGTGTGGCACATTTGTTGTGACTCATGAACAAATACTGATACATTATTCAAGTCCATAGTTTACATTAGCATTCACTCTTTGTGTTGTACAGTTCTATGGGTTGACATATGTACAATGTCATGTATCTGCCATTACAGTTATCATACAGAATAGTTTCATACTTTAAAATCCTGTGTTATACCTATTCATTCCTCTTTCCCCCAAATCCCTGGCAACGGTCTCTATATAGTTTTGTCTTTTACAGATGTCAGTTGGTTAGGTCATAGAAAATGTGAACTTTCAGATGGGCTTATTTAACTTAGCAATATGCATTTAAGGTTCCTCCATGTCTTTTCATGGTTTGCTAACTTTTTATTGTGAAGGACATTTTGTTGCTTTAAAGTTTTGGCAATTGTGAAGAAAGTTGCTATAAACGTTCATGCGCAGGATTTTGTGTGGATATAAGTTTTCCACTCATTTGGGTAAGTATCAAGGAGAGTGACTGTTGGATTGAGTGATAAAAGTATGTTTAGCTTGGTAAGAAACTGCCAAAATGTACTCCAAAGTGGTTGTATCAATTTGTATTCCCACTAGCAATGAATGAGAGTTTCTATAGTACTACATCCTTGCCTGCTTTTGGTATTGTCAGTGTTCTAGATTTTTGCCATTTTAATAGCATGTAGTGATAGCTCATTATTTTAATTTGCATTTTCCTAATGACATATAATTTTGAGCATCTCTTCATGTGCTATTTGCCATCTATATCTCTTCCTTGGTAATGTGTTTGTTCACTTTTGTCCGTTTTATAATTGGGCTATTTGTTTATTGTTGAATTTCAAGAGTCCACTGTATAATTTGGATACAAGTCCTTTTTCAGATATGTATTATTTTCTTCCAGTCTGTGGCCTATCTTTTCATCTTCTATTTTAAAATTTATTTATATCATTTTTAATTTTTCAATTATAGTTGACATACAATATTCTATTAGTTTCAGGTGTATACCCCAGTGATTAGACATTACATAACTTACTAAGTGATCATCCCAATAAACCTCCCACCCATCTGACATCATAGTTATTAGAATATTACTGACTATATTCCTTATGCTATACTTTATATCCCCATGACTATTCTGTAACAACCAATTTGTACTTCTAAATTCCTTCACCTTCTTCACCATCCCCCAGCCCCTCTCCCATCTAGCAACCATCAAAATCTTTGAGTCTGTTTCTGTTCTGCTTGTTTAGTTTTTTAGATTCAATGATTGATAGATATATATTTATTGCCATTTTACTGTTCATATTTTTTTATCTTTTTCCCCCTTTATTTTTCTTAAAGAAAACCTTTTAACATTTCATGTAATACTGGTTTGGTGGTAATAAATTTCTTTAGCTTTTTCTTATGTGGGAAGCTCTTTATATGTCTTTTGACTCTAAATGATAGCTTTGCTGGGTAATCCTGATTGTAGGTCCTTGCTTTTTATCACTTTGAGTATTTCTTGCCAATCCCTACTGGCCTGCAAAGTTTCTGTTGAGAAATCAGCTGACACTGGGAGCTCCCTTGTTGGTAACTAATTGCTTTTTTTCTTGCTGCTTTTAAGATTCTGTCTTTAACCTTTTGCATTTTAATTATTATGTGTCTTGGTGTGGGCCTCCCTCAGCTTATCTTGTTTGAAACTCTCTGTGCTTCCTGGATTCATATGTCTATTTCTTTCACCAGGTTAGGGAAGTTTTCTGTCATTCTTTTATCAAATAGGTTTTCAATTTCTTGCTCTCTTTCTGGCACCCCCATGATGTGAATGTTGGTACACTTGAAGTTGTCCTAGAGGCTCCTTACACTACCTTCATTTTTTTTGAATTCACTTTTCTTTTTGTTGTTCTGATTGGGTGTTTTTGTACTTCCTTATATTCCAAATCACTAATTTGATTCTCAGCTTCATCTACTCTACTCTTGATTCCCTGTAAATTATTCTTCATTTCAGTTAGTGACTGGTCCTTTTTTATGGTGTTGAAGTTCTCACTAAGTTCACTGAGAATCCTTATAACCAATGTTTTGAATTCTGCATTTACGTTACTTATCTCCATTTTGTTTAGAATTTTGTTCTGTTCTTTCATTTGAACCATGTTTCTTTGTCCCCTCATTTGGCAGCCTTCCTGTGTTTGTTTCTATGTATTAGGTAGAGCTGCTGCATCTCCCAGGCTTGGTAGAGTGGCCTAATGTAGTAGGTATTTTGTAGGGTTCACCTGAGTTGGGCACTCCATGTATGCCCCTATGTGGGCTATGTATGCCCTCCTGTTGTAGTCGAGCCTTGATTACTGTTGGCACATCAGTGGACAGGATTTACCCCCAGGTTGATTGGCTGCAAGGACTGGCTATGACCACAGACCACCACAGAGGACCAACTGTGCAGGAGCCCACCCCAACAGAGCTGAACTTACATCAGTGGGGCTATGGTGCCCACTTGAATCCACCCTGTGTCACTTGTGGAAGTGACTGGGTGATGCTTTGATGTAGTTTGAAGCTGTCCACTGGTTGCTGGCTCTGGGGCCTCCTAGGAGGTGCAGGCAAAGGTGAACCACCATGTGTGTTCTGCCTGGGGCCACCCAGCATGAACTACAAAGCAATCTGCAGATGGCTGTTACCTGTGCTGGGCTTAGAGGTGCCCAGGTAAGGCTAACTGAGAACCAAAGCTGGACACTGCTAGTGCCATGCCTGGGGACAACTTAGCAAAAGGTACAAGGCACACCAAGGCCAGATGTGGCTTGAGAGATTTTAGAAAAGTCTAAAAAAGTGTCAGTAAAGATAGGTCATTATATAGAAAAGCCACATGGGTGGGATGGGATTTCAGGGAATCAACAGGGCAGGGCAAACGGTGTGAGCCAGGTTGACAGAGACTCATATATGTTACCCTTCTGCCAGCTTTGTTGGTAGAGGGCTCAAAAAACAAACAAACAAAAACCCCAAAAAGGCCTCTGCCAGCATTTTTCTCTGGGAAAAAGCTGACCCCCCCAGCTCTTGCCCTGATGCCAAATACTTCAGTTCCTCCTTGTCTGTCCCTGGTGCCTTTCGAACTGCTATCCCAGTGCTGGAACTCTGAAAGAGTAAGTCAGAGTAAGTCTGTGTGCAGGCCCTTTAAGAGGAACTGCCTGGGACTCCAGAAGCCCTCCATTTCACTCAGCCACAATGAATACCCTTTGGTTTTCACAGCCAAAAATTGTGGGGACTTCTCCTCCTGGCACTGGAACCCTGGGCTGGGTGGCCTGGTGTGGGGCTGGTAACCTTACTCCTCAGGGGAGACCTCCATAGCAGAGATATTCCTCCTGATTTTTATCTACCACATGTGAGTGTGGGACCATCCTGTTCTTAAACTCCATCCCTCCTACCAATCTCAATGTGGCTTTTAATTTAAATCCTTAGTTGTAGGACTCCCATTCATCTAGGTTTCAGGTGGTTCTGAATAATGCTTGTTTTGTAGTTTAGTTTTAGTTTTTTTAAAAAAATATATTTTATTGATTTTTTACAGAGAGGAAGGGAGAGGGATAGAGAGTTAGAAACATCCATGAGAGAGAAACATCGATCAGCTGCCTCTTGCACACCCCCTCCTGGGGATGTGCCCGCAACCCAGGTACATGCCCTTGACTGGAATCGAACCCGGGACCCTTCAATCCACAGGCCGACGCTCCATCTACTGAGCCAGACCGTTTAGGGCTAGTTTTAGTTTTGATGTGGTTGTTGGAGAAGGAGGTGAGTACTGCATTTACCTACACCACCATCTTGACCAGAAGTCTCTTTTCATTTTCTTAAACAGAATGTTTTGCTGAGAAATTTTTAATTTTAATGAAATCCCACTTTTCATTTTTCTTTCATGGATTATGCTTTTGGTATTGTATCTAAAAATAAATTTCTTTTGTTCACAAATGTATCATGCTATTTGCACTGATTATTAATTATTATGTAAACTGCCAAAACATGAGAACAGAGCTATTTTTATGAAAACTATGTTTGCATTTGGCAAAACTCAAAACTCAATAAAAGCAAGTCATTAAAAATGACTACTGTTATGCAGGGGTAATACAAGTCTAAAATAAGGAAAGTAATTGTAAAAACCCATACAGATCCTGCACTCCATTTTAAGGAAACCAAAATGCAAATCCTACATAATGTATTATAGGTGTAACGTATGCAAGAAAGATGGTGAAAAACTCCAATCAGCAGACCCATATTCAAAGAAAAAGTTCTGGCTCTAACTCAAAAGTTTAGTGTAGAAATTATATTTAAAAATTTATTATATTTAACTTAAAATGTTGAAGGTGCACATTTTAAATACTTTTAAGGAATCACTAATTTAACCAGTCCTGATCTCTCCAGAAGGAAGGCTTCCTTACCTCATGTTGCTCAACCATGTGACTGATCCTCACACCTCATGAGGAGGAACCACTATATCTGTCTCTTATGTAGGACCATAAATCTCCATTAAATAAGATTTGCCATTAGGACCATCTGAAGGCTCTGGAGGAAACAGAATATCAAAGCCCTCACTATAACTGGCAGGCCTTCCTTCCAGTGTGCAAAATGAATTCTAGATCTGAGGGCCAGTACCAGTTACAAGGAGCTATTGGAACTTGTCTTAGCAACCCTTAAGACTAGGTAATTCCACCTTGCCTTAAAATCCCGTTTTCCTCAGAAAATATGCACCTCTGGTCATATATGCTCTTCCATTTTCTCATCTTAGAAATGCTTCCTCTCCCCATTTAATTTCTTTTCAAACTCTTTCATGATGCTACCTCAAACTCCAAAATACTGGTTAATAAACCTATTACACCCTCAATTATTTCATGAAATGCTTCTTTTCTTTAACGAAACTGCATTATCCTGGAATGTTCTCAAGTTAGGGCAATTCATGTTCATTTCCATGTTCTTTAGAGTCAGGATATGGAATCTATCCATATAGATTATGGATAGCACAGTATATTTTCCAGAGATCATAGTTCCTTTACCTTGTCAAAAAAAACAAACACCTGTTTCCTTGAGGCTCAGGCCATCCGGCTGTACCATATCTTATAATTATGTAACAAATTCATGATCACTACTCTTTGTTCACTGAAAACATCACTGGCCTCTCACTCAAAGTCTTCTTCCTCAAAGTTTGCTGTCACTCTTGATTTCAAGTTCAGTGACAATTGATCTAATACCTAGACCTCAGTTCCTTGGTGTCATTTTAAGAGATAATTCTCTATTACTAAAACCTCCTATCTTCCTAGCTCAAGAATTCTCAATATATGTGTACTATGCCTTCCCTGAGATGTTCAATCCATTAAAAAGTTTTTCTCCCTTTTTAGAAACCTCCTGTCTTTACTTCCTTCCCTATATAAATAAGATTATATAGATCTTCATTTCTTCCACTTTATAGATAATATGCTAAACTCTCTTGTCTTTTCATAGCACCTTCTTAGAAAAGGCACAATACTGTGAAAAATCACCTGCCTGGCTTTTTTCCTACATCTTCACCTAGGTAGCTGAGTATTTGGGGTAATGACGAGGGGGCAATCTACTCTTCTGTAAAATCATGGTTAACACCATTAATGAGGCCTTTATCCCTGTCTTGAAATTTCCTAATTAAAATATTCAACTAACTCTCCTATTCTCCAAAAGATAATTTTTTAATCTCCTTAATTAACCATGTCCTCTTCTTTCACTCTTTGAATATGACTCTTCCTTCAACTCAACTCCCCTTCTTCTCCTATCTTAAGTCAATTCCTTCCTCTACCCTGGATGTCATTTTTTTCTCCTTTTTGGGTATTAAGTACCACTGATTGATCATCCTCTCTCTCCTGTATCTCTCCCATCTCCCCTTGCTTATGTGATTGGAGTCTCTCCCATTTTAAAAGAAAAAGCCCTCATAGATTAAAGGAGAAGAATAAGCTGATAATTCCCATATATGTAGAAAGAAATCATTTACTAAAATTCAAGATTCATTCATGATAAAAACACTTAGTAAAAATCAAACTTAATGGTAAAGGCATCAACATTTTTATTAAGGTCAGCAACATTTAATACTGTAAAGATTCTAATTAAATAAATAAGATGAAAAGAAAAGTGGTATAAGAATTGAAAAGGGAAAAAAAAGGTTACTCTTGCCCTAACCAGTTTGGCTCAGTGGATAGAGCATCCGCCTGTGGACTGAAGGGTCCCAGGTTTGATTCCGGTCAAGGGCATGTACCTTGGTTGCGGGCACATCCCTAGTGGGGGGTGTGCAGGAGGCAGCTGATAGATGTTTCTCTCTCATCGATGTTTCTAACTCTCTGTCTTCCTCTCTGTAAAATATCAATAAAATATATTTAAAAAAAGATTACTCTTATTTGTAGAAAATGTGATTATCTACACAAAAAGCCTAATAGAACTAATTGGATATAAGATCAATATACAAAAATCAAGTAGTAAGCACCAATTTGAGGATGTAATAGGAAAAAGATTCTGTTCATATGGTAACAAACACTGTAAGATCCCTAAGACTGAATCTAATAAAAAAGGTATAAGATTCTTTTGCTCAAAATTATAAAACATGACTAAAAGACATAAAACCTGAATAAATTAAGAGATATACCATGGTTTATGGGTGGAAAAGTCAATACAGTAAACATGGCTATTCTCCTTAATCTGTAAAGTCAATATATTTCCAAGCAAAATTCCAACAGGGATTTTCATAGAACTTGACTAGTAGACAAGTTGCATTCAAATGAAAGGACAAAAAAGAAAAGGCATGTTAATACAATTTTGAAAAGAGACAGGAGATTTTTCCTCTATTCTAAAAGGTAGGAAAGCTTTAGTAATTAAGATTGTTATTTTGGTAGAGAGTTAGACAGACTATTGGAAAAGAACACAGAACTCACAAACAGACCTTCATACATATGAAAATTTAATTACAAATTTCATACCATTGTTCAAATGCAAAATCCATATTAATTAAATGTAAAAGACAACATTTTAAAGTCTTTAGTAGAAGAAAATGATGGAAAATCTCTTTACGACCTTGAGTTAGAGACAGATATCGTACACAAGACACAAAAACAAACTATAAAGTAGTGATCACATTAAAATTTTAAATTTTAATAGAAACACTATAAACAGACTAGAAGATGTATAATGAACAAAGGATTAGTATCCAGAGTACATAAAGAATTTCCAGTAACCAACTGGAAAGAAAAAATAGTCTTATACTAAAATGGGCAAGTAGATAATTCAGAGGGTAAAAGACAAACAAACAAAGAAAAATGGAATATATCCATAAAATAAATATATCCATAAAATTATGCTTAATCTCACGAGTTTAAAGAAACGAAATAAAATCTCAAGAGGTACCATCTCACATCCATCAAATATGCAAACAAGAATCGACAAGGATGTGAAAAAACAGAAACTTGGAAACACTGCTGATGGATAGATAAAACTACTTTAAAAAGCCATTTGGCAATATCTGATTAAAGATGATGCCCTAGTTAGTGTTCTCAGTGGTTAGAGCGGTAGCTCCCACACCTAAGGGTAATGGGTTCCATTCCAGGTCAAGGGCAAATACCTGGGTTACAGGTTTGATCCCCGGCTCTGGTTGAGGCACATGCAGAAAGCAACCAATCGATGTGTCTCTCTCACATCAATGTTTCTCTCTTCCCTCCCTTCCGTCCCTCCCCTCCCCTCCCTCCCTCCCTCCCTCCCTCCTTCCTTCCTTCTTTCCTTCCTTCCTTCCTTCCTTCCTTCCTTCCTTCCTTCCTTCCTTCCTTCCCTCCTTCCTTCCCTCCCTCCCTCCCTCCCTCTCTCTAAAAATCAATGGAAAAAAATTGAGGATTAAAAAAGATGAAAAAAAGTATAATTCTATTTGTAGGTATATAACGTAGAGAAACTTCATACAGAAATAGATACATGAAAACTTCACAACAGTTTATATTAGCAAAAACCAGATACAACCTAATTGTCAGTTCAATTAAAAAAATAATAGATCACAGTACATACTACAGAATGATATATAGCACTTAAAACTAATAGCAGAGTAACATGTATCAATATAAATAAATCTAAAAAAAAATGTTGAATAAACAGTAAGATGTAAAATTATATTCAGAATACTCCTTATCTATATACTGTATATTACAAAATAATACTATATATTGTTTAGCTATATAATACTATATATTGTTTATGAATATATTAGAGGCCTGGTGCAAGGATTCGTGCACCGGTGGGGTCCCTTGGCCTGGCCTGTGGGGATCGGGCCGAAACCAGCTCTCTGGCATCCCCCAAGGAGTCATGGATTGTGAGAGGGTATAGGCCAGGCCGAGGGACTCCACCAGTGCATGACTGGGGCAGGGGAGGGACCGCAGGAAGGTTCCAGGGCATGTCCAGCCTGTCTTGCCCAGTCCCAATCGGCTGGACCCCAGCAGCAAGCTAACCTACCGGTCGGAGTGTCTGCTCCCTGGTGGTTAGTGCATGTGACAGCAACTGGTCGAATGAACAGTCGGACACTTAGCATATTAGGCTTTTATATATATAGATGTGTATAATGTGTATATATAGACTCACACAAATAAGTACTGAAAGTATGAAAGCACACATAGGAAGGAAAAACAACAAAATCAGAATATTGTGATCTTAGAGAAGGAAGGTTGGGGAAAATATTAGAATGGTTATACACTTAACTATCTGTTGTGTTTTATTTATTTAAAAAAATCTGATATATGAATGGCAAAATGTAAGCATTTAATAGAGTTAAATGGTAGGTGCTCAACTGTTTGTTATGCTATTTCTATTGTTTTCTGTATGTTTGAAATATTTCATGTCAATAAAAAATTTAAGAACATAAAAGCCATCCATTGCTCCCTTGCAGGTGAGCATTGGTCCATACACCAAAAGGTTGCCAGTTCAATTTCCGGTCAGGGCACATGCCCAGGTTGTGGGCTTGATACCCAGTAGGGGGCATGCAGGAGGCAGATCAATGTTTCTATCTCACATCCATGTTTCTCTCTCTCTCCCCCTCTCCCTACCTCTCTCTCTAAAATCAAGAAAACAAATAAAAACAAAAAACACACAAACATCCGTGTCAAACCTCCAGTTCATGTTTACCTCTCTCCCGTGCCTTTTCCAAATTCCTTATATAAATTTTATTTACTATTCTACTTTCCCACTTGTAATTCACTCCTTGAGACTGCAATCTGGATTCTGAGGCAAATACTATTACACAACTGCTCTCACAAATGTCACTAATGATGTTCATGTTCTAAATCCCATAGACACTACCTCTGCTACCCATTCCCCCGACCCTTCTAAAAATGCAGTCTTCCTCTTGACTCTCAGCCTTTCCCTTCTCAGTCTCTTTTGCCAACTACTCCTTTACTATCCCTTAACTATTGGCATACCTTAGGTTCTATCCTAGCATTTCCATTCTCATTCTGCACTCATCCTAAGTGACTCATCTAATCTTTCTTGTTTATCTAATTTTATTTTACTTATCATCTACTGTCTAAAGCAGCGGTTCTCAACCTGTGGGTCGTGACCCCTTTGGCGGTCGAATGACCCTTTCACAGGAGTCGCCTAAGACCATCCTGCATATCAGATATTTACATTACAATTCATAACAGTAGCAAAATTATAGTTGTGAAGTAGCAACGAAAATAATTTTATGGTTGGGTCACAACATGAGGAACTGTATTCAAAGGGCCAGAAGGTTGAGAACCACTGGTAAAGACTCTCAAATCTTTAGATTGGGGTAGAGGAAAAATAAACCAAAGTCAGGAACATGCACAAGGTGGGAAGGAAAACTAACAGAAAACCCTCCACCTAATAAGCTGAGAATTCAAAGGGCTTTATCTTCAGGGTGAGAGTGACCAGAAGTTAACTAGTCCTCATAGATCCTGCAGCCTCAGTTTGCATTGCCTGAGTGTTCTAGGAAATCTCACGTCTTGAATTTGGATTAATGTGATCTCCCAGGGCTTGGCAGAAACTAACATATGCTTTCTCTGAAAGAAATTTCCTTCATCCTAGGCTTTAAATTCCTATAAATAATTCTGTTAAGTACAACAACCCATAGTGAAAGATAACCATGTACTCAGAAAATATTGTACCATGCACAAGAATGAGCAGAGCAAAAGTACCAGACCCACAAAGACTGAAACTATTGGGATTATCAGACAGAGACTATGAAATAATTGTTTCTTATGTTCAAAGAAATAAAAGGTAGTTGAAAATAACTGCAGAGAAAAAGAAATTATATTAAAAAAAAATCACACACATTTACCAAAGAACCAAACAGTATTTCCAGAAAAGAAACATTAAAAAGTCAATGGATTGCCCTGGCCTGGTGGCTCAGTTGGTTGGAGCATCATCCTGTACACCAAAAAATTGTGGGTTCGATTCCCAGTCAGGGCAC
This sequence comes from Myotis yumanensis, assembly GCF_028538775.1. NCBI lineage: Eukaryota > Metazoa > Chordata > Mammalia > Chiroptera > Vespertilionidae > Myotis > Myotis yumanensis. Next base: position 192,219,306 of record NW_027223752.1, read on the forward strand.
ATACCTAGGTTGCCCAGTGAGTGTGCAAACATGAAGCAACCAATGATCTCTCACATTGGTGTCTGTCTTTCTCTCTCTCAAACCAATTTGAAAAAAAATAAAACGTATCCTTGGGTTAGAATAAAAAACCTCATAAAAAAATCAATAGATGGATGTTAACTAAACTTACTGTGGTAATCATTTCAAAATATATGTAAATCAAATCATTATGCTATACACTTTAAACTTATACAGTGCTGTATGTCAACTATATCTCAATATAATTGGAAAAAAACCCTCAATGAAATGAACACATTTATTAGCAAATTAAATATAGGGGACTAGAGAATTGTTGAAATAGAAAACAAATCAGAAGAAAAAATCCAGAATAAAGGCTGGAAAGACATAAAGATGGACAACACAGAAGAAAAAGTAAGACAATAGGTGAGAGTTAAATGACAGATGACAGAGAATTGAATCTGAGTTTAAAAAGAGGAGAAAATGTGGCAGAGTGGTATTTGAAGAGATATAGCTGAGATTTCTCCAGAAATTATGATAGACACTAATCTAGATTCCAGATGCCTAACAAATATCAAACAGAATAAAAAGAAATCTATACACAACACATCATAGTGAAAAAAAGAATATAAAGTGAGAGTCCTCATTTCTTCCTTCAAGTGTATTCTCCAGAAATTAACAGTTTAGTGAGCACAAAAGGAATCACTTAAAATAAATCCATTCATACTGTACCTCCATCACTGTTGCCCTCCTCTGTAATAATGTCCAGTAGTCTCTCAAAAGCATTTTCGAAAGCAACAATTTTCTGGATTGCGCCATTACTTCTTGTTAGTGCTTGTAGTAGTAAGACACCCTTATGGAGAAGAAAAATAATGTTTAGTGGAGTACAAGTTTTATAAGACATTTTAAAATTACTCTCAAAAACCATAGAATTTTAGAAGTGATAGGAATTTCACAAGTCCAATCCCTTTAATTCATAGATAAGGAAAACAAGGAGAGAGCCTAGACTTAAATCCATGTCTACCAATTCCTAATTCAGTTCTCTTTTCACTGTAAACATAAACATACAATAATTCTTGCATATTCATCAATCCCTATACAACTTTCATTGTGGTGTTAAGAGTTTAGCATTTTATCTGTTTCAGGAATGCCTCTGCACATGCTTCCCAATAGCAATTACATTAAATTGTGAATTCATGAATATAAATCAATGAATATCATCACATTGTAGCACAGAAAATTCAGATATTCTTACGATTCCCCCAAATTTCCAAAACTCAATTCTGGCATATCCAGATTGAGACAATTCACAGTTTTGCTTCTGATTTTTAGCTTTTCTCAGTTCCTATTATGTTGGATTTTATTTACATACTAGAGGCCTGATGCACGAAATTCGTGCAAGGAGCTCGGCCCTCGCAGCCCCAGCTTTGTCCAAAGGTTGTCCGGAGGGTCGTTCTGCTGTTTGGTCTAACTAGCATATCAGCTCTTTATTCTATACTATAGGATTCTGCAACCTCTTAACATTCAAGAAAAACTCACTGTTAACCATTTCTGCTTCTTTCACTATAAAACAAAGGAATAGCAAATAGGTGGTTCCAAAGTACCAAAGAGGCAAATTAGCTCTTTGCTGTCGGTACTGGGCAGATAAGTACTCGCAGAAGACAAAAAAATGCCCATGGCCTTATTGAGCTTGTTCTTTGAATTTTCCTGTCAAGTCTCAACGTTAAGATGAGAAAGGCAAAAATGATTATTTTCAGATGTGAAATTTTCCTACTTAATGCTGCCAACTTGAGTTTAACTGCTAACAAAGGGAGGAAGAAATACAGTAGAAAGCATACTAAGGCTCTGAGTTTGATAAAGTGGGTTTAAAAAATGGTTGTCCTGGTTACTAGTTGTGCAACTTTAAGCAAATTACATAAATTCTGAGTATTAGTACATTTATGTGTAAAACAAGGATAATATCTTTGTTACTTTTTTTATATGCGACTTTTAATTTCCCAGTACATGTGTTTCTTTTCTCTGTTAAAATGCTATTAAGAATGAAAGTATCTGATCTGGTCATTTGAAAGTACGAGGGCACCAATTCCTTACTTTAAAAACTGACAACTAAAAGGTTGATTTTATTTATCTGGTCTTTCATGTATAAAATGTATTTCTGAATAAACAAAGTAGACTAGTTGATGAAGTAAAATTCTTTGTGTAAGATCACAGCTTCATAAATGTAAAATAATAAAATTATAAAAATCATCATGTTGTAATTCTCAACAAAATAAGCTATTTAAGCAATAATCATTAATGGATAATCAGGTGTAATGGATGAATTTAAGGTAAGGTTGACAGCTTTATAATAGAGTGATCTGGCTGTAACCACCTGAATCAAACCCATTGATCACTAAAAGTGAGACAGCCAAATGTTACACATTTCCTGATGTATTGTAAAATTAAGAACACTGACCAGCTAGGAAATGTCCTAGCAAAAAGGGGAACTGGAACCCAATCAACAAATATTTAATTTACAAAGCAAGAAAAAATAAAGCTGCATATTCTTAGGCTTGTTTTCAAATTTAACTTACATCATTACGTATAACTTCCCTGGAATCCGCTAATAAGTCCATCAGTCTTGAAACACCTAGAACGCACAACCATGTGAAAAATACTGGCAGATCAAAATCACAAATAGTGATTCAAGTTATAAACAATTTATTAACACATCATTTCAGTCCCCCTCTTTAGGAATGATCCTGACTTTTAAATCAAAATGATTTAAAGAAGATAAGTCACTTACCCATGGGACTAACTAAAATAATTTGCTGCACCTGAGGCCCTAGGTGCTTCAAAAGAGAAGTAAGAAGCTTCACACCGGGCCATCGGACATGGAAGTCAAAGTCCTGGAAGGTAAGAATGTAAAATGTTTACATTTAAAACACACACACGTGTTTTTTTTTTCAACTTAATAGTGGTGCTAAAAACCACAAACAAAATTTTTTCAAACTTTAAGAAATAAAAAAACAAAAATAGAGTTGATATAAATTGCTCAAACTTATTCACTGTTACTGACTAGATAAAACAGTGTTTTGTAAAACTGGAAATAAGCTGAGCATTTTAACAGATTATATAGTTCTTAAAATATGCATGTGAATCTCTTGCAATGATACAGCAAATCTCACTATTTTAAATATATATATAATGCTTTACCCAAAAGGGTAAAAAAGAAGCTTATTAAGATGACAAAAATGACAAGGTTCTTTATTTACCTCCAACAAAGATAACAGGAGAGTGACATTTTCTTGCTGCTTAATAAAAATTTCTGTAAACTGACTTCCCAAATCCTCACTCTGTCTTGTGGAATTTTCTTCTGTAATATTAAAAGATAAGGCACTTCAACATGATGCAGTGTTATGTTAAAGTATTCTTTTATTTTTTTAAGGAGCTAAGCAGAAATGATAATTTCCTTGGTACAATTATGCTGAAAAACATATCCTTAAATTAATTTTCAATGTCATTTAAATAAATATTTTTCTTTTTTCTTATTAGTAAATTTATTGGGGTAATATTGGTTAATAAAATTATATAAACTTCAGGTGTACAACTTTATAATACATCTGTGTACTCTATTGTGTGCTCACCCCCCGAAGTCCGTCTCCTCCCATCACCATGTATTTTACCCCCTTTACCCTCTTTGTCCTCCCTCTGCTTCCCTTCTGGTAACCACCATTCAGTTGTCTGTATCTATGAGTATATTTTTTAATTTGTTTTGTTTGTTTATTGCTTTTTGCTTTCTGTACCATTTCTGAGTAAATAGTATGGTTCTTGTCCTTTCCCATTTGACTTATTATACTTAGCATAATACTCTTTTTTAAAAATATATATATATCTTTATTGATTTCAGAGAGGGAGGGAGAGGGAAAGAGAGATAGAAACATCAATGATGAGAGAGAATCATTGATTGGCTGCCGCCTGCACGTCCCCTACTGGGGATCAAGCCCACAACCTAGGCATGTGCCCTTGACCAGAATCGAACCTGGGACCCTTCAGTCCGCAGGCTGACGCTCTATCCACTGAGGCAAACCAGCTAGGGCCATAATACTCTTAAGATCCATCCACATTGTTGCAAATGGCACTATTTCAAATTTTTATGCTTTAAATATTTAAATATGATAAACAAAAGATATTTCTCTAGGACATTTTTAGGTTAAACTTCTAATTAGGGTACAAGGAAACTTATTGGGATGATGGAAACATTCTATCTCTAATGTGATTATGGTTACACTACTGTTGTAAACATTTGCCCAAACACACAGGACTATAAAACCCCCAAAAGTAAATTATACTGTATGTAAATTATGTCTCAAAACCTCCTGCCTTGAAAACATTATTGAATATATAGTCCTTACTGACTCTGAGTGTTACTGTGTTAAATAATTTAATTATGAAATTAACCAGTTACTTGCAGATTCCTCCATATCTTTTTAAACAAAGTTAGCAAAGTTTCATATTTGTCCTTAAAACTTCAGTCTTTAAACTATTTGTTGTTTCTATGTACTTTGCCAAAAATATAAAGGATCACTAATAACTACTGAAGCACCAACTGCCAAAGCAAACTATCATTTAAAATATGCCTATACTATTAACACAGTTTAGAGATGGCAAATACACTGTTCCCCATTCCCTAACCCACACCAGATGCAGCCAATTGATCACAGCATCTGCTGAGCATCAGAATCCTTGTCCGCACTTTGCTCCAGGCAGTGACCATAAACCAATGAAGCTGGCAATCAAGGTCAAACCTATTTATTATCTCTCAAACAGTTCTTTTTCAAATGTGTGATTTTAATAATAAAATACTTCAGAAATAGAAAAAAATCCAGTACATGATAAGAAAAACAAAGCAATCCAACAGTGAGAGTGATAATCATATCTAATTTTTGTAGAGGAAAGAAAAACAATAAGAAACTATAAGTAGAGAGAAAATGTTTTCCAATATTGACTATGTATCCAAATATGCTTGGTTTATTTTTCAAAAACTTTAAGACATATCTCTCTTACTTCTTGTATCTGTAGAAGACTTCAGTTTCTAAATCTTAAAACTTTATTACTTAAAACAAAATATACTTTAGTTTTTAAAAGAATTACTGACAGCTATGCTAAGCATAGAATGTCAGGGAACAAGGGTTTGAAAAGGGAGACAGAATAGGAGGCAAAAATGAAGGTTAAAAGGGCTTAAAACGTAGTGGTCATAATTTTATGAAAATGGAACAGCATTTGCTGACATACTGCATAGAGGAGTATGAAAAGCAAAAAGAAAAAGAAAAAAAGAAAGAAAGGGTGATTCCAAGGTTTTGGTTTGAGGAGTTGGAAGGATGGAGCTGCCAGTTACTGCGATGGTAACCCAGTGGGAGAAGCAATTTAAGAGTATAGAAAGAATATGAAGTTTAATTCTGGCAAGTTTGAGACACCTTATAAAAATCTGAGAGAAGATATCAAGTGAGCAGTTGGATGAATACAAGCATAAATGTGGAGAAGTTTGGGTTCTATATATACATTAAAATGGTAAATATAAATGATATTTAAAGTTACAAGACTGGATGATGGGCATCTATGTAAAACTTACAGCTAACATCACTCTTAATGGTGAAAGACTGAATGTTTTCCACTTAAGATCAGGAAAGAGCAAGAATATCCACTTTCACCACTTCCAGTCAACAATGTATTGGAATCATAGTGCCATAGGCAAGAAAAAGAAATAAAAGGCATGCAGATTGAAAAGGAAGAAGTAAAACTCTATTTATAGATGACATGTTTGCCTATGTATAAAATCTTACGGAACCTATAAAAAAGCTATTCAAACTAGTACTAGTAAATGAGTTTAGCAAAGTTGTGGGGAATGAAAGGTCAATATACAAAATTAATTGCATTTCTATATACTGGCAATGAATAATTAGAGACTGAAATTTAAAAAACAATACCACTTGAAACTCCACCAAAAATATTAAAAGACTCAGGGATATATTTGATAAAAGATGTATAAGACCTATTCTTTGAAAACTCCGAAATGCTGCTGAGAAATATTAAAGACCTAAATAAACACATATACTGTGTTTTTGTATTAGAAGATGCAATTTTGTTAAGATGTTGGTTTTCCCTAATTCAACCTACAGATTCACCAGAATCCCAAAGTCAGTTTTTAAAATAGAAATTGATCAATTGATTCTAAAATTGATGTGGGACTACAAAGAACCTAAAAGGGCCAAAGTGATCTTGAAAACATACACAGAGGACTGAAAAAGTTGGAGGACTTAAGTACATGATTTCAAGATTTATTATAAAGCTACAATAATCAAGAGAGTGTCACATAGACAAAAGGACAGAAATTCAGACAAATAGAACAGAAATTCCAATAGAACAGAAAGTCCAGAAATAGATCCATTAGCTCAAAAGTGTAAAAGCAGCCGAAACCGGTTTGACTCAGTGGATAGAGCGTCGGCCTGCGGACTGAAAGGTCCCAGGTTCGATTCCGGTCAAGGGCATGTACCTGGGTTGCGGGCACATCCCCGGTGGGGGATGTGCAGGAGGCAGCTGATCGATGTTCCTCTCTCATCGATGTTTCTAACTCTCTATTCCTCTCCCTTCCTCTCTGTAAAAAATCAATAAAATATATTAAAAAAAAAAAGTGTAAAAGCAGAAATGGACTACAGATCTAACCATAAGAATTAAAACTGTAAAAAAAAAATCACAGAAGAAAATCTTAGTGATTTTAGGTTTGGCAAAGATTTCATAAATAGGAAACAAAAAGTTAAGTTAGAAAAGGAAAAAAAATATGATAAGATTGACTTAATCAAAAGTTAAAACCTGCTCTCCAAAATATATTAGGAAAATGAAAAGGCAAGTCACAGACAGGGAGAATATTTGTGAAAGACATATCACAAAGGACTTGTATCTAGAATATATAAAGAATTCTTACAACTGAAATATAAGAATATAATCTAGTAAAAAAGGCAAAAGATTTGAATAAACACTTTGCCAAAAGAAAAATATATACAGTGGGGCCTTGACTTACGAGTGTCCCAACTAACGAGTTTTTCGAGATACGAGCTGTCTCTCGGACGATTTTTTGCTTTGAGTTGCGAGCTAAAATTCGGGTTATGCGCCAGCTTCAGATACCCCACTGCTAGTTGGCGCAGCGAACGTCACAGTGAACGCCACAACATCAGCCCAGCATCACGTGTCTCACTCGTTCACTTTTTGATTTGACATACGAGTAATTTGAGTTATGAGCTCCGTCACAGAATGAATTAAACTCATAAGTCAAGGCCCCACTGTAGATGGCAAATAAGCACACGAAAAGTTGCTTAATAGCATTATTCTTTATGAAAATAAAAATTAAAACAACCATAAAATACTATTATTACCTATTAGAACAGCTAAAATTTAAAAAGACTGACCATTACCAAGTATTGGAGAGAATGTGGAAGGACTGGAACTCATAGATTACCAGTGAGAATGTAAAAGGGTACAACTATGTTGAAAAATGGTTTGACCTTTTCTTATACAGTTAAACATACACTTACTGTTATCTCTTAGGTATTCTATTGCTAGGTATTTATTCAAAAGAAATGAAAATATATGTCCATATAAAGACTTGTACATGATATTTATAGAAGCTTTATTTGGAACTGCCAAAAACTGAAAACAATCCAAATGCCCACCAAAAGGGGAATGGATTAACAAATCACTATATTTGCACTTACTATTATTTTTTAAAAATATATTTTATTGATTTTTTACAGAGAGAAAGGGAGAGGGACAGAGAGTTAGAAACATCGATGAAAGAGAAACATCAATCAGCTGCCCCCTGCACACCCACCACTAGAGATGTAACCGCAACCAAGGCACACGCCCCTGACTGGAATCGAACCTGGGACCCCTCAGCCCGCAGGCCGATGCTCTATCCACTGAGCCAAACTAGTCAGGGCACGCACTTACTATTATTTATGTAAATTTTGTGATGCTTCAGAGGGTAATATAGTATGTTTTGTTTATTTAACATATTTAACTATGGACCCCTTTTAACACAAAGTATTCTGAGACATATCTACACTTTAAGGAATGTACGTTTAACCAAGGAAAAAGTTTAATTCATGTTTGCAATGAATACAAGCTAATGACTTAGCAAGAAGTGGAGTTAACATATTTGATTTATTCTGTAGCTTTAATGTATAAAATACTGTAGCTTAACAATATACAATTAAGAGCTGTTTGGAAATGAACTAGTAAAATATGATCCTGTTCCAAGGATCTATGGATCCTTCTGGCTTAATATTGTCAATTTGAAAAAGCTGTTAGTGAAATGAACTTTACTTCCTTTAAGTATAAGACAGCACTTCTGGCCCTGCTGGTGTAGCTCAGTGGTTAAGCATCGATCTATGAACCAGGAGGTCATGGTTCAATTCCTGGTCAGGGCACATGCCCAGGTTGTGGGCTCAATTCTCAGTAGGGGGCATGCAGGAGGCAGCTGATCAATGATTTTCATCACTGATGTTTCTATCTCTCTCTCCCTCTCCCTTCCTCTCTGAAATCAATTATATATATATATATATATATAAAAAGACATGTAGAGTCCCACAAAAACTAGCTAAGCAATTAAAGTAACATACAAACTATTTTGGTGTAGCAGTAACTTAAGCTAAAATGACTACGTTAATTATACCTAAAAGTTGTAAATCAAAATTAGACCTATGAAAAAGTATATCTGTTTTACATGTAACCTCTGATATGAGACAAGCATCCTCTCTCATTAAATATACTTAGCTCTAGTTTTAAAACTCCTAGAGCTAAGTCTATTTTTATATCTTGTATTTTATATGCTATATTTATTATAACCTGTAAAAGTAAGTACTCTTTATTATAAGATAAATGAAAAAATAAAATAAGAACTAAATGGCCCTTTGTTACTATAGTGAAAAAGAAACCGAAGACAGGTATATAGAATTAAAGACTGCTTTTTAAAAAGTCCTTATCTACCCTTGAAAACATTTTAGGCCTATTTATATAATTGGTTTTTAACTAAATACATTTATTCTTTAAATGTATTTACAGTTATCTTTTTTCCAGAGGTATAAATAATGCTCAAAAATATTTGTGGACCTTCTCTTTGAAATTCCACTCCATATCAGCAGGACAAAACTATTTTATAAAAAAAGATATTTTAACAAAAGTAGTCTTAAGTCAGAGTGAGGGACTATGAAGTATATCTTCTTTTACACCATAGTGAATTAGTTAAACAAGCACACCTACATTTTTTTAACGTTTGCATGCATCCTCTACAAACTAGTTATGAAAATTATAAGGTTTAATAAAGAATCTAGTTAGTAAAATGGCCACAATTTATTAAAACAGAAATCCTAGGGAGAAAAAAAAAGAATGTATCCAAAAATATAGTGATCCACTGTTATCCTACTTACTAGATGGTCTCTGGGCTTCCATTTTTAGAAAACAGAAAAATAGCACCTACCTCAAGGCTGCTATGAGAATCAAATAAGATAATGGACATAAAAGCACTGTAAATGTTAATGTTCTAAACAAGTATGCTGAAACAATGATAGAAACAACGACTACTGATCTGTGCTACCCAGCACGGATGAGCTATTGTCACAGGAGTTAAGGCATAATGCTCCTGTATTTTCTGCTTTCAAACAAGGGATTCAGATGACACAAAAGTAAAGCTATATATCTTAATAAGTTAGTTTTTTGTTATCTTTTTGTTTGGTATGGGCAACTTTCTTCTGTACCATTTTAAATCTCCTGTAGATAAGGATATTCCCTTCCTTATTTTAAAATGTTTAGGGTCTAGGAAAAAATGGTAAAACAATATAAAATAAAACTTAGTACCTTTAATTATGAATTTAAGAAATATCAATGTTAAAAGTAAATGGAACTTGAAACAGATCACTAGAAATAAAGACAGACAATATTGGTGAGTTCTATAAATTAATATAAAAAATGTCAATAACCAGACATTATTATACATGCATTACTTTAAAGGGACAATATCAACATTTAAGTATTTTCTGAACTGAAATACTTTCCAGTTCTTATTGAATAAGGATAAAATTTATGTGTATACATTTGTACGTATACATATTCAAATATTATTTTTATTTTTAAATAAATTGCCTGAAATTTTTCCAGGAAGTACACAAAAAGTAATTCAAATAGACTGTACTACCAGAGAAATAGCTTTAATTTTGTTAAAAAATGCACTAGATTATTTTCTGTGTTCTAGCCAATAGATAGATTTAGCAGTCATAAAAATAAAAAACAGCAATATAAGGTGATCATATATTGCTCTTTAATTAAGGAATTCTTATATAGTGAAACAAATCTCAATTTACCAGCCAGAATTAAATATCACTTGACAGTGTCCTTTTATATTACCAGAAATTATGCCTAAAAGCATCATGCATATGTAAATACAATCTTTTACCTTCAAGATCATCTGAAAAGGTAGACAAAAATAAATAAATAAATAAATATACATACATAAAAAGTGGGTGATAAAATACTTTCTTATATAGTAGAATTCACAATACAATAAATAAGAGTTTAAAAATGTCAAGTAAGCAATATAATTTCTAAACAGAAGAGACTCATATTCATATTCATTTTACTCCAATAGCAAAAGAGATATAGCATATGCTATATATTCAGGATGATGAGACAGACTTTTCAATAAATTAAAGGGTTATAAAATATCTCCAAGATAAAGAACTCTAAAATAAAGTTCATTATGTCAACTCCATGTATTGATTTTTTTATTTTAAGAGACAGGAAGGGAGGGATGGAGGGAAGTGGGAAGAAAGGGAGGGAGGGAGGGAAGGAGGGAGACAATCCATCTTTCCACCCATCCATGCATTCACTGGTTGATTCTTTCATGTGCCCTAACTGGAGATCAATCCCCACAACTTTGGTATATGGGGATAAAGGTCTAACCAACTGAGCAACCTGGCCAGGGCCGGTAAGAATGACCTTTTGGTGAAAGATTAAGTTCCTATTTTAATCTTTCTTAGAAAAAGTGATTCTAGTACAGAATAGTTTATCTTTTTTTAGCCAAAGGATAATTTTTTGATGTTGAATTAAAAATAAAGAGCCCAAATATATGAAGTGAAACAATAAAATTAGGACTCTGAACATGATTATATTATAAATTTATAATAAAGGAAAACCACCTAAAATTTATTGCTGCTATATATTTTATAAAACAGAAAAATCATCCATTATAAACTACAAAAGAGAGTTATAATTTGAACAGGAAAAAAAAGAGTCTTTTAACATACTATAACAAATGTGTTGTACCTAATTTTCTTAGAGAAATAACTAGGCAAAATAGGTATCTTCTTCAAAATATGTTCTTGTGTATACTGTATTTCAATACTGTCATGTGATTGACAGCTTCTTTTAACATGGGTACCCAAATTATATTTACTAAAGATTTTTCACCCCTGAAAAATTAATAAAGTTAGTTATAAGCTAGATATTACAGAGAAATAAAAATGTAAGAAAAAGGATATTTAAGTCTAAGAAATTTTGCCTATTCAATAAACCCAGTTTAAAATGTCCCCATTACTGATATTCTGTGGTGTTAATATCTACATATATTTCTGCTCTACTTTTATTTAAAAAAACATTGTAAACCCAATATCATCTATATTTCTTTATGACTTGTTTACTCAAGATTTTTTAAAGAGCCTATTATTTCAATGTAAACTAGACTTATAAAATGTATGCATGCATACATATGTCTACCTTTCTGACTGTCTAGAATAATGAAAAACCCATTATTTCCTACTGCAATAGCCAATCTGATAACAATGCACTCTTCAATAGCACTGTGAAATGTTAATCAATGCAGGTTTTTATAATATGCAAACAGAATATATTCAGAATTCTAGTAAAGTGTTTCACATACTGACAATAAAATAAATTAATGACAGACTACCTTAAGCAAGCAAGTAATTTGAAACAAAAAAGGAAAGGATGTATGAAAAAAATGTGTGGATTTCAAACTTATTCATATCATGTCACACTAAACAGATTCAATGTAAAAAAGACTTTCTTTTTCTTCTTTTTTTTAATCCTTACCCGAGGATATTTTTTCCATTGATTTTTAAAGAGAGTAAGAAGAGAGAGGTAAAGACAGAGAGAAACATCAATGTGAAAGAAACACATTGATTGATTGCCTCCTGCAAGAGCCCTGACCTGGCCCAGGCCAGGGAGGAGCCTGCAACCAAGGCATATGCTCTTGATTGGAAAAGAATCCGGGACCCTTCAGTCCGCAGGCTGGTGCTCTTAAAAAAGACTTTCTTAACCTAACAAGTTATTGCTCTTTATAAATTATCATGAGTCCTATGTTAAAACTTTAAGTATTTATTAGGAAAAAACCTCATACTGCTCACCAAATAACATAAATAAAATAGCTTGATTTTTAACCAATAGCCAAAAATGATTATTTAATCCAGCGATTACTAATATTCATATTGCTTAACTAAAACCAAATACAAACAGAGGGATAAATATTTTTTAAAAGAAAAGAATCATATTTCATCTCCAAATTACATATAAGGCAATCATTTTAAAGATACTTTTCTGGAACTAAGCATATGTCTTTCCTTTATTCATAAAAAAGAAAAAGCAAAGAAAAACACACATAAAATTGGTACAATCCAGTTAACTTTATGTACAAAATACATAGTAAAAGAAACTTACCTACTTCATCTTCTTCATCATTAGATATTATATTAAATAGTGTATCCAAAGCATAACCTATTATTTCAGAATCCGAACTGGAAAAAAGAAATTATTACATTTATACACTGCTAGTTAGAGTATGAACTGTTATGACCATTTTTAGACAGTTATTTAACAAGATTATATAAAACTAGATGCCTGGTGCATAAATTCATGCCCTGGTGGGGTCCAGCTTGGCCCGCCCGATGGGGGCCATAAAGCAGGTCATCAGGGGTGAGGGGCTGTGGATGGTTTGCCGGTTGGCCCTGCCCCCAATCCGGGTCTGGGTACCTGCTCGGGGTGGAGCTGGCTGGGGTGAGGGGCTGCAGGCGGTTTGCAGGCCAGCCCCTCCCCTGATCAGAGTGGGGGAACCTGCTCAGGGGTGGGGCCAGCTGGAGCGAGGGGCCTTGGGCATTCTGGTTGTTCCACTGTTCAGTCAATTTGCATATTACCCTTTTATTATATACTAGAGGACGGGTGCACAAATTTGTGCATGGGATGGGTCCCTGTGGGTGGCCTGTAGGGACTGGGCCGAAACCAGCAGTCTAACACTGCCTGCAGCTCCTTCCTGCCACTCCTGCTTATCCCGGCCCCACTGTGCCTGTTGCAGGCTCGTGCCCAGTTAAGTCCCTATCTGGAGAGGCTCGTGCTGCCGCAGCAGTGCTCACCAGCCATGCACCCTGCATCTGGCGCCCTCCCAAGGGAAGTGGCCTGTGGGATTGGGCTGAAACTGGCTTTCCGACATCCCCTAGGGGTTCCGGATTGTGAGAGGGAGCAGGCCAGGCTGAGGGACCCCACCCATGCACGATCAGGGCTGGGGAGGGACGTGGGAGGTTGGACAGCTGAGGAGGGACTATGGGAGGGCTCCAGGGCGTGTCCAGCCTGTCTTGCTCAGTCCCGATCGGCCGGACCCCAGCAGCAACCTAAGCTACCGGTTGGAGCATCTGCCTCCTGGTGATCAGTGCATGTCATGGTGAGCAGTTGAGCAGCCTTAGCATATCATTAGCATATTATACTTTGATTGGTTGTTCAGTTGTTCTGCCTCTTGGTCTATTTGCATATTATCCTTTTATTATATAGGATGATGATGATATTAAAAGCAGCAAGAGGAAAGCAATTTGTTACCTACAAAGGAGCTCCCATAAGGCTGTCAGCTGATTTCTCATCAGAAACTCTACAGATCAGAAGTGAATGGCATCAAGTATTCAAGGTAATGAAAAACAAGAATCTGAGGCCAAGACTATTCTATTCAGCAAGGCTATCTCATTCAAAATAGATGGTAAAATAAATAGCTGCCTAGACACAAAAAGACTAAAGGAGTTTACCAACACTAAATCAACACTGCAAGAAATGTTAAAGGTACTACTGTAATAATAATAAGAAATAGAAAAACAGAGGCATAAAGAATTAAAATGGCAATAAATACGTACTTATCAATAATAACCTTAAATGTAAATGGTTTAAATGCTCCAATCAAATGACTTAGGGTAGCTAGTGGGTAATGAAACATGACCCATATATATATATATGCTGACTATAAGAGATCCACCTCCGAACTAAAGACTCACACAGGATGAGAGTGAATGGATGGGAAAACAATTTTCATGTAAATGTTAACGGAAAAAAAAAAAAGCTGGGGTAGCAATGCTAGTACCTAAAAAAATAGACTTCAAAATGAAGGCCATAACAAGAGACAATAAAGGGCACTAATAATACTAAAAGGATCAATGCAACAAGAGTATATAACCATGAGAAACATATAAGCAATCCAATATAGGAGCATGTAAATATATAGAAAAAACTTCTTTAAGGACTTTAAGGGAGAGATTGACAGCAATACAGTCACAGTATAGGACTTTAACACCCCAGATCTTCTAGACAAAAATCAACAGTGACTGTAAATGACACACTGGGTCAGATGGATTTAACTGACATATACAGAACATTTCACCCCAAAGTTGCAAAGTACACATTCTTCTCAAGTGTACATGGGTCCTTCTCAAAGACAGACCACATGTTAGGACACAAAACAAATCTCTACAAGTTCAAGAAGATTGAAATAAATTAAGCATGTTCTCAGATCACAATGGCATGAAATCAGAAATCAACTACACTCAAAACACTCAAAACATTCAAACACATGGAGGCTAGTACTGGTATGTTATTAAACAATGAATGGATTACCAATAAGATCAAGAAAGAAATCAGAAACTTCCTTGAAACAAATAAAAATGAACACACAATAATCCAAAAATCTATGGGACATAGAGAAAGCAGTCCCGAGAAGGAAGTCCACAGTACTATAGGCCTATGTCAAAAAACAAGAATACTTTTAAATAAACTATCTAACCCTACAACTTAAAGAATTAGAATGAGAACAAGAAAAGCCCAGAGGAAGTAGGTATCTGGGGTTTGTTTAGCTTCTATAATTGAAACTTTGTTGCTTTCGGAGCTCAGAGCCGGGCGGCGGCAGGCGGGGGACCCTGGCTTCCTCCATCACTGGAGCAAGCAAGCCTCCTGCTCGCTTCAGCTGCGTGGCTGCTGGCCGCCATCTTTGTAGGCAGTTAATTTGCATATCTCGCTGATTAGCCAATGGGAAGCGTAGCGAAGGTATGGTCAATTACCCTTTTTGTCTTTTATTAGATAGGATATGCATAACCCATGGACACAGACAGTAGTGTAGTGAAGGCCTGAGGGGGTCGGGGGGAGGAGAGCAGGGTGATAAGAGGGGCCAATAGGTAAAGAAAAAGGGGACACCTGTATTACTTTCAACAATAAAGGTAAATTTTAAAAAATTATAATAAAAAAACACAAAAGAATTGTAATAGTTTTAATAGGTTTATCCTTCATTCCTTCAACAGAGATTGTAAAACAAATTAATTAAAATTTCAAGAAAACTTAAAGAGGCTTACCGATCTGTTTGTAAAACATGGATAAGATGTTCCATTGCTTGAATACCCACTTCCAAGCGATATTTCTGCACAAAATAAAAATGTTAAAGAAACTAATATCCACTTTAATAAACTTGATAACTAAAAAAGTGTTACAGACCTTAGATAATGATTTGAGAGCACGCACGGCATTTCTTCGATCATCTAGTAAAGTAGATGAAGCTACTCGGTCACAAAGCTTTTGAATCTGTCGTAGAAAAAATGAAACAGCATTAACAGAAGAGAAAGTACAAAAAAAACCATAAAGTTTTCCCCAAATTTATACCACCTAATTCTGAAAAAAATAAATAAAAATAAATCGACAAATGGGATGTAATGGAAATGGTCTTTCACAAATGTAAGTTACTATTTAGGTAGTATTATATCATTAAATAACTAGGTAATAATTTAATCTCATTGCAGAGATCAAACAGAGACTTGAAAAATAAAAGTGATGGAAGAGGCGTAAAATAAAATAAGTCACATAAACTGAGAAATTAAAAGAAATCATTAGTAGAACCGAAGTTTTCTAAACATGCCTATTATGACTGTTTGAACCAAGAAGGAAGCATAATCCATGAGGGTTATGGTAGAAGATGGGAAGTTACTTAAAAAAATTTTAAACAATAATTGTTTATATCATAATTTCACCATATATTTAAACAAGGAAAGTCAGAACTGTATATAAAATTTTTAAAGTTTTGAGTGTACCTGGTAATCTACAAAGATGAAACATTTTCTATTATAAAAACTTTTAATAAATTTACAAGAACTAAAATTCAAACTGAATTTTAAAATAAACATTGAGTATTATTTACAATAGGTAAAAACTGGAAATAACTGTCCAAAAAGAGAAAAGTAAATGAATTGTGGTAAATACTTTGTAGCTACTTAAAAGAATTAACTGTACTAATATGAAAATACTATCTACGACCGCTACCGTTCCCATTGGCTAATCAGCATATCCTTATGCAAATTAACTGTCAGCCAAGATGGCGGCCGGCAGCCACGCACTGAAGCAAACAGGGAGGCTTGCTTGCTCCAGTGACGGCGGACTCCAACGTCCCCGCCTGACTTGCCGGCCTCTCAGCTGCAACTCTAAGCAACTATGTACTATGTTGCAAATAAGAAGCTAAACAAAACCCCAGAAACTGGCTTTCAGTCAGCGGGCTTCAGCCAGCCGGACCGCAACATCGTATCAATGTTTTCAGCAGCAAGGCCTCAGAGCTAAAGCTGGCCCAGAATAAAAAAAAGAAAAAAAGAAAAAAAGGAGCGGTTGGGAGCTTCAGTCACCTGCCAGTTGGAAAACGGCCCTCAGCCCCTCACCCAGACTGGCCAGGCACCCCAGTGGAGACCCCCACCCTGATCCAGGACACCCTTCAGGGCAAACCAGCCGGCCCCCACCCGTGCACCAGGCCTCTATTCTATATAGTAAAAGGGTAATATGCCTCCCAGCACCGGGATCAGTGTGACAGGGGACAGCGCCCAAACCCCCTGATTGCCCTGCAGCTCTGTGTGTGACAGGGTGCGACGCCCCAACCCCCTGATCAGCCCTGCTCTGTGCCTGATAGGGGGGAGCTCCCCAATCCCCTGATCGCCCTGCGGCTCTGTGTGTGACAGGGGGGAGCTCCCCAACTCCCTGATCGTCCTGAGATATACAGAAAGATAGTAATCCCATTTATTATGACAATAAAATAGCAATGAGGTTATTTTTATCTAACAGATTCACAAAATTAAAATAATAGTAGCACATACCAAATTATCCCATTTTTATGAAATAAAAATCAAAACTAATCTATGCTATTAGAAGTCAGGACAGTGATTACTCATGGGGTGGGCAGCGACTGAATGAAGCACAAAGGGGACTGCAGAGGTGCTAGCAATGTTCTTCTGTTCCTTGATCCGGGTGTTGGTTATCTGGGTATGTTAAGATTTACATATATCACATGTGTACTTTTCTATATACTTCTATAAAATGTTTAAAATACAACTATCAAGGATAAACAAAGATATAAATTAGTGAACTTGCTGCCCTACCCTATTTGGCTCAGTGGTTGGAGTGTCAGTCTGTGGACCAGGTTCGATACTGGTCAAGGGTACATACCTCGGTTGCAGCCTCAATACCTGGCCCTGGTTGGGCTTATGTGGGAGGCTAACAACCCATATGTCTCTCTCACACTGATGTTACTCTCTCTCTGTCTTTCCTCCTCCCTTACACTATGTCTAAAAATCAGTGGAAAAATATCCTCCAGTGAGGATTAACAACAACAACAAAGTGAACTTGCTTATATTCTCTCAGAAGGAAGGTAACCAAAAAAGTGGCAATTTGGCAAAAACTATTACAACTTAAAATGTTTATACCCTTTCAGCCAGGCATTCCTACTTCTAGGAATTTATCCTTTAAAAATATGCTCATAGCACCTGGCTGGCTGGCTCAGTTGGTTGGTGCGTTGTCCGTAGAATAAAAAAAGGTTGCAGAATTGATCCCGAGTCTGGTCAGTATGGGAGGCAAACGATCTATGTCTCTCTCTCTCCCTCTCCCCCTTCCTTTCTCTAAACATATCCTTGGGTTAGGATTAAAAAAAAAAAAGCCTAGACCTACAAAATGTTACATATAAGAATGCTCTTTGTAGCAATATTTTTAATAGCTAAAAAGGAAATCTACCTTCCACCCTGTAAGGATATAATAATAAGCCTGCTACACGGAAGAGGGTTCTAACCTGACTGTGCTGGCACCCTGATCTCAGATTTCCAGCCTCCAGAACTGTGAGCAATACATTTCTGCTGTTTATTAAAAAAATAACAAAAATAAAAATTTAAAGGTTAATCTATCAGCCAGAGAATAGTGAACTAACACATGGTACACATACAAGGTGGGGCAAAAGCAGGTTTATAGCTGTTCACATGGAAAATAATGCAATAATTAATAAATAATAATATAAGAATAAACTCTGTTTTGTGTACTCACAATTGTAAACCTACTTTTGCTCCACTCTGTACACTATGCAGCTGGTCAAGTTGAATAAAGCAGATTCACATTACTAACAAGAAAAGATGTTCAAGATATAGTAACTGAAAAAAGAAAAAACCAGACAATATGCTCAACATGAGCTCATTTTGGTTTAAAACTACATTAATAACAAACCATTTGAATATAAATGAAAAAAAATTAAGTCTATGCACCATATATTTTAGTGGGTTGCTAGAAATATTGTCTACATTACTTCTGATGTTTGAATTTTGATAATAAACAGGAATTATCTTTATAAGCAGAAAAGAACAAACTGTAATACAGTGAAATGGTTTTTTTTTTGGGGGGGGAATTTCTAGGGTATTTTCATGACTGACTAAATTCATCTTTCAAAGATGCTATTTCCACTCTACTGATCAAAACAGCATGAATAAAGATAATCTCAATTAGTTCCCTGTAGCCTGCAGGATAAAGCACAAATTTTTTAGATTAGACTACACAGTCATTACTCAGTCAATAAACACAATGACTACACATATACATTTGTTGTACTAATCAAAATTAAAGATATGGTCTCTGGCCACAGGAGCTTGCACAGACAAACAGTCATATAAATAAAGTATAATAACAAGTTAAAGGTATATAAGTATATGTTGAGTAAAGCAGGCGCATAAAAGAAAAAGCAATCAATTTTATATGAAAGTAAAACTGTTATAGGTTGAATGCTTATATCCCCCTCCCCCAAATGCATATGTTGAAATCCTAACCCTCAATGTGATAGTAGTAGTAGGAGGTAGGGCCTTTGGGAGGTTATGTCATAGGGTGGAGCCTTCCTGAATGGGATTAGTGCCCTTATAAAGAGGCCCTAGAGAGCTAGCTCCTATATCTCTTTCCCATAGTGAGAAAATGGCTATGTATAAACTAGGAAGTAAGCCTTCAGCAGATGCTCAATCTTGGACTTCCAGTCTCCAGAACTATGAGAAATAAGTTGCTGTTTAAGCCACCTGGTCTATGGTCTTTTTGTTATAGCAAACTAAGATACTGTTTAAGTTTGAAATACTAAGTGTGCCACTTGGGTCAAAAATTAAAGGATGAGTATCACATGAAGAAGGAATTCCAGGCACAGAAAATGATTTCTTACTTTATATTTGTTTACACATATTTTAATTTAGAAAATGGCATTTCATATTCAAAGAAAAATGAGTTTTTAAATGTGCATACATCTATGAACCAAAACAATTTTACATCACATAGTACACACACACACACACACACACACACACCCCTATACAAATAAAAGGATAACATGCTAATTAGGACATCTTCCAGACGTCCATCCGGACAAAGCCACAGCGGCTGCGAGGACCTAGGGCTGGCTGCACGGGAGGTGACACGGTGGGAGAGGCGGGTGGCGCTGCGCAGGAGATGCACGAAATTCATGCTAGAGTAGGCCTTCCTTCCCCTGGCTTCCCACTGGCTTCCCTCTGGCATCCGGGACCCGGGCTTCCCTGGCAGCCCAGGCTTTGTCTGGTACAGAAAGCTGTCCGGAAGGACCTCCAGTCTAATTAGCATGTTATACTTTTATTATTATAGATATAAAGCTCTCGCTGGCACCAATTGTATGTGTTTCAATCTGTCATTGTCCATCGTGAATTTGGTTGATACTTCTATTATAGAGAAAGAGCAAATCGTGATATTAAAATATTTCTTCTAATTAATTTCCTTTTAATGTGCACAAATTCATGCACCAGGCCTCTAGTATTATATATATTCAAATATAGACAGGTCTACATTTTTCAGTTGATATTTATCAAGCAAAAAATTTGCAGCACACAAGTATGCTTGTCTTATATTAAGAAACTATAGATCTCAATGATCATTATTCCATTTATTCCTTATTTGAAAAACCAACCCGCTGCAGTACAATTGGGCCTCTTTCTCTATTCTTTCTCTTTTAGTGATTTGAACCTTTGTGTTTAAGCGGGGCACATGGCTGTCCACCTAGACTACTTTCCAAGTCTTCCTTAAATCTAGGCAGTGACCACATTGCCAATGAGTTGCCAGTACCTTCCAGGTCACGTTCTTAAATTTAAAGGAAGCTATTTGCTCTTTATTTTAAATCCTCATCTGAGAATATGTTTTAGAAAAATAAATAGAGACAGAGATAGAAAGACAAATAGAAACATCCAAGTGAGAAACATGGATCGGTTGCTGCCCCGACTTGTATGCGCAGCAGTCAGGGATCCACCCACAACCTAGCTATGTGCCATGATAGGAAATCAAATCCACAAATTTTTGGTTCAGATGACAACACTCCAACCAACTGAGCCACCTGGCTAGAGTTCTTGATTCTTTGTTCTTGATTCTTTGTTCTCATTCCCTCAGCTGGAACTTTAGCCTGGTTCAGTGATGCATCTTTAACAATTCAAGTAAGGGCAGCATCCTAGGGATGGCAGAACAATGTATAAAGCAGCACCTAGGCCCCTGGACACCCTGAGGAGCAGAACTACACTACCTAGGATTGCCTTCTAATTGGCCTTTTAGTGGAGAAAGACAAACTTTTGTCTCAGAGCTCTGTTTTTTTGACCTCAGATCTAGCAGCTGATCCAAATACCTGAACTAATAAACTAATTTTACAGAAGAGGAAACTAGGCTCAGAAATAAGCAATAACCCCAAAAACACACTGCCTGTTTGGTGGCACAGTTCAAACTCTAACGGAGCTTCACACTTTCACACTTTTTCTACTATCCTACATTGCCTCTCATGCAGAGAAATGTTAGTCTGAGTACCTAATGCAGGTACTATAGGGACTGCAAGGTATTTTTTTGGTAAGTTGGGAAACACTGTAATGCAGTTTGTTTTTTGTTGTTGTTTTTTAAAATTTATTTTATTGATTTCTTACAGAGAGGAAGTGGGGAGAGGGATAGAGAGTTAGAAACATCGATGAGAGAGAAACATCGATCAGCTGCCTCCTACACACTCCCTACTGGGTATGTTCCTGCAACCAAGGTACATGCCCTTGACAGGAATCGAACCTGGGACCCTTGAGTCCCCAGGCCGATGCTCTACCCATTGAGCCAAACCGGTTAGGGCTGTAATGCAGTTTTAAAAATAATTTTAAGTCAATATTTCAAAATCTAAAGATTCATATAAAAATTCAGATTTCCCACCCTTTCTTAAAAAAAAAATCAACTTGGTAGCTAATGATAGCTAACATTGTATTTCATACAATTTAAGAAGCCATCGATTATAAGATTCACCACTTTTTAAAATGTATCGCCAAGAACAAAGAAATACTGCCAATTATAAGATGCAACCTGATTTCAGAGATGTTTATTTTAAATGCTAACGTACACCTCAAAATCGTTAAAATCTGGAATATATAGTACCTATTATGTGTCAGCTGTGTTCTAGAGTTCTTTATAGTTTTAACGAATAATGTTCAAAAAAGCCCTATGTGGTAGATACTATTACTGTCCACATTTCAGATCTGAGGTAACAGAGTTACATTGGGTGATTTGTCCAAGTTCACAACACTAGTAAGTGGTGGGATGGCATTCAAAGCCAAGCAGTTTGAGTGCTTAATCACTTGGTTAAATTAGATGTCTGGACCTACATTTCTGGAGGCCAACAACGGGCTGGAATTGAGCAATAGCTACACTTTCAAGTCAGGATATGCAGGCTCCAGGAGATTGAAAATGGCGGTGGAGGAAAGATGATGCTGCACGGACACGCTCCCAGGACCAAAATGGAATTACAACTAAAATACAGAAAAATTTCCTGAATAATCAAAGAATATGCAGGCTCCAGCTTCATCCCAGACCTCTGCTCTCTTCTCTAATCCAACTTGCTTCACTGAACAATGATGTGACCCAAATGACACTTTTAGGATTAGAATTTGTGACTCTTGCATTAAGTAACAGAATGCTATACTAGTATACTAACAAAAAGCAGTTTTAAAGAGAAAAAAATGTTGAGTAAAATTTAATCCAGAGTTAGTTTTATTTAGAGGGACCACAAAGGGATAATAAGGAAACACTCAAGAGACAGTAGTTCTTTACCTAATTCATATTATGCTAACTAGGTATGAAGGGCTCTGAGAGATAAAGACAATGATGAATTAGACATGGAACCTTTTACAAAGATGCTTTTATAGTCTATTACACTGGCAGTATAATTAACAAAAATAACTGAAAATACGGTATTTTAAATAATTTGTAATAAGGTAGCCTTATGTTTTAACATGCAAAGTTCTCTAACACATATCAATCAATGAAAAAGATAAGATATAGAAAACCATAAACAGTGTATCATTTATGAAAAAAGAGATAAATATGCTCATACAAATATGTAATTCCATATTGCACAAATGCACGATTATGCATAAAGGTCTGAAAGAATTTATACCAATTAAGAATAGTGGTTATTTCTGCAAAGAGAACTGAAATTGGAGATGGTAGTCAAAGAGGACTTAAATTTTACTAATATTATTTGCCACTTTGTATAATTAAAAAATGAAAAGGCTTATCAATAAAATAGGTGTAACATCATGCAGCAAATGCAGGTGATCATGTAGCAACTCTTCTCTGTTTTCAGTAACTGCCATGTGAGATTCTCAATTCCACTTACCAAGAAAAATATGAAAAGGACAAATCCCATGTACTAATTCATAATCAAAATTCATAATAATAACCTGACTTTAATGTTTGTTTGTTTTGCTACCCAATGGTGCCATTTATTTTTTTATTGTGATATACAAAGAAGACCAAAACAGAAGCAATGGGAATAGGAGAGACTAGGAAAGCAAAAAGTGAGATAAGGTATGTGAAAATGAAAAACCACTGAAAAGTAAAAAAAATAAATAAAAAAATGAAGGTGCCATAAAACTAGGATACTGAAGAAACATTTAAAATTTAATGGACATTGACATAATGTAGTTTGTAGTATTTTCTGACAATTCCTAATATAAATACATATTTTTTAAGTATTCAGTAACTATTTAACTGATATGCAAAAATGAAGAGCAGGAATTCCAATTTAAGAAATCTAATTCAACCATTCAGTCATTTATTCAACAAATATCTGTCAGCTCTAATGCCAATTTATTTAATGATTAACTTTGCCTTCATGAAGCTTAACACATGGTTATTCCTTCCTTGGAGAGAACTTTCCCATCCATGACTCATGACTGGTTCCTATAGGACTAAATTAATTCACGTTAACCAACTGTCAATTCATTTAAATGGAATATATATATATATATATATATATATTCTTTAAGGATACAAGAGCCAGATATCTAATTTTTAAATTAAACTCTATAAATGAAAATTTACAAAAAAAAGTAAAAGCCAGTCAGTCTTATCTTCAAATGGCCTAATTTATTATAAAAAAAAAAGTGGGAACATTACAAAACTAAACATCAGACAAATCCAATGAATCTAACACAATCTATTTCCATTATAATTATCAATAAGTCAACCTAGGAAATATATTGCTTCACTTATTCTCCATGCCTTCTTTAAGAAATGAATTATGGTTTCCAAAAGAACAGCCTTTTAAGGAAGTTATTATAATGTAACTCGTCTACCAAATAATCTATCACAAAAGCTAGCATCTCCAAGTCTAATATTAAAAGTTTTCAAATTAAAGGTAACATTTTATACAAAAAATGTTTATGGAATTTCTGCCTGGAGTATAAAAAATAAGCATGCCTTTTGTCTGATATCCACAACAGACAAAGCAGTAGGAATAATAGGAGTTAAGTATATAAAAAAAGAGAAATGGTATTTGATATCAACAATTTATATAAGAAATTCTTGCATTCTCTTCTAAGAGATAATCAGATTCAAGAGATTACAATTCTCAAATTATAAAGTATCAGGACTTATTTTATCTTTTAGGTATTAAAAGAGAAATACTTCATAAACTCCTTAATGCTGAGGATAACTAAGGATTTCTAAAATGTAGCATTCCTTTAAAACGGGTGGGGAACAATTTTCTGCCAAAGGCCATTTGGATATTTATAACATCATTTTTGGGCCATACAAAATTATCAACTTAAAAAAATTAGCCTGCTATATTTGGTCAAACATTTAATTAATTGACCCCTAATGACTTGGCAGGGCAGACCAAATGATTTCTCAGGCCTTTTACGTAGGGCCTGCGGGTTGAATGTTCCCCACCCCTGCTTTAAAAATATATTCTCTAGGACAATTTTCCCTAAATATGTTCCTCAGAACACTAGACCTACAAGGTTTCCTGGTGGGGATAAAAAAGGGGGTCTGGTCAAATAAATTTGGCAAACACAACTTACTTTATCTGCATCTTGAAAATATTTGAAAACTTAAGTCTTGTATAAATATTAGTTTTCTGTGTTTCATTTTTCATCATCACACAGCACACTTCTTTGGTAACAAAATTCCTTTGAGTACCTCTACTCACTTTCTTTGGAACATACTTTGGTAATGCTAGGGTATGTAAAATTTAAATGATACTAGTTTTTTAGAACCACATTAAGTAATCTAATTAATTTTTTAAAAAGCCATGTAGCTTTCAATAGATACTACTTAATAAAAATACTGTAAGAGACATCTTTGGTGGAATATACAAGTGATTTACATAAATTATTATTCTCTAACATTTATTGCAAGAGAGCCAAAAGAGAAAACACCTATCAGTTATGACACTGACCTGGTTATTAATGTAGAATATGAAACGATAACCCAAACAAGAGTTCAGACTACACATTTACAGTAACACTAGAAGCCCGGTGCACAAAATTCATGCACGGGTAGGGCGCCTAGACCTGGGCAGCGATCAAGGCCGATCGGAGCCTTCTGGCTGCCGGCTGGGGCCTTCCTTCATTCTGTGCCAACCCCTGGTGGTCAGTGCTCCTCATAACAAGCGATCAAACTCCCGGTTGAATTCCCGCAGGGACACTTTGTATATTAGCCATCTATACTAATAAAAGAGAAACATGGTAATTGGCGTATGACCGCTACCCTTCCCATTGGCTAATCAGCATATCCTTATGCAAATTAACTGTCAGCCAAGATGGCGGCCAGCAGCCAGGCAGCTGGAAGCTAACAGGAGGCTTGCTTGCTGTGGACTCCAACGTTCCCCGCCGGCCTCTGAGCTTCAGTTGGAAACATAGTAACATTTATAGAAGATAAACAAAACTCCAGAAACCTCCTGTCAGTCAGCCGGGATCTCAGAGCTGGAGTCGCAACATTGTTTCGAATACAGAAAACAAAGGCCAGAAACCTGCTTTCAGCCAGAGCCTCAGAGAGAAAGCCGGCTCTCAGCTCCAGTGACAGCCATAGAAGGTAAATAAATGCCAGAATAAAAAAAAAAGAAAAAAAGGAGAGGTTTGGAGCTTCAGTTGCCCGCCAGCCTGAAAACAGCCCTCAGCCCCTCACCCAGACTGGCCAGGCACCCCAGTGGGGACCCCCACCCTGAAGCAACAAGATGGTGGCTAATTTGCATACTGAAGGCAGGCGGCAGCAGGCAAGGCTGTCTGTGGTCTGGGACCCGGATCTGTGACCCTGCCGGGCGGGATCAGCGGAGCCGCGAGGCCTCCCGGCACCGGGATCAGCGTGACAGGGGGCAGCACCCAAACCCCCTGATTGCCCTGCGGCTCTGTGTGTGACAGGGGGCAGCGCCCCAACCCCCTGATCGGCCCTGCTCTGTGGGTGATAGAGGGCGGCGCCCCAACCCCCTGATTGCCCTGCGGCTCTGTGTGTGACAGTGGCGGCGCCCCAACCCCCCAACGGGCCCTGCTCTATGTGAGACGGGGTAGAGCCATACCTCCCCATCGGCCCTGCCCTGAGTGTGACAGGGTATGGCGCCTCAACTACCCCCCCCTCCCCACACGGGCCCTGCTCTGTATGTGACAGGGGGGAGCTCCTCAACCCCCTGATTGGCCCTGCTCTGTGTGTGACAGGGGGCAGCTCCCCAACCCCCTGATCGGCCCTGCTCTGTGCATGACAGGGGGGAGCTCCCCAAACCCCTGATGGGCCCTGCTCTGTGTGTGACAGAGTACGGAGCCTCAACCCCCCTGATGGTCCCTGCTCTGTGCATGGCAGGGGGCAGCGCCCCAACCCCCTGATCGGCCCTGTTCTGTGCATGACAGGGGGGAGCTCCCAAAACCCCTGATTGGCCCTGCTCTGTGTGTGACAGGGGGCAGCTCCCCAACCCCCTGATCGGCCCTGCTCTGTGCATGATAGGGGGGAGCTCCCCAAACCCCTGATGGGCCCTGCTCTGTGTGTGACAGAGTACGGAGCCTCAACCCCCCTGATGGTCCCTGCTCTGTGCATGGCAGGGGGCAGCGCCCCAACCCCCTGATCGGCCCTGCTCTGTGCGTGGCAGGGGGTGGTGCCGCAACCTCCCCATCCGCCCTGCTCTGTGCATGACAGGGGGCGGCACCCCAACTCCCCAATCGGCCCTGCTCTGAGCCCGACCAGGGGCTGCACCTAGGGATTGGGCCTGCCCTCTGCCACCCAGGAGCAGGCCTAAGCCAGCAGGTCATTATCTACTGAGGGGTCCCAGACTGCGAGAGGGCACAGGCAGGGCTGAGGGACCTCCTCCCCCCCCCACCAGTGCACAAATTTTTGTGCACTGGGCCTCTAGTTTATATATATTGATGGTATAAAATATGCTTGACCAAACTAAAACTATGTCTAAATTTAAGCACACACTCAATTTTTATTAAAAGAAAGTACAGCTGTGTTTATATTGTTAGCCCTTTTGGTGTTTAGGCCAGCTGATCAGAGTTTGATTTAAAAAGAGATGCCTTAACACCTTTCGTACTGCTCATGAGCTTTCTCGTGTTTCCGCATGCCATCTGTTAAGGACCGCTCACGAGTTTTCTCGTTTTTCACGCGCCATCTGTTATGGACCTTAGATGTTAACACACTGTCTTGTCCACATCGAATGAAGTGATCTCATTGGTGGAAACCATGCAGGTCAATCTACGAAAAACTATATAATTACACAAACCCATAAAGCATTGCATTGTATTTTGGTCATTCTAATAGTCTTCGTCTTCAAGTTCCTGGCGCTTTTAGAAATGCCCTCTCTCAGAAAAAGGAAGGAAACCAACAAAACGGATACACTTCCTTTCGTGTTGTTCCATTCTAAGGAAAACAATGAAATGGACAAAAAAGTAGTGCTGTATCTTATAAACTATGGACTTTTCAATTCATTTAGAATGTACAACGTCTTCAATCCACATGCAAAAATGAAGTATAAACAGTTTCTGCTATCGGTGGCGAGAGACTGGATAACGGATGACAATAATGAAGGCTCTCCGGAACCAGAGACAAATCTGTCCAGCCCTTCCCCTGGGGGTGCAAGGAGAGCACCTCGTAAAGATCCACCCAAAAGGTTATCAGGTGATATGAAGCAGCATGAACCTACGTGTATTCCAGCGAGTGGAAAGAAAAAATTTCCTATGAGAGCCTGCAGAGTTTGTGCCGCCCATGGAAAAAGGAGCGAATCTAGATACTTAGTAAATTTTGTTTGGTCCCTCTTCATAGAGGAAAATGTTTTACGCAGTACCATACATTAAAAAAGTACTAGGAACTTTAATTGTTTAATTGTTTTTGTAAATAAAAATGTTATAATTATTGAAAAACAACACCTAAAGTGCAATATGATCTGTAGTTATGATGATTTAAATAACGGGCAGTTTGCCCAAAAACGTGCAGTCCCTGACGTATGTCTTAGAGATTTCTATGCGGTACGAAATGTGTTAACAGTATGCTAACTCTGCATACTTCTATGGACTTCCGCCAATTTCCATGCTTTAGGGTACAACCTGCAAAGGGGAAACTCCCCTATGATTTATCATCAAATGTAGTTAATAACTGTCTTGGTATTTTCAATAAACTAGCTTTTGAAAAGGCATTATTTGGAAGGTAGATGGAAAATTAAGGCTGTGCAAGCATTATTAAAAAAAAAAAAAGAGTAGCATTTTTATTATAATTACTGTTTATTTGCACCCAGCAAAGCATGTCAAGGTTAGGAGGCTTTAATCATCAGAAATCATTGCCTTTCTCTATCTAAGGTAAAAAAGAGAGAAAAAAAAGGTGACTCTAAAATGTGAAAAGTTTAATGTGGATGAAATTCTAGAATAAAATATTCATAACTCTATACAGAATTATTGACTATCGTGATACAAATACTTACTACTTTGTCTTTGAAGAACATCTTAATACCAGTCCAAAACTACTCTTAACTGAGAGTATGATACACTAGATATTATACAATCAATAGTATAACCCTCACAAATCTTTTAAATACTCAAGTGTAGTAAGAAAAAGCAAGAAAGCAGGCTAAGCACAGTAAATCTGAAAAATTCCTTGAGTAAAAAGTTTGACGTAATGGACTTTAACCCTGTTCCCAAACTTTGATTCCTACATTCTTTAAGAAGCATTGTTTTAATACCTTGTACTTTGTAAGCTGCTATGATTATAGATCTGTGATTTCTTTCATATAACACTATAATTCATTCATTTAACAAATAATTGAGTATCTATTACTATGGAAAAATAAAGATTAAAATACATATGAAGCCTGCCCTAAAGACACTTAGAAGTCTGGAATAGATGAGACATATATAAATGGTAGAAAGAGAAATCTGTTTTAAATGTGAAGATTGCTCAGAGGGAAAACAGATTGTTTGGTGGGGGAAAGAAGTAAAGGATACAGATTAGGAAATGCATTGATGATAGATTTAAAGAACAGGTAGACTTTAGACAAAAAAAGAGGCTTTGTATTGGGAAAGATGAGAAAAGCATGAAAAATGGAAAATCACAATGAAAACAATTTAATTTTTCAGAAATGTAAAAACTACAAAATACTAAATAATAACATAGAAGTTAGCGGTCCCAAGCTCTGGCAACTTGAATTTCCAGGCCAGATCTAATCACCAATTAAAACATCTAATGTTGAACACAGAGCTCTATAAATATTTCTAAATTAGTGAGCCATGACCCCCTTATATCTATTATACTTCTTGATGGAATGAGATGGTGAAACACATTTTACTTATCCTGTAACTCAGAATAAATGATTAATTCTCTTCCAAAGACAAACTACTTTTCCAATTTTGAGTGTACATACTTAACGTTAGGCAAGAACAAGAACCCTCTTTCAGTTTGTAAATACAGCATACACTCAAATGATATTCAGGCTTCATTTTGAAATCATGATATAAAAAGTATGCTGTTCCATTCACCATGACAAGATCAAAGTGTTCTAGTCTCAGTTCTGCAATACTGTGCAGGTCGCTCTGTACCTGTTTCCGAACTTTTAAACTGAGGGGGTTTAACATGCATGAACTGCAAAGGGTCTTCCAGCTTTAAAATCCTGTACTCAATTGTACATCATCTTCCAACTAATAACAAAAAAAAGATAGTATTCTTCCTTTAAAAACATGGAATGAAAACTATCTCTGATTGAGCACATACTAGGTGTCAGGCTCTATTTCTTATTTCACTTAATCCTCATTACATCCCTAAGCGCATGCATTTTCCTTATTTTACTCATAGGGTACGAGCCATCTTTTATCTGTCCAACCCAATTACGGATGGAAGGTAAGGATTCAAATCAAGGTCTAACTCCAAAGCAAATTATAGCAAACCACATTTTAAAACTTGGTGCTCCAAACCACAAATATCAGACAAGACAAAAACAAAACACAACCACACACCAAAAGCTGAAGAGGTGGGCTGTGACTACGGCAATCTGGAGAGAGTATGGTTTTCCAATAGGGTAGCTCAGCTGCCTTGTAGCCCCACGTGGGAACCAACAAAAGAAGCCAAACACCAGTTGTATGTTTGTGTGTGTGAAATCTCCCGATTTCCAAATGAAGGAAAACAGTATTACCAGCTTCCAACTGCTTTAAACAGTTCTAAACCCGATCTGTAAGGTTACTTTTAATAAATTTCCAGATTAAGTTTTAAAATATGGGCACCAGCCATAAAGCCTAAGCTTTGAAGTAAAACTTGGTTGCATCCTGGCTCTATTGCTAGTAGTGTGATTTTGGTCAAGTTACTTCACCTCTGTCTCATTTTTTCAAAATCTGTAAACTGAGGATATTATCAACGGTCTTGCAGGGTGATTAGGGATTAAAGGAGAATGTGGATTTAAAAAGCTCAGCACAGTCTCCAGCACAAGGTAAGGGCTTGACAATAAAAGTTATTATTACCCTTCAGGATCCCAGTAACATAGAACATGGATCTATGTTCATAGGCATCCCAGCTATGTGTACGAATATTCCCCAGAGTCTGCCTTTAAAACCATGCTTTGTCACTTTTCTGTAGGCCTTAAATAAAAAGTTTATTTTTAAAAAGTCATACACACTCATTTCTAATAGATACTAATCAAACGTCACAAAGTTAAATTTATCATAAACCTAAAATCGAACCAACTCTCAGACTGTTTTCTGTGGCCAACAATTTTTCTAAAGTGATGCCGAAAATAGGGTTGCCACGAATTCAGACTTCTGCATAGGGTGAGTGTAAGGGAAAGTGGTGGTGGTGGTGCCCCCAAAGCTCTTTGAACTAGAAAGATCCCCACGACGTCCAAGTATTTCCCAAACGGCATATATCTGCGTGAGCCCGAAAAAAACGGGGTCCGAACTGTTGATGGGACAAGAGCAGGTGGCCTTGTGCCCTAGCGTGTCTTTTTATTCTTAGCCACAAGCTCTCGTCAACAGCTGAGTTTTAAACCCAGTCTCCCCCAAAGCCCCATTCCAGACCGCGAGAGAGGGAGCCGGACTTCAGGCTCCACTCGGCCAGTGGAGACACCAGCGAAAAGGGAGGAGGGAGAGGCCCGCGGCCTCGAGGGGCGTGGGAGACGGTCAGGCCACCCCTGCCCTGGATCGATCCCTTCCCGGGCGGCACCCAGCACGGACACCCCCTCGCGGGGCCTGCGGCGCTTAGGGACGCGGCTGCTGTCAGCCGGGCCGAGCCGCCGCGCTTGGTGGGGGCTGCGCTAGGGACGAAAGGGAATAACTCGGGGGGTTTCTGGAGAGAAAGGGAGGCGAAGGGGGAGGCGGCAGGTGGACCCACGGTGGGGCGCGGGAGGTGACCTCCGGGCCTCTGAGTCCTCCGTCCCCGTTCCTGCCCGGACCCTTCCCAAGTCCCGGACCCGCCGCTCCTCTCACCGTCTCGGCTTCTGTGTGCTGGGGTCCGGCACTCTGTCCCCCCATGACCCCGCGGAGGAAATTCATCTTGATGTTCGGCCACCGGCTCTACCGGCCCCTTCGGGAAGAAAAGATAACTTCCCCTGCCCTCCGCAGGGCCTGGCCCCCCACGTTCGCACTCCGCGGCCGCCGCCACCGCCGCCCTCCAACTCGGCGGCCGCTCCAGCCCCCTAAGCCCGGAAACACTTTTCGTGGAGATGCGCATGCGCGGAAACGTGGCATTACGTGGCGGCTCGAAGGGCGAAGGCAAAGGGGAAAAGTAAACGATAGGAGGTCCGTAGCCTGGGTCCGCCCAAGCCCCGCCCACTGCGCAGGCACCGCCCCCCTCCGCAGGGACACGCCTTCTGCTCCCGCCCCTCTGTGATCGCTGGGGCTGAAACCCGTCACCCACGTGGTCGAAGCCCGGCCCCGCCGGCTGGAGAGGATCCGGAGCGTGTGTACGTGTTTTGGCTTGCAGGGTGTGCAGTAGGCGCCGAACGGGACTGACTGCAACCTCTCAAATCTGGGGTCGTATTTTGAGTCGAAAGTGAAATTTTCCTTCGGCCGACGAGACAGGTAAGGAATCCCGGCCGCGGGGAGGGTTCATTTGGTTTTGCGGTGAAGCTTCTGATCCCCGAAAATTGTATTTGGTTGCATGGCTTTGTTTGGTGGTCAAAAGGGTGCTGGAGCCCCCTCATTCCACTGCCACAGGAGGGCGCATTTCTCAGCTTTTGCTCTTCAAACCTGTTAAAAGGAACGCCAGGTACACCGCTGTTTTCAAGTGGTGTGAGGGGAAAACCAATCGAACTCCGCATTTATCTCACTAGAGAAAATACATTGATCTGCAGTGTCAGTTTGGCAGCTAGTAGCATAATGTTTTGTTATTAACTCTCAAACCCTGCATTTCAGTTTGTGGGTGTGTGTTTTAGCATGAAAAAAAACGTCGTTTTTTTCAAATCGGTATGCATTGTTCCCTTCAAAATGAGATTTCCAGGTCCATATGCTTCTGGAGTAATTTTGTAGATTTCTTGAGCCCCAAAAGCGCAGGGTCTAGTTAGCCAACTGATTCATACATCTCTCCACTTGGATGCCCCACAGGTTTCAGATTCCCCAGCCTCCCTTAAAGAAGAAAAAATCAAGATGCTCCCTGTGCTCTGCCACGATCAATAGTATCACTAGCCATATAGTTGCTTAAGCTAGAAGGAGGAAGCTGGGAAGACTCAAACTCTGGATTTCACCCCCACTCCCCCACCCCCATTGTCTAGTAGTCAAGTTCTATTATGTTTCTTTATAGAATGCAGTATTTCTCAAATAGGTCTGCTCTCCATATCTCTGCCTCTGAGATAGATTGTTGTCATCAGGTTTCACCCAGATTACGGCAATAGCTTCCTAACTAGTTTGTCATTATTCAAGCCCTGACTTCCCTCCATTCCAGTCTCTAGTCCAAGCTTTCTGACCTCAGGGACCACTAGGCTAGCCCATCCGTGGGTGAGCCTAGCAATGGCAAAACATCTGTCCATGACAGTCCTCTTATTAAAATCTTTCAGTGATCACCCATTTTCTCCATAATAAAACCAAACTCCTTAGCTTACTATACAGGCCTGTTATGATCTGGCTCCGGCCTATCTTTACAGCTTCTGCCTTCCCCACAGACTCAGGGTTTATGTCTTTGCCCTTCCTCCTCCTTATCAAGGAAACTCTTGCTAGTTCCTTAAGACTTAACTCTGGCATCTTCTGGCAACTCTCAATAAGTGCTTGTTAAGCCAAACTGTTGAGGGCAGGATTATGTCATTTATTTTGTATCTTTGTGTCTTAGCACTGTCTCATAGGCGATATTATGGATAAGTGAAGAAAACATTAAAAGGATATATGAATATTATGCTGAGGGAGGAGGGTCCCTTTTTTCATCTGTAATGTAGAATTATAGGTAGTACATATCACAAAAACTATAGTGTAAGTTCCTTTCCTAGTGTCAAGGTTTTAAGCCTGGGTGACTTGGATAATGGTGGGGATCATGCTGCCAAAAATACTGTGCACTAAGCATTGTCCCCTGCTTTAAAACTGGGCACTTGACATTTTCCATCAGACATTTTCCATGGGGGCATTTTGTTGCAGCCTAAAATAAGTAACTAATAAATGCTCAGCTTTTTTATTACCATGTAATGTGTGCAAAGAACTTCACCAAGTCCCTAAGCCTCACCCCTCCCCTGAGCCTCTTCTCACCTCCTCCCTGTGCCCCACTCCACCCCATCATTAGGGATGAAGCTCTAAGATGGAGTAGGGCTCATTGGATGTGTACTACATGTATTATTTGGCAATAAAAAGCAGTGCCTTGACATTTTAGCAAAATTGTTTTAAGGCACTGGCCTTTTCAAAATGCCTGGCTTTGTTTTTAATGTTGGTGAGTATAGTAGGCCACTATGAGTTTTCCCTTCATTTGACCTGTTTTCTTCCCTAACAGCATGCACTGGGTAGGAAGGACTATGGGCAGGAAGGATGGACAGTTGGTTGCAGAGCAGATGAGTGTGGAGGCCCCAGACCTCCTCTTGACCTCTAGTCTTCCCTTTGTCCCGATGTCTGGGGAAGGGTGGAGCTGCCCATTACTTCTAGGCTCCAAAGGAGGCAGAGACGGTACAGTGGCCATTTTGTCCCTCATTTGGGGTCTGAAAGGAGAGCAGAGACATCATTTCTACAGAATAGCCACGAAATGGACTCATTTAAGGGAAAGGGGGTTACATGTGAATCTATTTCCGCTGATTTTATAGAGAAAAGCCAGGGACCATGTCCTCTTCTTATTTGTACTCTTTAATCATCTAGCGTAATTCCTTTATCACGATAGATGCTCAAGATCCATTTCTTAAATAAAGGAAGAGAAGCCCTAGCTGGTTTGGCTCGATGGATAGAGCATCGGACTGCGGACTGAAGGGTCCCAGGTTCGATTCCAGTCAAGGGTACATGCTGGGTTGCAGGCTCCATCCCCAGTAGGGGGCGTGCAGGAGGCAGCCAATCAATGATTCTCTCTCATCATTGATGTTTCTTTCTCTCCCTCTCCCTTCCTCTCTGAAATAAAAATATATTTTAAAATAAATAAATAAAGAAAGAAAGAAAGAAAGAAAGAAAGAGGAAAAACGGAAAAAAATTGTGACTGCCTGACTATGCCATTATACTTCTGACTTTCATAAATCTAAACATTTAAGATAAGAATGCCATGAATTATTAAAATACACATATTTGACTTGGGTAAATAAAAATGATTTTTCTTTTCCTAGAGCAAACCTGACAACAGAGCAACTTACAAAAGTCATTGGTTTGAAATTCATTTTTAAAACTGTTTATCCTTACAATCCCCTAGTTCAGTGGTTCTCTTCGGTGGCCCGTTTTCCCCATCCTTTCTTACTTTCTAGTGGCAAACTCAACAAAAGCACTGGCAAGATTGCACTCTTTTTTATGGCTGAATCATATTCTATTATATATATGCACCACTTATTTATCCATTCATCTATTGATGGACACTTAGGTTGCTTCTATATCTTAACTATTGTAAATAATGCTGCAATGAATATATGGATGCATATGTCTTTTCAATATAGTGTTTTGAGTTTCTTCAGGTAAATACCCAGAAGTGGAATTGCTGGGTCCTTCTTTGTCTCTTGTTATAGTCTTTTTTTCTAAATGTTAAAAGGCTTTTTATTCCACATTCAGCAATATAATTTCTCCAAAAACCTAGTAGGCTTCTTAGCTCTGATTGCAATTAGTTCTATATGCTAGTAGCCACCCTCAAAGTTTGTCTTAGGTATAATTCTCAGCCTGATTTATTTTGTTTATAGCTTTTGTTTTAAAGTCTGTTTTTGTCTGGTATAATTGCTACCCCAGCTTTTTTTTTTTTCTTTGTTTCATTTTCATGAAATATCTTTGTTTTATCCCTTTACTTGCAGTCTTTCGATCTGCAGCGAGTCTCCAGTAAATAGCCACATACAGGTTTTTAAAGTCTAGTTACTGGAAAATCAGTGTACAAAAATATTGGTGATACAATTATGTGTAATATCCATTAACCAAACAACACACAGCGAAATAAATCGATAATGATGAAGCAGCAATTGACATTTATGACCAATCAATAATAACAATACCAAGCATATATTTGTGCTCCTTATATGCTAGCCTTTAGTTATTCAAAGTACTTTACATAAAATGATTTACTTAATCCTCACAACAACCTTATGAAGTAGGCAGTGTTATCAGTCCCATTTTACAGAGGGCAAAACGGGCACCCGGAGTAACCTGGCCCTGTCATAAAACTAGGTAGTGGCAGAGCTGGGACAGTTGGCAGTCTGGCTCCAAAGCCTGTGCTCTTATGTACTTTGCTATCTGACCTCTCTAGACTCAAGACAATGACCTTGCACTAAGTGGTCTACAAGTTCATACACAATCTGGCCCCTCTATTATCTCCATGGCCTCATCTTCCCTCCATTCCAGCAACACTGGCTTCCTTGGGTTTCGGGAACTTGCTCTTGCCTCTTGTTCTTTGCTATGTTTTGAATGCGTGCTACTCCAGCCACATAGAGGACTGGCTTACTCCTTCACCTTATGTAAGTCTACTCAGATGTCACTTAGGTCTTTCCTGACTGTCCTAAGTTGTAATCTTCCCATACTCCTTCTCCCTCTGCTCTGCTGATTCTTTTCTGTAGCACTTATCATTCTCATACATAATTCTTCCATATATATTGTTTTCCCACATTTCATCAGATCTAAGACAACATCAAATCTACCTCAGAAAGGAAAAAAACAAACAAACCTGTCAGGTTGTAAAAAGCCATCTACCAACAGATGCATTTAAATTTCAGGTTTTATAAAATGTAAAAAAATGTTCATTGTAAGATTAATGGAATATAGTATATTTTATTATTATATTTTAATCCTCACCTGAGGATATGTTTATTGATTTTAGAGAGAGAAGAGGAAAGAGAGAAACATCCATTTGAGAGAGAAACATCAATCAGTTGCCTCCTGTGCATACCCAGACCAGGGAATTGAACCTGTGACCTTTTGATCTATGGGATGGTGCTCCAACTAAACACCTAGCTAGGGCTCGTATATACTTTAAATCTTTACCTTGTTTATTATCTCTTTTCCTACCACCACCAGAATGTAAACCACAAAGGCAAGGATTTTAGTCCTTTTATAAATGGCTTGATCCTCAGTGTTTAGCACAGTATCTCTGACACATAGTAAGCATTTGGTAACGCTTCAGTGAATAAATGAATTCCCCAAATGAAGAAATTCCCACTTTTGGCTATGTGCATGGGAACAGAAATCCTGCAGTGTTGCTAAGCATTGCATGGCAGCCAGACTTCCCAGATAAAGTTAGAATCAGGCTCCTCAGAAAATTTTATTACCTAGTTTTAGTTGATGAATATTTTGTTGATCTTTACTGATCAACTTAGTAATTAACATGCGGTCATATGTAAAGATAAGTGACTGTGGGAAAAAAGGACATATTTTTAGGATCAGATAGCCATCTTAACCTGCCAGTGGGCAGCTCACTTTGTTTGAGACTCATTACACTTATGCAGTGGTTCTTTTCTCTCCTTCCTCTTTCTTCTCCTCCTTTTTAAGACAGGTAATACATTCACATGGTTCAAATAAAAAGTACAAGAGGGTATACAGCAAAAAGTCTCCCTGCGATTCCTTGGCACTCAGGCAATTAATGTAAACAATTCTTGTTTATTTTTCCAGATATGCATATATGTATATGTAATCTCTTTATTTTTTTAAACAGATATGTGTAGCATATTGTACACACAGTACTACACCTTACTTTTTCCCATTTAATATATCTTCGAAATTGTGCCATACAAAAAGAGGTATTTCTTATCCTTATTGTGTTTCATAAAGTGCTTTTCAAAACATTTTTAGCCCTCACCAGTTTGGCTCAGTGGATAGAGTGTCGGCCTACAGACTGCAGGGTCCTGGGTTCGATTCTGGTCCAAGGGCATGTACCTTAGTTGCAGGCTCGATCCCCAGTAGGGGCATGCAGAAGGCAGCTGATGGATGTTTCTCTCTCATCCATGTTTCTAATTCTCTATCCCTCTCCCTTCCTCTCTGTAAAAATCAATAAAAGGTATTTTAAAAAAGTATTTTTAAAGCCCTAGATGCTCATTGGGAGAGTTGGGCAGAATCTGCAAGCAAGCAGATTCTGACCATTCCCTCCTGCTCCATTTGATTGATTTCATTTGTTTATACTTCCTATTTCATTTGAAAAGATTCAGAAGCTAAAATGTTAGACAGCTGCCTATTAGGAGATATGAAATGTGACCCAGGCAAGAACTTGGGAAAGGTAAGTCAGTCTCACATGCTGTAGAGTCCAGGGTTCAAATTCCTGTTCTACCTGTTTTGAAAGAAATAATAATAGTACCCTCCTCATGTGGTGGTTGTTGGGATTATATTAGCTGATAGCTTTGATGTGCTTAGTACTTTAGTACATGAAACATAGTAAGTGCACACTAAAGGCTAGAGTAGAGGCCCAGATCGTCTTTGGTGTGTATCATTAATTTCTTAACAACTGAATATTTAAAAATATTATCCCGTTGTGGTACTCAACTCAAACTTCATTGGCTCATGTTACTGAAAAGTCTGTTACTTCAAATATGGTTTAATCTGGAGCATCAAGGCAATCTCTCCAGGATCTGGGCTCTCACTGTTTTTGGACTCTACCCTTGTTATTGGGTTCCATAGTGTCAAGATGGCTGTCAGTACCTGCAGTCCTATAATCTCCCAGGTCCAAGTTCATTAAGAAAGACTCCTAACCTCTCTCTTTAAAGTCCCAGCAGAAGTCTCCTTCTGACTTATTGGATCTGATTAGGTCATTTGCCCATGTGTTGACCCAGTTCCTGTAGTCCAGTGTGTGAGAAGGTCTGATTGGCCTTGATTCAGAGGCCCACCTCTAAAACAAGCAATGGGAATCCTCCCCTCATCTCAAAGGATACGGCATAAGACAGTGATGGCGAACCTATGACACGCGTGTCAGAGGTGACACGCGTGTCAGAGGTGACACGCGAACTCATTTTTTTGGTTGATTTTTCTTTGTTAAATGGCATTTAAATATATAAAATAAATATCAAAAGTGTAAGTCTTTGTTATACTATGGCTGCAAATATCAAAAAATTTCTATTTGTGACACGGCATCAGAGTTAAGTTAGGGTTTTTCAAAATGCTGACACGCCGAGCTCAAAAGGTTCGCCATCACTGGCATAAGAACAGGGGAACAGGGACTTTCTTCAAAGAAAAACTGAAATACTGTGCCAGGAGAAAGCTTATCAGGATAGAAAAAAACAATAGATGCTCACTATATCCCCTAATGGACTTGACTGCTGGCCAATGTTTTTGAAAAATATTTTTCCAGCCATGCTACTAGCATATTGCTAGCATCAGTTCTGTTGCTCTGCAAAAGGTTCAAAAGATCATGTTGCATTATTTAATAGAAGTACTTTCACACTGCTTCATATTTATATCTGCAAGCAAAGCTGTTCCTACACTCTTTCAAAGAAAGTCCAGTCTAGTTGTGTTTCCATTCTTAAGAAAATACAATAAACAGAATTGCTTACATATGAAATACCTAAATTAGAAAACCCCAATTTTAGTTTCAAAGGGCTTTTTAGAAAACTATTTATTGAAGGACAGATCCAGGCCCAGGCACTCTTGCCCCCTGTGGAATTTTACTGTCACCTGTCTACACCCACTCTCTTCCTCCTCCCCTCTCAGCTAGCTGAACAGGCAGGGCCTGCATAGCCAGAATAGTATTGAAGTTTTTACTGTCCCATTCAACAGCTAGACCGAATCCTTTAAAGTTCACATTACTTGCTGATGCCAAGATTCCATGGAAGCTTAAGATGATTTATTATGGAGTCATTGCCACTTTCACCAGTAATCTATGATCCCGAAGCAAGTTGTAGTTGATCTACCTCATTTGCCTGAGTCTATGGCCCAAGTGAGTATGGGTGGGCAGGGAAGTCTGTAGGCTATCTCTTGAGATTAAGGTAGATTGGGCCTCATAGCCAGCAGGATGGTAGCAGACCAGACCAGAACTTTCAAAGCCAGCCCACACCTCCAAGGGCTCCTCACTCCCCAATTCCGGCTCTTTTGTGAAGTTGACTATAAGGTACCAATGGTCTGTGATTGTGAACACATTACACAGATAATTGGGATGGGCTCAGTAACTTGCCGATATTAGGTGGCAGAGGCAGGTGGCTTGAGGAAAGAAGAGGGAGTTGATGGTGCACATAATTCTCTGCCAGCAGCTCAGGAGTTTATGGGCAGAAGAATGGAAGAAGGGAAGATCATGAGCACAGAGAGGCAAAGCAGTCTTCCCTGTGGCCTGACTTCCCTGACGCTGCCTTGCCCAGGACCTCGCAAACACCACACTAGTTGTGGGCAGTATAAAGAACTAGAAGAGCTCCAGCCTGCTCCCCCCACTACCCTGTCCCCACCTCCAATCCCTGCATGCACACATGGCCTTTCCAGGGCAGGGCCAAGTCCTATAACTGCTCGATCTCTTCCATAATGACTCCTAAATAGCTTAGCATCGAAGGTTTCAGTAGGTATTGCCACGGCCAGTCTCCTTCCTGGGAGGGTGCTGCCATGTAGATCTAGTTCTTCCAGTGCCTGGATCAGCGCAAAATGACTATACTGGTATTTTGGTACTAATTTCATGATATAATAAACATCAAGATCTTTGTTTTTTAAGAGCTCAAAATTTATACCATTTAAAACAAATCAGTGATACTACATATTAAACACATTTCTTTTTTTTTTCTTAATTCTTTATTGTGGAAAGTATTACATATGTCCCCTTATCCCCCCATTGTCCTCTCCCAGCCCGCTCCTGCCACCCGTACATTTCTTTTTAATAGAAATTAGCCATTTCAAATTCTGCTGTGTCCTTCAAAAGAGTTGCATGTCTGATGGTTTTGATCTGGCTCAGATTCAGAGCCTTCCTGCACCTATAGCTCTTCTGCCTGGAGCTTTTTAGAACCTTAACCTCTGGGGTAACTGCTCGGCTCTGGCCTGAGGCTAGGCCTCCCTATTTTGCCAATCTGGGTAGGATGGTCTTTCCAGTTGTCTAACTCCTGCCTTCCCCAGCAGAGTGAGCCACTTGGTTCTTAGAGCGCCCTTCTAACAGGATCCATGCTTAGTCCCTTCCTCTATTTTGAAGGGGAGGGAAGTAGGTAGATTGTGGGAGTGTGTGTGTGTGTGTGTGTGTGTGTGTGTGGTGGGGGGGGGTGAGTAGATGGAACTGCAGGAGCTGATGGATAAAGAGAAGGTTTTAAGACTTCTATGAAGGAAAGAAGAGGCAAAGAAGAAGATGGTGAGAGAGTGGCAAGAGAGATCCAAGAAACTGAATTGAAACTGCTGACTAATATCTGAAGCTCTAGAGACTCTAGAGCAGTGGTTCTCAACCTGTGGGTCGCGACCCCTTTGGCGGTCGAATGACCCTTTCACAGGGGTCGCCTAAGACCATCCTGCATATCAGATATTTACATTACGATTCATAACAGTAGCAACATTACAGTTACGAAGTAGCAACGAAAATAATTTTATGGTTGGGTCACAACATGAGGAACTGTATTTAAAGAGCCAGAAGGTTGAGAACCACTGCCCTAGAGTATTATACCCATATTAATTCAGGGTTTTTTTTTCAGTACTTAAAGATAGCTTGGTATAGCAGAACTCTGAAAGCAGATGTGCTTGGTTTCTTGAACTACTGACCTGGAAACATTTGAGCCTCTGTCCTTTGTGCCAGGCTCGCTATAGGTACTCTCGCATGTGTAATCTCATTCTGGAATGCTAGAAATCCTTACTCCAATTTCCTAGAGAAGCCGGGACTTCAGCATGCTGCAGAACAGAAAGGCTCGTTTTGGTTGCAAACCTAGATAGACCTGGTATTTATTCTAGTCCTGCCACTTGGGGACCGTGTAGCCCTGGGCAAATTACTAACTTTGCTGTGCCAGTTATGATTACCATGCCTTGCAACAGAAAGCCAGAGTGTCTTCAACAAATTAGGTAGGCGGTACAGGACTGACACAGAGGCTCTGAGATGCCAACTAGAATTTAAGCTGTAATCTTTCTGCTCAGCAATCTTTGTGGTTACATAGTGGCTGCTGCATCTCCAACATTAGCATTTTTATCTTGGAAAGGAAGAGGGGCAAAGGTAAAGGGTAAAAGTGATCTATCAACTGATACCCATCCCCCACTCTTTTATTCGGAACTAATTTCAGAATTGCAAAAAGGTTACAAAAATTGTACAAATAATTCTCATATACTCTTCATCCAGATTTCTCAAAAGTTTCATCCAATTACTTTTATCATTTTTTCTCTAAATATATACATTTTCCTCCTGAACCATCTGGAGGAGAATTTATAGGCACGATCTCCATTTTATCCCTCAAATACTTAAGTATTTTATTCCCAACAACAAAAACATTTTCTTAAATAACATAGTGCAACGATGAAAACTAGGAAGTTAACACTGAAAACATTGCAGTTATCTAATCTACAGACCTATTTCAAATTTTGCTAGTAGTTCCACTAATTTCCTTTTTGAGAAAACTTTTTTTTTTCTGGTCCAATATCAAATTCGGGATTACACATTTAATCTGGAAGAGTTCCTCTGTCTTTCTTTGTCATTCTGGCTTTGGCATTTTGGAGAGTACAAGATGGGTCAGTTATGTTGTAGAGGGCCCCTCCATTGGGGTTTGTCTGATCTGGCTTCATGCTAGATTCAAATTGTACATCTTTGACAGGAAGCACACAGAAGTGCTGTCCTCACAGTGTATCATCTCAGGATCTCTTTGTCCTATTATTAATGATATTAATTTTGATCATTTGTTTAAGGTGTTACCTGCCAAACTTCTCCACTGCACAGTGTGTAATTAATAAGTATTATTTGGAAGACATGCTTTAGTACTGATAAGTGTCCTGTTTCTCATCAAACTTTCACCCTCCTGTTTCAGCATCCATTGGTAGTCTTGCCTAAATCATTGGCGGTGGCCAGTCTGCCTTTTGTGTACAAAGCTTTCCAGGAAGCTCCATCTTTGGACTTCCACCTGTTTTGTTAAGAACTGTGTCCAGCCCGGGTTCAGTGGTTGAACATTGACCTGTGAACGGGGAGGTCACGATTTGATTCCCAGTCAAGGCATATACCTGGATTGCGGGCTCGATCCCCAGTGTGGGATGTACAGGAAGCAGCCGATCAGTGATTCTCTCTCATAGTTGATGTTTTTATCTCTCTCTCCCTCTCCCTCCCTCTCTTAAGTCAATAAAAATATATTTTAAAAAATGAACTGTATCAAGCCTTAGCTGCAAGAGTGCCTGACAAATGTATTATTATATTGTTTGTTTTTGTGTGTGGGCATATTGCTACCCCCAATAAAATTGGGATTCTTGTAGTAAAGAGGGGAAAATATACTGGGTAAGCAACTTGCCAACACAATGCTATCATTATAAGGATTAAATTAAATAATGTTTGTAAAATATCTGCCAGGAGCTTATGTCACAGTTGATACTTAAAAATATCCCTCCCCAACCTGTGGGTTTTAGTTGTTTTTTGTTGTTTTTGGTTTTGTTTTTTGTCACAAATAACTACTCTAGTTATTACACTATAGTTTCCTATATTCTCTTAAATCTTTTGACACCTCTTCAGCTGTATATCTAAAACTATCTCTATACTATAATAACTACATATCTGTTTGTGGAGTGATCCTGTTTACTAGATAAAGACAGCAATCTATCTATCATCTATCTATACTTGATTTAAATTTCTTTATATTTGGATATGTTCATCTCTATGTAGTCCAAGGATGTTTTCTTTTGGGGCAATGGTTATTAAGTCCCCTAAAAATCATGATCTAGAAAGATCTGGGAAGAGAAAATGGCCATAGAATGACTTGTTCAGCCTTATAAATAAACACAACTGTATGTTTTGTTGATTATTTGCTGTTTTAAAAATATTTAACAGAGGAGAGAGAGAATTGTAAAAATCTTTCATCTCCTGCCAACGATAGGAATTGGAATTTTAAAATTCCTTTGTCACAAAATCAGTATGAAAGAAAGAACATGAAATTTTAATATCAATTGGCAGTAAAATCTCACTTCATTTAACTGAGAATTTTACCCTGAACATCATAGAATAAAAGCATCAGCACATGACAGAAATTAAAAGTGATAGAAAAGTGATAAATCAGGATACAAAATTATATATACCAAATGATCATAACTAAGGTTAAAATATATGCATAGGAAGAAGCCTAGAAGGAAGTGTAGTAAGGTGTAAATTCAGAATAGTTATGTTTAGGTGGAAGGATCTGGGTGATGTTTTCTTCTTTCAACTATTCCATAATTAATACTGGATAATTTTTATTTTTATTTTTTTGACAAGCATGCCTTAAGAAAAATTGTAAATAATAAACTTGGAAAATAAATTAAATAGAACACTTGGGAAGAGAAGCACCTGGAACCCTGACTATTAGTGTGCTTAGGAGCAGAGGCCCAAGGGGCTCCGTATTGCTTGCAGCTGATGCCTGAGCCTGAATTTCATTACGTTACTTTGGTACCAGCTATTTTACTCCCTCCCTTTCATTCTTTCTTTCCTTTATTTATTTTCTCTTTTCTTCTTACTGTAAGGTAGGTGAAGAGATTATTTATAAGAAAGAGGCAGTTTGATATATCAGAAAGAACATTACACTTTAGAGCCATATACTAGTGTACTTGGATTTGAATCTAGACATCAACATAGTCATTCAACAAATATTAATTGATCAGCTACTATGCCATTCACTGTCTTAGGCACTGGAGATTTAGCAGATAAACTGTCTTTGTGAAAACAGACAAACTGCTTTTGTGAAACTTATATTCTAGTGGGGAAGACAGTGTGATTTAGGAAG
This sequence comes from Myotis yumanensis, assembly GCF_028538775.1. NCBI lineage: Eukaryota > Metazoa > Chordata > Mammalia > Chiroptera > Vespertilionidae > Myotis > Myotis yumanensis. The sequence goes on from NW_027223752.1 coordinate 192,264,118, forward strand.
TCCTAGAAAGACTCTTGGATCAGAAATTATCTGCTGAACCACACAGTCACAACGCATAAAATTATGCCATGAAAGACTTAGCCTTTTGGGTCAGCAACATCTTTTAAATTGTAGATATCAGTGGAAAGAGTGCATCATCATTAGACTTAATGTGCTAGTGTGAATTAATTATCTCATATACCTCAGGAGCTAAATGAGAACCATGCTTTGCAAGAATAAACATTTTAATTGAGGAGGGGGCCATTAGGTACTATCCAGAAGGGGTAGACTTGAGTGGGTTTTAGAGTTGACAGTCGAGGGTCCCATGGCAAGAGGTGAGTTAAGAAGAGCAAGAAAAATGAAAAACAACAACCAGTGGTGGGATTCTAGGAGCAAGTTTCATCCTGACATATGAGTTTGTCTTGGGAAAAGATCCTGAAATCTTCTCAGGTTTAGGTACCATTCTTCCTCCTTCCCTTCACAGCCAGTTTTTTGAAAGAGTGCCTTAAAACTGGCACTTCTTCACATTGTCAAATACTCGTAAAATGTGCTGTCTCTCTCACAAAATGTGTAAGATATAAATACATAAATGTATACATACATACAAACTTATATAAATAAATAGAAAGAATTAATAACCACCCCGTTGAGGTGCCAATGCAGGCCCTCTGCTTGCTCCGTAGCTTGCCTCTTAAAAAAAAATTATTGAATTTGAGAGAGAGAGATTTGTTGTTCCACTTATTTATGCTTTCATTGGTTAATTCTTGTATGTGCCCTGACTGGGAATTGAACCTGCAACCTTGGTGTATGAAGACAATGCTCTAACCAACTGAGCTACCCGGCCAGGGCAGTAGCTTGCCTCTTGATCCCGTTTTTAAATGACAGTCACTATCTGTCAGACACCTCTGGATCTCTGAAAATAAAATTTAAAATAGTAGACACTGAGGCTTTGCTATCATTTATACTTGCATGTCTTTTTCTTACATCCTCCCTCTGGTTCACCCTTCACCTTAACTGCAGCGATGTATCTATTTCTTTCATTCTGACATTACATCACTTAAGGTTGTGAAAAAGTTCTGTGAGAGTCTAGGGCCCCTCTTGTTCAAAGAAACAGGGTCTTACAAAATGACAGAAGAGTCAATTATCAGGATATAGGGAGGTGAACCTTCAAGGAAGTCTTCAGGAAGTGTAGCCAGCCTCATAAGAACCGAGTCAGCATGTGGGTACTGTGTGTGTGTGTGTGTGTGTGTGTGTGTGTGTCTGAGTCAGGTTTCATAGTCTCTGTCTGCTTTTTCAGTGAGTCTATTCCATTCTCTTGCTTCTCTCGGTGGCCTGCTTTCTCTACTGACTTATAGCCTCTCTGTTGCCAAGCTTGCAAGTGGCTTTGGCTTGTCACTGCCCAAACCCCAGCCCAAGCTCAACATAATCTCACAGTTTAGCTCCGCATAGCTGACTCAGGATGACTCCAGGGATGTAATTGGCTCAGCTTGGGTCACGTGTCCACCCTGGTCCAGTTAGGAGCTGTGCTTAATAAAGGTTGTCTCACTGTTATTGCCTGTGTTCTCCTTTATCTTGGCTTATAGAGTGTATGAGGCGGGAAGGACAGGAGATTTGGTGAATCCTGTTGTGAAGACCCTTTGGAAAATTCTCTTTTACCTGAGTGAGTGGTAAATGATATTATTTCATAACAACAACAACAATTACTACTGACAATTTTTTGTCTTTAGCACTTTATCATCTCCCTTTACTCTCTCAACCTTCCTACTTCCATCCCCTTTATGTAAGAGGAAACTACTGAAGGAGAGTGGTTAACTTGCCAAGGGCACAAAGCTCAGTGACTGAGGTTTGACCTGAGATTTCTCAGAGCATGTTCCCTCTCCTGCTTTTCCACACCAAGCCATAGTCATGTCATTGGCTGCTTATGACAACTGCCATAGCTTTCCCTGGGACTTACTTCCCTGGCTAAGCTGTCCCACTTTGGAGAAATAGTTAATTTGTGAGACAAGAAACACCAACCAATTAATTACAGAGGTGCACCCAGTAACAGTGTTACCCAGTTGCTTCCAGTCTGTGACAAATTTGTGATCTTACCAGACATAGGGACGTAAGGAAAGGCTGCCCTCTTGGTTTCTCATGTTGAGTCATCCACCATCCATGAATAAGTGGTCCAAACACACTACACTTTACCAGTTATATAAGCTACTAGAAGGCCCGTGCACAAAAATTTGTGCACTGGCAGGGAAGGGGGGTCCCTCAGCCCAACCTGTGCCCTCTCACGGATCACGCTGCCGCCTGCCCCGCCTACCCTGCCCACCCCGCCCAACCTGCCCAAGACACGGCAGGCCCAGATCCCGCGCTGCGGCTGCGCAGCAGGATCTGCCTGCAGTATGCAAATTAGCCGCCATCTTTGTTGGCAGTTATTTTGCATATCTCGCTGATAGCCAATGGGAGGCGTAGCAAAGGTACGGTCAATTTCAATCTTTGTCTATTATTAGATTAGATTATTAATGTTCAATAATAGCTTAGTGATTAATGAAAGGTTCGGAGTGGGCTGGGGTTGTACACCTGTGACATGAGGCCATAATGTATCAAAAGAGATTTTATTCCAGACACCTGGGTGCAGGTGGACTGAGACCAAGAAAGGCATCAGCAAAGAGAGCAAGGAGAGATAGATTTTTATTAATTTTTGCTGGCTGTAAGCCACTGTGCTGACACAAAGGTCTGGTCCATCATTGGTTCCTCCCATGCCAGGTGTCTTCTGGTTATCTGAGCTATGCTGTGCTCAAGGCTGCAAGCTTTCTGCAAGATATCTGCTAAGCACAGTAAGTTTTTCTCTGCCCCATTTTATTCTCTTTAACCCTTTCACTTAACACCTGGCACAGTACCTATTATGTAGTGGGATGTTCTATAAGTTTTTTCCTCCATTAAACCTAATTAGCCAACTTTAGCTTATATCCTCTCATAAAATTGATGCCAGTGATCACCAGAACTGTTTCGTTATTAGCCAAGTGGATTTGTCCATTTGAGCCACTATGACAGGATGCCATAGACTGGGTGGCTTATGAACAACAGAAATTTATTTCACACAGTTCTGGAGGCTGGAGACCTACGATCAAGGCACAGGCAGATTCCCTGTTTGGTTTATAGACTGCCATCTTCTTGCCGACAGGAGAAGTTTCTTGGGCCTCCTTTATATTAGTAATGGCACTAACCCCACTTGGAGCCCTTGTGACCTAATAACTTCCCAAAGACATCCCCCAAAAGTACCATCACATTGGGTATTAGGATTTCAACATATGAATTTGGGGGGGACACAAATATTCAGACTATTGCCCCAACTTAGAGTGGAAGGTGAGTTGCTGGAGTTAAAAGTAACCATAATTGCCTTGGCCAGGTAGCTCACTTGGTTAGAACATCATCCCAATACGTCAGGTTGCAGGTTGGATCTCTGGTCAGGGCACATACAAGAAGCAACAAATGAATGCTTAAATAAGTGGAACAGCAAATCGGTGTTCTCTTTCTCTTTTTTTCCCCCTCGCTCTCAAATCATTTAAAAAATAATCATGATTAACAGGTTAGAAATCCTTGGAATAGATGGCTCTGTTAAAAAAAATGAAACTTTTAAAATAAAAATGAACCTTTTAACATAAAGCAGAAAATCCCAGTGGAGAGGATCAACTGTACCATGATATCTATCATTTTGTTCCCTAAGTAGTACCTTCTTAGATCTCTCACAAATTACTGCTGCCTCCAGCATGTTGGCCTCCAGGGGGCACTGTTTCTTCTCCAAGGCTATGGACCAGTCGCTAGTGGTTGTTATTGAAGTTTACAGCTGAGCCTAACTAAAGTTGGGTTCTATCTGCTTAGGTCCTAAACCTTAGGAGATTCCACAGGGAAATAAACACTGAGAGTGAGAGTGATGTCTGTCTAGGTCAGTGATGGCGAACCTTTTGAGCTCGGCGTGTCAGCATTTTGAAAAACCCTAATTTAACTCTGGTGCCGTGTCACATATAGAAATTTTTGGATATTTGCAACCATAGTAACACAAAGACTTATATTTTTGATATTTATTTCATATATTTAAATGCCATTTAACAAAGAAAATTCAACCAAAAAAATGAGTTCGAGTGTCACCTCTGACACGTGTGTCATAGGTTCGCCATCACTGATCTAGGTAATCTGGTTTATCAGGAGAATTTATTGAGTCTCAGCTTGCAGCTCACTGGGGTTCCTGTCTTCCTAGCTCTTGGACTATTGAATCCTCTTTACTCCCCACATACAGTAATCATTTACCAGGCTTGATGCTAGGGGCCGGGACAGAACAAATGCAAGGTTTCTTCTCAAAGCCAAGCGCATTGGGGGAGAGAGGTAGTCAATTAGACCAGGCCAAGAGGCAGGCAAGGAAGAGGCCTTCCTTAGACCCACTCTCACAGTGCCTAGTTTTTTGGTTTGAAATTTAGGATACTTCCCTTCAGACAACAACTGCCCCCCAGCAAAGAGTAGGCATTTCAGCACCTAGCACAGACCCAACTCATTCTGTCCGTGCACACACTCAATAATAGAGGGTCCATTTGTTACATATACATTTGAATTTATACTGCAATAAATTTTCATTTTATGTATACACTGGCCGAAAAGCAGCTAATAGTAACAGATTAAGAAAACCAATTAGCCAAAACCGGTTTGGCTCAGTGGATAGAGCGTCGGCCTTCGGACTGAGGGGTCCCGGGTTCGATTCCGGTCATGGGCATGTACTTGGGTTGCGGGCACATCCCCAGTAGGGGATGTGCAGGAGGCAGCTGATCGATGTTTCTCTCTCATCGATGTTTCTAGCTCTCTGTCTCTCTCCCTTCCTCTCTGTAAAAAATAAATAAAATATATTAAAAAAAAAAAAAAGAAAACCAATTAGCTAATTCATTCTATTAGGACTATATTTACATTTTTATTCTCAAGATTCAATACTTAATATTGAATAATAGATTGTACATTCATTAAATTATATTTTGCTCTGGATAAGTGCATAAAATTAGAAAAATAGAGTTGATTTTAATTTTATAAAATTTATATTTTGCAAGATTAGGGCCCAATCAACATTATATATATATATATATTATAACTTATTTTTATTGATTTCAAAGAGGAAGGGAGAGGGAAAAAGAGAGATAGAAACATCAATGATGAGAGAAAATCATTGATTGATCTGCTGCCTTTTGCACACCCCCCCCCCCCCCCCACTGGGGATCGAGCCCAGAACCTGGGCATGTGTCCTTGACCAGAATTGAACCTGGTACCCTTCAGTCCACAGGCAAACGCTCTATCCACTGAGCCAAACAAGCTAGGGCTCAACATTTTTCTAAATTGATTTCTTAAACCATAGGATTATAATTATGCTGACCAATAATGATCCTTTATAGAAGTAATGTGAGTGGCATCCTCATTCATCAATTTAATAATGTCTTACATGTACTAGAGATTATCTTGGGTCCATTCCTTCACCCTCACCTGATTGAGAATGTGTAGGACTCCAGGGTCACTTGTTATGCACATACCTGTCTTTTATTCAGCTCTTCTCCCATCAAACACATTTCCACTTATGTACTTGGTTACTTATGTTTTTACATTTCTCTTTGGCTGTTAAGGATGTTAGCTTTCAGTTGCCATCGCTATGCAGAATGGTTCTTTGCACTCTAGCTCACAATTGATGATCTAATGTGGGCCTTTAGTAGTAGCCAACTTTTATTGAGCATTTCCTATGTTCCAGGCATTGTTCGTTCTCAAGACTTTGCATGTCTTAGGTAATATATCTCATATTACCTCATAACTACCCTGAAGGGTAGGCAATGTAGGGTATGTCCATGCTGTGGTCATTTGGACAAAGTTACTCAACTAGCAAGAGACAACTTCAGATTCACACCCAGTCAGGCTCCAGAATCTGCAATACCATACAAGAATATACAATACCTCCTCACTATCCAGGTTTGTTAGAATAGCTGAAGTTCAAAAGTATGTTAGAACCTTAATAGAGTTTCCAAAGGACTCACACATGAATTGTATCTTGTTTCATATATAACCTCTCTGAGACTGCTTCCTCATCTATAAGAAGGAAGTAATAATAGAACTGACCTGCTAGGACTGCTGTGAGGATTAAATAAGTGAGTAGTGGAGTGTATTTATATTATATATCTGGACCACCTCCATCTGCATGTGTCTGTGTATATAAAACCTCAAGCATTGCCTGCCATCTAAGTGCTCATTATTCTAAGCAATATTCCTGTGTTCAATAAATGATAGCTATTATTACTATTATCCATTAGTTTTGACAGTAAAACTTTCTGATATCTAATGGTCCTTAGATATTGAGAAACTTTTACACTCATTCCTTCTTCATTGCCTTCCTCCACAGAGCTTGTTCGCTTCTCCCCTCTCTTTTTAAGGACCCTGAGGATTCTCACTTAGGAGCCTCCTCTAAGTGGCTGTAGAACCGTTTCAGGGTTCCAGGGGCTTTTCACTCCTTAGCCTCTGGGCCTCCTTCGCTCCACTCCCCTTTCTTCCCAGCATGCCTTCCCGAACCTTCACTCTTTCTCAGGGGCCCCCCTCCCTCAGGCTTGGTCCTGGGTGGAATGTGCTCTGAGGCTTTCCCAACCTGGCGGTCCTGACCAGCATGGGCCTTTTGTTTTTTAAATAAGCTTTACAGCTAATCATTACAGGGAAATGGAGACCATCCGCAGGAAAATAGTAAGAAAGTACACAGGTGACTTCATTTGGCTCTGGTCTGTAATCCCTGATTTCTGTTGAATTGGTAAAATGGAACCCCCTGTGGCCTCTGCCTCTAGTGTTTTTACTTTGGAGAATAAAAACAATTCAACTTAGGCTTCCGCCTCTTGCTTTCTCTGGTAGGGTCTTTACCTCTCAGGTAGCCTGGAGGGCCCAGGCTTTCGCGGGTGTTCTCTTTCCTGCCATGGGCACTTTGCATCTCTGAGGAACTGCAGGTGGGACTTCGGGCCAGAGACCCCCCTTCCCTGGGGATTATCCTCTGGGCATTTCCTTCCTAAGTTTGGTGCTGCGGTTAGGAGTTATCTGGACAGGGCTAGAAGTAAAACACATTTTAAAATAAAAAAACTATAGGAAAATTACACAGGGCTTTGCATTTTTGCCTAAGATCCAAGATGTATTAAGAGAAGCATTTACTCTGAGACAGACAACAGACACTGCCATCAAATGAAATTACATTTAGGTTAAAATTATCGTTTAATTAAAAGTCATAATAAGAAAATGAAATGATCTTGAGGATATCGCATGAATCAAATGATGAGAAAAGAGGAAAGACATTATGAATGAAGGTAAGTTAATATGCCAGCTGCCCAAGATATTAAAGGTGCTCCTTGCCTTCTGTGTCCTGCCTTCTTTGTTCTTGCTATGGCCTGTGTGATATTTGTAAAAAGAAAACCTCATCTGGTTTCTCTCTTGGCCAGCACCTCCTATTGCCCTCAGAATAAAATTGAAAATATTTGATTTACTATGCATTGCCTCTTTTACACTCCAGCATCAACTAAACATCTCTCAGTTCCTAAATGTTCTTACCTCCAGGAGTCTGCCCCTGCTTACCCCCATCGGGATCACCTCCCATTGACAAAGCTGGCTCCTACTCATTCTTCAGTGTTTAATTTAGAAGACACCTCCCCCATCCACCAGAATCTGGTGCCGCTATACACTTTTCCCATAGATTTTACCCCACTGTGTTAATCTGGCCTGTGTGCTCATCTCTTTACCCAGATAAACGGACCTCAATCTTCAGGTCTTCAGGACGCCAAGAACCCTCTTTCACAGGCTCACACACAGTTTAGTGTTTGGCCCTTTGAGACACAGTAGTAAACAGTTGTTGAATGAGAGGATCTGGCAGGGGTTGGGGTCCAGTGGAAGTTGCATAATTGGTAAAGACTGTGAGGTGGAGTCTTGTGGGCCGCTGGCTGTGCACTGATACCAGGACACCCTGTCAGCTTGCTGAGTGCTGTTAGAGGCTGGTCCTTATAATTGGTCCATAAACTGCTTGAAATCCTGGGAAACCAGTTTCTGTTAAGCCAGTCTTGCACTACCCTCCTTCGCTCATTTGTTAATGTGTAAGAAGAAATGTTAACTGTGGGAGAAAAGGACTCCTTGTCAGCACTTTCTCATCCCACAGGAAGTTACAGGGAAGCCAGAGTATAGTCAGAAGGTTGCTGGTGGGAGCCTTGCTTCCTTCCCTCCCTCCCTTCCTTCCTTCTTTCCTTCTTGCCTTCCGTATGCATTTACTTATTGGGTCTCTACTCAATGTTGCAACAAAAGAATGTGACTTTAAGAACCATCTTCAGCTGAGGAAGTTTAGGAGCCTACTCCTCCCTAATGTGGAGACCACACTGTTCCAGTGTCGTGGCCAGTTGACCCTCGCCTCAGCTAATGCAGGAATTGCCCAGCGACTGTGTGCCCTGGGCTGCTTAAAAAAATCCTTTCAAGTTTGACCAACTGACCTCCAACTCCTTCTGTAGATATATTACATGTTCAGTCTGCGTATGGTCCAGGTTCACCTCATGGAAGCATTTGGAAGTCTCTGCTGGGTCACTGACCTATCTCGGCTGTGTCTGATTCCTGATTTCTAAATTCTAGCATGGGTGGAGTGGGCAGGGACAGCCAGGGCAGTAATTCCCTTGCTTGTAGCTTTCAAATATAGTACTGCTAATCCCCATACAGTCTTACTCTCATAGCGGCATATAGGAAGTTTTAAAATTCAGCATTTGCAAAGAAGTATTGGAAATACTAGATCATAAGGTTGTCAGGGAGGAAAGCTTTTCCTCTGCTCTCTTTGGTTTAATTTTTGCTGGCATTTGAATCCAACTGACAAAAGATGTATTTGCAAGTGAAAAGACAGACTTTATTCACATGTTCTTATTAATGTTTGTACAGAGTACTCAAAGGGGCAATTAGAATTTGGGGCTTATATACCATCTTAATGGAGGAGGGGGTTAGAGAGAAGGGCACTTACAGAAAAACAAAAGATTAATGGAGGAAGGAGAGGGAGAGAAAGGGCATTTATGGGGGAAAATGAGGTTTTGGAAAGATAAATGGGTCCTTAGGATTATAGATGACTAGAGGCCCGGTGTACGAAATTCATGTACTCAGAGGAGAGGGTTCCCTCAGCCAGGCCTGTGCCCTCTCGCAGTCCAGGAGCCCTTTGGGGATGTCTGACTGATAGCTTAGCACTGCTGCGGAGGCGGGAGAGGCTCCTGCCACCACCACTGCACTCGCTAGCCAAGAGCCTGGCTTATGGCTGAGTGGCGGGCGCTCTCCCTGTGGGAGTGGCGCTCCTGTGTTCAGCGTCTGCCCCCTGGTGGTGTCATATCCGAAACCGGCTCTCCGACATCCCCTGAGGGGTCCTGGATTTCAAGAGGGCGCATGATTGGGAGTGGGAGGTGGGAGGTTGGCCAGCTGGGGAGGGACTGTGGGAGGGCTCCAGGGTGTGTCTGGCCCCGTCTCACTCAGTCCCGATCGGCTGGACCCCAGCAGCAAGCTAACCTACTGGTCGGAGTGTCTGCCCCCTGGTGGTCAGTGCACATCATAGCGACTGGTCGACCAGTCGATTGTCTGCCCCCTGGTGGTCAGTGCACATCATAGCGAGCGGTTGAGCGACCTTAGCATATCATTAGCATATTACACTTTGATTGGTTGAATGGACGACTGGACACTTAGCATATTAGGCTTTTATTATATAGGATAGTTTTTGTGACAATGTTTATTTGTGATGTGAAGACTTTTCAATATCTCTGGTGTTAAAAACCCTGAAACGGTTCTACAGCCACTTAGAGGAGGCTCCTAAGTGAGAATCCTCAGGGTCCTTAAAAAGAGAGGGGAGAAGCGAACAAGCTCTGTGGAGGAAGGCAATGAAGAAGGAATGAGTGTAAAAGTTTCTCAATATCTAAGGACCATTAGATATCAGAAAGTTTTACTGTCAAAACTAATGGATAATAGTAATAATAGCTATCATTTATTGAACACAGGAATATTGCTTAGAATAATGAGCACTTAGATGATAGTAAATTAGCTTCATAGTTTAGGGAGATATTCATGAACTCTTTCCTAAAATCAATAACTGACAAGAGAAAATATTATCTCAATGTAAGACATGAAACAGATAAAATCTGAAATATATTAGTTTCAAAAATCAATGTGTCATGTGGTGGCTCATAAACTAATTGGAATCAAATCTAATAAACACTTTATAAAATACGTAAACAAGGCCAATATTATAAGAGGCTGTTCGACCTGTCCAATATACAGTAGAAAATAAGAGAGCCAGGCTGAAGCAGCAAATAGGAAGGGCACAGTGTTTTAGAGTGTTGGCCGCTAACTGATGTGTGATTTTGAACAAGTTGCCCAGCTTCTCTAAGAAGCGGAGAAATGGGGTCGTTGCTAGAGGGGAACATAGTCGGGGAAGTTTGTTATTGTTTTAAAGCACGTTTATACGCTGATGTTAGTGATCCAGTGGAGAGAGAAAATTTGGTGATGATGGAGAATTGCAGGAGTGATGTTCTTGAGTACGTGGGAGGGGAGGATTGGGTTTAGGTAGGAGCACAATGGATGGGAAGCGATAGGTGGGACGAAGGAGCGGGTGGGTACAGGTAGAGGTGGAAGAGTTTGAAAGTGTCTTGATTGCCCTTAACCCTGCTGTGGGATTAAGTTGCTCCCTCTCTCCTGCAAACAGCACAAGCAAAGGGAATGCATAGGGAAGGTAAGTGGGGGGAAGTTGTTGGGAAACTTGACGAGAGCAGAGAGGCTGTGACATACTGGTTTAGAGGAGTACATTGATAGGAAAGGTTGTGTAACTGCGGTGGTAGTGGTGGAGGTCTAGTCACTGGAAGTCAATAGGCAAGAATTTAAAGTGGGATCAGATGGCATTGTTTTGTGTTTTCCTCCAGACACCATGACTGGGCTAAAGTTGAGGAGTCAGCAGGCTGCTTCCTTCTGGGGGCTCCAGGGGAGAATCACTTTCCTGGCCTATGCCAGTGTCTACAGGCCACCTGCATTTCTTGGCTCACAGTCCCTTCTTCCATCTTCAAAGACAGCAGCACAGCCGTGTTGAATCTCCTTCACTGACTGCTTCCTGTGTCGCATCGCTTTCTCTCTAACATTGACACTCTTGCCTCTCTTTCCTGAAGGCCCTTTCATTACTCTGGGTCCACCTGGATCCTCGGGGTCATCTCCCCTCCCCAGGTCCTTCATTACATCTGCAAAACCCCGTTTGCCATGTAAAGTAACAATATTCAACACATGCGATTAGGACATGGACATCCTGGTGGTGGTGGTGGGAGGGGGGGGCATTATTCTGTCTCCCATAATTAGTGAAGTTGAATATGTTTTCATATGATTATTAGCTTTTAGTATTTCTTCTTCAGTGACTTGCCCACGCGTGACATTTTTAAAAAATTAGCTGTTAGTTGTTATAATTCATTTGTAAGAACTTTTCCTGTTTTAAGGATATTGTATAGATGATAGCATTTTGCGTATTTCCCCCAATTCATTGTTGCCTTTCAATTTTGTTTATAAGATATTGTCTAACTTACCAAAAGTACATTACTTTTAAAAACTTTACTAGTATATAGTGGGAAATGTCAAACAAATAAAAGTAGAGATTTACTATGTTGAATCTCCAAATTTAAATCATTATGGATTTAACACTAATCTTATTTTATCTATACCCTTACCTACTTCCTCTAAGTTATTTATTATTTTTAAGCAAATCCCAGAATCATATCATTTTACCCATAAATATTTCAACAAAATACATTCATTTAAAAAAATTTAAATCATAAAATTCGTTTCGGTAAGGTTTCCGGTTTTTGTGTCATGCACCCAAAAGCCCACTTCACTTGTCTTTTTAAAGGGGATGAAAATAAAGTCTGAATGTAAGCTTTTGCACCTTTTCAGGAGATTATATTTCCTTTTTCTTAAACTTTTCATTTATTTATTAGGAATGAGTATTTTCTGACTGACTAAACAAGTATATTTGAGCACCTACCATGTGGAAAATGCTGTGAATCCGACATCATGTTACCCTTGGGTGCATGTGAACAGGGAACTGCATAAAAGGATTACAATTATAAAATTAGCAGGCTGCCCATTGGTGTCCACACTCCTGATTTAGTCCTCTTTCCATGACGACACTGACGATAGGGAACAACTGCGAGACGGCTGGCAATTGTCTGCCATGGCTGTATCATTTGCACAGTTCGGTGTTTTTTGCCAAAGCCACTGGGCCCTGGGAAATAAAAACAAATATGCAAAATGGTGGCGGGGGGGGGGGGGGGGGGACCAGTTCCCCTTCTTCATAGTCAGTCTGATGCTTGGTGTCTCCTTCATGTTCTCAAAGGGATGAGCCCCACAGTCCTTTGTTTATTCCAGCCCACACTGTGTGGACTGTTGGCAACCGCAGATGCAATTAGAGAGCCACTGGCTTCCACTTTAAAAAGGAAAAAATATAACAAGTACTGTACAGTTATTACTTAGGACTCGGCAAGAATAGGTGTTCAAGGTGATGTCTTAGATTTCTAGACATGAAAGGGGAAGGCAGGGCAAGATTGCAGCGTGTGCTTGTCATAGCCTAGCAACTCCACAGCCAAAACAAACACCACCCAAGTCTTACTACCATAAATACCAATGGATTTGTTTGGCACCCTCAACTTCCTACTCTTAACCCCTTGCAACCTGGTTTCCACTGCTTTCTGTGAAACTTTTCTTTTGAAGATTACCAGCCAGATCCTGGACATTATTTCCGGCTCTGTCCTGTGTGTCCTCCCCAGGAAGTGACTGTGAACAGCCCCCTCACTTAAACTTCTTGCTCTCTTCGCTTCTGTGATGCCCAGTGATTCTGTTCTACTCAGGCTTTGCTGTGTGAATTTTTGGCCAATGTGGTAGCTGCTTTTTAATCCCTTCATCCCCTGAATGTGGTTCCTCTCTATAGGCTTTGATAGTCACCCATGCTTCTCTCTCTCTTAGCACTCCTTGGCTTTAATTTTCTTGCTACCAAATCTCTATTTCAAACCTAACTTCTTTCCTGAGCTCCCAGCCCACGTTTCTGTCTAATTCCTGGGGATATCCAGGTTGACTTTTGCTCACCTCCAACATCTTAGCCCAGCTCCTGCCCTGAACGTTAGGCCCTGGGCACCAGCACCCATCACCTCCAGGCTGGGACTGTTATAAATTGAGAAAATACCTTAGAATTGAGTCTGATTGCTAAAAAAAAATCAGGCAGGCCTGCATGGAGCCTGTGGCACCTGAGAGGGCTACAGTCACCCAGCCTTCCCTCCTGGGGACCTGAATGCTGCTTGTCTCTTCTTCCCAACAACTCCACTCTCCCTCTAGGTCTGAAGCCTGTTTTGCAGAGGCCCTGAAGTGTGAATTTCACCATGTCCCTTCCCAGACAGACAAATCCCATTTTGTTGTTCTCAGCCCACGAGTGCTATGTCTCAGCCTTCACGGGCAGAGTCTTCTGGGTGCTGTGCCTTCAGCCATAGGGTCATTCTCCTGGACATTCACTAGGTCTTGACCATTACTCCTTCTTAAAGTCCTGTCTTCTTCTGTGTCCTGCTGTCCCACCTTCCTTCGTGCCTCTATTACTTCACGCTCCAGATACTGAAAATCCCTCCCACCCTTACGTCTGGATGTGGTCCTCACACTTCAGCTCACCCTGCCTTCTAGAAGGCGCCATCTTAGATCCTTCCTGGAACTTGGTGAGGTATACTTATCTCTAAAGTAGGATTTTTAAAATTAGTAATTTTATTAGCATTCTTTTCTTTTTTAAAAACTCAATAAATGGTAGCTATTTTTATTTTCATTCATTGAATCAATCATTTTACAAATATTTCTTAATCTCCGTTTTATGAAAGACATTTTGCCAAGCTCTGGGTATATAAAAATAAACAATTTCTTTTCTTTTTATTATTTACTGTCCTGTGTATCATGTGAAAGATTGGAGGGCCTAACTTTGCTAGTGTCCCATAAAGTTAGGTAAGCACTCTTTTGACACGTGTGCTAGCTAAAACATGTTTAAATACTCACCTTGATCATGTTGCTACCTGGGAAAATGCCTTCGGGTAACTTACACCCCAGGCCATAGTCCACATTCCTTGGTGTGCTATTTGAGGTCTTTCACAGTTCATCTCTATAGTATTATTTTTCAAGCTTTATTGACAGAACATTGTGTACATTTAAAGTATACAGTATATTCACTGGTTTGGCTCAGTGGATAGAGCATCAGCCTGCAGATTGATGGGTCCCAGGTTTGATTCCGCTTAAAGGCACATGCCCGGGTTGTGGGCTCGACTCCCAGTAGTGGGCATGCATCAATGATTCTCTCTCATCATTGATGTTTCTGCCTCTCTCTCCCTTCCTCTCTGAAACCAATAAAAATAGAGTTAAAAAAAAAAAAGAAAAGAAAAATGTAATTTGGGATTCAAGTCAAGAACCCTGTAAAAAAAAAATAAAGTATACAGTGTGAAGATTTTAATATCTTTAGTATTAATAGGGAACTCTTTTTCCTCCTCTTCTTCCTCTCTTCCTTCCATTCTAATTTGTTCATTGACTAAATAATTACTAAATACTAGAGAGGCAGGCCAGTAAATGAAGGGGTGAAGCAAGTGGTGGTAGAGACTATAGAAAACTGGAGAGAGGATGCCCTGGGCTCAGCAAGCAGCAGCTACCAGTCCCCAAGGTTTCCATGTGGAGTGGGGTCCAGTGTTGTCATATCCTCATCTTTTTCAAGAGAAGCTGGACATCTAGTTTTGATGTGAAATCTAATTCTAAACAGGACAGCTGTGAGCTGGATCTGGCCTACAGGCTCCCAGTTTGTAATCTTTGTTCTCCAGAAATTCCTCCAAGCCCCTTCATGCTCCCTGATACCTTGTGCTTTCATGGCTCTTCCTTTTGTTCTGCATGTCCCATTATCTGGACTGCCCAACCCCATTATCTCCATTGATCCAAATCCTAACTCCTACTTGATCTTTAAAATCCATCTCAAATTCTGCTGTGTGGCATGCATGCTTGACATTTTTCAGCAGCAATGCAGAGCAAGTAGGGAAGGCAAAATCGGAATGGGTTCACAGTTGGTCTAGATACCAACTCCAGTGAGGTCAGCCAAGGCAGGGATCAGATTCCCAATCTACAGGTCCAGGGAACAGGGGGCCAGAGGACAAGAGGCTCAGTAACTTGGATTAAGGCATCTGAGCAAGTATGAGACACCAGAGAGCAGAATGGAATTTGTAATAGCCACCAGACAACAGCTTTTTTATTCTTTCAATACAATTCTCTAGTTTTTGAAGGGAAAGAAAAAAAGTAGGGTAACTAACATTTTAAGAAAAACTACTGTGTGCCAGGTATGTCTCAAAGTCATACCTGAAGTTCAGAGAGGTCAAATAGCTTATTAATATCACATAATTAATAAATGGTACAGTGATAATTTAAATTTTAATTTGTGGGTGTGTGTGTGTGTGGGGGGGTGCGTGTGTGTGTGTTTTCTCTGGGGAGCTTTTAAAAATTCAGATGCCAAGGTGGCACCCCATGCCACTTAAATAGAATCTGTAGGGGTGGGACTCAAGCATCATTAGTTTTCATAGTTCCACAGGTGATACCTGTGTGCAGCCAAGGTTGAGAACTCTTGTGTCCTTCCCACATAATATTGATTCCTGCTGAGCATTGCTCACAGAGAGAAAGAAGCAGTAAATAACATAAACAGCGAAGAGATAGAGGTCAGGAAGGCCAGTGAACTCAAGTAGTATTATTTTAATTAGCTCTTCTTCAAGTGGAAATGTGCACCTGTACTCATTCCACAACCAAATACTCAGCCTGGGAGTCTAGGGAATAAATAGGGACCAGTCAGAGGAACTGAGCAATAAAGAGTATAGAATAATAGTTCTCCAAATGTTGGTTTTTATTTTCGTGTTTGTTTTTTTTTTAAAGTGCACAGTTCAATGGTTTTTATTATATTTATGGAGTCATGCTATCATCACCACAGTAGAACATTTTTATCACCTCAAAAAGAAACTCCGGGCCCTTTAGCTGTTAACCATCAACCCTAGGCAACAACTAATTGACCTTCCTTCTCTATAGATTTACCATTTGTGGACTTAAATGTTGGTTTTTAACTGAAGTGCTTCATTGATGAGGAGCCCATAATGATCCTTGTTGTTTTTATTTATTTTTTACTTTCTAACGAAGCAAAACATATGTATGTAACTCAAAATTTTGCAAGCCGAACTCACCAGGGAACCAGCACCCAGGGTCAAGAAACTAGAGCTTATTGGCATCTCGGACGCTTCCCTTGTGTCCCCCTTCTGCAAGGGTAACCACTCTTCTGACTTCTGTAAGCATAGATTAGTTTTGCCTTGGTATCAACTGTACCGATGGAATGATAGAGTATGACCTTTTTTTCCTGTCTGTCTTCTTTTACTCAACATTATGTTTGTGAGATTCCCTCATGTTATTGCCTATGGATAATTTTTTTTATGTTAAATTCACTCAATTTCCTTCATAGTAAATTATTTGGACAGGTTTGTTGAGATGCTAAAATATTCTCTAGGTGATTTATTAAATAGGCCACTCCCTTGCTCAGTATGAAAATCCATTCCTGAAGGGTTTTGGGGGGAATTTCATTTCAGAAGACTAACATTATTGAGGGCAAATAATAGCGTTTTGGTCTTGCACAACTACTTGGACAAGTCTTTAAACTTGAACTGAATAAACTTGAACATTTATAAACATTTAACAAACTTAAGAGATTGAATTTCTTATCTAGGTCTTTTTTTCTCTCCCTGGAATCTTTTTATTGTGGCATGCCTTTGGGTACTGGTTATGAGTTTTTCTCCTATTTATAGTTTTTTTTCTCTTTCACATCTAGTATCCACTATTAAAGACCAACCCCTTTCTTCACCTAAGAATCTTTAAGTATAAGACCAAACATATACGGTAGCTAGGAATGAAATAGTGTTTTTTATACTTGCAAGTGTTAGAAAGCTGCCATATAATTTACTCCTAGTTTCCTTAGCGCTTTCTTGTTTACCTGCATACTCAAACAAGCTAGAGGAATTTTTCTTCTTTTTTTTATCTTCACCCAAGGACACTTTTTATATTGACTTGAGAGAGAGAGAGAGAGAGAGAGAGAGAGACATCAACGTGAGAGAAAAATATCAATTGGTTGTCTTCCAAAAGTGCCCCAACTGGAGATCAAATTTGCATCCTGGGTATGTGCCCTGATTGGGGATCGAACCCACAACCTTTTTTTGGTGTACAGGACGATGCTCCAGTGAACGGAGCCATCTGGCCCAAGCTCTGTGGAATTTCTTTTCTTGGACTAACAAAGGTTTGCTTTTCAGAATGAAGCACAAGGAAGGTCTTGATGAATCAGGCCTTTCCGAATGTATTTGAGTATTCAGGTGATTTGGGGACGGCTGCAGGTCTTGTACTTTGCTGTCTTTCCCCAAAATAAGCCTCATAGTACAACTGGGGTATGAGGTCAGTGCCTTGGTTTGAAGCCAATCAGATCAGAGTCATTGAAAACAGAGGTTTAAAACACACACCACAAACATAATAACTAGTAAAAGGTCTTCCTTCACTAGGTACTACTTCTCAGTTCCCATAAAATTAGGATTGATGTTTAGTCTTCAAATCAGAAAGCTCAAAACATTTATTCCCTAAGCAGTCAGGCAGAAACCAATCACTTTAACAGGTTTCTAAGCCTAAGTATTGTTCCATCTTCCTCTGTGCTTCCCTTAAGATCCCACATCCTATCTAATAAAAGAGTACTATGTAAATTAACCGTCATTCCACAACAAAGATGGAGGTGCTCATAGTGGCCGAGACAGGGCGCTGGCAGCATCTCCCTGGCAACGTGAGCCCAGCGTCTGTGCTGAGGGAGGGGAGGGGAGGGGCCTCGGGCCGGAGGCCAAAGCGAGGGACGCTGGCGTTGTTGCAGGCCAGGCTGAGGGGACCCTCCCCCCCCCGCGCCCCCCCCCCCCCCCCCCCGCACAAATTTCATGCGCCGGGCTTCTAGTTTTATAAGAAAGTCATCAGATCCCTGCTAGTTCCGGGGGGGGGGGGGGGGGTACTGCTTTTTAAGGCTTAAACACTATATTTTCTCAGTTGGCAGAGAAAAATAGGTAGGAAATGCAGTTTGTTCATGGAAATTAAGCCTAGCTTTTCCAAGATGGAATAGGTCTTGCCATCTTTCCTCATCACAGTGTTCTGTGATGAAAGTACTTGCACAAATATTTCTTCTAGGATTTATATTCAGTGAGAAAGCTTGAAGAACATTTTTCTGTAAATGCCATTGGCCTTCCCTCCTCCCTTTGGTTTCTGAGATGTGCCTGGTTTTGAACTTGTTGTAGTAATACCAAACTGCTTGTCATGCTGCTGCATCTTTGCGCTTGCTGTTGCTTCTCCCTGGGACAGCTGTTGTCAACCATTGCATTTTCTTCACTGGCTCGTTCTTACTTCACCTGCAAGACTCAGCTCAGGTGTCATCTTCTCCAGGGATTCTGAACCTCTAGTTTGATGTACTTGCCCTTTTGATCTGTTCTGACTGCACCCCATGCAAATCTGTTTAAACTTTATTTTGTTACAGTGATATTAAAGTTCTTCTTGGCATATACACTCCCAGAAAACAAATTATTAATAAAAATTATTAATTATGTGACCATCCTTTTCTTTTAAAAATCATAATATTAGAGATCAACCGAAGGACTTGTATGCATGCATATAAGCATAACTAATGGACATAAGACACTGGGGGGTAAGGGAGGCCAGGGGATTGTCAAGGGTGGGGGGTGGGGGAAGGTCACATATGTAATACCCTTTGTAATACTTATTATAATATTTTTTAAAAAAGAATAAAAACAAAAGAGAGATTTTATGCTTTATTTGCAAGTGTCTCTGTTGTGATTGTGAAAAGTTGTGTAGCAGTAAGAAACACAAGCTGTCCACCCCGTGGGGCAGGCTGGAACCAGCCATAATCCTGGCTAGGACCTGTTGCAATGTTGTGTATCAAGTATTTTTACGTATTTCTGCGACATAGCAGGAGGAGATCGAAGATGGCGGCATAGGTAAACACCGGAGATTGCCGCCGTAAACAACCACTTCAAAAATACAACTAAAAGTCGGAACGGACATCAACCAGAACCACAGGAAGGCTGGCTGAGGAGACTCTTCAACTAGAAGCAAAAACAACAGCATTCCGACGCTCAGAGGAGGCGTAGTGTGGAAAATTTAAAGGTACGGTGGTGCGGCGGTGCGCGCGCAAAGCGGGCTGGCGGCTGAGGGCGCGGTTGTCGTTTTCAATCAGGAGTGAGTCTCAGACTCTGGGCTACAGATCCGGGCGAGTCTCTAGGGACCAGACTCAAACGGGAGAAGCGGGACTGTCTGGCTACGGCCCCTCCGAGGTTTGCAGCGGTTGCTGGGACAGAGAGGCAGAACCCCTGGAGACGGACTGAGAGCGGCCATAGCGGCTCCCTCCCCCCCACCCGGTTGATCCCGCCCGCCCAAGCCCTGCGCACAGCCATTTGCCGATCGCCTCAGGCAAAGGCTGGATTAGCGCCTCCCCAGAAGACAGACGTTTTCTGCACAGCTGATTCCTACAGCCAGTCGGCCTGGTGGTCAAATCCCTCTAGTGTTAACTACAACAATTAAGGCTTGGCTAGAACAAGACTGCGCACAGAGACCACAAGGGGGTGCACCAAGAAAGCATAAAAGATGCGGAGACAAAAAAACATGACAGAAATGGAGGATATGGAGCTAAGAATCCCAATTTTGAGGGCTTGCCATAAATTTGTGCAGAGCCTCATGAAAACTAATGAGACCCTCGATGCTACGATAAAGAAATTAGAAAGTAAGCATACACGGACTGAAATAAAGAATATTATACCCAATAGCAGACCAGAGGAGCTCAAGAATCAAACCAAAGATTCGACAAAAAACACCCAATTGGAAAAGCAAAATGAAAAAAGAATCCGAAAGTGTGAAGATAGTGTAAGGAGCCTCTGGGACAGCTTTAAGCGGTCTAATATCAGAATTATTGGAGTGCCAGAAGATGAGAGACAGCAAGATATTGAAAACCTATTTCAAGAAATAATGGCAGAAAACTTCCCCCACCTGGAGAAAGAAATGGACTTACAGGTTCAAGAAGCGCAGAGAACCCCAAACAAAAGGAATCCAAAGAGGACCACACCAAGACACATCATCATTAAAATGCCAAGAGCAAAAGACAAAGAGAAAATCTTAAAAGCAGCAAGAGAAAGAGGCTCAATTACCTACAAGGGAATACCCATACGACTGTCAGCTGATTTCTCAACAGAAACTTTGCAGGCCAGAAGGGAATGGCAAGAAATATTCAAAGTGATGAATACCAAGAACCTACAACCAAGATTACTTTATCCAGCAAAGCTATCATTCAGAATTGAAGGTCAGATAAAGAGCTTCACAGATAAGGAAAAGCTAAAGGAGTTCATCACCGCCAAACCAGTATTATATGAAATGCTGAAAGGTATCCTTTAAGAAGAGGAAGAAGAAGAAAAAGGTAAAGATACAAATTATGAACAACAAATATGCATCTATCAACAAATGAATCTAAGAATCAAGTGAATAAATAACCTGATGTACAGAATGAACTGGTGATTATAATAGAATCAGGGACATAGAAAGGGAATGGACTAACTATTCTTGGGGGGAAAAGGGGTGTGGGAGATGCGGGAAGTGACTGGACAAAAATCATGCACCTATGGATGAACAC
Source organism: Myotis yumanensis (assembly GCF_028538775.1). Taxonomy (NCBI): domain Eukaryota; kingdom Metazoa; phylum Chordata; class Mammalia; order Chiroptera; family Vespertilionidae; genus Myotis; species Myotis yumanensis. Next base: position 192,284,897 of record NW_027223752.1, read on the forward strand.
AGTGGGTGGGGAGTGAGGGTGGAGGGTGGGGTGGGAGCTGGAAGGAGGGGAGTTATGGGGGGGAAAAAAGAGGAACAAATGTAATAATCTGAACAATAAAGATTTAAAAAAAAAGTATTTTTACGTATTTCTGCTATATTTTTCTACAAAAATGGAATAAAAAAATGTTTTTAAAGTCACATAGTGATTTAACTCATCTTGTCCAAACTAATTTGCTATTATGCTTTGTCAAATATTATTTTTGTATTGATTACCTTCCTTCTTCTGATCATTCACTATGGCACGAGTGCTACACTCTTTTCTTTTTTTTTTTGGTAGCTTATTTCCTATGGAGATAATTATTTTGCAACATGAAGAAACTGGTCCTAAGACTGGTCTCAGTCATTAACATGTCTGTCCCCTGTGGTATTTACTACTCAACTATACAGATGCAGTCCAAAATATTTATTTCCTCAATGTAGGTCATTTGTGTTATTTCGAATTTCTAATATATTAACAGAATCCTGCAGTGAATATTAATTTTTTTAATATATTTTATTGATTTTTTTACAGAGAGGAAGGGAGAGGGATAGAGAGTTAGAAACATTGATCAGCTGCCTCCTGCACACTCCCCACTGGGGATGTGCCCACAACCAAGGTACCTGCCCTTGACCGGAATCGAACCTGGGACCCTTCAATCCGCAGTCCGATGCTCTATCCACCGAGCCAAACCGGTTAGGGCTGCAGTGAATATTCTTAATCCAGAATTTTTTCAGCATATCTAATTACTTCTTAGTATATCTTAAAATGAATTTCAACATTCAAAGAATAGGAAAATTACATCTATATCTATGTCTACCTTAATCTCTATCCATATCCATGTTCTTATTTCTATATCTTTCTATCTATTATGAGTGATGAAAGAGAGTGGGAGAGAGAGATAGAGAGAGAAGCTGTGCCGAATTATACTCTTTAGAAAAAGTCTGTGGGAGTGTAAATTTCCCAGCACTAACACCACTAGGGAATGTCATGTTAAAAAAAAATAGAGGGGGTCAGGACTGAATGTTGGAGAGCATCTCCAGGAAGGCCTGCGGGGATGGCGCCTCCACATTCTGGAAGGTGTTCTGGACTCTGCTGTACAGGATAAAGTATTTCAACTGCAGATGGATGAACCCCAAGTGGTCCTCATCGAACAGGATGAAGACTCCAGGGAAGCCATAAAAGATACCAAAGTCCATGCCATAGAAACACATCCTGCAGGTCCGGGGGTAGTTCTGGTCTCCTGAGCGCACGCCCACAGGCAGAACAAACGGAACAGGCTGCTCCTCCGAAGCTGCAGCCCCGGACTCCCCGACGCTGGGCTGGGCAGGGCTCTGCCAGCCATGGCCCTCGCTTTCCTCAGTCCCGTCTTCTTGCTGCTGCTGCCGCTGCTGCTGCTCCCGAATCACCTGCTCGTCAATCTCCTCGACCACGAGGGAGAGCTCGTCGAAGTCGCGGAAGAACCCGCCATCTGGCAGCTGGATGCGGCGCCTGAGGTGGATCCCTAACGTCCAGATTAAGTCTCCCGTGACCTTCCTGAGCCAGGCATACTTCCCATGGAAGCTGAGCATGGCAATCATTAGGCCCAAGTTATCGTCTTTGCATTGGAAGAGGCCTGGCCTGATGAGGTCGTCCGGGTGGCTCGGCGGGAGGTAGAGGCGGCGGTAGGTCAGGCAGTCATAATGCTGTCTGTCCTCCTGCGGCAGCCACCACCCGCCTCCTCTCCTAAGCCGCGTTGGTGAGTCCTTTCGGTGGTCTGTCTTCTTGCACTGGAGGGTGAGCCTGTCCTTCTGAATCTGCAGGTGGCAGCTGTGGGGCTTGCTGTGGAGGCCTTCCATGCACTCCACCGTGGCTGATTCCCGCTCCATCAGGCAAATTCTGAACGCGGGCTCGAATTGCAGCGGGCCATCCACATGGGTGTCAAGGGAAGGCATGTACGTCCAACCAGTAATGCATAAGCCGTCCACCGCTACATTCAGCAGTCTTCTATAGTCCTCAGTATCTAGCTGCCACAATCCCAAAATGTGTCTGTATGGGTGGAGCAGCTTCGCGTAGACTTCTCGATAAGACATACCGATCGTCTCCAGGTTCTGCAAGTTTTCACAAACGCCATACTCCTCCCGGCAGCGCCGTCTCCAGATGCTGTCGATGTGCAGGATGTGGTGGAATTTGGTGCAGGCCAGGGCCAGGCTGGGCAGGTCGGTGCCGGGGAGCGAGGCGAAGATGTCCACCAGCATCTCCACCGGCAGGTGCTGCAGCGAGCAGCGCGGGGTTGGCATGGGGCTCGTGATTCCTCCACTCCCCGCACAGCACCGCGCTGTCGCGTCCGCCTCCAGGTGCTTTCCTGCCGGGACCGGGGCTGGCTTGCCATCGGCCACTGTTGTCTCAGCTGGGCGCTGGCGCTTCTGAAGACACTGACATCCCCGCGAAGAGCCCACGCCGCAGAGGCGAGCGCACTCCTCCATGCCTCCACGGGAAACAGCCACCACAATGTGAGCTGCTGCTCCTCAGCCGGGCTTTAAGCTGGCTTGTCCCGCCCTTTAGTCAAGCCACGCCCCCAGGTCCTAGCCACGCCCCTTCAGAGAGGAGCCAATTATCAGACTTTAAACCCAAACCCATTAACAGTCACCTCCCTTTCCCAGTACCCCCTCCCTGTCCTCCCGCCCTAGCCCCAGGCAGTCACTAATCTGCTTTCTGTAGGGATATGCCTCCAGGGATATGCCTATGGGGGAAGACAGTTCACAGAAATGCAGTCAAAAAAATAAACAGTGGTATATCTACACAATGGAATACTACCCTGTGGTAAAAAAGAAGGAACTCTTGCCACTTGCAACAGCATGGATGAAACTGGAGAGCATTATGCTAAGTGAAATTAGCCAGTCAGAGAAAGATAAATACCACATGATCTCACTCATTTGTGGAATATAGAGAGCAACATAGACTGATGAACAGGGACAGATCCAAAGACAGAGAAACAGTGATCAGACTATCAATCCCAGAGGGAAAGTAGGAGAGGGAGGGGGTAAGGGGAAGAGATCAATCAAAGGACTTGTAGGCATGCATATAAGCCCAACCAATGGACACGGACAACAGGGGGATGAGAACATGAGTGGGGCGTGGGGGGGGGGGGGGTTGTTAATGGGGCGATGAGGACACATTTGTAATACCTTAACCAATAAAGAAATTAAAGATTAAAAAAATAAATAAATAAATAGAAAAAAAAAATCATAATATTAGCCCATTCCCAAACATTAGGCTTAGTTAATAAACCTTAATGAAAAACATGCAGCTTTGTGAAATGTACACTATCATTATTTTGTCTATTAAACTGAAACAATTTAGATTAAGATTCTATCTAAGTTTAAGGGTCCTTAAGCACACAGTTGTTACTGAGCAAATATGGACTGGAATACCCACTTGAAAAAAAATGGTCTCATTCTCTGCTTTTGCTGTGTGTGTATGTATGTGTACTTCCCATTCTTCCTTTATTAACCCCTTATTATTCTCTGTTACACTAGCTTTTCTTAAAAAAAAATGATTTCAGAGAGGGAGAGAGAGAGAGAGAGAAATGATGAGAGAGAATCATTGATCAGCTGTCTCCTGCATGGCTCCTACTAGGGACTGAGCCTGCAGCCCGGGCATGTTCCTTGACCAAGAATTGATCAGTGACCTCCTGTTTCATAGGTCGACACTCAACTACTGAGCTACACCGGCTGGGCCTGATTTTGTTCATATTTCCAAAGGGCATGTCCTAGTTTATAATGTTCACTGTTACTTTATAGATTTGGGTTTCCCAGACTATCTTGAAGGAGGCCATTTATTTCCCCTTTCAGAACGATGTCTGAAAGCCGTGTATCTGTCACCCAGTGAAGGGTGATGTCTAGGCTGTGACCATACTGCCTAATAGTAATCATCAGAGTTTATACTTACATGATGCTTTGTGGGTCATCCCCGGTGCTAAGAACTGTGTAAGCGACAGTACTATGAGGTAGTAACTGCATTGTGCCTTGTTACATGGGGAAACAGTCTCAGATAACTTGGCATCTTACAACTTTTAAATGCAGAGCTGGATTACGAACCAAATGCTACCACATTCCAGAACCTATGATTGAAAACATTCTTAATTGTTTATTTTGAAATAAAATGAGTACAGATTAACAGGAAGTTACAAAGACAGAAATTGGGAGGTCCTGTGCAACTTTACCAGTCTCCTGCAATTTGACATCTTATATAACCATAGTACAATATCAAAACCAGGAAATAGTTTCACATCCATAGTTATGTAAACTGAGGTTATTGATTAGCACAGAATTTTAGTTAAATATGCATTTTGAATGAAAATAGCATTCTTTATACTATAAAGCCTTTTTTATAGTAAACAACTCATTACTGCCATCATATACATTGAGGAAGGATGTGGTTCAGATCATTGGTTCTTAATCTTTTAGGACATAAATACATTTTAGGAGGCAATGAAATATGGACCTTTCAGCAAAAAAGACATATACACACACATTCATGGTTTCACAAACATTCTCTATCTCCATACCTCAAAATGTGCATAGACCACAGGTTAAAAACTTCTGGTTTAAAGCAAATACATTTACTTAAATCTGGAAATCTATATAATAAAAGCCTAAGCGACTGTTAGAGCAGAATAACCAGAATGACTGGTCGCTATGATGCGCACTGAACACCAGGGGTCATACGCTCAATGCAGGAGCTGCTCCCTGGTGGTCAGTGTGCTCACACAGGGGGAGCACCGCTCAGCTAGAAGCTGGGCTCATGGCTGGCAAGTGCAGCGCCAGTGGTGGGAGCCTCTCCCGTCTCCACAGCAGCGCTGAGCAGCGAGCAGGCGGGCAGTAAGGAGCGAGGGGTCCTGGATTGTGAGAGGGCGCAGGTCGGGCTGAGGCCCCCCCCCCCCCCCCCCCCGCCCCCCGCCAGTGCACAGATTTTTTGCACCGGACCTCTAGTTCTTTAATAATTCTTATTTGTTTTAAAAATATATATTTTTTTTATTGATTTTAGAGAGAAGAAGGGAGAAGGATAAGGAGATAGAAACATGGATGAGAGAAACATTGATCAGATGCCTCCTGCATGCCCCACACTGAGGACTGAGCCCTGACTGGGAATTGAACCCTGACCTCCTGGTTAATGGGTTGGCACTCAACCACTTAGCCACACCAGCCTGACAGGTGGTTTTTTTGTTTGTTTGTTTTTTTGGCTTTTTCCAACTCCACTTATAGAAAAGCCCCAGGAACTCTCTTTTTCTTAAAAGGCTGAAAGTTCCTTGGATTTTTCTACAGCTCTTGGTTGATTGCAGAAAAAACACAAACATAAACAAATGAAACAAAACTTGCTTCAACTTATTGCCCCTGTAATCACATTTGATCTGGGGCTGCTTTCTTGTGCACAAAAGACTGTTGGTCAGTAACTTTCAGAGGTCTTTCCTTTTCCAGGTCACAACCAACAACTTGGGTAATTTGAGGTCATGGCTCTGGGATCTTGGAAGTCCATCTAGTATGAGAATGTAGCTGGGAGCTCCTGTCATTTTTGAGCTATCTGCCAGGAAGTATATTTCCACAGCTAGGGCTCACTCTGAGAGTGTGATTCAACAAGGAATAGGTCAGAGCAGCAATCTGGAAGGAGAAGGGTAAAGATATTAGAAAAAGAAACAAAACATGGGACCTAACTGGGTAGCTCACTTGGTTAGAGCATTGACCCAATACGCCAAGGTTTTGGGTTCAATCCCCAGTCAGGGCACATACAAGAATCAACCAGTAAATGCATAAATTAGTGGAACAATAAATTGATGTCTCTCTCTCTCTCTAGAAATCAATAATAAATAAATAAACCCTTCTCTGAAAAATAAAAATAAAAAAAAAACACTAAAGCTTCTGTTCCAATCAGAAGGGTAGGATGAATCTTGATTCTGAGGAAGATTCTTGCCTTGGTCATAAACCTCTTATATCAGTGGTTCTCAACCTTGGCTGCACATTAGAATCACCTGGAAATCTTTTTAAAATCCTGATTTCTGGGCCTCATCCTCCGGAAATTCTGTTTCTTTGTTATGGGGTGAGGCCACAACATTAGTAACAAAGAAACAGAATTTCTGGAGGATGAGGCCCAGGAATCAGGATTTTAAAAAGATTCCCAGGCAATTCTAATGTGCAGCCAAGGTTGAGAACCACTGTCTTATATGCTTCCTGCTGAGGTAAAGCTCAGTGAAATAGTCTGTTGCTGTGGAGCTCAAATCTAGAATTAGCCCAGAAGAACCTACAAGGAAGTGGTTACACCTGGAAACACAGGTGGAAATAAGGGCTGATGCTGATACTTTGCATGAGGGATTGGCTGTGTTCTGCTCTCACACTGGCCACGGTAGAAGAAAGCCAAAATGCGTTCACTGTATCAACTGTAATTTTTTATGATCTTTTTCCAATCAGAAGAAGTTTCACAACTGTTCTACCATCTTCTAGTTTTCTGTCTGCTGACGAATGCCTTATATTTTGCATTAGCTTGGTCTTTTACTACCCTGAATAGGTTGTTTGTTTGTTTTTTAGTCTGGTTGGTACAAGAGACTAGGAAAACAAATTTGTTTTCAAAGGTACTATGTCCTTTCCCTCTTCCTTTTGAACTTGACTGTTTAAGACAAAGACTTATGCCAGTGTCTCTCTGCACTATCAAACCAAGTATTTGACCCACGAGAATGGAAAGTGGAAGGATGGAGGGTAGATCTGGCCCAGCGTCTGTTCATGACCATCTGTTGCACTGTGTTAGGGGCTCCTGATGTTGAGGGTCTGCCTCAGTTCTGTAACAGCAATCAGCTCTATACCTGCTATGCCAGAAACTGTTCTAAACACGATAAATAATCCTCCCAACACCAATTTTTCCCATAAAGTTGGCTGTTTATCCATGAGAAAACTGAAGGTCAAAGAAGCAAACTAACCTAATAACCAGTGTCACAAAATTAGAGAAGAAAATGGAACTTGATCCCACATGTTTTGTACTCTTATATTTAGTGGCGAATTTGCTCCTAAGCTCTGGCTTCTTGCAGTATAACCTCTCCTCTCCCCCCCAAATGAGGAAATGTGGCTCAGAGACACTGGTTGATACTAACCTAATTCCTCTGAGACTGATTAGTGACCCACCAGATGCCATTTCACAGAGGGAGACATGCCTTTCCAATATACAGAGTATCTGCTGACCAGGGCCCCCTCCTCTGGGTCAAAGGGCAGAGGAGCCAATTGGGTAACCTCGCGGCATCTCATATCCAGACTGTAAGGCTTGAAGAAGTCAACACACTCTGTAGCCCAGTAATGGCTAGAATATTGGTGTCTGCCAAATTTAGTCTACCCTGGACAGTGCCAAATAAACATGGTAAAGTTTTGCCTCTTTCCAAAGTCATCATTTTTTTTGGACTCCAGACAACTCAGGGCAGATTAATCCTCTTTTATTTCCATTACCTTTAGTTCTTACACTTTCCAGGAGTACTGTATGTCTTAGATCACTTGGCCTGAGGGGATTTTAGCCCTCATCATAGTTTTGTGAGCATTGGATAGAATCTATTAGAATTTACAAACAATCATTCAAGGTGGGTTACTTTTGTAAACCCATAACCTAATTATTTGGGTGTTGATATTTTATGAGGTTTTTGTCTCTAAATTCTGAAGAAGTGACCTCCTTAGTGTCTGTAACCTTTATTTTCCTAAGCTCTGTCTGATAGCATTTAGAATCTCCTCTACTTGAAGACTTTAATAGACATGATCAAAACAAGTTACATAGCTAAAATCCGCCATCTATAGTCACTCATATTGTTACATTAAACACATTTAAAAAAAATTTTCAATTACAGTTGACATTCAATATTATTTTAGTTTCAGGTATACAGAAAAGTGGTTAGATATTTATATAACTTACAAAGTGATTCCCCTGATAAGTCTAGTACCCACCCAATACCATACACAGTTATTAGAATTCTAGAGGCCAGGTGCACGAATTCATGAACCAGTGGGATCCCTCGGCCTGGCCTGTGGGATTGGGCTGAAACCAGCTCTCCGACATCCCCTGAGGGGTTCTGGATTGCAAGAGGGCGCAGGCCAGGCCAAGGGACCCCACTGGTGCACAATTGGGGCACGAGAGGGATGTAGGAGGTTGGCCAGCCAGGGAAGGACAGCAGGAGGGCTCCAGGGTATGGCTGGACCCCAGCAACAAGCTAACCTGCCGGTTGGAGCATCTGCCCCCTAGTGGTCAGGGCACATAATAGCAACTGGTTGACCAGTCGACTATCTGCCCCCTGGTGGTCAGTGCATGTCATAGCGAGCAGTTGAGTGGCCTTAGCATATCATTACCATATTATGCTTTGATTGGTTGAACGGCTGACCGGATGTCTGGACACTTAGCATATTAGGCTTTTATTATATAGGATTATTGACTGTATTCCCTATGCTGTGCTTTTCATCCCTGTGCATGTTGTTACATTTTATACTGGACAACAAATTGGCAGACCATGCAAGAATTTTATGCATCTTTCTGAATGTGACATATTTCACACACAACCATCAAATGGAGAGAAGGAACCTCTCCTTAGACCCTAACTGTCTCAGTAGCACAAAGGTAATGCATGGAAAGATTTCAGGAGAAGTTAACATTGATTCTTTCTTCAGACCATAATAGCCTTTCTACTCTCCTGCTCTGAAAGGAATGGATTCATCCTACTCATAGGTGCAGGTTTCTTGTTGCATCGAAAAGCTTTGTAAAAGAGCCTGCTACAAGAGAGCCCTGAGTTTTCTATCAGAAAGACTTGCTTCAAGGCTAAGGAGGTTCATCGTTTAGTAGTGGTATATGGTATAATGGCACGAATCAGGGGGCACTCTGGGGTTTCTTTCTAAATTGGCCTCTTTCAGCCAAGTGTAACTTGCTTGCTTTGTGAATTGCTTGTGAAAATAAAATGAGATAATATGTTTCAAGTGTTTTGAAAACTATAAAAGGCTAGGCAAATGTAAGTTGTTACTTCAGAGCAAAGCAGTGAACAATGTGAACACTTTTTTGCCCCTCATCCTGAGCCTGCTTGATATATTGGCACTCAGCGGTGGCTACTGAATGAATGAGTCCAGCAGTTTTAAAGTATTCTATATGCCATTACTAAGTGGACATTTTGCCAGACAACCCGTAGATAACCATTTTACTTCTATTTATAAAAGACACTCTAGAAGGAATTGTATAATATATAGAGAATACAAAATAATTACAAAGTACAATTCAGACAATCCACTAGACCAGCCGTGGGCAAACTACGGCCCGCGGGCCGGATCCGGCCCGTTTGAAATGAATAAAACTAAAAAAGAAAAAAGACCGTACCCTTTTATGTAATGATGTTTACTTTGAATTTATATTAGTCCACACAAACACTCCATCCATGCTTTTGTTCCAGCCCTCCGGTCCAGTTTAAGAACCCATTGTGGCCCTCGAGTCAAAAAGTTTGCCCACCACTGCACTAGACTATTTAAGCAGTATTAGGTTAATTGAAATTCTAAGAAGTGTGGCTTGTGCAAGGAAAAATCATATATAACTCACCTTTAGCATGATTGAGATGTTTCAGTGTAAGTACTTGGGTAAATCAGTAGATACAATTTACATTGACTTTTCACAGACTTTTGATAAAAATTCACATTCAAGGCCCACTTCAAGGTTGGGAATGTGATTGAGTGTCAAAGGATGAGCTAGGGTATATAATTAAAAAAGTGGCAAGAAAAGAGGTAGAAGTAATAGGTAGGGTAGATCAGGTAGACCTTGTTAGGCCATGGTAAGGACTTGGGATTTTTTTATTGTGTTGCCTTTAGAACAGTGGTTCTCAACCTTCCTAATGCCGTGACCCTTTAATACAGTTCCTTATGTTGTGGTGACCCCCAACCATAAAATTATTTTCGTTGCTACTTCATAACTGTAATTTTGCTACTGTTATGAATCGTAATGTAAATATCTGATATGCAGGATGTATTTTCATTGTTGCAAATTGAACATAATTAAAGCATAGTGATTAATCACAAAAACAATATGTAATTATATATGTGTTTTCCGATGGTCTTAGGCGACCCCTGTGAAAGGGTCGTTCAACCCCCAAAGGGGTCGCGACCCATAGGTTGAGAACCGCTGCTTTAGAAGGTTTTGAGAATGCCGTCTGATTTATAATTGTAATGTAAAGGATCTGTTGCTGTGAGAACAGTTTATAGTAGAATGACAGTCGAAGTATCATGACCTTCTAGGCTGTTGCAGTAAGTGATGGTGACTGGGACTCAATAATAGTAGTAACAGTATGAGAAATGTTTAATCTAGAATAAATGTTGGGAGAGGGAACAGAAATTTACTGATGATTGGCTATGTGTGTGGTGTGAGAAAAACAGTCAAGGATGACTTAAAGGTTTTTGGCTTGAGCCACTGAATGAATACAATTCACACTGGTCTTCCTGCCTTATTATCATGGGAGGGGCTATTTCATGGAGGTTATATTCGAAGGGCAGGGAAATTAGTTAGGAGGCCGCTGTAATCATTCTGGAAAGAAGAAAAAGGCCTGAATCTGCACAGATGCTATAGGTATGGAGAGGCATTCAGAGGGCAAAGACTTGAGAGACATCTAGGAGTAAAATATCACCATTTAGGAAAAACAGTTTAGGGTTTTGGTGTGGGTTTTTTTTCCTGTTCGTTTTTTTTTTTACTAAAACTGAAGATAGCTGAGTCTTTTTTTTTTTCTTTTTTTTAAAAAATATATTTTATTGATTTTTTACAGAGAGGAAGGGAGAGAGATAGAGAGTTAGAAACATCGATGCCCCAGGTACATGCCCTTGACCGGAATCGAACCTGGGACTTTTCAGTCCGCAGGCCGACGCTCTATCCACTGAGCCAAACCGGTTTTGGCGATAGCTGAGTCTTTTTCCCTCAGTAAGTCTTATACTCCCTCAGTAAGTCTTATACTCTAGAGCAGGGGTTGCTTGGGGTCTTTTTTTATAGTCCTAGTGCTAAGTTAAGAATATTTCTTACATATTTTTTCTTTTTTTAAAAATTGTTTTATTGCTTAAAGTATTACAAAGAGTATTACATATGTTTCCTTTTACCCCCCCGCCCTTGACAATCCCCTGGCCTCCCCTACCCCCCAGTGTCTTATGTCCATTGGTTATGCTTATATGCATGCATACAAGTCCTTCGGTTGATCTCTTACCACCCCCCTCTTGCCTCCCAACCCTCCCCGGCCTTCCCGCTGTAGTTTGACAGTCTGTTCAAGGTTGCTCTGCCTCTGTATCTATTTTTGTTCATAAGTTTATAATGGTCTTTATTATCCATAAATGAGTGAGATCATGTGGTATTTTTCCTTCATTGACTGGCTTATTTCACTTAGCATAATGTTCTCCAGTTCCGTCCATGCTGTTGCAAATGATAAGAATTCCTTCTTTTTTACAGCAGCATAGTATTCCATTGTGTAGATGTACCACAGTTTTGTAATCCATTCATCTACTGATGGTATTTCTTATATTTTTAAAGGAATAAAAAAAAGGGAGGATAGATGTGTGACAGACCATTTGTGGCCCTCAATACATAAAATAGTTACTCTCTGGTCCTTTACAGTATAAGTTTGCCAACCTATGCTGTAGATTAGTGGTTTTTTTAAAGTGTAGTTTAGTCGGCCGGGTGGCTTAATAGTTGAGCGACGCCAGAGTTCATGGTTCGATTCCAGGTCAGGATATATGCCTGGGTTGCCGGCTCGATCCCCAGTGCGGGGCGTGCATGAGACAGCCGATCAATGACTCTCTCATCATTGATGTTTCTACCTCTCTCTCCCTTCCGCTCTGAAATCAATATATATATATAAAATCTTATTTTATTTTTTTTTAAAGTGTGGTTTAACTGCTGTTAGAACAGAGCAGCAACAGCACCTGGGAACTTGTTAGAAATGCAGGTCCTCAGGCCTTAACACAGATTTGCTGAATTAGAAACCCTAAGAGTGGGGCCCAGCAGTATGTATTTTAACAAGTTCTCTAGGCGACTCTGATGCACGGTAATTCTGAGAACTGCTGCTATAGAGAAACTTTTTACCTGTGTGCCAGGATACATGGTGAAGAATAACAGCATGGCGCATAAAAAGTCCCAAACTGGAAACTACCGAAGGTCAGCCAGCAGTAGAGAAAGTCGTGGCAGTAAATACAGTGAAAGTATTCTGTGGCTTGTGGTTGAGGGCATGGACTGTGAACGCAGACTGCTTGTGTTTAAATCCCAGCTCCACCAAATAGTACTGTGTGACTTGACCTCTTAAGCCTCAGTTTCCTCATCTGTGAAATAGGCATGACATAGTTAACTACTTTATGGGCTTACTGTGCAGCTTAACCAATTATGTAATTAGAAGAATGCCTGGTACAGAAGTATTAGACTTGGAAGAGCAACCTGCATATTATAATGCTTTAAGGAAAAATATGTCCAACTTCATTTCATAAGAGTGATGGTCTGCCTGTATGCTTTGCATATAACAAAATGACTAAGCAGCCTACTATAGGTAAAACTATGTCGATTTTGGAAGTTCAAATGTTGGCATTGCCTCTGCAAACCTCAATTTTCACATGTAGAAAAATAGTAAAATTGTTCTTAGAGGATTGTGAAGAAAACTGATGCAATGTATATGCCCACATTGTGTTTGGTACATGGGCATTTAATTAATAAATGTGTTCTCTTTCCTTTCCTAATTGCCCTTTCATTTCACTTCAGCCCTTCCTTCCAAAATGCCTCTGCTGTCTTGACACTCTTTGAGAAACATTGCCAGATCTAAGGTGCAAAGTGGCTTCCTTGACTGTAAGGAGATTTGGCTTTTTCCATGAGTCAAGGTCAGGAGACTCAGTATCTAGTGTTTTCCCAGCTATGCCCAGGGACCAAGTCTGTGTCTAGATCTAGGACAGGACTGTAATCCTGATATCTCCTAGGATTTTAGCTCCCTTAGTATGTAAAATTCTTAGTATGTATTTAGCAACACCTAAATACAAAACGGGTACACAAAGAAATAGATTCTTTTCCCCTCTGTGTCATTTTTCCCTCCCAACATCCTAGGGCCCCGCACCTAGGAGGCCCCAGATATGTATTTATATATTGCCTTGAGTTGTTAGGGTGAATTTGATCTCGGTGGAGCTTAAAACCTCCACTTCCTAGGATGGGTTCATAAACAATATAGGTGAGTTTAGGGTGCAAGCACCTGAAACCACTGGCTGCATTTTATGCTCATCTAGGGCGGCAAACAACCTGCAGACACCTCGCTCGACAAGAAAATTACTCAGTTTCCTCCCTCTTAACATCAGTAATCACAGGGGAGCAGAAATATCGGTCTCCAAAAACAGCGCAGAAGATGCACCTCTGCAGGCGCAGCGGCCCCTGTGCTGGCGCGATCTCGAAGGGCGGCGAGACCGGAGCCTCCAGCCAGGAGAAAGGCAGCCTCCTTGTGACGTCAAATCAGCGGACTCGTACCGGCTTCAGGCCGGTTCCGGTTCCCCGGCTTTCCGGGCGCGGGAGTACGTGAGCGCGGCGATGGTCTGCGCGTGCTCCGCAGAGGGACGAGCGAAGGTTGGGTCCAGCTCGCGAAGGAGATGCGTGATTGGCTGAGGCCGTGCTGGGGGGTTCCCCAGCCCTGTCGGCAGGGGTAAAACAATAAGAGGGGGCGGCGGCAAAGGGGGCGGGACGTCCGTGTTCCTAGTCGCTCGCCGCAGCGCCTGGCGCCGGGGAAGGGCTGGTGGTGAGGGGACGAGCTCGCGGCTCTCCGGTTCCCCAGGTTTGACGTTTGTTGGAGGGCGGGGACGGCGAGCGAGAAGAACCCGCGGCCGCCGGCTCTCCGCGCCTCTCCTGCCGACCCCCGCGCGACGTCCCCGCCGCCGCTGTTGGTTGGAGGTGTGTGAGGGGCCTGCGAGGGAGGTCGGTGCGGTGGTCGGAAGGGGACCGTCCCTGCGCGCGCGGCGGCTCGAGGCAACCGTCCGGAGCGGGCGCCCGCGTGCCAGAGGTTTGGCGGCGGGGACCTTGATCGCGCCCGCCGGCCGCCGACGCCGCCGGGTCCGCGGGAGGGAAGCCGAGCGTTTGCTCCCAGGTGAGGGGCGGGCGGCCGCGTGGGAAGGGCGCTGACTGGCCGCGCGGTGCGGCGGAGGCTCCGAGGGCACAGGTGGAGCGGGGTCGGCCAGGGATGCGGCGGCGAGACGGGCAGGGGACGCGGTCGTTCCCCGGAGCGCGCTGATGGAGGCGTCGGCCGGCCGGCGAGGGAGTGAGCTTTCCGGGGAGGACGCTGCCGGTGGGGAGCCCCGCGGCCTCCGCTCCGACTCGTTCGCGGCTCTGAGCCCAGGTTCCCGGGGAGCGGGGAGCCGGGAGGCGGTCGCCCCGCCCGTGGGGGAGGGGAGAGCGGCGGTGTCGGAGGAGGCAGAAGCGACGCAGATGCGAAAGTAGAGGCCTCCGGGCACCATTTCTGTGCAGCGAAACAGAATCCGGGGTTGAAGGCGCCGGCCGCTTGGCTTCCCCAGCGCCCCGTGTTCCGCGGCCCGGGAGCCCCTCTCGGGTTTATCCCCGGCGGGTTCAGAAACTGGAGCCATGACGTTCGCTTCGGGGCCCCCCCCCCCTTTTTGTAAACGATCCTTTATTGACCCAGGAACCGAAAAGATGTTTGAGTACTTTGAAGCATGGATTTCTTCCTCCTTACCCCACTTTTTTTGGGGGGGGGTGCGGGAAGGATAGTCCAAGGCAGGAACCTAAGCTTCCCTAGTGCTCATTTTGTTAGTCGAATCTGGTCGAATTTTACCTGCTTCTCTAAAAGCAGATTTCTTAAGATGGCCCTGTGCTGCTCGCTTTGGAGCGAATATAGATTTGCATCTGTCATTTTCAGCATAGATCAGTATTTTTTCCCCCTTCAAGGTCTACCTAATGTTTTAGCCAATTTTTTTTTTTTTTTTTTTGGAGGGGCGGTGTCTTTGCTCTCTTAGACAGACAGACAAAACACACGTGCTCCGAAGGTGCAAAAACAGCCAAGTTATCCTCTCTGATGCGAAAGTAGAGGCCCTCCCCCCCCCCCCCCCCCCGGATTGTCGTGATATTAACTTGTGTTAAAATCCTGGTTTGGGGTTCAAGGCTCCAGACCTCATTTTAGTTTTCCAAATGTTAGCAATGCATGTACCTGGTTCCGTGAACCCTTTACTGCCATTAGGGAGCCCCGGATACTAGAGGGTAAGAAGATGGTAATTCCTTGTCCAGCACCATATTTGGCAGTTAATATAGCCTTAGGCATGTGAGCAAGGTTTCTAAGTAAACATTATAGTATCCAGTAGTCCTTTCTATGCCCCAAATTCCTGGTCTTAAGAAATAGACGGTATGATGAGTTTGAACTTAGAACTGAATCATGTGTTTCTTTGGTGATGTTTATTTACCTTTCCGTTTTCTTAAATTTTTTAGAACTCAGTCATATGTTTTAATCTCTAACTGCTGTTTAATTCTGAAAAGTTATCAGGAATTATAGGTAGGATAAGGACCTGCAGTGGCTTGCTAATTACTAAGAGCTGTTCCGATTGCGAATATCCGAGGTTGAAATATTAGTCAAGTGTGAACAAGTATTAAGAGTGGAGAGAGTCCTAACCGGTTTGGCTCAGTGGATAGAGGAGTGTCGGCCTGAGGACTGAAGGATCCCGGGTTCAATTCCGGTTAAGGGCATGTACCTTGGTTGCGGACACATCCCCAGTAGGGGGTGTGCAAGAGGCAGCTGATTGATGTTTCTAACTCTCTATCCCTCTCCCTTCCTCTCTGTGAAAAATCAATAAAATATATAAAAATATATAAAATAAAAATATGTTTTAAAAAAAAAAGAGTGGAGAGAACCAGAATGCTTGTGGGGTAAATGGGGATCAAAAGTAGGACCACGGAGAAAATAAGTATTTAATCATCTGATAGTCTAATTGAATGTTCATTTTGCAACTTGAATTGCCAGCAGACAACTCTTGAGTTGAATAATATTGGCACTGTTGGAAGCAGGAAATACTAATTATCCATTTTTCACTTATGAGAGATCAAAAAAGAAAATTTCTATAGCAGTTACTGAAAATCTATAAATACTACTAATAATGTCTTTGGATTTTTAACAGTATCCTTATCCTGCAGAATTATTGCTGTTGATTACCCACTATCAGGATTGAAAATTCTTTCCTAAATTGCTTTAAAGAAGACTTTCCCACATAGTTTATGCTGAGGGGGTATGGAGGTGGAGAATCACTACTTTTCAAATCTGGTTTTAATAGGTACGAATTTAAGGGTTGTTTCTGAACTTTTGAATTCAGTAGAACTTAATTGACAAACATGACTTGGTTACTCTCCACTGGTGGACACTTGTTTAAGAACTGATAAGGCAAATTGGTTCTCCTCCCAGAACTCTGGGCTGGCTCAGAAGTAATAGTATATCAGTTTCTTGACTGCTGTGTCTCAGCTTATTGTTTAATTTCTATATATTTTACCCTATTTGATAAAACTTTTTTAGTATGTTGGGGTGACACTTTTCAGATTTCCTATTATGTTATTGTCCCCTGCTTTTTTGCTTCTACCAACAATATCAAATATGTGAACAGTTGTGTCTTTGGCTGTTCTTCTAAAGCAGTTGTTTTTAACAGGTGTAATGAAAACATCACCAGAGGCAGGAGACCTGATTTCAGGTAGTCTCTTTCATAACTATAAGGAGGGACTTTGAACTCCTTCCTTTTCTTAGGCTCTCTAAACATCAGTTTCCTTTTCTGTAAATGAAACTGATATCCTATCTATTTCAAGGAGATAAAGGAATATCTAGGTTACTTGTTAAACTTGAAAGCATAATATAAATACATGCTTTTATTATTGTTGGTCAGCATTTCCTCCCAATACTTGATCACTTTTAATAGTTTCTGAGTTTCAAAACTTGCCTCCTTACCTTTGAGGCCTAAAAAAAGAAAAGGCTTAACCCACAATTACCTTTTATTGTTCATTTCCACCACTGGTGCATGGATCTTGATTGTGATGCTTTCATTCAATGGTCTGTCACAACAAAGTAGCCTTTGCTCTCTAGAGAGAGATACATCGCTGTTTGATTGGTAAAGTCATTTTAAACAGACCCACCTGGAATTTTGGAAGATTCTAATTTTAATTAGGGATCAGCTTTTGAAAATGGGTTAGCTATTGAGAATGGTTCAGTGCGAAAGAGCCTGGGCCTGAATTGTATGAGCCCCAAGTGAGGGGCTCTAGAGGAGTAACTGAGTAACTATTCAGTAGTAGAGATAAGCTGTGTCCTAGCATAGACATGGCCTTTGGTAATACAGTTTTTTTTTCTGGTAAAAAGAACTGCATCCTATTTGTAGAAATCTTAGTCTTTTTATAAGAAGCAGGATATAGTACATTTAACTTTACAGTGCTGAAAAAAATTTTGTAGATTATTTTCCTAAATGTCATTTTCTTTTGGCTTCTTGGGGGTCTTTTTTTTTATTTTGTTTCATTTTTTAAATAAGACATGTGTCTCAACTTCTTAGTAGTTTTCATTTTGACCATTTTCTCCAAGCATTGAAATAGCCACCAAAGTGTGACATGAATTTTTATGTCAGTAATTTGTAATGAGTGAATTTTTTTCCCCCTCTTAGAACTACTTGAGCAAAGATGCTGTGTTTCTTATTCTTAATAGGTGGTCAGGACACTCCAGGCTCCTCGGAGAGTAAATTTTTGATTATGCATTTTGATGCTTATATGTAGTGGTTGTTGCAGCAAGGTGTTTGAAGTTAACAAATTATAATTAGGTTTTATGATTATATGTAGATCTAGCTATTTTATGGATAATAGTTTCTTTAATAAAAATGGAGATGTTATTTGAGATCCCTGAGATTAAAGATAATTGGTGGGATACAAAGTTACTTTGTATTTTTTATTGAAATCTGCTCTGATAATTATTTTCCTATAGTAGATCGAAAAATTAACTTCACTGTCTTGCCGAAGTGCATACCTTGCCGTAACGTTATTTAAATCAGACTGTCATTTAAAATTTTACGCTCTGTTTTTTTTGTGTGTGTTTTTTTGTTTTTTCCCCTATGGTTTTGTAGTCTTTGAGAATATTATTTTTTTAGTTTAATTTTTTGAAATTGTTGACAGTATTATAGATGTTTCCCATTTCCCCACACACACACACTTTGCCCTCCTCCACCCAGCCCCTGCCCCTCCTCAGGCCTTTGCCACACTATTGTCTGTGCCCATGGGCTATGCATATTTGCATATATGTTCTTTGGTTACTCTCCCTTCCTTCCCACCCTCTCCCCTCTGAGGTCTGTTAGTCTGTTGTCCCTGCATCCATACCTCTGGACCTGTTTAGTTCATTAGATTCCACAAATAAGTGAGGTCATACAGTATTTGTCTTTCTCTGACAGGCTTATTTCACTTAGCATAATAATCTCCAGGTACATTCATGCTGTCACAAAGGGTAAGAAATCCTTTTTTACAGCCGTGTAGTATTCTATTGTGTAAATGTACCACCGCTTTTTTATGCACCCATCTACTGATGGGCACTTAGGCTGTTTCCAGATCTTAGCTATTGTACATAACACTGCTATAAACATAGGGGTGTAGACATCCTTTCTGATTGGTATGTCGGGATTATTAGGGTATATTCCCAGAAATGGGATTGCTGGGTCAGAAGGCAGGTCCATTTTTAATTTTTTGAGGAAACTCCATACTGTTTTACACAGTGGCTGCATTCCCACCAGCAGTGTACTAGGGTTCCCTTTTCTCTGCATTCTCACTAATGCTTGTTC
The DNA here is from genome assembly GCF_028538775.1 of Myotis yumanensis. NCBI lineage: Eukaryota > Metazoa > Chordata > Mammalia > Chiroptera > Vespertilionidae > Myotis > Myotis yumanensis. The sequence goes on from NW_027223752.1 coordinate 192,303,718, forward strand.
TTTATTGATGTATTGATGGTAGACATTCTGGCAGTGATAACTCATTGTAGTTTTAAATTGCATCTCTATGGTGATTAGTGACTTTGAGCATTTTTTCATATGTCTATTGGCCATCTGTATGTCCTCTGGGGAAGTGTCTATTTAGGTCCCTTGCCAATTTCTTTAATTGGATTGTCTTCCTGGTGTTGAGTTGTATGAGTTCTTTATATATTTTGGAAATTAATCCTTTATCAGGTGTATCATTGGCAGATATATTCTCCCATACGGTAGGTTCCCTTTTCATTTTGGTGATGGTTTCTTTTGCTGTGCAGAAGCTTTTTAATTTGATGTAGTACCATATGTGTATTTTTTCCTTTGTTTCTCTTGCCCTAGGAGATGTATTGGTTAAAATGCTGCTACATTAGATATCTGAAATTGTACTGCCTATGTTTTATTCTAGGATATTTATGGTTTTGTGACTTACACCTAAATCTTTTATCTATTTTGAGTTTATTCTTGTGTGTGGTGTAAGTTGATGATTTAGTTTCATTTTTTTTTTTTTTTTTTTGTATGGACCTGTCCAATTCTCCCAGTACCATTTATTGAAGAGACTATTTATATTCCATTGTTTGCTCTTGCCACCGTTGTCAAATATTAATTGGTCATAATGGTGTGTGTGGATTTTGGGGTTTCTGTCCTGTTCCATTTGTCTGTCTGCCTGTTCTTGTGCCAGTACCAGGCTGTTTTAATTACAATGGCATTGCAGTATAGCTTGATATCCAGTATTGTGATCTCCTCCAAATTTGTTCTTGCTCAAGATTGCTGCAGCCGTTTGGGGTCTTTTTTGGTTCCATATAAGTTTTTAGAATATTTGTTCTAGATCTGTGAAATATGTTGGTATTTTAATTGGGATTGCATTGAATCTGTAGATTGCTTTGAGTAGTATGGACATTTTAATGATGTGATGAACTTGGTATATGCTTACACTTGTTTGTATCTTCCTCTGTTTCTTTTTTCAATGTCCTATAGTTTTCTGAGTATAATTTTTTTACTTTGTTGGTTTAGTTTTTTTGTTTTTAGTTTCTTTTTCTTAGAGTTCATTATTGGTGTTTAAATATGCCATTGATTTCCGGATGTTAATTTTGTATCCTGTTACTTTTCTGAATTCATTTATTAAATCTAGCAGTTTTTTTGTGGAGTCTTTAAGGTTTTCTATGTACAATATCAAGTCATCTGTGAATAATCACAGTTTTACTTTCTCTTTTCCAATTTGGATGCCTTTTATTTTTTCTTATCTGATTTCTGTGGTTAGGATTTCCAGTACTATCCTATCTAATAAAAGAAAAAGGGTAATTGACTGTACCTTCGCTACGCTTCCCATTGGCTAATCAGGGCGATATGCAAATTAACTGCCAAGGAAGATGGTAGTTAACCGCCAACAAAGATGGCGGTTAATTTGCATATGTAGGCACCAAGCGACAGAGCGAAGCCGGCTGGCCCCAGGCAGGAGCAGCAAACGAAGGCCGGCGTTGCGAGCAAAGAGGGAAGCCCGCTGCACTGGCCTCGGCCACGCCCCTGGGGCCCATGTGCGGCAAGTGAATCTGGGTGAGAAGTTAATTCTGTGGTTTGGTGTCCTGGCTCTCCTGGGGCCAGGGGTGGGCAAAACGGGAATCCCTGCTCTGAGAGTTCAGGGTCATGGGGAACACACTGCCCCCTGTTGGAGCACACAAGTGGTGCCGGTGGCAGGGACCCTCTCAGACCAAATGCTGGTCAGAGACCAGGGTGGCTGGTGGGGTTGGAGAGCCCCCCTGATGCAGACGCTCCGCCACGCCCCCGCGGCCCGCACGTGGCGAGCAAGGACCTAAGCCCCTCACCCGCCGTGCCAGCCTCCGCCATGCCCCTGGGGCCCGGGCCCCTTCTGGCGAAGAGCGAAGGCCTGGGTTCCAGGCGCCGGAGGAAAACTGGTGCCAGCAGCCAGGGGAAGGGGCCCCTGAGGGGCCCCAGACTGCGAGAGGGCACAGGCCGGGCTGAGGGACCCTCCCGAGTGCACAAATTTTTGTGCACCGGGCCTCTAGTGTTGAATAATAGTGGTGAAAGTGGACATAATGGCTGCACATGAATTGATATTTCACAGTTGAGGTTCGATTTATTTTTGTTTCTAAGACCATTGGTATCAGGTTATCTGAAAAAATAGTACTATCTCAGGTAAACACAAGTGTTTTTTAAATTACCTCTTGGAAACATTAAACTTGGAGAGTGTACCTTACAGTCTTAGGCAGTAGGTTTTTCATTATACTCTTTCTCTATGGAACTGCTTATTTTTAATTCTAGCATGGTATCTTTATGGTCTGTTTCTCCCATTTCAGCCTTCTCAATTTTATCTGCAGTTAGTTGGTAATATTTAAGCACACTCAGACTTTAACCATTAATGGTCACTAATGTAAGCATACTGTCGGTACTTTTTTGGTTAACTAGTAGTACTAAATGAATTTTCACACTTTCAACCTTTATTCTAGAGCAGCGGTTCTCAACCTGTGGGTCGCAATCCCTTTGGTGGTCGAACGACCCTTTCACTGGGGTCGCGTAAGCCCATCCTGCATATCAGATATTTACATTATGATTCTTAACAGTAGCAACATTACAGTTCTGAAGTAGCAACGAAAATAATTTTATGGTTGGGTCACAACATGAGGAACTGTATTTAAAGGGCCAGAAGGTTGAGAACCACTGATCTAGAGCCATGTTTCCTAACCAGTAACTCATATCTGTTTGATGGTTATCAAAACCTAAATGAAAAATTTAAAAATACTATTTTTAAAACTACAAAGTCAATATATGTTCTTTTAAATACTCGGACAATGTGGTTTAAGTATAACTTTCCTGTTTTTCCCTATTTTTATTGAGTGTATAATTTTGCATTTTATAGATATGCCATAATTTAGTAAATCATTTCCCTGTTGATGGGCATTTAGGCTGATTTTTTTTTTCTTTTGTGGCAATGAAAAACCTTGAATATACCATCTTTGTGCATTTACTTCTTGAAGTGTGATTACTGTGTATGTGTTCATTTTTATTACTTTATTGATTAAAACTGTGAAATTAAATCTCCAAAAGGTTTTAACAGTTTATATTCCCACCAATACTGTTTGTGAAAGAGCCTTTTTCCCATATTCTTAACAGTACTGGATATTAATTTTTGTTAATCCTAGTAGGTGAAAGATGATAACTTAGAATAAATTGCCTTTTTTGAACTGTTGAATAGTATTGATTTCAGGGTACCATGTTTCTCTTATAAATGCTTGGTTGTGGTAGATTCTCCATAAATAGTTGTGAAATGATTGACATAATGAAGCATAATTGCATTGCTAAATGTTAATTGAGGAATAATTTACAAAGAGTAAAAACCACTCTTTTCATGTGCAGTTATATGACTTTGGACAGACAGACACAGTCATGAGACCACCACTTCAATCAAGGTACAAGATATTTCCATCACCTGAAGTTCCCTCATGTTCCTTTTAGTTGTTTTCCTTCTGCCTCCAGCCCCTGAACTGATGTAATCCTATAGTTTTTACATTTTACAGAATGTCCTATCAATAGAATTATATAGGATTAACTTCTTTAGCTTGGAATAATGTTTTTGAAACTCATCCATGTTGTTGCATAAGTCACTTCTTTTTATTGCTGAGCAGTATTCAGTTGCATGGACTAACACCACAATTTATTCTCCTGGCTAATGGTCATTTTGTTGTTTCCAGCTTTTAATGTTTATTAATAAAGCTGTCATAAACAGCATACATGTTTTTTGACATATGCCTCATTTTTCTTGGATAAGTATGTAGGAGTAGGATTGCTGGAAATGTGTATGTTTTTAATTTTATAAGAAACTGCCTTACTGTTTTCTGAAGTGATTAACATTTTTTCATTCCTACCAACTCTCCCTATCTTGTAAACAGTTAGTACTTTTAGATTTTTATGTTAGTCATTATTATAGGTGTTGAGTTGTAGGTTATTGGCCTCATCATAGAAATCTAGAAGCATTAGAAGGAGGTGGTCAACAGTGATAATGCAGACATATAGAGGAGTGAGAAGAGGTTATTGGATTTTTTAGTGCAATTGTGACTTTTGAGGAATGACATTCAAGGGAAAGCTCAGAATATAATACATGAGAGGGAAGTAGAGAAGAGGAAGACTAAGACAGATACACATTTAGTAATTTAGGGCAGGATATGACTAATGAAGTGTCATGATAAAGACCCAAAGTTGAGAATTCAGAGGTAAGATAATAATATCCTATTCGGGCAAACAGATAAGCTTTTCAGGGAACAATATTTTAGCTGGACCCAAATGTGGATGCATAATGTTTCAATCATTAGAAAGGTATGGAATGAGTATTGAAGTAGGAGTCAAAGGTGTCCTTGTTAATAGACTTCTAGAATGCTGGTGTTGGAGTTACCTAATCTTTGTTAGACACATGACTAGTTTGACAATATTTCTGCTGAATTATTCAGTTAGTCTCTGCAATAAATACCTGCAGTGACTGGCTATTCATGAAATAGCTCTTTCAGGTTATTCTTTCATTATATTTATACTAGAGTCCTGGTGTATGAATTCATCCAGGGCATGTCCAGCCCATCTCGCCCAGTCCTGATCGGCGCTGATTGGGGCCAGTCGGCCAGGGAGGGATCACGGGAGGGTTCCAGGGCATGTCTGGCCCGTCTCACCCAGTCCGGATCCGCCAGACCCAGCAGCAAGCTAACCTATTGGTTGGAGCATTTGCCCCCTGGTGGCCAGTGCGCGTCATAGTGACTGGTTGAATGGTTGGACATTTAGAATATTAGGCTTTTATTATATAGGACTAGAGGCCCGGTGCACCGGATTCAGGCCTGAGGGGATCGGCCCACTGTGGGGGTGCTGCTCATCTCAGTCAGCCGAGCAGCTGTGGACCCGCCCTCTGAGCGGCACTCCCACTGTGGGAGCGCACTGACCGCCAGGGACCAGCTCCTGCGTTGAGTGTCTGCCCCTGGTGGTCAGTATGCATCATAGCGACTGGTCGACTGGTTGTTTTTTCCTCCAGGAGTGAGGTGGAAAAACCCTAGATCACCTTCTTGAATTCTTATTACCCAAGTTACCAAGAACACTGCGAGTGGTGTACTGAGAGCTTAGCCAATGAGCAATCAGAAAAGGTGTTTCCTCTGTAGCTCACGCGCAGAGATGGGACTGCTGGCGCTTGGTGGCTGGCTGGCCCCCGTCTCCTCTCCGGGCCTGCTCAAGCCGCTGCGGCATCGTGGCTTGTCTTACCTCGCCCGCAGTCCTTCCCACCCACCCACCTGCGCGCGCAGCCTCCTCCTGAGCGGTTGTGACGTTATGGCGCCCTGGACAGTTTGCATATTACCTCTTTTTATATATATATATGATAGGATTGAACCTAAATCTAACTTTCTGTAATTTCTATTTACTGTTCAACCAGTATTGAACTTGTACAGAGTAGAACAGAAATGTCAGCTTATTTTTTTACGTTATATTCATACTAGCCTTAGGTTGTTTGCTTTGGGGACAGTTCCATTATATGCTACTAATTCACTGACTTTAAAAAGTAAACCAAAACCTAAGTGCTTAACTAAAGCTGAAGTTTTAGTCTTGGGAAGAATAGAGGCTAATAACTTTGGTTGATAACAGGTTTTTTAAATATTCGTTTTGAAATTGAGGAAATCTGAGCATATTGTAGATACCAATAGGAAGTCCAATATGACTTTCTTTTCTATCTTATTTGTGTGTATGTGTTACTTTTTCCCTCTGCTCTTCTCAATGGCTTATGAGTATTAAAAGATTTAGAAAAAATGGTAACAGTTGATATATAGAGCATTTTCCCTGGGTATGTGCTTCAGGAATTAGTCTAGGCAAATGGAGAAGGAGACATTTTAAGAAATAGGAAGGAATAAACGGCTATTGATGAAGGTACACATGGATTTTAAGTGTGATGGGACAGAGTTGGTCAGTAGAATGGTCTTGGACATAGCTAAGGCTCAATAGATAATGAGGGAAGCTGGATATAATGTTGGTATTTGGGTGCTAGAGGCTAACAAACTTCTGAAGATCTTTTTTGTACTGTCTTGGTTATCTTTATTGACCTGCATAGTCTTGTAGGCTTGACCAGAGATCATGTCTCAATTTGTAAATTAGGAAATTGAGATTAAAAAAAAAACACATGACTTTTTATTCTGAATGGGTAATTTGGTTCTTTCTTTCTCTTGGCTTTCTTATATGCACTGCCTTGCATAAATAATAAACACAAATTTTATATTAGTCAGCTTTTTCCACGTCCCAAACTGCCTTGTTTGGTGGTTCATCTATAATTTATCTCTAATGCTTCTTTGATGCATTCCTTATTTATTGAACTGTTAATTTTCCTACTCTGGGGGAAGGGAGAGGAGAAGATGGAAGAGATGGCAGTTGCTTGTGTAGAACACATAAATTAGTCTGTCATTAAAAAATAGATTAATCAGTAAGGTTGTGCCATCCCCAATACCTTTACTTTCTGCTTGATTTCCATCAGTCCGTTATATTTTAGCCCTTTAAATTCTGATTCACTATTTTTTTTATTGCTTAAAGTATTACAAAGGGTATTACATATGTGTCCTTGACAATCCCCTGGCCTCCCCTACCTCCCAGTGTCTTATGTCCATTAGTTATGCTTATATGCATGCATACAAGTCCTTCGGTTGATCTCTTACCTCCTCCCTCCTGCCCCCCAACCCTCCCCGGCCTTCCCGCTGCAGTTTGACAATCTGTTTGAGGCAGCTCTGCCTCTGTCTCTATTATTGTTCAAAAGTTTATAATGGTCTCTATTATCCATGAATGAGTGAGATCATGTGGTATTTTTCCTTCATTGACTGGCTTATTTCACTTAGCACAATGCTCTCCAGTTCCATCCATGCCGTTGCAAATGGTAAGAGTTCCTTCTTTTTTAAAGCAGCATAGTATTCCATCGTGTAGATGTACCAAAGTTTTCTAATCCATTCATCTACTGATGGGCACTTAGGCTGTTTCCAGATCTTAGCTATGGTGAATTGTGCTGCTATGAACATATGGGTGTATATATCCTTTCTGATTGGTGTTTCTGGTTTCTTGGGATATATTCCTAGAAGTGGGATCACAGGGTCAAATGGGAGTTCCATTTTTAGTTTTTTGAGGAAACTCCATACTGTCTTCCATAGTGGCTGCACCAGTCTGCATTCCCAACAGCAGTGCACAAGTGTTCCTTTTTCTCCACATCCTCTCCAGCACTTGTCGTTTGTTGATTTGTTGATGATAGCCAGTCTGACAGGTGTGAGATGGTACCTCATTGTTGTTTTGATTTGCATCTCTCGGATGATTAGTGACTTTGAGCATGTTTTCATATGTCTCTTGGCTTTCTGAATGTCCTCTTTTGAAAGGTGTCTATTTAGGTCCTTTGCCCATTTTTTGATTGGATTGTTTATCTTCCTTTTGTTAAGTTGTATGAGTTCCCTATAAATTTTGGAGATTAGGCCCTTATCAGATATGACATTGGCAAATATGTTTTCCCACGCAGTGGGTTTTCTTGTTGTTTTGTTGATGGTTTCTTTTGCTGTGCAGAAGCTTTTTATTTTGATGTAGTCCCATTTGTTCATTTTCTCTTTAGTTTCAAGTGCCCTAAGAGCTGTATCAGTGAAGAAATTGCTTCGGCATATGTCTGAGATTTTGTTGCCTTTGGATTCTTCTAGAATTTTTATGGTTTCCCGTCGTACATTTAAGTTCTTTATCCTTTTTGAGTTTATTTTTGTGTATGGTGTAAGTTGGTGGTCTAGTTTCATTTTCTTGCATATATCTGTCCAATTTTCCCAATACCATTTATTGAAGAGACTATCTTGGCTCCATTGTATGTTCTTGCCTCCTTTGTCAAATATTAATTGAGCATATTGGTTCGGGCCGATTTCTGGGCTCTCTATTCTATTCCATTGATCTATATGTCTGTTCTTGTGCCAGTACCAGGCAGTTTTGAGAATAGTGGCTTTGTAATACAGCTTGATATCTGGTATTGAGATCCCACCTACTTTGTTCTTTCTCAGGATTGCTGCAGCTATTCGGGGTCTTTTTTTATTCCAGATGAATTTTTGGAGAGTTCGTTCTAGATCTGTGAAGTATGCCGTTGGTATTTTAATGGGAAGTGCGTTGAATTTATAGATTGCTTTGGGTAGTATGGACATTTTAATGATGTTGATTCTACCAATCCATGAACACGGTATGTTCTTACATCTGTTTATGTCTTCCTCTATCTCTTTTTTCCACGTCCTGTAGTTTTCTGAGTAGAGGTCTTTTACCTCTTTAGTTAAGTTTATTCCTAGGTATCTTAATTTTTTTTGGTGTGATGATAAATGGGATTGTTTTTATGATCTCTCTTTCTGAAAGTTCACTATTGGTGTATAGAAATGACTCAGATTTCTTGGGGTTAATTTTGTATCCTGCTACATTGCCAAATTCATGTATTAAGTCTAGTAGTTTTTTTTTTATGGAGTCTCTAGGGTTTTGTATGTATAATATCATGTCCTCTGCAAATAAGGACAGTTTTACTTCCTCTTTTCCAATTTGGATGCCTTTTATTTCTTCTTCTTGTCTAATTGCAATGGCTAATACTTCCAGTACTATGTTGAACAGAGTGGTGAGAGTGGGCATCCCAGTCTTTTTCCTGTTCTTAGGGGAAATGGTATTAGTTTTTGTCCATTGAGTATGATGTTGGCCGTGGGCCTGTCATATATGGCTTCTGATTCACTTTAAATCAGACTTATGGTAAAGAAATAACTGATCTTTAAGTTATATTTGTCAGTATAATTAACTTAAAACCCATCCTCTGAATGACAACTTTATTTCATTTTATCATCCTTGTGGAGGAGCCTCCTGCGCCTTAAGAAAGAGGCTCTGCATAGTCTCATATTGTATAGCCATTTGTTAGGCTTTTACCAGATTAGCATTGCCTTTTCTCATTTACCATTTCAAATTACCTCCTTTGAATAATCCTATATAATGAAACCCTAATATGCAAATCGACCAGATGGCGGAATGACTGGTCGCTATGACGTGCACTGACCAACAGGGTGCAGATGCTCAAAGCAGGAGCTGCCCCCAGTTGGTATGGTCACTGCTGCATTCAGCATCCCAGATTGTGAGAGGACAGGCCTCTAGTTTATTGAATAATAATCAAATAAAAGTTACCTCCATTTCCTATTCCCTTTGCCTAGCTCTGATCTAAATGGATGATACCATGATCATGATATTTCAGTGACTTTCGAGGTGGTAGGTAATTTGAAGTTCCTCTTGAACCTTGCTACAATAACTTTTTAGTGTATTTTGACCCTTCCTTTGATATTGATAGGTGTAGTCTATCAATATGTACGTTTTTTTTACTTTGGTTGTATGTGAGAAAAATGATAAGTGAATATGTACCTTATAAATGTGATGAGATATTTGGGATAAATGAGGAAGTGTCACTGTAGAAAATTTGGAAATACGGAGGAGAAAGGGAACAATGAAGTTCCCCAACCCAGAAACAATCCTTAATATCATTTCTGTCTTTAACCATTTGAACAAAACTGTTTTTAAAAAAATTTTTTATTGATTTTTAGAAAGAGAGGAAGGGAGAGGGAGAGAGAAACATCAATGAGACAGGAATATCATACATTGGCTGCCTCCTGCATGCCCCACACGAATCACATTGGCGATCAAGCCCACAACCCAGGCATGTGCCTTGACTGGGAATTGAACTATGACCTCCCAGTTCATAGGTCGACACTCAACTGCTGAGCCATACAGGCTGGCTTGTTATAATTTTGACTGTTCTGGGGCTGTAAACATATAAAACATTTACTTTAAATGATGAAAGGTTATGTTTCTAATTTTCTTTCTTACTTTTTTTTTGTTTGTATTTTGTTTGTTGATCTTCATCCGAGGATATTTTTCCATTGATTTTTTTATTTTAGGGAGAGAATGAGGGAAAGACAGAGAGCACATCGATTGGTTGCCTCATGCACTGGCCCAGGCCCTGGTTGGGGCTCTGGGCCGGTGAGGAGCCTGAACCTTATCTTTGAGATTTCAGCTTAAAAGTAATTTTTAGCATAGCACCTAACACATTCTGTTCTTTGTTTGCTTGTTTAATATTCCTTGACTGACTATACACTCCTTGAGGGCTAGAGTCTTATCTTGTTCCCCAGTGTATTTAACTTACTATAAACAGCACACCACATGGCTTAGTTAGATGCTTAATGGAAAGAAAGATTGGAAGAACTTACACCAATTAATTAAAAAATTTTTCTTTTGAGTACCAAGATTATTGTTGATTTTTAGTGGTAATCATTATTGTGAAAATATGAAGAAGAGACAAGTTAGTACTTCTTCCATAAGTGTAATCTCCCAGTCCTGCCCTGTACCATCTAACTAGTTTTTAAAAATGAATTCATGAACATAGGAGATAATGGTCCCCAAAGGAAAAAAGGTGCTATGAATGGAAAATCTTGGTTACTTGTTCTTACTACTTTTTCTTGTAATCTGAGGCAGCACTGGACTGTCTTGTTCTTGGTTACTTGATTTTACAGTTTTGGAAATAACTGTGCTACTTCTCCCTTTTGAGGGATAAGGGCAGGAGATGCAGATGTTGGAGGCTACCAGTGGTTTTTCGGAATTCTTTTGCCATTTTAAACTACTTTTTAATAAGTGGTATTAATATTCTTAATTACCACTTGTATGGCTCAGAAAATTTATTTCATGGAAGTTTACAAAGATGACTTTCCAATACTTAATTTTCTTGTGTTTGCTCCCTTAGATTTTGACATTGTGCAGCAAAGAAATGGTTATGGAGAAGCCCAGTCCGCTGCTTGTAGGGCGGGAGTTTGTGAGGCAGTATTATACTTTGCTGAATAAAGCTCCAGAATATTTACACAGGTAAAATTTAAATGGTTTATTTTAGTATTTTTTATTTAGTTTTATTTTCTTGAATATGACTTGACATATTGTCTTCCTGTCACCTCCTGTCTTGACAGTATCTTTTATAAACCTTACCTAATATTTTAACCATCTGGTGGCTAAAACCATTTTTAAAAAAAATGAAATCTACAGTAAGAAAACCATTTCACACAATGTAACACATCACATGCTTATGCATGTGCACAAAATTATATACTCTAGTATTTTTATGTTTCATTTAAAAAAACAATCATCTTTGGCTTAACAACTAATGAGTTCCAGTCTGCAATTTGAAATCATGGGCTTAAGTCACCTCCTTGAAGTTTTCTATAGCAACATTAGAAAATGAATCCATTAAGTGATTATACTTGTGAACATTTCTTGATTAATCTGCAAAATAGTATTTCTTGGTAAAACAGCAACAGGAGCCTTGTTTACTATTTTGGTAAGAGTTGGAATTTGTAAGCTTATTTTTTCCAGAGATTGAAATGAAATTGATTTATGTTCTTTCTGATATATTTTAGCAGATGGAAGATAAGTGAGACTTTTGTAAGTATTAGGCTTTGCAAGTATTTGTTGTAGAATACTCTAGCCAAGTGAGCTAAGGATAAATATATATATATTATTTATAGGTTCTCTTATAAGGATGCTGGTTATTCTAAAGTTAGATTTTGCAATATGCCCTGCATTGTTAAACATGTGTATTATTCTGTGTTGTTACAGGAGATATTTTTATATAGCAACACCTCCCCCCAACCTAAAATGAACACTTATGCATTTACCTAATTATAAAAATAAAGGCTTTCTTGTTGACAGTGTTTGTGGAAGGAGAATAGAATTAATAGGGTCATTCATGATTTGAAGTTTAATCTTTTTACAATGTAGGTATTAACGTTTTTAGCTTTTTTTTTAAAGCAAGGAACTTTTTTTATAATGATGAAAAAGTAAAATGTAAAACAGACTTTCCACCATCATTTCAAATAGCAGCACTACTGTTTTATACTTATGTAACCAGTTTCCCTAGTAATGAAAATTTAGTTTGTAATTTTGTACTGGTTAATACTATAACGAATATCCTCACACATACATTTTTGTGTGCCTTAAGAATAAGTTCCTAGAAGTCAAAATGTTAAAGGTTTTTCTTAGGCACATTTAGAGCCAAGTTGTCCTCCAGTGAAATAATAGCAGTTGATGTGCTTGCCAGTTTTACAAAATTGGAGGAAATAGTATAAACTTTAAAATATGGGTAGCAGTTAAAAGTATGGACGCTGGAATGAGACAGACTGAGTTTATGTCTTAGCTGCCCCACTTGAAAGGCGTGTGATCTTAGGTAAGTTAATTTAACTTCTTTTGAATCTCAGTTTGCTCATTTAGATAATAGCACTTATTTCATGAGTTTGTTGTTAGGGTTAAATGAATCAGTATATGTAATGCACTGAGAACATTACTTGGCATAGAGGAAGTCTTAAACATGTTTTATGATTGAACTTGAATTCTCTTTATGAAAAAATCAACCTTGCATGTTTGATAACCCTAATTTAGAAAGATATTGATTCTAATTGCTTTAGGTAATGCCAGAGAAGCATCGTGTACTTAAAAGCAATATAAACATTAATAAAAAATTGGGTGTTGAAATAATGTAGATTTTTTTAATGTAGTCTCTGAATTATTTGTTATTTTAAATCTAAACTGATTTAATCTAAACCTTTCAAGGGTTAGTAATCATTTGGAACTCAAAAAGTAGAATGTTAAACAGCATTTGATTCCCAAACTAATCTAGATAACTGAGTTTTTTTATCTAAAGGAAAAGAAATGGGTCAACTACTGCAGCATCAGTATGTAGAATGTTTTATGAATATTTCATTTTTCCACTTAACAAAAAATAGATGTAACAGGAATTAGATGAGAATAGCTAATGATCTGGGTGCATGGTATATTAGTGTGCTAGATACGCTAATAATTTTATGTCATTATTTATTTAATCCTTACAAAAACCCTATGGGGTAGTCATTGTTCTGATTTATAACCACGGAAAGTGAACTTAAAAACCCTAAATATACTTAAAATTACACAACTAATGAATGAGAGAGCTGGACCTGGAAATTAGGTCTCTCTGATACCAGAACTCTATTGCCTCTTAGACTTCTCTTGATTATTGAATATTAATCATTATCAATGGTTTTACAGGTTTTATGGCAGAAATTCTTCCTATGTTCATGGTGGAGTAGATGCCAGTGGAAAGCCCCAGGAGGCTGTTTATGGCCAAAATGTAACTATCAATTTCATATACATTTTAGATTTTTCTTGTGTGTTGATAGAGATTTGAAAAATAGCCTTCGTGTGCCCATTCTCCCTCCTCCCATTGCCATTAATTTCTTGAATGTGATCATTAGTTGTAACTAGAATTTATGTTACAATAATTATGGATTGTGCTTTGAGTTCTTAAAAACATCCATTTTGAATGAAGCACATTATTAACATTGGGGTGGATACAAAGGAGAAGATGGGATGTTTTCTATCCTTGATGTAATTTATACATAAAACAAATTGAGACCATGTATTAAGTTTATACAAATGTGGGCTGAGTGTTACTTTAAATAGGGATGTACAGAAGTATGTATGCTCCTTAATGATTTTGTAGAGAATGGGATGTGGGATTTCAGCTAGACTCTAAATTACAGGATTTGGCCTTGCCAAACGAAGAAATTGAAAGTAGAAGAAATGGCCTTAGCAAGCATGCAATAAAGTAAAACTAGCTATGCGGTCAAGGGGTAGTCAACACATTTTGTGTGAGTAACTAAATGCCCAATACAGAATATGGCAGGAAGCTTTATAAAGCCCATATTTCTGCATAATAAGAGACGCCATTGTGATTTCTTATGTCAAGAGTTGACATGTTGAAAATGGTGGCTTAGGAAGGAAGACCAGTCTGGCAGTAATACATAGTATGATGAAATGGATTCAAGTGAGGCAGAAGGATTAAGTAAATAATCTATAAATTGTAAGGAAGAAATCAGTGAAGTTTTGTTGTTGTATTGTATAGGTAATGCAGTATCACAAAAGTTTGTATTTTTTCCCTTCTCCTAATAAAGGATATACACCACAAAGTATTATCTCTGAACTTCAGTGAATGTCATACTAAAATTCGTCATGTGGATGCTCATGCAACCTTGAGTGATGGAGTAGTTGTCCAGGTCATGGGTTTGCTGTCTAACAGTGGACAACCAGAGAGGAAGTTTATGCAAACCTTTGTTCTGGCTCCTGAAGTAAGTTTTCATTTACATGATTTTGTTTGGCTCTTAGTTGCTTGATGTGTCCAAAGAGTTTCTTCTTACCAGCTTGGATACATATACATGTAACTTTTTTAAGAAATTTGTAGTGAACATGTTGATATAATTTACTTGAGCTTTTTGTGCGTGTGTGTTTGCACTCTTTGACTAGAGGTAAAAGACAGATACTGATACTAATGGGTAAATAGATGATTAAAATTACAGAACTAATAAAAAAAATTATGTTTAATAGGTTACATATTAAATGGAATGGGAAAGTTTCATTTGTTAATTGTTCAGATTCTCTTACATTGAGTAGACATTTCTTGAGTGTCCAATATTCTTTGATTGATCTTCTTTAGTTTACTTTATTAACATCATATAGCATGTTCAACTTTGGGAAATTATATTGAGTCCACGTTATTTCTATAGTATTAAAATAGAAATTGAATGTGCCGTGTAATTTGTTCTTTTTGTGTTGTGCCACTTTTATGGGTACTTATGGCATATTTGGATTTTTTTTTACAGGGATCTGTTCCAAATAAATTTTACGTTCACAATGATATGTTTCGTTATGAGGATGAAGTATTTGGTGATTCTGAACCAGAACTTGATGAAGGTGAGGTTACTTTCAAGGTAGAAAGGTTCTTTCATCACTCTTTAAGGAAAAGTATGAAATTTACAGAAGCTTTTGTATAACTGAGTTCAAAACCCCTTTCACCTTTTGGTATTTGTTGTAAACAGTATAGGTGTTCATTATATGAAATTATAAAAAAAGTCAGACAGAGAGAGTGAAAAAAATTCTCAATCTCATCCTTTATAGATAACTAAGAGTTTGGTGCAAATTACAGAATTTTGTTGAATCCTATACTTGGCCTAAAGCTTGCTTTTAGGCCTGGCTGGTGTGGCTCATTGTTGAGCATTGACCTATGAACCAGGAGGTCACGGTTCAATTCCCGGTCCAAGCATATGCCCAGGTTGCGGGCTCAATCCCCTGTGTAGGGTGTGCAGGAGGCAGCTGATCAATGATTCTCTCTCATCATTGATGTTTCTATCTCTCTCTCCATCTCCCTCAGTAAAATCAATAAAAATATTTAACTTGCTTTTAATTTTTCACTTAATATTTTAGTTGACTGGTAATTTTTTAGATATACCATAATTATTTAATTGATCTTCCATTGATATACATCATTTTTTAAATTATTATTTGCTCTATTGAATAGATGTGACAAAGGAAACTGAGTTATGGCTTTATAATTTATTTCCTTTCTTTTCCTTACTAATGGATTTTTAAAAAAATATATATTTTATTGATTTTTTACAGAGAGGAAGGGAGAGAGATAGTTAGAAACATCGATGAGAGAGAAACATCAATCAGCTGCCTCTTGTACACCTCCTACTGGATATGTGCCCGCAACCAAGGTACATGCCCTTGACCGGAATCGAAGCCGGGACCTTTTACTCTGCAGGCCGACGCTCTATCCACTGAGCCAAACCAGCTAGGGCACTAATGGATTTTTACAAAAAATACGATTAAATACCAAACTTTATCTTGCTTGCTCTTCATTTGTTTTTAGAGACTAGGGAATATCACAAATTAGTGCTTTTATAAGAAATATGACAATTTTTTGCTATTTACTATCATATCACTGTCTTAATCATTAAAAATATGTATATCACATTGTGTGTTGAACCTCTTAAAAAAAAAATTTGGCATATTATGTGTTGTCAGAATCGGAAGATGAAGTAGAAGAGGAACAAGAAGAAAGGCAACCATCTCCAGAACCTGTACAAGAAAATGCTAGCAGTGGATACTATGAAGCTCACCCTGTGACGTAAGAATAGTGCTTGCAAAGTTAAATTTGTTCTATATTATAACGTCAGGTGGTTTTTGCTCCTAGAATTGTTCGAAGTTTTTGATAAAGGTACCTATTAGGACAGTATTTGAGTACTTTGAAGAAATTTGGAAATAATTGTTTTAATTATTTAAAAAATTGAACCCGGTTTAGACCAAAACCATGATCACTTACTGATAATGCAGATCACTTAGGACAATACAGAGTGAGCATTTTATTTATTTTATTTTTTTAGATTATTTTATTCTTTTTAAATTTTTTTTTAAATTAAATCTTTATTGTTCAGATAATTACAGTTGTTCCTCTTTTTCTTCCCCATAGTTCCCCTCCACCCGGTTCCCACCCCACCCTCTGCCCTTACTCCCCCCTCCCACTGTCCTCATCCATAGGTGAACGATCTTTGTCCAGTCTGTTCCCGCACCCTCCACACCCCTTTCCCCGCCAAGAATAGTCAGTCCATTCCCTTTCTATGCCCCTGAGTCTGTTATATTCACCAGTTTATTCTGTTCATCAGATTATTTATTCACTTGATTTTTAGATTGACTTGTTGATAGATGTGTTTTTGTTGTTCATAATTTTTATCTTTACATTTTTCTTCTTCTTCCTCTTCTTAAAGGATACCTTTCAGCATTTCATATAATACTGATTTGGTGGTGATGAACTCCTTTAGCTTTTTCTTATCTGTGAAGCTTTTTATCTGACCTTCAATTCTGAATGATAGCTTTGCTGGATAAAGTAATCTTGGTTGTAGGTTCTTGCTATTCATCAGTTTGAATATTTCTTGCCACTCCCTTCTGGCCTGCATAGTTTCTGTTGAGAAATCAGCTGACAGTCGTATGGGTACTCCCTTGTAGGTAACTGACTTTTTTTCTCTTGCTGCTTTTAAGAGTCTCTCTTTGTCTTTTGCTCTTGGCATTTTAATTATGATGTGTCTTGGTGTGGTCCTCTTTGGATTCCTTTTGTTTGGGGTTCTCTGCGCTTCCTGGACTTGGAAGTCTATTTCTTTCACCAGGTAGGGGAAGTTTTCTGTCATTATTTCTTCAAATAGTTTTTTAATATCTTGCTCTCTATCTTCTTCTGGCACCCCTATAATTCGGATGTTGGTACCCTTGAAGTTGTCCCAGAGGCTCCTTACACTATCTTCATATTTTTGGATTCTTTTTTCTTTTTGTTTTTCCGGTTGGTTGTTTTTTGCTTCTTCGTATTTCAAATCTTTGGCTTGATTCTTGGGATCCTCTAGTCTGCTGTTGGGTGTCTGTATATTCTTCTTTATTTCAGTCAGTGTATGCTTAATTTCTAGTTGGTCCTTTTTCATATCCTCAAGGGTCTCACTAGATTTATGGAGGGTCTCCCTAAATTTATCAGCAGTTTCTAGAAGATTCTTGAGTAACCTTGTAACCGTAGTTTTGAACTCTATATCCAGTAGTTTGCTTTCCTCCATTTCCGTCATTTGTGACCTGTTTTTTTGTCTCCTCATTTTGGCTGCTTCCCTGTGTTAATAGAGTGGCTTTCTGTGCTAGGTGTCCTATAGGGCCCAGTGGCTCAGCCTCCCCAATTACTGGAGGTGGACACTCTTGGTGCACCCCTTTGTGGGCTGTGTGCACAGTCTTGTTGTAGTTAAGCCTTGATTGTTGTAGGTATCACTGGGAGGATTTGACCTCCAGGCCAATTGGCTGTGAGAATCAGCTGTGTCTGCAGTGGGAGAACTTCTGTGCTGGACACACCCTTCTGGGGCAAGACTTGCTTCAGTGGGGCTTTGGTGCTCACTGAGTCTGCCCCCTGAGTGTGTCCTTTATGGATCCGAGGAGTTGTAATCTGGATGGCCTCACTCTGACCACTGTGTACACTGGCTCTTGGATCTCTAAGGAGGTGCTAATTTAGCCTCTGCCTGAGGCTACCCAGCAGGAGCTATGGAGAGATGTGCAGATTCCTCCTCTTTGTTTGGGGTTTGGAGGTGCCCAGATGAGGCCCAGCTGTGAAGCAATGCAAGTGCTGTGGGGCCTTGGGCCTTCTTTTGGATGTTCTGTATCTCTCTGACCCAGCTGCAGTTTGTTAGGTAATTTTAGAGGGCCAGGTATTCATATGCAAAAGCCTCTGCACACAGCTTGGGTGGGGCGGGGTCTCAGGGAATCAACAGGGAGCATACAGCTATGGCTGATCCTCAGCCCTGCCCTAAGAGTCCCCGTGTCTCAGTGTCCCGCAGTAATTGCTGCAAGCACCTCTGAGAGAAAGCCGCCTTTGAGTTCTGTCCGCTGCCAGACAGTCCAGTTTCTCCCCGTATGAATCTGGGTCCCCAGAGACTCGCCCGGAACTGGAGTTCAAAGCAGTCAGGAGCTTGTGTCTCCCTCCCGATTGAAAAAGACAACCGCGTCCTCAGGTGCCAGCCCCTTTCCATGCGCTCGAGCCTCCGTACCTCTGCACTTTACTTCCGCACCTCCTCTGAGTCTCTGTGCTTTTCTCTTTCCTTCTAGTTGTAGAATTTCCACTCAGCCAGACTTCCTGTGGTTCTGGATGATGTCTGTTTTGCCTTTTAGTTGTATTTTTTTATTTTTTTTTATTGTTTTATTGCTTAAAATATTACAAAGAGTATTATATATGTCTCCTTTTTTTTCTCCTCTTGACCCTCCCCTAGCCTCCCATGCCCCCGGTGTCTTGTGTCCATTGGTTATGCTCGTATGCATGCATACAAGTCCTTCGGTTGATCTCTTACTCCCCCCCCCCCACCCCCCAACCCTCCCCAGCCTTCTCGCTGTAGTTTGACAGTCTGTTGGATGTTGCTCTGCCTCTGTATCTATTTTTGTTCATCAGTTTATAATGGTCTTAATTATCCATAAATGACTGAGATAATGTGGTATTTTTCTTTCATTGACTGGCTTATTTCACTTAGCATAATGCTCTCTAGTTCCGTCCATTTAGTTGTATTTTTGAAGTGGTTGTGCGAGGCAGCAATTTCCGGTGTTTACCTATGCCGCCATGTTGGTTCTCTTATTTTATTCTTTATCTGTTTGTTTTTCAATATCATTTTTTTTTTAAATTCTCACTTAAGGGAATTTTTCTATTGATTTTTAGAGAGAGTGGGAGAGAGAGGAAAAGACAGAAATATCAATGTGAGAGAAACATCGATTGGTTGCCTCCTGCACTTGCCCTGTAGCCTGCAACCAAGGTACATGCCCTTGACCGGAATCGAACCTGGGACCCTTCATTCTGCAGGCTGACGCTCTATCCACTGAGCAGAACTGGCTAGGGCATGAGCATTTAATGTCAAAAATAGGGGGTTTCTTTCTAGTTGATACTAAAGTAAACATTTTTAGTAATCCAGTTTTAAAACAGTGAAGTTGAGAAATGTTGCTTGAGAGTATTACTCCCTTCTGCCTTCTAGTTCTTACTGGACTTTTGCCCATTAGATTAGAGAGATACTGAATTTTATCTTATTTGAATTAATCATTTTACTCATACTGAAAAGGAAATAAAATATGTTATTGTAGTAATGGCATAGAGGAGCCTTTGGAAGAATCCTCTCATGAGCCTGAACCTGAGCCAGAATCTGAAACAAAGACTGAAGAGCTGAAGCTGTCGGTGGAAGAGAAGAAGTTGGAAGAATTAGAGGAGAAGTCTACTTCTCCTCCTCCTGCTGAACCTGTGTCTCTGCCACAAGAACCACCGAAGGTTAGATCAAAGGAACTCTTTATAACATCACACTTTTATATTTGATAACATTAATGAAGCATGACCTTTGTTCTATTATGTTAATTTGTTTCATATAGTAAACTAAACTTTTTTGTGCATATGAAAGAAACTGGGTTTTTTGGTAATCCTGAGAAAATCTCATTGTTTTTTTCCCCTCAAAAAATACCCCTCAGAGTGAAGTTGAAGATTAATCTTTGTCTCTGCAATGTTTAGTACCTTACATGAAATTATTTGGGTCCATGCATAAAACTGAGAGTTGCTCTTCCATTCTGTACTAATAAATCCTCTACACACCAGATGCAAGGAGTCTTACAATTTCCCAACTTAAATAAGTTGGCCTATTAAAAGAAGAGATACCTCTTATTTCTGGCTTAATGGGAAAAGTTTTCTTACTACACTAATTAAACTGTCTTGGAAAGATGAGTGACACCCATAATGTATCATTTAAACCTATCTATACATCTTTTATCTTTCTGTAAAAATAGAAGGTTAAAGTATATTTGGGTAGTGAGAGGAGATTCCTTGTTCAATTTGTGAATGTTTGTTAAAGTTTCCAGCTAGTACTTTCTTCTTTCCTATCCTTCCCCTCTTAACACCATCACACACCCCATTTTTCTCTAAAAGGGGAAAGAAATTGGTTCTATTAGGCTCTTATTTTTCTAGCATGTATTAGTGGTTTTGTCCCACTTGCTCATCTACTTAGGGCATATAGGAACTTGCTTGTGGATTTATTTAGTAGTTCAGAAAAAAAACATCAAATAATCTTGCATAATGAGATTATGAAAGCTGGCACATAGACTGGCATGTGTGTGTGTGCCTTTCTTCTAGGAGTCTTCCAATATAGAACAGTAGTTTAGAAGTGAAAAGAAAATATATATTTGGAAGTTTCCCTATAGGAATGTTGGTGGTTTTCCATGATTAGTAGTCTAGGTTTGTTGCATTTCCTGCAGGCTTTCTCCTGGGCTTCAGTGACCAGTAAAAACCTGCCTCCTAGTGGTACTGTTTCTTCCTCTGGAATTCCACCCCATGTTAAAGCACCAGTCTCACAGGTAACCAATCTGTGAACACATTGGATTGTATCCTTGTTACATTGCCAATTGCTTATCTTTTTAATACTTTTTAAAATGAGTCGATCAGAAATTATGGATTAAATATACCAAAAAAATTGTATTAAATGTCAGTGCACCCACTTTAAATGCCAAATCTCCATTCATCATCTGCATAGGTGGTATTTGGGGTTTGGGTGTGTGAAATGCAGATTAAGTTGGTTTTACATACATTAATTATATTGTCATTTAAAAGGCTTCTATAAAATAACCAAAATAATTCCTTTTTAAAAAGTTTTAAATTTTATTTAAAACATATTTTAAGGAAGAAATTTGGAAAGGCACAAAGTAGTATGGCATTATAAAGAATCACTGTTTTAAAAAAATAAAATACTTTAAAAATTATACTGCCTAAGTTCTTCGTCTGTAAGTGGTTCACACCATTTAATCGAAGCCTGTACCAACTTATGACTGTAGTGTTCACCTTAACCAGTCATTCCAGTATTCTGCTTTTTGTTTGTGGTCATCATACACATTTCAGAGCTTTCAAAACATTGAAAATAGGTGTACTTTAGAATTAACTAAATTTAAATTAAATTTATAAGCACAGTTTAAAAGAATGTCTAATTCTTTTACCTACATTTTGACTTAAACTTCATTCCACTAGAAAATTTACATTTAAAATTGTTAGTGAACATACAATTGTTTGTGTACACCTCTTAATATGCTCTAAATAGTGAATCTTTGTGGTTTCAAAAAGCTAGTAATATGAGTCAGTCTTTCTGGTGTTGGTGCACATAATCAGGTACAATACATGGCCTCATGATAACCTTTTTTTCCCCCTCAGTTAGATATTCAGGAAGTGTTGAGTAGTTAGTTACCTCAGATCACAAATCAGGATTCTCCCTTAAAGAAAATTAATTTCCCAAGTATTGATTGTACTTTTCAACCCATCTGAAGACCTGATAAGTGACTTTTGGATATGCTTTGAAATGCTTGATTTATCAGGTTTGCATTTGGAATCCTTTGGATTGCTACTTCATTTCAGAGAGTTGGCTACATTTTTTTTAAATTACTGCTAGTTAAAAGTTAAAATAGCTTATCCTCATTATACCAGGCATTGTCAAAACATTTTATATTCATTTGCATCTAATCCTCATAACCACTTTGTGAGGGTGGTTACTATTATTATTCCTGTTTCCCACTTAATTAAATTGAGAAGTACTTCAGACAGGTATATAAATAGTAGGGCTGGACTTTGAATTCATGCAGTTGGCTGCCATGAGCACCAGAGTCCATGTGTGACTTATGCAAACTTACTTAGATTTCTTTAGACCTTTGGAGGGGAATGTATCTCTATTTACATTTAAGAAGAGTACTAACTATATTTAAGGCATGTCTAAATTGCATTTTATTATATCCTAGCCTCTTGCCTAGGAAAAACAATATCTTAAAATTTTTGAAGTTAGTTTTTGAATTGTAGGAGACTAGATTGTATCTCCCAACCTATACCCTATTAAAACAAATATTTATAGTTTAAACTTTAAAATAAATTTCTGATCTCTTTAGGCTATATTTAGAATGAATTCATGATTTTCCCCTTGATTTAATAAACCTTTCAATTTTATTTTGTTACTTTGGTGTAATATTTATTTCCTTAACAGTTTTAGCATAGGTAATTAATAAAATAATTAAATGTAGTTCTAGGGCATTACTAGTAGGCGTTAATTTCTTGGGAAAAAGATCTTGTCTGGAAATTGATTATTTTATCTAAATAGCTTATGTTAAATTGAAGGATGTGTTTATTAGTTGCGGTTTTTATTTGCTGTTATTGACTTGATTTGATGGTTTCATTTTTATCTCATTTCGTTTTACTTTCATTTGTGGGATTTGTCATGTGAGCACACTTTCTTGTTACATGGAAATAATTTTAAGGCCCTCAAATAAAATAGTATGTGGCATATTAGCCATTTTATCTAGTTAGAATAAGTAGTTTTAATCATAAATTTAAACCTAAAGTATTATAACTACACAGCTGGCTTAGTTAAAATATTAATCAATTATTGAAAAGAATTTTGTTAGATTTTTAATCTGATTTTTCTTGCATTGGTATGTATTATCAGATATATACTAAAAGGTTGCTAAATTAATTTATTTGTAAGATGTTGAAAATTATTTAAATAATTGTTACTTTGAAGCCCTTAGGATAATGGAAGAACTTTTCTGTTTTGCTACTTGTGGTTTTATTTTGGTAATCTGTTTTGAAAACCATTTGAATCAGTCAGGTGGCCTCAAATTCTTTGACAACATTTGAATTGAATGAGTCTTAGCTTTTTCTGATATTTTTAAATTAAAATGTTCATTTGCTATTTTTATGAATTTGTAAAACACACTAGTTTCATCAAAATTTTGTTAGAGTACATCTATTCTTTAATTCTGTTTTACAACCTAATATTCAAGTTAAGTTGCACTTTAGGCCCCCTTAAGTTGAAATTTTTAGGTAACTGCCTTTTCCAGGCATCACTTTGTGGGTCAAAATATCTTCTAGTGTTCAATTCCAACTAGAGATAGTAATGGTCTCAGGGCCGTAACTTGGGTCAGGCATAGAACATTCTTCTACATGTTTGGGTTAGAGCACTAACTAAATGTGATTTAATTTTAAGTGAATTAATAGTTACTAAACATCGATGTCTAGCAGCACTGTTTTGGTTCTTTGGGTGGTGTAGAAATAAATTAAGATATGGTCCTTGTAGGAATAAATACATATAAATAACTGAAAAAATCGAGTTAAAAATTTTTTTAACTAGCAAAATTCTAGAACATGGGAAACAATCTTGTTGGAGGAAATGAGAACCTACATGGAAGAAAATAGAATTTCGGAAGAGTCAGGCAAATTTGTTAAAAACTGTTAGGAATTACAGTGGTTATAGTGGGTGAAGGCATTTACAGTAATAAATTGTCATTGGTGAAGGAAGCATAACTTTTTGTATCAAAATATATCCTTGTAAAAAAAAATGTCCTTGCAAATTATAATACTTCAGTTATATATAAATGATGAGTTTGAGCCACTGCTGGGACTGAGGTCCTTAGAGATGATCAACCATAAAGACAGCACTGAAATTACTAGCTTCCCGATTTGACAACATGTTCTTCATATACTGCTGAGTGTTTTCAGCATCCTTTGAAGGTCCATATATTTTATCTGTTCCTTGTACTACAAATATTTGGGCAGTAGATAATCTGAAGAAGTTGGGAATACTGAACATGCCATTATATTAAAAGAAAATGTAATAGATGTGGATTTTTTTGTTGTTTTTAAAATAGTTGAATTGTATGTGTTTAATTCAGCAGTTAGCAGAAACTTTTGGAAGGCATCTTAAATGTCCCATTACCTCCCTCACCCAATTATCTCTCAAGAAACAGTTAAGGAAAATTCTCGGGGTCAGTCCTTAAATAAATGCACACCTTTCTCATAAGGAAGAGCAATAGAAAGTTAAAAGACTTCTTTGACTATTTGAGATACTATATACATGTTTCCAGCTTGTTTTCTTACGTGTATTTTGACTTAAAAGTAGTATTTTTAGGTGCTAGAATAAGCTAAGTTGTATATTTTGAATATTGATTTTCAAGGTTTATTTATAGGGTGAGGTTTAGAGGATATTGCTGAGCACTTACATTTGAAGGGCAGTAAGCTAGATAGTTAGAAAGTATGTGCCAGATATTCTTGTCTTCCTGAAATAAAGATGGCTCTTTCTTTTGTGTGTGTGTTTACATGGAGTGGCTGGTTCATCTTGCATTTTTGTGATTTTTATGCTTTCTCAGTGTGGATGTAACTTTTAAAATATGGTTGTAAAAAATAGCTTGTTGTGAGTTATATGGCCTTGAGTGGGAAAACAAAGCCTACCCTACAGTCCTAGATTGGTACAGAATATTTTTATAAAATTATTTTTCATGTATAATTAGACACTATGTTAAAAACGTTCTAAACTTAAAATTACCATTATGCCTGTTAGTGACTTTTGGTAGTTGCTTTTGTTGGTTTTTTCTATGGAATGTGTTTCTTTTCTTTATAATGTGTGTTTTCCCTTGCATTTTAAAATGTGTTTTTTTCCCTTGTGTTTCAGCCGAGAGTTGAAGCTAAACCAGAAGTTCAGTCTCAGCCACCTCGTGTGCGTGAACAACGACCTAGAGAACGACCTGGTTTTCCTCCTAGAGGACCAAGACCAGGTGAGTCAGTCCCTCCTCTGTAACTGTTAGAATTTAGTGTTTAGTACTTGAAAAGTTGGAAAATACTGAACTTGAAAACTCTGTGTGTGTGGTTTTTTTTTTTACAGAAACAAGATCTATATTGTTTCAATACAGATAGTGTTTTATACCCAAATTCTTTTCTTTCATTTTCAAAATGCTTAAAGGTTTAAATAACCTGCTAAAATTCAGTCTGGTGCAAAACAACTAACTTCTAGGGGAGGATTAGTTGTCATGCCATAGAGACATGTATTTTGAAGATAGTTATTAATAATAATTTTGAGCCAACTATTATTTGGTTATTGTCACTGGTTCTAAGAATTCAAAACCGAGCTGCCAATAACCTACTTTCTTACTTAGCACTCTTATCTCTTCACAGATAAACAAATAAGCACACCCTGATTCTTCTTATTTTGATTGTCTTAGGTTTTAAGTAAGTTGCCATGATTTTTGACTTGTTTCCATTTTTAGCTAATACATGTAGCACCTCTATTTGAATAATATAAGTATGTGTAGATTGCTTTTGGGAGGAGGTGGGAGATAGTATACATCAAATTTAGAATGTGTAATTTTTTCCACAAAAGTAAAATATAAGTGATATGTTATTAAACCAGAAGTCATGGAAGCTAGGGTTTATCCTAGCTTTGCCACTGATTGAGTTTAGGTGATACCCCCTTAAATTATGAGATTATCTTATGCCATTCAGTTATACAAATTTTTCTTGTGCAGTGCCTTTCTTATATGCCTGTGTTTTTTGTGTTACTGGGAGGATCAAATACAATTTATATATATGTGTATAAATGTATATGAACACCCTAACATATATAATATATACATGAAGTATTACTATTAAATTTAATGATTTGGCTCTAATTTCATACTACCAAAGATTAAGTAATTTGTGTATTTCAAAATACTAAACACATGTTTAGTACAAATATATCTCACTATATGAAATCTATTTGGTTCCTAGGTAATGGCAAGAGTTTAAGGAGGGAAACTTGAACTCCTAACATTTGCCTTTCATATAATCAATCAGATGAGTAGATCTAGAAGGGACTTGTGCAATCTAGTCAGTACCCTCACTTTACACTTCAATATCATATTTCCTTATTAACCTACTAATAATAGGCACTTTCATCTCTGTTCAAGAAACTCACTATCTTATTAAACTAAACCAGGAATATTGATATTAAGTGATTTTTATATTCATTGCTTTGAACTAATTTTTATAAGATGCTGTGAACTTTATATCTGCTCTATTCTTTTCTCAGGCAGAGGAGATATAGAACAGAATGAATCTGACAACCGTAGAATAATTCGCTATCCAGACAGTCATCAACTTTTTGTTGGCAACTTGCCACATGATATTGATGAAAATGAACTGAAAGAGTTCTTCATGAGTAAGTGGTTTATTTTGTTTTATCTTAAAATTAAACAGGAGAAAAACAGAGCTTTTTCCATAGTAATTAGAATATCTCCAGGTACCAACCACTTATCAGAAGAGAGTAGATGGCTATATCAGATGTTTCTCAGTGATTGTACTTAGTGTTGACTGGCCTGGTTCTCTGTAGGTGAGACGAAGGAGCAGGATGAATCAGTGTTAAATTTGGAGGTGGGATGAATTATAAAATTACAAATCAGAAATAGAAAATAGCATTGTCTTTCTAAAATCATGTACATAACTCTCCTTTTGAAATGTCTAATAAAGATACTGAA
The DNA here is from genome assembly GCF_028538775.1 of Myotis yumanensis. Taxonomy (NCBI): domain Eukaryota; kingdom Metazoa; phylum Chordata; class Mammalia; order Chiroptera; family Vespertilionidae; genus Myotis; species Myotis yumanensis. Next base: position 192,330,493 of record NW_027223752.1, read on the forward strand.
GGGTTACAAAACAAATATTCCAGCTAGTTGTTGGCGTCTTAGATGAATGACCTATATGAGTGAATATGTACCTTAATTGTTGTTGGATGTAGCCACTTGCAACTTTTATTTTGAGATGGATCAAGGAGATTAAGGTTATTCATCTTGAACAATTGAGGCCACAAAGTATTCTGTTAAAATATTTAACCCTTGGTGCCCTGGTTAGTTTGGCTCAGTGGATTGAGCATTGGCCCATGGACCGAAGAGTCCCAGGTTCGATTCTGGTCAAGGGCATGTACCTTGGTTGCAGGCTCCTCCCTGGCCCAGGCCCTGGTCAAGGCATGTACAGGAGGCAACCAATTGATGTTTCTCTCACATCAATATTTTTCTCTGTCTTTCCCTCTCTCTTCCACTCTCTCTAAAAATCAATGGAAAAATATCCTCGGGTGAGGATTACAAATAATAATAAAATAAAAATAAAGATATTAATGTGAACTTACCATTAAAAAAAAAATTTAACCCTTGGTGCAATGTATGTTTTCACAGGTTTTGGGAATGTTGTGGAACTTCGCATCAATACCAAGGGCGTTGGCGGAAAGCTTCCAAATTTTGGTTTTGTGGTTTTTGATGACTCTGAACCAGTTCAGAGAATCTTAATTGCAAAAGTAAGTGACCTAAAGGGCATAATTCAAGACTTTATTATTCCTGTTGTATATAACATTAATCTGGTGCATTTTTAAACCATAGAGAATCTTTTTTAATGTTAAAACTAAAATTGTTCATTATGAAATGGTTTATGCCAGTGGTTCTCAACCTTCCTAATGCCGCGACCCTTTAATACAGTTCCTCATGTTGTGGTGACCCCCAACCATAAAATTATTTTCGTTGCTACTTCATAACTAATTTTACTACTGTTATGAATCGTAATGTAAATATCTGATAATGCTATATCTGTTTTCCGATGGTCGCGACCCACAGGTTGAGAACTGCTGGTTTATACAAAGAATAGAGAATTGTTAGTTTTAAAGTCTGAGGTGTGGGTCATTTTAAATTTGTTTCTTAGGATTTTCTTATTTACATATACAAGGAAATACTTACTATTACTATCTAACCTGCCCATGTAAATCTTTTTGTTCCCTTTTAAAGCCAATTATGTTTCGAGGGGAAGTGCGTTTAAATGTGGAAGAGAAAAAAACAAGAGCTGCAAGAGAGCGAGAAACCAGAGGTGGTGGTGATGATCGCAGGGATATTAGGCGCAATGATCGAGGTCCTGGTGGTCCACGAGGAATAGTGAGTGGTGGAATGATGCGTGACCGGGATGGAAGAGGACCTCCTCCAAGAGGTGGCATGGCACAGAAACTTGGCTCTGGAAGAGGAACCGGGCAGATGGAAGGCCGCTTTACGGGACAGCGTCGCTGAAGCCCCACTGTTGGCAAAGTCTTGGCAGTGGTACATTAGTCATCGTGTTTGCATTCTTGTTAATTTTTTTTTTTTTTGGCTTTGGAATGTGACACAGCCTTTTTGATCATTTCTTTGATGTGAAAAGCATCTTTTGGTTATGAGTTAAATTGAGGTGGACATTATTTCCCCAATTTCACAACAGGATTCACATTGTTAATTTATAAATCTAGACTTGGAGAATTGAGGACTGAGGAATGACCATATCTTAAACTATCTACAACAAAATGAACTTTTTTTTAAGAGGACATGCCCAACTGAATTCAGGTCCTTTGAGTAAAAAAAAAATCCTCTGCTGCACATTTTGTTTTAAGTGTTACTGTTTCTGCCTATTAATCTTGGAAACACAAATAGTGCAATTGGAGAATTTTGCCTTTTTTCTTGGCTCCCCCAAAATACAAACCAACAGAAACTTTTTATGCACTCATCAAAATGCACTAATGGGTACTCTGAACTCATTAACATTGACATCTGCAACAGAAGGCAACAGGGGAGAAAAATCTTTCATCCTTTTTTCCAGTAGAAAATAGTTTGTGAAATGATGAGGGCATTTTATCTGCTTGCTGTGACCAGCGTGTGTACACATAAACCTTAACAAGACTACAAGTATATTCCAGAAGAAAACCATTTAGTTTGAACTAAATAACAAAAATCAGAACTTCAAATGCTATGGTCTTGAATACTAGACCAGATTTAGTAGCTCCATATCTAAGATTTTTCTACCTGCCCCTCTTCAGTACAGGGCTGGCTGGCTGCTCCACACACTCCTCCTCCCCTTTTTCCTTTCTTTAAGCTGTGTACAGTGAAAATTGTCTTTACTGTATTTTTGTTCTCTGGTAATGTAATAAGCATGATGGTGCCTTCTATTAATACATCATTCCAGTCTTGCTGGTAATTTTGTACAGTATAGTGTATGAATTGCTGTGCTGCAAAGCCAAACAGCTGCAAAATGTTGAAAAATCATTGAAGTGTATAAAAATTGCAGTATCTTTAAAATTAGTAAAATTGACTAGCATATTATTTACCTTGTTCTTTAGTTAACAACTTTGTGTTCTCTGTGGGAGGGAGTCTTGTGTGTTTGGGAGGGAGAGGGAAGGAGGAAGTCGGTTATTTAAGTCTCTTGTTGACTTTTCTCTTAGCATGAATGTGAATGATGAAGCAGATCACTTGAGAGGTGCTTGGAAAAGTCAATCAACTTGATGTACATTTTTAGTGACATTTTAAAAGCAGTCAGATTCCATAAATGGCAAGTAAACCTGAAGTGAGGATACTGCAATTTTCAGAGAAAAGAACAGCAGCTCTTAAGTGTTTGCATTTTCTATTTGGGGGGCAGGGAACTGTCATTCATTTTGCACAATTCTTGAACTGATGTCAGCACCCAAGTGGCTCTGAATTTAAGTCTGGGACGACATCTTTTATTTTTACATGAATCTCTAAACAATTCTGTGAGCAAAGTTTGTAGCTGCTGGATTATTGTCTGTCTCTTTAGCAAGTTCCAGTAAACCGCAAGTATGGCAAAGGATGATCAATTTTATGCTTGAAGCATCTGATACATATCAGTTTCTGATGTTTCAAGCTAGGAGTGGGGTAAATAAGTGTGACCACTTAAAGCTGCTTGTTAGCATGGAAGACTTCTCCATTCTATCTTGGTAAAAACAGAAATGCACTTGACATATAGCAAACGGATTTTGAATTATGAAAACTTTGTTATTTAGTAAATTAACAAATGATGCACATATTTTGTTTTTCATGTACTGGGTAATATAAGTAAAATTAAATCTGTCCCTTTTTTTCCTTTGAGTGAGGTCTTCCATGTTTGAGGAAAAGTCTTGCACTATTGCATACGTTGTGGGGACACAGATATCTTAATAGTTGCCATTTTGGGGGGGCTTAAGGATTTTTCTTTTTTCTGCTTAAAACACTTTTTACACTTTCTGATGTATAGTACTTGAAGTTCTTACCAGAAAATGAATTTTGAGTTTTGAAGCCTTTATTCAAACTACTTTTAAATGAGTGGTTTATTGTCAGTGTTTTTCTATAGCATATTTTTCCTTCATTCTTTTCTTTCTTCCCATTTTATATATGTGAAATTTCTAATCCAGGATATTGCCCTGCCACTCATGAAAACTGTTCTGGCACCAAAAGTAATGGCAAATGTTAAGTGTAATAGAAAATTAGAGCAAAGAGCCATTCAGCTTCAGTCTTTACATACCATGAATAAATCATTAAAACATCACATGGAGAAGTTTACATGGTGATTGTTCACCTGCAGTACTGTGGACTTTTAACATTTTGTCCCCTTTTCAGTGAACCAGAGTAAAAATATTCATCTACCATAACTGTTATTTGCTGATTTTTTTTTTTTTTTTTTGGATGGTAATATTCTATCCTTGTGACACTATTGCAACCAAATTGGCTTTACCATCTCGGCTTTAGTAGGTATAGAAGACAATGGATTACCATCTTTATTGCTGTAATGTGTTAAGCATTATATGCTAGTAGAATCTAGTTTAATTGTTTCAGGTGGAAAGTATTCTTTTGGTTTCCATTTTGAATGTGTTTGGACTAAACAAACAATAAACTACTGATGTCTGCAGCGTTTATCTATGTCCCTAATTTAATCTATAGGTTTGTGTTCCCAAATGTTTTCTCCCAATTGCATTTCACACATCTTAAGTAAAAATGAGCTGTTCTAAAACCAACTGCTTACTATTTGTGAGAATGGATCTATAAGAAGTAAAGCATTTTTATATTTTTCCTTAACAATTGTTAAGAGCTCTATCCCAGTTCAGCCAATTTACATGTTAAAGGATTTTAGAATAATAAATAGTAAGGAAGGTGAAGAATGATCTAAATCAAACTAATTTTTTTTTTTTTTAATCTTGGGTTTTCCAAAGGATTGCTACCTCACATCTCAGACAGGAGAAAAGGGATGGGAATATTGAGGCTATCTAAAGTTACGGACATGACCCAATTCAGAAATTGAAACAAATGTGTCAAACTCTAAAAGAATATTAAAGGAGGAATAATCATTTAATCATATTTATGAGTCCTACAGCATACATAATTTTGGAATTTGAGACTCTTTCTTCATTAAAAGGCATGGTATAATTGAATTATTCCTGATATAGTCAATGAAGATTCCTTAATCAGACTTCGCAAGTTTGTACTGGAGAGAAACCAAAAGAACCATTATTTAAAATATTCTTAAGGAAGTCAGACAAGATTTTTATAAATGTATATTAAACTCACTTTCCATGTTAATTATAATGTTAACTAGAGGCCCCTCGGCCTGGCCTGTGCCCTCTCACAATCCGGGATCCCTTGGGGGATGTCGAAGGCCCAGTGCATGGATTCAGCCTAATCTTCATAGGCCAGGCCGAGTGACCCCACTGGTGCACAGATCCAAGCACTGGGCCTCTAGTATGCATGTAAAATCTTTGGTTAATCTCTTCCCACCCTCCCTCCTCCTCCCTTCTGAGATTTATCAGTCTGTTCCATGTTTCCAGCCTGTGCGTTGAGCCTCTGCCCCCTGGTGGTCAGTGCATGTCATAGCTAATGGTTGAATGGTCATTTAGGCTTTTATATATATACTAGAGGCCCTGTGCACAAAATTCGTGCACTCGGGGGTCTCTCAGCCCAGCCTGTGCCCTCTTGCAGTCCAAGAGCTGAGGGGGATATCCAACTGATGGGGAGCAGGCCTAAGCCAGCAGTCGGACATCCCCCAAGGGGTCCTTAGCACTGCCACAGAGGTGGGAGAGGCTCCTGCCACCGCCACTGCACTCGCCAGCCGTGAGCCCAGCTCAGGGCTTCTGACTGAGCAACGCTCCCCCTGTGGGAGCATACTGACCACTAGGGGGCAGCTCTTGCATTGAGCGTCTGCCCCCTGGTGGTCAGTGCGTGTCATAGCAACTGGTTGTCCCACCGTTTGGTTGATTTGCATATTAGCCTTTTATTATATAGGATAGATGACGTGCCTAATTTCATGGCTGTGGAAAAAGCATTTTTTAGAAGGAATAAAATACATATGCCACTATTAAAACAACCAAATTTGAAGTAGCAAATTATCGTTTGGTCCAGGAAACTTCATATGAAACAGGATATTTGACTATTTTAGCCACTTAAGGTGTTTCATTTCAATTGTGCTATATAACATAGTGTTTGTAGCAGGTGAATGAAAATTTAGTGGCTAGATGTTAGTGCTGTTCCTTTAAATTAGGAAAAGTTGCTCATCATAATTTATATTTTAACTACAGATGAATAAAGACCATTGACTTATCTTTCTTTTCATTCTGTGTTCATAAGTATTAGTTTTCTAATTATTTAGTAGTAGACTGTTTTGATCAATTTGATGCCAGACTTCTAAATTTAAAATTACTGGATAAGTGAACAATCTATTAACATCATGAAAGAAATTTCCCTTTGTGATAGATTTCTGTTGGTTGCACAAAGAGTAATTGTTTAAAATCATTTGTACCATTGAGTTAATTCCTAAGTAATAAAATTTTGGGGTATTTTGAACAAATAGAGACTTAAATCTGCTTATTCAGCATATAGCTTATGTTTAACATGTTTCAGAATTAATGAGAAATAGTCAATTTTTAAAATTATTTTTTAATTGATTTCAGAGAGGAAGGGAGAGGAAAGGTAGAGGGGGGACAGAGAGAGAAACATCAGTGATGAGAGAGAATCATTGATCGGCTACCTTTTACAAGTGCCCCACTGGGGATTGAGCCAGTAAGCCTGGCATGTGCCCTGACCAGAATTAAACTGTGATCTGGTTCATAGGTCGACACTCAACCACTAAGCCACTGAGGCTGGGCAGAAATAGTCAATTTTTAGCACTACCAAATAAATACTGGGCAAAAATACCATAAATGCAGATTTAGAATTAAGAAATCACAAAGACTACTACCCTAGTATTAATTACCAAATTAACTGTTCTCTTTGATCTCTTAAAGTTTTGACATAGCTGGCTGCCTACTTGGAATGCTTTCACTTTTGTGAAATTAATATTTTAACTGCTTGTTTTCTTATCCAATAATAATTCCTGCTCCCCGATCCCTTCAGTGCTCAATCTCTTTCCCCATGAACTTTCTCTGGGAGGTTTCATTTTGGCCAGGTACTATCTTCCCTTCAATATGTTGTCTATTCAGTAGATTTTAAACAATATAATGGTTTAAGAGGAGGGCTTAGGCATCAGTCGCCAACCTTGCGGACCTCACGGATCACCAGTGGTCTGTGTACCGTCGGTTGGTGACCGCTGGCTTAGAAGATAGCCTGGGCTTAAATGACAAGTCCACCATTCAATGGTTAACCTTTTTCTTTGTTTTTGTTTCCTCATTTGTAAAATGAGGTAGGTGGTTGTGAGGATTTAGTGCATTAATATATAAAGCACCTAAAATAATGCAGTGGTGGGCCTTTAGCAAGTGTAAGTTGTTACTATTTTTTTCTTTTTTTTTTTTAAGTTTAACTTTTAAAAATATGTTTTTATTGATTTCAGAGATTGGAAGGGAGAGGGGGAGAGAGGTAGAAACATCAATGATGAGAGAATCATGGATCAGCTGCCTCCTGCATGCCCCCTAACTGGGAATTGAGCTTGTATCCTGGGCATGTGCCCTGACTGGGAATTTGTGAACTACTGGTTCATGGGTTGATACTCAACCATTGAGCATCACCAGCCACATTGGCTAGGCAAGTTGTTACTACAGTGGGGCCTTGACTTACGAGTTTAATTCATTCCGTGGTGGAGCTCGTAACTCAAATTACTCGTATGTCAAATCATTAAAGTGAACGAGTGAGACCGTGATGCTGGGCTGATGTGGCGTTCACTGACGTTCGCTGCGTCAACTAGCGGTGGGGTATCTGAAGCTGGCTCGTAACCCGAACTTTAGCTCGCAACTCAAAGCAAAAAATCGGCCAAGAGTCGGCTTGTATCTCGAAAAACTCGTTAGTCGGGACACTCGTAAGTCAAGGCCCCACTGTATTTTCAATTCAATTGCATTCCTACTGTCTGTCTATCCTGTGTTTCATAAACCTATTTTTAAAAACTCATTTTTGCCATAGCCCCTTTTGAAGTCCTAGATAATTTAAAATTTGGAAGTCCAAAACAATGTTTTCTCTTTATAAGTGACTTACATCTGGCTTTCTGATGAGCAATTCTATTTTTCAACCTATTTAACGTAGAAATGTTTGAAATCTCATTTCTTCTCAATATATTTGTCTTCCCTCCTATCCATTTTTAAAGTGCAAGAAAACTTGTTCAAGCTATTGTGATTAACTCCTACTGGTTTATCTAATTCATTTAACTTTTGAGCTGCTACGTGCCAAGCACTGTTCTAGGTACTATTGGCAAATGATAAATAAGTTTCCCTGCTTTTAGACTAAAAGACTAACTCTATGGAAAGAGTAAATGTGCATATTTAAGAAGGTAGGTAAGGGGCCGAATAATAAGGGTCTTGTTGGCTTTAAGCAGGTTGCTTTTTTATCCCCTGAGCAATTGGGAGAGGTTAGGGGTAAGGTAATTTTATTTTGAAATGTCTGACTACAGAGTAAAAATTCAAGTTCAGTAATGAATTAAGTAAATCGTAAATTTCAGTCAATAGCTATCATACAGGAGTTATGGTAGTAGTTTGGTGGTAAAAATCTAAGGAAAACACAGGTAATAGACTGTACTCACATAATCTAACCCATAGGTGACCCTATAAATACTTTGGCATAAGTGTGTGTTTCTTCCATTATACCAGTGATGGTGAACCTTTTGAGCTCGGCGTGTCAGCATTTTGAAAAACCCTAACTTAACTCTGGTGCCGTGTCACATATAGAAATTTTTTGATATTTGCAACCATAGTAAAACAAAGATGTATATTTTTGATATTTATTTTATATATTTAAATGCCATTTAACAAAGAAAAATCAACCAAAAAAATGAGTCCGCGTGTCACCTCTGACACGCGTGTCATAGGTTTGCCATCACTGCGTTATACTGTTAAATGTCTTAATGAAGACAAACCATTTAACTTTTTATTGTTAATTGAGTGCCTCTGTGTGCCAGGCATTGTTGATGTTGAGCATACATGAGTGAATAAGTCCATTGGTCTCCCTGAGCTTATTTGATAACGAAGATAAGGAGTTGTAAATGCTAAAGAGAATGTATACCAATAAAAGGAGAATATGCTAATTAGACCAGGAAACCTTTCAGACAAAGACTTGGTGGTAGGGCTGAGGCAGAGTCGGTTAGGGGTGATCAGGCCAGGAGGGGAGGACAGTTGTGGGCGATCAGGTCGGCTGGGGGTGTGGGGGGGGGGGGCAGTTGTGGGCGAGCAGGCAGGCAGGCAGGTGAGCAGTTAGGAGCCAGCGGTTCTGGATTGGGAAGGGATGTCTGACTGCCGGTTTAGTATATAAAAAAGGCTAAGCGACCGGCCAACCGGCCGGGAGCTATGATACACACTGACCACCAGGGGGTAGACAACACAGGAGCTGCTGAGCAACAGCAACTTTGCAGAGTGCCCTCTCACACTCCGAAACCCTTGTGGATGTCAGACCACTGTTTTCTGCCCGATCCCTGCAGGCCAGGCCGAGGGACGCCACCTGCTGGAGGGACTCCACTCACTCCGCAGATGCCTTTCGAGCCCTGGCACTGCCCCAAGTGCTACTGGTGTGGGAGGTCGGCTCCAAAATGTGTCCAGCCCTCCTCACCCAGTCCTGCACCGCCGGCCACCTTCTAATGAATTTCAAGGTGCACGAATCCATCCACCAGGCCTCTAGTTAAGATAATGAAAAGCAACTGAGTGGCGGAATTAGGTCATAATGACTTTTGGGAACTATTTCAGTGAAGTGATAAGCTGTTCCTCAGTCACCCATTCTAGAGTTGAAATGGAACTTAGGAGCACTGTAGTCAGAAGGACCAGCTAATGTAAAACAACCTGTAACATAAGAAAACCTTGGAAGGGAATGGTAAGAAGCTGGGGTAGATGGAGTTGGCTCAAAGGGTGGCAAAATGATAAGAGGTGGGGTAGGAGAGAGAGGAACTACATCATGTAATCTGCCAGGATTAGGAGTTAATTGGGATTTTCTTCTAATTGCAATAGGAAACCATTAAAGAGAATTAAGCATGGCAGTGATATCCTTATAGAAGATAGGATAAATATAGAAGCATGAAAATTGATAAGAATGTTGCAATAGTTTAAAACTTGGAGAGAAGCCCTAACCGGTTTGGCTCAGTGGCTAGAGTGTCGGCCTGCAGACTAAAGGGTCCCAGGTTCGATTCCGGTCAAGGGCATGTACCTTGGTTGCGGGCACATCCCCAGGAGGGGGTGTGCATGAGGCAGCTGATCAATGTTTCTCTCTCATCAATGTTTCTAACTCTCTATCCCTCTCCCTTCCTCTCTGTAAAAAATCAATAAAATATATTAAAAAAAAAACTTGGAGAGAAATAGGTTTAGCTTATTTTTTGGCAGTTAAATGTAAGATATCTTAAAAGGAATTGAGAATGATTCAATTTCTGGATAGCATAAAGTCAGAAATCAATGAAAAGCAGACACTTCTACTTGAAAATAGTGTAACCAATAAAATAGTTATTTATACTTGTTTTTATCTCTAAAATGAATTTTCTACAATATTTGAGGATATACTGTGAATCACTGCTGGTAGCTTTACATCTGATTTAACATTTAGGCAAAGTATAGTTACCTAGGTTACCTCCAAAAAGATAGGCTCAGAAAGGATAAGTCACACTAGTATGAAATTATTTGGAATACTGGATTAGCAAAAAGTGTCAATCTGCTTTCAAGGATGAGTTATTTAAAGTTCAGAAATTTATATGTGCAATGCATTTTTATCATGACTTTATTTTAGAAAATTGTAAAATTATAGCCTCATGCATTAGCAGGACTAAAATTAAGGATCCCTTAATCAGGTATAACATTCAGGAAGCACAATGTTAAGGAATGAGACAGAGTAGAGACTTGGAACAGAAATCAAATAGCTGTCAAATACTGTGAGTCTCTGAATTTAGGTGGAAATATATGTATTAGGGGCCCAGTGTGCAAATTTGTGCACCTTGAAAGGAACTGTGGGCCGTGAGGCTGCGGTGGGCACAGTGGCAGGGTCTCAGCCCATACTCCGTGCCCCTGCCTGGCCCCTCCTGCTACGGCCCCCAGTCACCTTTCTGCTGGCAGCCCCGTTCCCACTGCCACTGCTCCCATGAGCTGATGGCACGAAGCGATTGGGGCTGGCGCTGTCAGTGGGTGCAAGAGGCATCTGCTGCCCCAATCACCCCTCAGGAGCATGGGGAGGTGGAGAAGCCCTCAGGGGCGATAGGGCCGGCAGCTGCCGCTCGCACCCACAGGCCCAGCGCCGGCAGCAGGTGTGAGCAGTGGCTCTGGTGCCGGCAGCAGGTGTGAGCACCTGTGGGGCTGCAGTGCACCAGAGCAAAGAATTTTCAGTAACCACCAGAGGCTTGCCCCAATGACAGTGACCGGTGCCGCGCCTTGGTCTGGTGCCCCTGCTCCACCATCCTGCTGTGGCCAATATCCACCATGTTCTGCGCTGTCTCCTGCTGCCCTCGCCCGCCATGTTTTATGCGTATGTGCCCCCTGCTGATGAGCACATGTCATAGCAACTGGTTGTTCAATTGTTCCACTGTTTGGTCTACTTGCATATTAGGGTTTTATATATATAGATGTGTGTTTTCTTTGGTTGTCAAATGATCTTTAATTGAAACATTTTTTTGAACACATAAATCTTTTAATAATTTTCACCATTAATCTTTAATGGAATAATGTCACTAAATATACCTCATTAGTGAAACATTTTCCTTTGTGGTTCTTAACTAGCTCAGCATCCCACTGCGCCACTGCTAATGTTATCTATATGATGTCATGAGGGTGGCAGCCATCAACATTGCAACCCCCAGGATCTTTTTAATGGTTTCAGAGAGTTTTCTAGCTAAAAATCGGTGCTACATCTGTCAGGCAGTATTGATAATCTCATCAAAAGTGATTATTTCCACTGTGTTTAATGATTTTTTGCTTCTTTCTGTCTCGGCAATTCTTTGAGGGCTTTCATGATGAGGGCAGAGGCAGAGGCACTACCTCAATCTGGGTCTGTCATTCTGAATATCAGAGTTACTGTAATCCCCAGATCCTTCCAAGCACCAGTTGCTTTGTTGATGTCAAAGCCAACCTTTTTTGGAGACAGGCCCAGGGGACCAATCTTGGGGGTCAGGGGAGACACAGCACAGACTTCCCCACCGGTGCACCTCGGGTATAAGACTTTGATCTCTTTGGGGCAGGACTTTGGCTGCATCATAGAAGTGGCTGGTGTCAGATGAACCCGGATTTGGTACGACCGAAGAAAGTTGCACCTAAGTTTCCAAGCTGAAAGCTGAAAGAAAAAAAAAATGTTGAAGGCCTGTCATTTTACATCTGTTGTATCCTCTAATCTGATAACCCTAAGTTTTTTATATTTTTTATAGAGGTGAACTAAACTAAAGCTTGAAGACATAAAAACCATAACTGCCTGGCATATGGTGATGGTGATGAGGATAGTGACTTCGGCATAGAAAACATGTGAGAGATATTTCAATGAATGATGACATCAGAAGACTCAGAGTGATGTTTCAAAGCAGGCACTTATATAACAAATATGTGCTAGGTGACAAAGACTTGTATAGCATGCAGTGACTATTAGCATCTAATATGAGCCAGAAACCTTCCTAGATGATGCTGGCAATACAGCAGGTACAGCCTACTCTCAGGAAATGTGTTTCTTTTTTGTTGTTTTTTTTTTTTAGTACTTCTTTCCATAAGTATTTACTTTTAGTTCTGATTAGTCCTGGGCACAACACAACTCATTTAGTCCTAACAGCAATCCTTTGAGGATTATTACTTGCTTTACAGAAGGGTTAACTCAAGCACAATGGGGTTAGCTACTTTTCCAAGATCACATGGCTAATGAGTAGAACTAGTGAAGGTAGAGAACGTAATAGTGACTGGAGATGTTCCTTAATCATTATCGAGGGTGGTAATGAGTGACCTCTATGAAGAGGTACATTTAAGGTTTGAAAGGAAGAGAAGGCAGTCCTGAGATCTGGAAGAAGAATGTTCCAAAAATAAGAAACGACATGGAGAGCCCCTTTGTTTAAAAAGTTTGTTGTATTCAAGGGCAGTAAGGCCAGTGTGGCCATAACAGTAAGCAGATGATATCAAGAGGTAGGTAAGCGCTAATTTGAAGGTGGCCTTGTAGTTTGGATTTTACTCTTGGATTTTACGGGGATTGTAGGGATCTGAACAGGGAAGTGATGTGATCTGAGTTAGTGAGTGGCCTGTCAAAATGTCAGCTAATGGTGATGGTGTCTTGGATTAGAGCTGTAGAAGAGATGGTGATAAATGGTTAACTAATAAGATTTACTTTGTAGATAGAACCTATAAGACTTTAAAAAAAAATTTTTTTTTATTGATTTTTTACAGAGAGGAAGGGAGAGAGGTAGAGAGTTAGAAACATCGATGAGAGAGAAACATTGATCAGCTGCCTCCTGCACATCTCTTACTGGGGATGTGCCCACAACCCAGGTACATGCCCTTGACCGGAATCAAACCTGGGACCTTTCAGTCCGTAGGCTGACGCTCTATCCACTGAGCCAAACCGGTTTCGGCGAACCTATAAGACTTTTATGGACTGGATCTTGAATGTGAGGAAAAGATAATATTAAAGGGATTCCTGGGAATTTAAAGTAGGAGTGGATTGTGGCGAGAAAATCAAGTTTTCTTTTAGCCATTTAACATATTACGGATGGATCATGAGAATTGTCGCTTCTTATTACAGTGTTTTACAAAGTATCATACTTTAAAAAGATATTAGCTTGTAAGAACATGTAATAAATAACTTCAAAATGCAATGGGTATTTAATTTTAAAGCATGCCTTTAACATTTATGTAAAATGTTTTTTGTACTCGTTCAATAGAAACTTATCTGGCCACTAATAAAGCTAGCAATAAAACTACTGGTCCGAAATGTGTTAAGTTTCATATGCCAATTATAGATCCAAGAATGAATGTCACATAGTATGATTTTGGAATTCCGAAGAGAGCTCAGTGCTATGAGTTATCCATATAGGTCTTTGCTGCAGCTATGGGATTAGATGAGATTTCCTAAGAAGAGAGTGTACAGAGGAGAAGAAGCTCAGGACTGAGCCCCCAGATACTCTCAAAATTTAGGGCTCTAGTACAGGGGAAGCATGCAAAGAAAATTGAGGAAGACAAAATAGGACAACATTGATGTCATGGAAAGCTAAGTTTCAAGAGTTTATCTCAAAAGGAAATGAGTTGAGTAATGCTGTTGAGAGGTCATATGAGGTAGTGGATTAATTAGGGTGTCTAATTGCTATAATAAATAGAACCCAAGATGTCTAATGGCTCAGACACAATAGTTTTTTGTTTTTTTTTTACCCCTAATATAAAAGAATAGAAAAGTGATCATGAAGAGACCAGTGGTCTGGCCCTCCTCCCCGAGACTATAGTCATCTCCATTGTAGCTAGCTGAAAGGGAAAAGGAACATAGAGAATGCTGAATGGAGATTTTTATGGACCAGGACTGGAAATGGTGCCCACGTGGCTTGAATTCAGTCACAGGGCCACTCCTAACTGCAATGGGGATCGCACAAAAGAAACAAGCCACACAGGAAAAAGGAACTAGCTTATTGTAACTAGCAATCTCTGCTACAGATGGCTTTGGCAGGATGTAGGTCATAATGACTTGGGAAAAACTATGTCAGTGAAGTGATAAGGATGAAAGCCCAAGAGAATTGGAGGTAAGAAATGAACAGACCTTTTTTTTCTGCAGTTTTGCTATGAAGATGAACAGAGGAATCTGATAGAGGCTAGAAAGAGATGGAATGTTAAGATTTTTCAAAAGAGGCATGTTACTAGTGCAAACAGAACATATACTATTGTTAACATTTAAGAAATGAATTCCAAGGTTTACACTTATAGTATAAATCAGCCATCGCCAACCAGTGGTCCAAAAGGTTGGCAACGGCTGCTATAGATGTGTTGGCGTATGTTGAATTTGGCAAAATAAGTGGTATATTGTATTTTAGGTTTCCAAATTCCAATTGTCTTAATTACTTTTAAATGTAGTAATGATGTCATTGAATCAACTACTAGGTTGAGAACAGAATTCTATTTTCTATGGCAAGTGTCCTTCCATCAAAGAACCAGAACTTTAAAGTGAATCAGGCCATTTTCTTAATAGAATGGTAAAATGTATTCATAGCTGCATGCTTCATATACTATACTGAAAACAATCCTACTTTTTGTAGTCTGAAGATTTTATGCCCTTTCCATTCACTTGGTGACTCGAAGTGATGCCAAAAACCCATGACTAATCAGTATCTCATGGGACCTAAGTGAGAGGTGGTTTTTTCTTAGTTTGTTTTTGCACAAAACACCCAAGCACGTTATTGGGGATGTCAAAATATGTAGAAAATGACTGCTGCCAAAAGTCACTTAACAGAGATGATTGCTAATGTAAGAGAATTGGGCTAAGCCAAAATACATACATTTATTTTAAAAGGCAGATTTCTGGGAAGGCTGAAAATTTCTTATCCTCCTGTAGTCTATTTTTTTAAATTGAGATATAGTTCACATACATAAAATTCACCCTTTTAAAGTGTAAAACTCAGTGACTTTCAGTATATTTACTTTAAAAAGTTGTGTAACACTAATTCCAGAACATTTCCATCACCCGAAAAAGAAACTCCTTACCCATCAGTAGTCACTCCTCATTCCCATCTCCCTCTCAGTCCCTGGTAACCAGTAATCTACTTTCTGTTTCTATGGATTTGCCTGTGCTGCACACATTCCATATAAATGTAATGGTATAATATGTGGCTTTCTATGTCTGGCTTCTTTCACTTAGCTTAATGTTTAAGATTGATCCATGTAGCATGTATCAGTACTTATTCCTTTTTATGGCTAAATAGTATTCCATTGTATGGATATAGCAATTTATCCATTCATCAGTTGATGGACCTTTGAGTTTCACTTTTTTGTCTATTATGAATATTAATGCTGCTATGAACATTCATGTACAAGTTTTTATATGAACAAGTTTTCATTTTTCTTCAGTATATATCTAGGAGTGGAATGAATTACTGGGCCATATGATCCTTAGTCTCTTCTAACCTTTAATTCTTTAACACATCTCTCCTCTCTAGTTGCTAACCTCGTGCACTCCCATACTGTTTTCTTTAGATTTTTATGACATTTTCACTTTTCTAAGATTTCCTCCCTCCCCCCCCCCCCCCCCCCCCCGCCCCGCCCCCAGCTACAACTTCATCAAGCAAACACACAAAAATGATAATTGGGAAACTACAGCAGGGTGGGAGTGGGAGAGAATCATGTTGTTATTTGCTTGTTTAGTCATTTAGAGCTTTCATGCCAAACCCGGCAGCCACCCACCAGGAGGATTTGACACAGCTTTTGGTGGGCAAGGTTAAAATAACCTCAATTACTGAGAACTCTGCTGCCATTCTAAGTAGGAGTTTCTTTTTTTTTCTGTTTTTCTTTTTTCTTCTTTTTTTATGCGGGGGTGGGGGGCACCGCGTGAGCTGTGTGTGTGTGGGGGGGGGGGGGGGGGGGGCCGGGGCGCGCAGCGGGCCCTGCGCGGAGCTTTCCCGGCGGCTCCCCGGGCGGGTTGGTAGCAGTTTCTTATACTTTAAAAACCTGGTAAGAAAACTTGACCAGTAGCTTCATAGAGATTATATGTCTTAACCACTCAATTACATATTTTTACATTTCTACTGTTTTTCAAAATCCAAAAGGGAGGTAGGTTCCAATTTTGCTCCTGATGTTAATTCCAACTTTTATTGAGTAATCCTCAGAGATACAGCACTGAATCCCAGATGATGAAGTAATGCCATTTCTAAGATCTTAAATTGACAAGTTTCCTTTGACAATAGCTTTCTCTCCTATTAAACTTATTCTTCATGCCTATGATGACTGACTTCCACTTCCTCAAAGCCTCAGAATGTTTATTTCTTAGCATACAAAAAGGAATTAATACTGTAATATTGATTGGGTATAAATATCTGCTATCCAGAACACACTTAAATGAATCAAGATAGAGATCAAATATGATTATAAAACATTTAGTTTTCATGACTTAACGTGAAAATAACTTGAGTGCTGAAGGCGTCCTTACTGCAGAGGTATGGCCTACACCCCTAAACCCTGTTTCTTGTGTGACTTAAGCGTGTGCATGATTCTGATCTACCAGTGTTGCCTGGTTATGTATGAATTGAGTTGGTCTGTGCCTTAAAGATCCCACCCCCCAACTGCACCCAATTTGGCTGCCATACGCCAGTACCGCGTTCCCCAACCTTCCTCACTTTTGTCCTTTTATTTCATTCGTGTATCTCCATTCCCCTCACTTTCAGTGCCCAGGCTACCCTCAAGGTCCCTTCTGTCGTCACCTACCTACTTTACCTTGCCTCACCTATTAATCATCACCTCCGACCCACACCCTCATCCCCCATCTGGCCCAGACCGGCCCCACCTCTCACACCGAACCTTCCCGGGTGAGGGCGCCGTGGGCCCGCTCCCCGCCCAGCGGGGAAGCTGCGGAGGACACTTTCTCGAGCTCTTTGCATGACCTCCCTCTCCCATTTTCTCCCGGTCCTACAAACCACCGCCACATTTACCCTCCCCATGAACACCGGGATCGTCTCCTGCCCGTGTCGGCGGGGAGAGGTCTCCGGCGAAGGCAGAAAGGGGTCTCCTTACTTCACGGAGGTGTGTCCAGATGCTGGCACCCGCGCCGTCAGGGAGCGGAACCCGGGCGGAGCCCCAGGTGAAGGGGAAGGGTGGTTGGCGCTAAGCCAATCACGGCTCATGACAACAGGGATCAGCCAATCAGAACACGGGGTGCTTGGCGCAGGGTAAGGACCCGCCCCCTTGCAGCTGGGTGGCCAACGCCTTCGCCAGGGCTGGCTGGAGCAGAGCGGGTTCCCGAGTCCAGGGACTGGGCACCTTCGGAGCCGGGAGACCGCGCCCTCCCTCCCCCGCTGATTTCTCTGCCGGCCTCGGCCTTAGCAGGTGTGGGTCCTGCCGTGGACGCTTTCTGACCTGAGCCGTCTCTCTCCCTGGAGACTTTGTGCCTATGGTTGGGGACAGAGTGAGGTCGTTGCCTTGACGACGGCAGCATGCAGGCAGTGGTCCTCCTGAGCGTGAGCTTGGGGCGGGCCGAGGCCGATCTGCCTCTCTCTGCTTCACCTGGCGCCCGTGACTGTGTCCTCACAAGGAATCGTAACCGCACTGAAACTGCTAGTTTGCTAGTCCGCATTTTTTAGACCCGCGGGAGAGATGAATTTCACCTCAAATTTGTTTCCGAGTTGAAAACCTTTGGGTCTTGACACGTGAAAGGATATTAAAGAAGCAGTAAGTATAATACTTTTAAAGGCTTCTGTGATCTCACTCTTTATGTACAATAGATTTCAATCTCTTTAACAAGGTAAATTAGCATTATTTTTTATCTAACTTGTTCGTATTAGAACTATACTCTTACATGGCACATGTCCAGAAATACCACATTGCCAGTCGGGCAGGCTTCGTTTGTGTTACCCTTACATTCGGGGGTAGAAGGCATGAAAAGTTATCGTTTATGAGTAACTGTTTCAGGAAACAAGAGGCTGTGATACCTTTAAGGTATTTGCAGGCAGTGCCACTTGAAAAATGGGTGTGTTCTATGTGCTGTGACCAA
Source organism: Myotis yumanensis (assembly GCF_028538775.1). Taxonomy (NCBI): domain Eukaryota; kingdom Metazoa; phylum Chordata; class Mammalia; order Chiroptera; family Vespertilionidae; genus Myotis; species Myotis yumanensis. Next base: position 192,348,691 of record NW_027223752.1, read on the forward strand.
ATGCGCAGTTGGCTGCAAGAATAAATTTGGAGTAGTCAACTTTCACAATATTAGCTTACTAGATGACATATTTTTAAGTGATACAAGTTATAGATTCCATCTATTTTTGCCCTTGACATGATAAACCTACAGTCTAGTCCTTGATAAAAACATGCTGTCTTAGTGGAAGGAAAAATTATTTAAAAAGGAGAGAGAAAATGACGTTGAGATTTTTTTTTCAAACACAGACTTTTTTATTTGAAAGTAGTTGATAGACATTAAATGGAAGCTAAAAATGTCAAAAGTATGGAAAGTTAGTGTTGGGACACTGCTGTGTAAACAGTTTATAGTATTATCAAAGCTGGTCGTAAAATAATGAAATAATTTGAGTTGCAGTTGACGTGGATTTATTTTCATTCACCCTTCACCCCCAGGTCAATCTTCTGTTGTTCCATGTATATCTATATAATAGAACCTATATAAATTACCATATGTAAAATGCTAAAAATGTATTCATTGGATTATCATAGTTAGTTAGAACAGAGGATATTTGTATTGTCTTTATTATCAGTGTACCAGTAAGGAAGCAAGGAAAAGCATCACAACTCACAATCGGGTAAATTAGCTTTAGATTGCCATAAATACACAATGTAATAGGTGATAATATTCTCCCCCCCCAACTTTTATTAATGAGTATTTTTATATTGTCAGGTTAAAAAATTTAACCATGAGTTATCATTTGAATGTAAACTTACTTAAAGGTATTTTTTCCTCCTTAAACTTTTAGAAACATAATGGGATTAAGATGAATATTTTTTTTATTTTTTGGTTCTAGACTTTAATTTCAACACCAGATTTAAAAATAAAGTTTGAAATTTGCAATAAAACTTATGAATTAAAATCTATCTGTATTTGGACTGAAAAGTTTTTGTTTTTTTTCTGTACCAAAATATGTAGTGGACTGATTGCTGGACCTTCATCAATTATTAGTAAAGTAAGAAAGATTTTATTAGGGTTGCCTTTATCCAGAAATGATATGTAATTGGGAGTAGAAAAGAATTATAAACACAGCCTGGCTGGTGTGGCTCAGTGATTGAGCATCAACCAATGAACTAGGAGGTCACAGTTTGATTCCCCGTCAGGACGAATGCCTGGGTTGCAGGCTCCATCCCCAATGGGGGGTGTGCAGGAGGCAGCCAATCAGTGATTCTCTCTCATCATTGATGTTTCTCTCTCTCCCTCACCCTCTCTAAAATCAATAAAAATAAATTTAAAAAGAAAAGAATTATAAGCACAAAATTCAAATGATTATTTTCATAGTGAGTAATCATTAAAAGGATTTTTGAAATACTCTATTTGGTACTACTAATACTTAATTTCTAAAATCTGCCTATATACTGTGATGTTATTGCTGTTATTTTGTAAGTTCAATATAGGAATTTAATTACTATAGTAAGAAAAATAAAGAAAAATAGTTTAACAAAGGTTCTTAGTATTCATTTGGTAAGTGACCATTTTGTGACCAAATATTTTTCCTTAATGAGTAGAGAGTGTATAAAAATTTTCATCTTTGATCTTTTAATCCTGATGTAAAAATAAGCATGATCTTCACTAAAACCAAATTCACTTGCGACTTTTTCACCTTTGTGTGAAAAGGAATCATGTTTTTCTAAAGTGAGCTGTAATTGTTTTGTATGGTGGGTCTAGTGTTACTTTATCTGAATTAAAAATATGTTGAATTTCATCAACATGACATTTAGTAATTTAAATTTAAAGTTAATGGCTTCAGTTATATTTGTGTTGTCTGTTATGAAATGTATATTTTGAAAACATAACAAAATTGGAAACAATAAGAAATTGTGAGTCAGCAAGGGAGAACCATCAACACAGTGACTGCTCTAATATGGAAAACATGTTGGGAAGAATTACTTTGCTGGGAGGGTGGAGAAAATTAATATACTCAACATTATTAACTATATTTTGGTTTTTACAGCAAGAAAAAAAATCCTTCTGGTTTTTAATTAAAATGGAAAAATATGAGAACCTAGGATTGGTTGGAGAAGGGAGCTATGGAATGGTGATGAAGTGTAGGAATAAAGATACTGGAAGAATTGTAGCCATTAAGAAGTTCTTAGAAAGTGATGATGACAAAATGGTTAAAAAAATTGCTATGCGAGAAATCAAGTTACTGAAGGTGAGTAAATATATGTATTTTGTTAAAAAAATAAGTTATTTCTTGATCAAGATTACATTTTGGGGGAAATTACTGTTTTTATATTTGTTTCATATATTACAAGGTTTAAAGTATATATTTTTTGGCAATAAACAAATAAAATGACTACATATGTATATTCATTTATATCATGAACATAAACATGATTTTAAAAGTACTTGTTGCATATATATGTGTGTATATATATATATATTAGAGGCCTATTGCACGAAAAGATTCGTGCAATAGGCCTTCCCTTCTCCTGGCTGCCTGCACTGGTTTTCCTTTGGCACCGGGGACCCAGGCCTTTGCTCCGGCCAGAGCTGCCTTCAAAGCCTTCGTTGCTCCAGCTGGAGCCGCCTTCAAAGCCTTTGCTGCTCTGGCCGGAGCTGCCTTCAGTCTTCGCTCCACCGCTTTGCGCCTACATATGCAAATTAACCGCCATCTTTGTTGGTGGTTAATTTGCATATCTCGCTGATTAGCCAATGGGAAGCGTAGCGAAGGTACGGTCAATTACCCTGTTGTCTATTATTAGATAGGATATATATATATATATATATCTGCCTATCTGTCTACCTACCTAGCTAGGTAGAGCTAGCCAGCTATCATTTGTATTGAGGGTCCCAAAGACCACACCAACGTTCAGTGATTCACTAGAGGACTCAGCACTCTGCAATTGTATTCATGGCCATGATTTATTACACTGAAAGGATAGGAAGCAAAATCAGCAAAGGGAAACCTGTTACAGGCTTCTAAGAAACCCCTTCTAGTGGAGTCACTCAGCTGGACACTCTTATATCCTCCAGCAATTAGTTGTGATAACACATGTGAAATATTATCTACCAAGGATTTTCATTAGATTCTCAGTGTGCAAGGTTTTTATTGGTGAATGGTCATGTAGGCATATCTACCTGGCTCATACCAAAATTTCAGACTCCCAGAAGGAATGCAGGTATTCAGCATGAACAATACTGTTTTCGCAGTGCGCCATTTTTATCAATTCTGGAAATGAAGGGAACCCTCCTGAAATCCAAGTTCCCAGGTACCAGCCAGGGATTTCCAGGTACCAGCCAAGGTGCAGCATACCTATCTAAGGATAGCACTCTCGGACCTGCTGTGTTATGTCCCTCTTTCTGTAATCATTCTCACGAGAAGTTTATTAATTTTATTTTTCTTTAGAAAGAACCAACTTTTAGCTTTGTTCATCTTCTCTATTATTTATTTCTCTTCTATTTCACTGTAGTTTTTTAGTATTTCATTCCTTCTACTTCTTTTGGGAGGGTTTATTTTATAGTTCTTTTTTCTAACCTGTCGAATGCATACTTATGTCTTTTATTTCCAGCCTCTCCCCCTGCCTCCTTTACGCATTTAAAGCTATAAATTTCCCTCTCAGAACAGTTTGGTATGTATTGCAGAAATTTTGATTAACAGTTCAAACTATTTTCTTATTTTCCTTGATTTCCAAATATTTGGAAATTTTCTAGATTTTCCTTCCCTGGTTTTTTACTTTTGATATAATTGCCCTGTGATATGAGTATATACTATGTAAGATGTTATTCCTTTGAAATTTCTTGATACATGCTTTTTTTAAAAAAATACATTTTATTGATTTTTTACAGAGAGAAAGGGAGAGGGATAGAGTTAGAAACATCGATGAGAGAGAAACTTCGATCAGCTGCCTCCTGCACACCTCCTACTGGGGATGTGCCCGCAACCGAGGTACATGCCCTTGACCGGAATCAAACCCAGGACCCTTGAGTCCGCAGGCTGATGCTCTATCCACTGAGCCAAACCAGTCAGAGCGATACATGCTTTTTGATTCAGAATATACTAAACAACAAAAAAATTTTTCTCGTGTACTTGAAAAGTATTCCATTAAATTAGCTTTTGTTACTTGCATTGATTAAATCTTCTAAATTCTCAGTAATTCTGTTTGTGTGTATGCTTGTTCTATCCAGTACTGAGAAGAAATATGTTAAAATCTGTGATTATTGATTTGTCCTTTTTTATTTTAATTCAGTTAAGGTTTAACTTTACAAGTAGAAAAGCCATATTATTCATATTTTATATTTAGAATTATTATATCTGCATGCTGAATCAAATCTTTTATCATCATGAAATAACTTTTTAAAAATTCTCACCTAAGGAATGAGAATATTTTTTCCATTGATTTTTATTTTTATTTTTTTTATTTTTTTAGAGAGAGAGTGGAAGGGAGGGAGAGAAAGGACAGAAACATCAATGTGAGAGAGAAACATCGATGTGAGAGAGACACATAGATTTATTGCCTCCCACATGTGCCCTGATGGAGATAGAATCTGCAACCCAGGCACATGCCCTTGACCGGGAATAGAACCCAAGACCCTCCCATGTGCAGGCTGTGCATAGGCCAACACTCTAATCACTGAGTCACGCTGGCAAGGGCTGAAATAACTTTTTATTATAGTAATGTTTTTTGTTAAAGTCTGTTTTGGCTGAAACTAGTAAGACTACACTAGTTTAATTTTGGTTAATGTTTGCATAGTATATCTTTTTCCATTTTGTTTTATTGTTGAGGTTATTACAGATGTCTCCCATTTCTCCTTCCTTTACCCTCTTCTGCCTGGCTCCCCATCTCAGTCCTTGTTTAGATGTGTCTCTTGTGAACATATAGTTACATTTTTCTTTCATCCTGTTTGACAATCTTTGTATTTTAATTGGAACAGTTAGTCCATCTATGTGTAATATCGTTTCTGATATATCTAGGTTTAAATCTACCATCTTAATATATGCTATTTGTCTCACTGGTTCTGTATTCCTTTTTTTCTTTCTGTCTTTGAATGGATTACATTTATTATTCCTTTATTTTCCTCAAATAATTAGAAAATTATATATTGTTTCATTTTGTGGTTATCCTGGACATTTGTTAAAGTCTAACAGTATCCAGTAATTTTATCCTTCTTCCAAACCTTGCAGTAATCATCTCTAGTTGTTCCCCTTTATCTTTTATGCTATTTAAACATCATAAGATGTAATTATTTTTAAATATTTACATTTATTTTTACCACTTTCTTTGTTCTTCCTTCCTTTCTGCATTTATTATTTATCTGTGATCTCTTCCCTTCTTCTTTTTTAGGATTTCCTTTTGTGAGGAAATACTGTAGATAAAAACATTTCAATTTTAGTTTGCATGAAAATGTCTGTATTTTGTTATTTTTCATGAAGGATATTTTTGCTACGTATAGAATTTTAGGTTGGCAATTATTTTCTTTCAACAAAATGAAAATAACATTGTTTTGTCCTGTGGCTTCAATGATGGCTCTTGAGAAGTCAGCTGTCAATCCAATCGCTGCTCTTTTTTTAAGTTTGTTCTTTTATGTCTGGATCTTTTTTTTTCTTTCAACTTTTTATTGACATATAGAAAAGTATACATATCATAAAAATATATCTCTGTGGATTTAAATAACTGAACAACCCATGTAACCACCATCTAAATCAAGTAACAGAACACGAAAATAACCCCAGAAGGTCCTTTCCCCCGTTACCCCCCCCTCCCCCAGCCCCTTATACCTTCTCGTCACTACTGTCTTCCTTTTCCACTCAGGTCACAGCTGTCTTGATTACAATCAGCATAAGTTAGTTTTGTTTTCTGCAACCTTGTTCCCATTATATCTAAGAAGGTTTTGGGTTGGTTTTTGTTGTTGTGGTTGTTGTTTTTCCTTTTCAGGGTATATCACCAACTTTGGAGAAATCTGCTCTGCCAGCTTTGTGGCCACAGATAATCTCTTGGTATCTTCCTACACTCCTGTTTGACCTTGATTACATTTGGCAGTTTCACCTCATTTGTTGTGGGAAGGGGTCATAGATCCTACTTAGTTCCATCAGAGATGAAGCTACATTTCTTTTCCTTATTGGTTTTGTGTTCTTTGAGAGGACAACAGAGCAATGCAGTCTTTTAACTAGAATTTAAAAACCAAAATATACATTTACAATTTATATTGTTCATGCATTTTATTTATATGTCTTTCTAATGCTAAGATCTATTTTGGATGGTCACTCATTGCTAATCATTTGATGTAAAAACTATTTTGCATTTTTTTATAACAGCAACTGAGGCATGAAAATCTGGTGAATCTGTTGGAGGTGTGTAAGAAAAAAAAACGATGGTACCTAGTCTTTGAGTTTGTTGACCATACCATTCTTGATGACTTGGAACTATTTCCAAATGGACTAGACTACCAGCTGGTTCAAAAGTATTTGTTTCAGATTATTAATGGAATTGGATTTTGTCATAGTCACAATGTAAGTATTTAGTTTAAATAATTGTTTTGCCAATTATTGACTCTCCAGGCTCCAGTCATTTACCGTAATTTAATGAGATACTTGTTTAAAGTTTAGACCAGTAAAATCATAGAAATGAACTGTTACTTTGATATTGCCAATTTTCATGTGTTACAATACATGTATTCTTTTTCCCCACCATCTTATTTTGAAAAGTTTAGGCCATACCATACTGAAAAATAAAAAGAGTGTGCCATGAATACCCATATAATCTACCACCTAGATTCTAGACTTGTTAACATTTTCTATATTTTCTTTATGATGTATTTATTTATCTATTAATATACTTATCTATTTATTGATGTCTTATTTATGTATTTGTAAGTAAATTACAGATATCAGTACACTTCAACTCTAAATACTTTGGCTATGTATATTAACTAGAGTTTAATTTTTTTTTGCTTTTGTTTGAGGTGACACTTACTGAGTGAAATGCACAAATTCTAACTGATGAGTTTTGACAAATGCATTCACCCAAGGATCCATGTATATGTTAGTTCAGATTCTGTTGCCGAGTTGTGAAGTAAAAAAATCCCTGCTCTTCATGGAACAGATTGTCGAATCTCAGAGAGAAGGCGGGTTGGGTGGTTGGGTGGGTGGGTGGGAAGAGATCAATCAAAGAACTTGTATGCATATATGCATAACCCATGAACACGCACATTAGTGTGGTGAAGGCCTGGGGCGAGGGGTAAGGGTGGGCTAGAAGATGTCAATGGGGAAAAAAGGGGACATATGTAACATTTTCAACAATAAAGATTAAAAAAAAATAATCCCTGCTCTTAGCCTGTAGTCTATCACAATAATTGTATATCCTTTGAGTATCAATAAGAGCACCTCTAGGTAAAATGGCACAAAGTACCAAATGAATAACTCAACACATTATTCTTCCAGTTTTACAAAATATTTTAAATGACATTTTTTTTTGTGTGATTATAAAAGTGATAGATGCTAACGGTAGATGGGGGGTTGACCCTGTGAGTTTGCATGGATGTAATAGCAGTTGGTAGCCTCTGCAAAATGTTCAGTAATGGCATATTGCCATTTAAGATGCTGGTCCCCTGAAAGAGTTTAAAATATATATATAAATAACATTTTTTCAAAATACAGTTTACTTGTATTAGAGAATTAGGTCTAATATTTTGTTTTGCCTAGCTGTAGAATTTTTAGTATTGTCTCCCAGTGTTCATATTTTCTCCTTTATGAACCACTGACCTTGTTGACCCTCTTTATATTTATTTTTTTTAAAACATATTTTTATTTATTTCAGAGAGAGGAAGGGAGAGGGAGAGAGAGAAACATCAATGATGAGAGAGAATCATAGATCAGCTGCCTTCTGCATGCTCCCTATTGGGGATCAAGCCCACAACCTGGGCATGTGCCCTGACTAGGAATCAAACCCTGACCTCCTGGTTCATGAGTTGATGCTCAGCTACTGAGCCACACTGTCCTGGCGACCCTCTTTACATTTCTAATTGCCTGAAGAATGCCTCCACTTGGGTGCTCAGCAATCCTCATAAAGGCCCCTATGGCTAAAAGTAAACTACTAATTATTCCATCAAAACTAACTTTTTCTAAGCTTTTTAATTCTTTTAGATTCCCAGGTTTAAATAAAATATCCGAGACTACTTCCTAAGCTCTACTGTTGCTTGATTTAAAATATTTATAAACTATGTCGTCTCCTTTCCCTTCCTCCAAGCACCAGTCTAGTTTAGGCCCTTATTGCCTCATAGTTGTCCCACTGCTCTTTTCCCTGCTTCTAGTCCCTCTCTGATTTAGCTTATTTATGGCTAACATCTTTAAACATCATATTGGTCATACCACTTCCATGGGTTCCCATGGCCTTGACAGAAGCTCAGACCTCAGGCTGGCAGTTGAGACATCCTTCCTCCCTAGTATATAACCTGTACTGTAGAAGTATCATTTCTCTAGTCTCCTGATCGATTTCTCTTCATTCTTTTGTTCTCTTTGTTACCTTCACTTGGATTGCCCTTACATTTATCCAGGTCATACTTAGATTAAATTCCTACCTTAGAGCCCACCCCTTTCATAACATTTTTCCTTGATTACCCAATCTTCAATTACAGCTTTATTCTCTTAATCTTGAGAGCAGTGAGTAATGGAACAATTGGATATATATATATATATATATATATATATATATATATATATACTAATATCTTTGATTATTTATATAAAATTTTTAGCATAAATGTTATTTTTCCCCCAACTAAATTTCAGGTTCTTTAAAGCCAGGAAGAATTTCGTATGCTTTTTATTTCTATTCATTATAGGGACAAAAACAGTGCCCTGCACATGGCAGGCACTAAAAACATAATCAATTTGTTTACCTTGATGTGCCAATATATGTCATTCTCTGTTTGTTTGTTTTTTTGTCTTAGATCATACACAGAGATATCAAGCCAGAGAATATATTAGTCTCCCAGTCTGGCGTTGTCAAGTTATGTGATTTTGGATTTGCGCGGACATTGGCAGCTCCTGGGGAGGTTTACACTGATTATGTGGCAACCCGATGGTACAGAGCTCCAGAACTATTGGTTGGTGATGTGAAGTATGGCAAGTAAGACATCATGTGGTGGTGGTATGGGGGGGCGCTAATGTGTTTCTAATATAAAAAAAATTCCTCTGACACTGGAAGGAAGTTTTGAATTTAGGGGACTTTACCAAGTGATTTGTAATTTTTGGTGCTTCCCCTTTAAGTATTCTTGTGAAACAATTTGGGGTTACTATACTAATATTTTAAAGATAGGGAAATCAAGGTGAGCAAGTAGTCTGTTTTTTTTTTTTTTTATAGTGGTTCAGAAATAGGTATACTATATTTCACTTGTAAAGAGAGAGAACATGGATTGGGTAAGTCTGAAACTATTGGAATGAGGTGAGTGGACAAGGCTCAGAGTAGAAATAATTTGGTGAAATGTTTTAAAATATAATTATTTCCATAAATGAATTCTTCAAAGAAGATGGGATTGTAACTTTTACTGCTTTTATAGAAATCTTTAAAAAATATTTTCTACAATTGCTGTTTTCAGAGTATATATCATTTAATATTTTCTTGATTACGTTAAGTTCTCCTTTTACTGTCATACTGTCACCTTTATATCATTTTATAATATAGCTATGACCTTGAGAAATTTCAAGTTAGTTGTCCTTATGCTAATAATGCCAGAATATTCTTTAAGTTTTACAACTGATTTTAAAGACAGTTTTTCTATTTTTTTCCCCTCTATGACCTTTCAATTCTCCTTCTTGTTACTGAATGTGTCCCTAACGACCACCTCCTTCAGGCAGTTTTCAGTGTATGGTGGGATAGACTGATTAACTTGCTAGAATTATGTGCAAACAAAGAATGAATAGGTTCTAAATGAAAACCCAGAAGACTTATCTTCAGAATAAAGGACACATAACTATTACGATTTTTTAGAAGCCCTTTCCCTCTATGTCACATGATCAAAGTTTCTGGAAATCTGACTTACATAAAATTGGGAATTAGTACTTTAAGTTTATAGGTGATTTAAAGCTTGCTACTACTCAATGCCTAGAATATTTAGTAGTAATATGCAGAGCAGATTCAGTCACAGTAAACATGTAAGGAGGCCAAATTTTACACCACACTGCTTTTCTTTCAGAGCTGTTGACATATGGGCCATTGGTTGTCTGGTAACCGAAATGCTCATGGGGGAGCCCCTCTTTCCTGGAGATTCTGATATTGATCAGCTATATCACATTATGACGTGTTTAGGTAAGATTACACATCTGCATTTTCAATTCTAGAGGCTTCCTCCTATGCTTGTTTGTTTGTTTGCATTGATTGTACAAGGTAGGAAGCAAATAGGAAATGTTCATATATAAATGTGTGTGTGTGTGTGTGTGTGTGTGTGTGTATTCATTCATTCACTCATTCTCAGCCTGGCCTTGGTCTGTGTGACATATGGTCTTAATCGTGCTTTCATTCCACCTACCGCCCCACTTCCCCCTAAAGAGCAAAGGTTATATATATATTTCTCTGCACTTTTGCATTCAGACACACATAGAAAGGATGCAAATGATTACTTATTATCTATGGATCAACAAGCATTTGGTGTAATATGACTCTTCCCTCATCCCCACCTTCAAATTGAGAGATACAGAGACTATCCAAGGTAGTTTAATCTTGTTGCAGATGTGACTTTTGTTGTTAGTGCTTTGGATGGAATGTCAAAGCTAGATCATCACAGTATTCCTATTTTTGTTGAAATATCAACTTCATTTTTGGGAGCTAGAGCTTGGAAAACCGAAAAAATGGTAAAATACTTGGGGGCTACTTAACTATTGGATTTTAAGTTTCCAGGTTAGAAATTCAACAAACAATATAATGGTTTCATATATATTTTATGCTCAGATAAGTACTGAAGTTGATAAAAAGGTAAAAGTGTTAAAATCAGACCTGAACATAATTATAAAATCAGTTGACCAAAAATTAAATTCTTAAATGGTAAGACTGATTTATCTAGATTAGATTATGACCATATTTTCATTGTTTTAGTCAGCACTTTTATGATTTTTGGTGTTACAAATGAAGTTCTGGTAATTATATTTAAAATTATAGCCCAGCCGGAGTGGTTCAGTGGTTGAGTGTCGACCTATGAACCAGGAGGTCATGGTTCGATTCCTGGTCAGGGTACATGCCCGGGTTGTGGGCTCCCTACCAGTGTGGAGTGTGCAGGAGGCCGCAGATCAATGATTCTTGTCATTGATGTTTCAGTCTCTCTCTCCCTCTCCCTTCCTCTCTGAAATCAATAAAAATATATTTTAAAAAATTATAAAATGCTTTGCCTCTCCTTTTCCTATGCTCCTTCATGTCTTCAGTTCTGTGTTTCTGGCATATGAACTTTCATTAAGAGCACTGTCTTCGGTTCATTTTGCAGGGAAACCCCCAACTCCATAAGCATGTCCCACTCTTTTCTCTACTCCACATCACCTGTCTCTGCTATTACTCTCCTGATGTATAATGACAGAGATGTGTGCTGCCCTCACCTCCAGGTAACCTCATTCCAAGGCACCAGGAGCTGTTTTATAAAAACCCTGCGTTTGCGGGAGTAAGGTTGCCTGAAATCAAGGAAATGGAACCTCTTGAAAGACGCTATCCCAAGCTCCCTGAAGTTGTGATTGATTTAGCAAAGGTAACCATACTTTTTCTTTCACTTTCTGACAGGGAATTTATATTTCGGAGACTTGGCTTTCTCTTTTTTTTTTTTCTTGTTTAGTTGATCATTTAGGTCAACAATTTCGTGTGTATGAGTGTGTGTGTGGGTTTTGGGGGAAAGACTCCAGAGATAAAGACCTGGAAATTTCACCTAAGAAATCATTTAGTGTTATCTAGCATGTTTTGGGTGTGAAAACATCCTCATAGAGATGTTTTTAATGTTTAACATGTAAAGTGTAAACCTTGTTTAAGTGGAAAAGGAAAATAGGATAAGAAAATAAAAAGAAGGGCAGAGTAGCAGGAAAATTAATTAAATTATAGGGCATAGGAACATGACTTGCAGTGTATTGTTAAACCAATAAGAATAGATACTGTACTTGATCTGAGCCAAAAGGCCGAGAGGTGATCTGTTGTGTATTGTTAAAGGGGCTTTTGCTTAGCCACTGGATTTGCTGAAGCTAATTTGCAAATCATCATCACCTTTGCCTTGTGTTTGATTGAGGTAGATATTAGGGAGAGTCTCAATGTATCAAATTGTCTTTAAACATGGACATTTTGGAATTATTAGCTCAAACCAATTCTTTTTAGTTAGGGTTGTCCTAAAGTATTGATTAAATAAGTATCTCTAAAACATCAGGACCACATAACATTTATCTAAGTTTTTTATTTTTATTTTTATTTTTTTTAGGTTTCTATATAACTCATTAAAAATGTTTAGTGAGCCCTGGCCAGTTTGGCTCAGTGGATGGAGTGTTGGCCTGCAGACTGAAGGGTCCCAGGTTCCATTCTGGTCAAGGGCACATGCCCAGATTGTGGGCTCAATCCCCAGTAGGGAGTGTGCAGGAGGCAGCCGATCAATGATTCTCTCTCATCATTGATGTTTCTATCTCTCCCCCTCCTTTCCTCTCTGAAATAAATAAAAATATATTTTTAAAAAAAGTTTAGTGAGCTTTTAACTAATTATAATAAGTTCTTAGAATAACACATTTCTAATCCTATATAATAAAAGACTAATATGCAAATTGACTGAACAGCGGAACGACCAGTTGCTATGATGCACACTGACCACCAGGGGTCAGACACTCAACGCAGGAGCTGCCCCCTGGTGATCAGTGCACTCCCACAGAGGGAGTGCTGCTCAGCCAGAAGCTGGGCTCATGGCTGGCTAGTGCAGCTGCGGTGGCGAGAGCGGGACTAAGCTGGCAGGCGGACATCCCCCAAGGTCTACTGGACTGTGAGAGAGTGCAGGCTGGGTTAAAGGACGCGCCCCCCCCGCACCCCCCCCATGCACGAGTTTCGTGGACTAGGCCTCTAGTTTTCTATATAATCTTCTAACACATGCAAATATTTTTCATTGAAACCTGCTTTATGATCAATCTATAAAGAGATTTAAAGGGAATAAAAATAAAATTATTGTCTAACTTATGGCCCTTATAGTAGAATCATATAACTTTTAAAACATTTTATTATAGAAATTTTCAACAGAAAAGAAAGAATAGCAATAGAATGTAACCTCACATACTTGCCATCTAGCTTCAACAATTAACAACCTCTAGACAATCTTTATCATCTGTCTACACCCTCAGCACCTTTTTTTTTGAGCATTTTGAAACAAATTGAAGATATTATATTTTTTTACTTAAAATACCTTAATTATATGTAGAACTTTTCTTGTTCATTTAAAGCTACTTATTGAATCCCTTGTATTTTTACTAACATTGAATGGTTTCAATTAATCAGAACAAGCCCTGCATTACAATAGAATCTTCTGTGTAAAGTATCTAGCACAATAATAAGCACAGAGCAGGTCCTTTCCCTCCTATTCTGCAAGGGCTTTAACTTTTAAAATTTCACCATAATTCCTTAATATCATAAAACATCGAATCAATGCTCAAACTTTCATTGACTTTCTCATAATTTCTTTTTATAGTTTAAATTAGGATTCACATAGAGTCTACATATCAATCAGTTAACTTAGTTTTTGAAGGAGGTTACATCTTTTTTAAAAAAATGTTTTATGAATTTCAGAGAGGAAGGGAGATGGAGAGAGAGATAGAAACTTCAGTAATGAGAGAGAATCATCAATTGACTGCCTCCTGCATGCCCTTTACTGGGTATTGAGCTCGAAACGTGGGCATGTGCTGTGACCGGGAAAGGAACCGTGACATCCTGGTTCAATGCTCAACCACTGAGCCACATTACTGGGCTAGTTATCTTTTTTTTTAAGATTCTTTTTTTTTTTTTTTTAAAATATATTTTATTGATTTTTTACAGAGAGGAAGGGAGAGAGATAGAGAGAGTTAGAAACATCGATGAGAGAGAAACATCGATCAGCTGCCTCCTGCACATCCCCTACTGGGGATGTGCCCGCAACCCAGGTACATGCCCTTGACCGGAATCGAACCTGGGACCTTTCAGTCCGCAGGCCGACGCTCTATCCACTGAGCCAAACCGGTTTTGGCTTTTTTAAGATTCTTAATTTACAAACTCATCTTCATCTCTTTTTGTTTTGTCTGCTTAAACCTTGCTAATTATTTGTTGAAGAAACTAGATTGTTTGTCCCTTAGGATTTCCCATATAGTATAGTTTAATATGTTCCTCTGTGTCCTGTATTTCTTATAAATTTATAGAGCGAGAGCTTGATCAGAATGTCTGATGGTCTTTCTTTTTGTGATATTAGCAACCTTTGGTCATTGTCTAGATTTGTGATTTATTCTTTGTCATTTATCATAGATATTTAAATTCATGACTTTAAAGATGTGTTTTCTATGTTTAGACATTTAAATGTGGTTAGATTTTTAAAAAAATATGAGCTACATGGGTTTTTTATTTTTATTTTTTAGAAATGCTTACATATTGATCCAGACAAAAGGCCCTTCTGTGCTGAGCTCCTGCACCACAATTTCTTTTGTATGGATGGATTTGCTGAACGGTATGGTACTGGCTCATGTTTTCCCGGTCACTCCAGCCTAGAGTTGAAATAAGGTCTTCATAATAGTAACAGACAGTATTTCTCTAGCCAGCTACTTTGATAAGATCTCATATATTTACCGCCCTACCTCCCTTCATCCTTAGCAGCCAAGGAATTTGTAGGAGTGGTCCCCTGTATTCACTAACTGAGGGCTCTTGGTTTTCACAAAGCAGTCACTTCCTGCTTTTATTCCTGTCTTCCTGTGGTAACATGCACCGCTCAGGTCTGATTTCTATGTTGCTACCAGTTGTATGATGCCATCGTCTTGGGTGCTGATGCATTTGCAAAGGTGCCATTTCCTGTTGTTGCCAAACTCATACCACACCCAGTCCTGTGACCCTGCTGACACTGCTGATGTGCTGGAGACTTTGGTGTGCCAAACGTGTGGGTGCCAGAGCTGTTGGCATGTTCTCCTGTGCTGTTTGAGCTACTGGCATTAGTATAGCTGAGAAAGCAAAAATATAGTGAGATGAGTGGCAATGACATTGCTTTATATTTTTACAAGTCTAGTTAATATCTAGCTTACTAAAAGATACCTGGGTTCTCATATTTGCTTCTAATTTCAGTAGGTGTGATATGTTGTGTTGTTTGAAATATGTGAAGAAACCCTGACCTCATACAAATATGTTGTTGGGAAATGGAAGAATATATTACTAGCTTTTTAAAATAATTGTGCACATTCTTTTTTGATCCCATACCAAAAACTTTGATGCTATACTAACACTGACCGTGGTAGTTCTTAAATGTTGGTTGTGGAATCTGAAACCACATCAATGAGCTTTTTTTTAACCCGGTTACATTAAAATTTCACACGTTGAATAGGTCTTTACCCATGTATACTTTCGTAATAACATACATTAGTCATTTGGAAAATATTGTTTTGCTGTTATACAGGTCTTTAAAATGTTGACCTATTTCATTATGCCACATTCAAAAAGCCACATTCTATCTCATCAGAAAAGTCTTTAAATATTGGGAATTTGCTCAGCTCACAGTAGTGGATATAAATTTAACGAAATTCTAATTTTGCATAAAATTTTGAATTTTATTGACACAAATACCAGTTGTTTTCCTTGAAGTGACAAGCTCCTTCGTTCACTTTTTAAAAGAGAATGTATGCTAAATACCCCCTCTGAATAACAGCAGCTCTTCTGTCAGTCTTTCAAGTAAAACTGTTCCAAGAAACAGGTGGCTAATTTAGTTTGTATCCCAAACAATCACTCATCCTTTCCTTAAGATAACCACTGTGCTTCAGTTTGCAGCAGAAGTGCTTTTTGCATATTCCCATATTGTCACAAAGAATATGAAAAAGGCATATGTTCAAGGATTTAGATTTAATAAAATTAATACTATTTTTACTGCTTTATCAAGGACACCCTTAAATACAACTCTCTCTCTCTCTCTCTCTCTCTCTCTCTCTCTCTCTCTTCTCTCTTTGTCTTGTTTAACTGAGAATGTGTGGCTATGAAGAGTACAGTGACTGTTAGTGCAGTCCGGTGCCACTGTTGCTTTCATCAGTGCAAATGTTAACAGGATGAAAAGGAAGTCATCTTCCTCTTAAGAATAGCTTTGGCCTTTTGAACCTCCTGAAAGGTTCTTAGTGATTCCCAGGGGTATACAAACTACCTTTTGAGAACTGCTAATGTAGGCCATAATTTTTCTCATTTTCAATAACACAATCTAGTTTAATACTCAATTTTTAAAAATAGATATCTTTTTTTTTGGCTAAATTTTGACTTTATTTATACATACATATTTAATTGGAATAGGCAGAAACCAAAGAGAAAAAAAAAAATCAGGATAAAGTGTCAATGCCATTTTGTTTTCAGGGCAAAGTCAGGAAATAGAACAAATCACCAGGACAACATGGTTTGTAAGACCATCCCAAAGCAGTTAAGTTATATAACCTATGAATGGAAAAAAGTCAAAAGTTTATTCTACTTAGTATTAAGAATTTTTACATTAAATATATAGTAATTCATTTATCAGAAAATGATACCAGGAACTATGAGAAGTAGTTGCATTCATTACACAATGACTATAACTAGAAAATCTCAAATGCAACTAAGCAGCTACGCTATATATATAGCTCTTGTTCTGGGCTAACGTACATGTCAGTTTAATATGGAACTGCATTATGGGTGTTAGAAAGGCAGCAATAGTTATATTTTGGCTTTTCTTCTAGATGCTTAAGGCAGCAGTTCAAGCATATTAAGTGAAGGTAGTTAAAATTTAATGATAATTAATACAACTTGCATACACTGTTTAATGCTTCCTACATGGAATGAAACCAGTGTTATTTAATTGGTGTTTACAGAAACACACTACACACAGATAACTAAAAAAAAAACAAAACAACTATCGAAAGCAATCATTCTAAATGTCCTATGGTAACAGTAAAAATGCAAATATACCATAGAACTAAAGTAACAGCACTACTTGATTTATAGGACAAAGGTGACTGGCTCCAACACAAAGCTAAGCCTGCATCAGTCATTCTAATCATAATGGCTTGTAAAAGCATCAGGTTTCCAGTAGAGAAACTAATCTATGAAAGTAAGTCTCTTGATTTTGAGAGTTTCACATCTGTGAAACCAGGATAAGGCTACAACTATTTTGAAGTCTGAACAATTATTATCAGATCAAACAGTTAGATTCCCAGCCATACTGTAAGACAGAAAGGACCTCATGCAGCATATGCTCTCTCGCTCCTAGGAAGCTTCCTGTGCATAATATCGAGTGAAGTTGCCAAAGAAGTAAACTGGAGAAGTTCAGCCAAGTTTCCATTGTGTCGTGACTTTTAAACCTCAAGAATGGTGTGGTCCATCAGGCTTTTGATAATGCTTGGTGCCATCCGTTTAATAATATGTTCAAAGATAAAAGCAGGCATGATTGTAATAGTAGCTACAGTCCCAGATGTTGACAATATGTCTGCAACTTGAGAGTCCTTCAACCCAATGACATTCTGTCCATTAATTTCACAGATGTTATGTTCTGTGAGAAGACCATTTCTGGCTGCAGAGCTGTCTTTTACTATGGATGTTATTTTTCCATTTTTAAAGATAAAACCAACATGCCCGGTACTGTCCTTATGCATAGTAATTGTGCGTTCAAAGGGCCTGTCACGAATAGTCATAGTAATCTTCTCTCCAAAAGCCTGCTTGAGCACCTTGTGTGCTTTATCAGAGCTCCAGCCTGCACAGTTTTCCCCGTTGATCTGCAGCACTTGGTCCCCGAATCTCAGACCAACTAATGAGGCTGGAGAATTTGCCTGGACAAGCTGAACAAATATGCCATTATCTATAGACTTAAGCCTGAGCCCAATTTTTCCATCTTGATCCTTACACAAAATGACTTCACGAATCCCTTGCTTAATTTCTGCTCTATGAATGCCCACATCATTACCAGTTACAGGAGCCACCATATAGTTCATACTGGAAGGTCTTGCTACCAACCCCTGAGTTGGTGCTCCAGGGACCATGGCCATATTTGCCTCTATTTCTTCTCCATTTAAACTGAGGCCCATGTAGTGAGAAAGCTCCGGATACAATTTAGGATAGAGATTTCCATCTTGAGAGATGGGAGCAGATGCTTCAGACAGAATTGCTGGGTTGGCAGGGTTTGCAGAAAAGGCACTTTGAGCCTGAATTACTTTGTCTACCTTCAGATCCTCAAGAGATGGGTACAGAGACATTTTTGTAGGATTTTTCGAGGCCGCAGGGAACCGCTCGCCGCCGTTGCCCCCGGTCACTAGCACCGACTTCCCCAGCCCGAGGGGAGCGCGCCGGAGGACCGCCCCCCAAAAATAGATATCTTGAAAACCATTTTTTCCCCTTGATTTATCTGTCTCACACAATTTTATTTTGTTGACAAATGTATTTTTATGTAGGTTCTCTCAGGAACTACAGTTAAAAATACAGAAAGATGCCAGAAATATTTCTTTATCTAAAAAATCCCAAAACAGAAAGAAGGAGAAGGAAAAAGATGACGTTTTAGGTGAGGAGAGAAACACACTTGTGGTACAGGTAAGTGTCCATGTTTTGATGTCTATTAAACTTAATGTATAATAAATTTAAAAATTAATGTATATTAAATTTATTATGTTGGAGGGTGAAAAAAATGGAGGTTAAAATATTTTCTGATGGGGAATAAGTTAACTTTTAGCTTCTTTATAAAAATGTATCTTTTCTATAGACATTACCTCTTTAAAAAAATCTTAACATATCATGTAGTGAGTGCCTACTGTGTACCAGACTGTGCAGGAAATCATACTCATTCAAGAACATATAGACACAGGTGAATAGCCACATACCAATACATAGACACAAACACACATGCACACTATTTTTCCCCTTAAATGATGGAAGAGAAAATATCATTGTTAGAATTTTATATAAAGTAGAGCATTTTAAAATTGAGATTTAGGTATTGAATTTACTTGAAGTTTACTTTTCCTGTATGTTATCTAGAATTGGTTCTTGGTAAGGTAATTCAAATCCACCACCAACCACTCCTGTTTTCTCACATGAATCAAAAGAAAAGACTTTCAATTTTGTGTTTCCTGACTCTACATATATAAGAACAAAGGTATGCCCTCACCAGTTTGGCTCAGTGGATAGAGCGTCGGCCTGCAGATTGAAAGGTCCCAGGTTCGATTTCGGTCAAGGGCATGTACCTGGGTTGCGGGCACATCCCCAGTAGGAGGTGTGCAGGAGGCAGCTGATCGATGTTTCTCTCCCATCGATATTTCTAACTCTCTATCCTTCTCCCTTCCTCTCTGTAAAAAAATCAATAAAATATATTTTTAAAAAAAAGAACAAAGGTGGGCATGCTTGATTTCTCTTCCACATTTTTTCCCACTGAAATATTTATAATATATTTAGATATATGTCTCATGTAAATCTGAGGTGTACAGGGCATGGCAAACATAGGTTTACAGGTGTGAGTATGCGAAACAGAGTTTATTCTTGTATTATTATTTATTAATTACTGTATTATTTTCCACATGAACCACTGTAAACCTACTTTTGCCCCACCCTGTAGACATCAGAGCTAGTGTAAATTGCATTTCTATTCAAAATAAATGTTTGACCGAGAATCTTGGGTTTAATTTTAATTCCATAGGTAGATAAAAAAAATACAGGGGCACAAAAAGGTGCTGTCTGTGGAATTCTGGTTTAGTTGACAAGTACTTTATAGGTAGAGGTGATTTTTCATTATCCTCAGATCATTAATGTTATTAACATTTTTATTATTCCTCAGGATTCCAATGCTGATCCCAAAATTAAGGATTCTAGAGTATTAAAGATAAAAGGGTCAAAAATTGATGGAGAAAAAGTTGAAAAAACCAGTCGAGCTTCAAATGTCAGCTGTCTCCATGACAACGGGACTAGCCACATCAAAACAGTGCCTTCAACGAGCCTCAGAGATTGCAGCAATGGCAGTGTGGATCACACAAGGAATCCAGGCATGGCTATTCCTCCACTTACACACAATCTTTCTGCAGTAGCTCCTGGTATTAATTCTGGAATGGGGACTATCCCAGGAGTTCAGAGTTACAGGTATGAATTAAGAAAATAAGAACAAAACGTTGTTTAAGGATATATTTGCAAATTTGTAAGTGATTGTCAATTCAGCCCCATTGTGTTACTCTCAGGCTTTTGGATACTGTTCATTCTGGTCAGGTTGCTGTTTCAAAAGACTTTTTGGTCTATATAATGAAGATTATTAGCATTTGGTCAAAAAATTAACCTGAGTCCTAAGAAAGTAGGGTTGTACTGTTTAAGGTGAAGAGACTCTACAGCTATTTATTCTAATAACATGAAAGGAGGTTGTCATAACAAAAGAGACAATTGATTTTCAAGGTCTGTTTCTGCATTGTATGGCTACAGGCATTTAGTGATACAAAGAAGCTCCTTTTGGGAATTTTGCTTAAAGGAAGGTAATTTGGTTGGAGTTGGGGACTGGGTAGGAGCCATAAGTGTAGGACAGAATGTTTTACCGGATCTGTGCACATAGTGTTTTTAAGAATAGGCATTAAATGCTGATTAAACTGCATGTCACTTGGTGCTATGTAATTTGGTTTTGTGCTTGAAAAATAATTACTGTTGGTTCTAACTTAATTTTTTTGTCCTTGTTGGTACAGAGTGGATGAGAAGACCAAGAAGTATTGCATTCCATTTGTTAAACCAAATCAACAGACTCCATCAGGCATTTATAATATTAACATGACCAAACCAGTAAGTCATCATTTCTCAGTGGTAGAAGAACAAGCTAAGTAATTTCTAGACTTTTTTTTAAATATGCTTATTTATTTATTTATTATTATTATTATTATTATTATTTTTTTTTTATTGCTTAAAGTATTACAAAGGGTATTACATATGTGTCCTTTTTTTTCCCCCACCCTTGACAATCCCCTGGCCTCCCCTACCCCCCATCTAGACTTTTATTAATATTAAATATAATGGTGAAGAACTGAGATCTTTATTTGGGGACAAATCATAAAATGGAAGCTTAATTATGCATATATCTTCCCAGCCTGCCATAATCATAAATGTGAAAGACTTAAAGTTTAAGTAAGTTTTAGAAAGTAATATCAATCTGGAACTTAAAATGTAAGATTTTATTAAAATGATATCTGTTTTAATTCTTTAGGCAATAGTAAATTTTCTTAACCTAATGCTTTGTGATCAGTTTTTTTTGTTTTTTTGTTTTTTTTTTTTTTTTAGAGTAGAGAAGATAAATGGTCTTCTCTCATCCACACTAGGTTTTTGGTAAAAGTATTCTGTTTCTTCATTTAACAAATATTTATTGATTACCTATCTATATATATATTAAAAGCCAGTGACTGGAATGCCATAACAGTTGGAACCACCAGTCGCTACGATGCCCACTGCGGCCAGTGAACCGGCCTGATTGGGGGAGTGGGTCTGGCTGGCCAACCTCCCGCGGCCCCTTCCCCTCAGCCGGCTCAACCTGTGATCACCCCTTCTACCCCAATAGAGGGTGGGGCCGGCTGCCAACCTCCTACAGCCCCTCCCCCAACCTGGCCCCACCCCAGGTCAGTCTCCCTACTCTGATGAGGGGCAGGGCCAGCTGGCCAACCACCTGCGGCCCCTCTCCCCAGCCAGATCTGCCTCCCGGTCGCCCCCCCCACACCAATTGGGGGTGGGGCTGACTGGCCAATCTCTCATGACCCCTCCCCTGGCCGCTGACCCCTGATGAGTCCCCCACTGCATTTGGGGGCGGGGCCAGCCAGCCCACTGCCCACAGCCTCTTCCCATGGCTGGCCTTACCCCCAGTAGGCCGCCCCACACCCCAACCAGGGATGGGAGCACTGGCCAATCACCCACAGCCCCTCCCCCAAGCTGGCTTAGCCCTGATCAGGCCCCAATCGGGGCGTGCCAGCCAGCCAACCTCCTGCCATCTCCTCCTCCCAACAGGCCCAGCCCTGATCCACCCCAACTGGGGCTGGGCCAGCAGGACCCCACCTGTGCACGAATTCGCGCACTGGGCCTCTAATTATGTATAAAACACTGGAGATGAATGAGTCAATCTTTCTCTTCAAGGAACCCTTGGTTTAGTCAAGGACCAGCAAGTTAAAGCATAGATTGTAATAGAAGCATATACAAGGTTCATATGTCTTCTGAAGCTTCAGAGGAACATTTTAATGCTCAAGAGAGCTTCTTTTTAAAGTTAAATCATCATCACTCTTATACTCAAAACCCTCCCTTGGCTTTTCATTTCTGAGTAAAGACCCGAGTCCTTGCAGAGTCTGTAAGTCCCCACCCCTCTGTCCCATTCACAGCTACTCTCATTCTTGATCCATCTATTCCAACCACACTGATTTCCTTGTTATCCCTGCAACATGGTCAGACATGCTCCAACATTTAGGCTTTTGCACTTGCTTCTTCCTCTACTTTGGAACATTCTCCAGATAATCCAAAAAACTTGCCTTTTCTCTTCCTTGGCTTAAATGAAACCTTATTATGAGGTCTTCCCTAATATGATAACTCATTTTGCCTCCCATTACTTTCTATCCTCTCACCTTGCTTAATTTTTTTTGCAGCATATATATTTGATATCTTCTACATTCTTTTATTTATATATTGTCTGTCACCCTAAGATGTAAGCTTCCAAGGCAGGGGTTTGTGCTTTGTTTCCTCACTGCTCTCACTCACACCTAGAACAGTGTCTAGCAAATTGAAACTGCTTAAGAAATGCAAATGAATTCTGCCAGGGAAAGGGAGGTATGGACATATTCCCCAAAAAGTATTTTTCTCACAAATTTTCCTTCTCTACTTCTTTCATTACCCACAGTGCTGAAAATTATAACCTTTCTTGTTCATCACTCATGATTTAGACATTATATTTGTTTGTTTTTAAGTTTTGCTTAGACTACAATATCTGTACCTATTGTGCTTTCCTTTTGACATAGTTTACCTTTTGATTTCTCTGTGGATATTTTGTGTTTTACATTCCCAGTCTGCTTTGAAGATTCTTTTGCTCAGCGAGGCTTTTCCAAATAGCTGGCTCAATACCATTTTTCTGGAATTGATATCAGCCTTCTTTCAGGCATTGCATAACCATCACTGGCTAGTAATTTTAGATCTTATTTCTGTTTATCCTTTGGAACAGGCAATTAAAAAAGGAGGTAAAGATTAGTTGGGGGAAGATCCACTGGAAAATTAATGGAAGCAGAGCTAAGCCTAAACTTTCTTCAATTCTAGGTTGAAGATCAATAATAAATATATTATTATAAACATCTCATGTATTTTACTTGCCATGGTTTGAATATGTAAATCGGGTAGTTTGGATTTATTTATTTATTTATTTTTGCATTTGTGGATAATTTTTTTGAACTAATTATTTCATTTTGTAGCTGACTTGAGCCAAGAACCTTAGCGCTTATTCTATTAAAAGAACAAACAGAAACATCCAAAAGAAAGAAACTCAAACTCTCACTCTAGGACTTGTGAAGAATTTGTGGGAGGCAGAGTGGCATAATTCAGAGAATATTAAATTTGAGACATCAAGGAACCTCAATGATAGCTTGACACTGACATTATATGTGTTTGTGTATATATTTCATTATACATACAAACGTATGTAAAACACATATATGATTTCATTATATATAGGTGTTTTTTTTTAAAGAAAATCACACACTATATATATTTATTACCTGTTCTGAAAATGTAAAAAAGAATACAGACTTTCTGTCATTCTCAAATGAAACGGAAAAATGTCAAATCCATAAAGGTACAGAGTTGAAGCGCTCCTACTATTCTTCACTTTATTATTTTCTCAGACTTTATCAACTATGAAGTAATAATACTAAGATTTGGAAAATAATGAAGTTGTAATTCTTTACTTAATAAACTGTGTAACTAGGAGATAGTATCATATGCTAACTCTGAGGAGCAGGACAAGGACAAATGTTTTTAAAACGAGCACCAAGATTATGTTGGGAAAGCAAAAAACAACCTAGGACATGTGATATACATGGCCAGATAAACTGCTCAGAATTAAGCAATATATGCTGAAAAGCTCAGCAAGTGTCCTAAGGCCTGACCTTGCTGGCCTGATGCCCATCTGCTAACCTTTTACTGATTGCCAGGACTTACCTGAAGGCTGAGAGAGGGAGAAGGAGAAACTCTTATCAACCAGTAATCCACTTGTTAGCAGTTTTAATATATTTACTGAGGAAGAGGTTTGAAATAACTAGGTGAAATTGATTTTTGTGTGTTACTTATGTTTTTCAAATATTGTATTATTCCAGATCTTCAAATCCATACATGTTAGGCTATGACTATAGTAGTTAGACAAGGGGCAAGCCCAGTTTACCTGGAAGCTAATTCATTTGTGTTAATCATTCTGATGATATTAGATCACTAGTGAAAAGAGCCTCCTTCAGGCAAATAAGAAAAGAAGAGAATACGCAAAGACAGATGTGCATTTGCCTGAATTAAACTACAATCATCTCCCTGAACTGAGAGCCTTGGAAGGCATAGGTATGTTTGCAATGCTTTTACCTTGTCAGCCCTTTTGTTTGCATTGTTTAAAATGCATGTTAGGTGAACACAATATCAAAAACTCATACATGTATGTTAAATGAACAGAATATCAAAAACTCATACATGTATGTTAAATGAACAGAATATAAAAAACTCATAGTAATTTGACATTTTTATATATGAAAATATGTTCAGACTTATGTACAATAAGTAATACATACAAAGGGACAGATACAGAATGTGAAAATCTAACAAAAATGTCTATTTTTTTCACTGTGCTTATGGTTATTTTTTGTGCAGCTCGAAATTCCAGGCTAATGAGGAAAGAGAACAAAAACCTTTCAGAATCTCAAATTCCTTCTCTGGCCGCTATTGACTTGCATGCCTCCAGTGTTACACTGCATCAGGTACAGAAATACTCCGTAGGTTGTGTGGAGCTCTGGTTTCTCTCATATTTCCTGTTCAAGTTTCTTAGGGAGAGTTTGCTCTTAAGGATTGGGAAGGTTTATTGGTGAGACCTATAAAATTTTGCTTGTTAAATTGTATATATTGGTTCATTGAACTTAGTACCTCTATGACATATCCTATATAATAAAAACCTAATATGCAAATCAACAGAACAGTGGAACACCAGTGGCTATGATGCACACTGCCCCCCGCCCCCCCCCCCCACACACACACACACCGCAGAGGGAAGTGACTGGCAGTGGTGATCAGGGGGTGGGGCCAGCCGGAGGGTGCCAGCGGGGGGCCTTCCCCCCCCCCATCACCCTGCTTGCCAGTTGCCCCACAGATGGCCCTGATTGCTGGCCAGGCCTAGGGACCCTACCCTATATATTGGGAACAGTCTCTTAGATGTAAAAATTAAAACCTGGCAAGGCTACTCTAACACTGGAAAAACAGGATGATACAGCGATGACATGCATGGACTCTGGCTTGCACATTTTGAGGTCAGCCCTGATTCTGACACTTAAAACTGTGTGACAAAGCCAATTATTTAACTTCTCTCTGCTTCAGTTTTTCCACCCATAAGATGGGGAAAATGGTACTACTGCCTCAGAAGGATCATGTTATGTACTACTTTTTATAATCGGGGAAAAAAATGAAATGTAGCTGCCCATACAACAGCAAGATGCCTTTCACCTGTATGAAAAGTATGGTCACTGGTGCATGCAGCGTTCCGGATTGCGAGAGGGATGTCTGACTGATGGTTTAAGCCCGACAACCCCCGAGGGGTGTCAGATTGTGAGAGAGCACAGGCCTGCCCCCCGCCCCCCACACCAATTTCATGCACCAGGCCTCTAGTATGTTTATATTAACATTTCGCAGCTTACAGTAATCAATGTTTTATGATTAAATGTGTGTGTGTGTGTGTGTGTGTGTGTGTGTGTGTGTGTGTATAGCCTAGTTATGGCTTTATATAACTACAGGTTTTGTTGTAGCTTATAGTATTTCACTGCATTAGCACCAAAATTATAATCTATCTTTCAAAGTGTAAAACTCTGAAACTGTTTTTATTCTTTTAAAATGTATTGTCTGACACTTTCCCCCAAGATGATCCACTTTATCCATGTTAAAGATTTGTTATTACTACAGTCATCTTTTTCTATAATTTCTCTTAGCTCTTAAGACTATTTATGTTTCTGCTACTTTTATATGAAAACATATCAGTCATATCGCTCATTTTCACATTGAGAAAACCGTCAAATTTTTAAATCCCCTGAGCCAACCATAACTCGCTACAAACTTTGGATATGTATCACTGTACTTCACTTTTACTTTTTCAGATTTCTCACCTTTACTTGATGCTTGGAAACTTTTGTTTTAGAATGAAATTCTCCAGCCTCATTGTTTAAGCATTTCCATTTAATTTAATAGAGAAACTGTATGTTGCTTCTTTGTCAATGTGAATACTCTTTTCTCCTTAACTATGTTACTCCTTAAATAATTTTGTAGAGCTCTCTAAACAAGGGGAATAATATTGTTGAGGATAAATTACAGAGGCAGTTACCCAGTGATACTGAGAAAAAGGTTTATTGATTGCTGTTGCTTTGCCTTATCTCTTGCTGACAATTTCTATAGCAACATTATTAAAACTAAAATTCCTGTTGTATGAAGATGAATCACTGTCACAGATTTAACATCTGGTAACTATAGAGTCTCAATAAATTCCTTTTATACTTCTAAAGTTAAATTTAATGTGCATTTTAAAGGTGCAGAATTTTTCATTTGCTCTCTGAGAGTGCACTATGGTTCAAAAGCACTTTTCAGGGTTGACATAACCAAATCTAGTTTCAGCCAATGTAAGAAAAGGTTTTTATTTTTGTTTTGAACTAATCTTTTTTTAAAAAATATGTTTTTACTGATTTTAGAGAGAGAGGGAGGGAGAGGGGTAGAGAGATAAAAACATTGATGGGAGAGAGAAACACCTATCGGCTGCTTCCTGCACGCCCCTATTTGGTTTGGAGCCTTCAACCAGGGCATGTGCCTTGACTAGAAATTGCACTGTTTACCTCTTAGTTCAGGGGTTGATGCGCATCCACTCAGCCATGCCGGCCAGGCTGAACTAATTGTTTTATACATTTAAATTGGTTCTGCATTTTAGTCTCAATTTACTTGCTTAATTTCCAGTTGTATTTAAACTACAATAAAGGGGAAAGAAGGTATAACAAAAATCACAAATTAACAACAAAATAACATGAACTTATGTACAGAAATCTGAAGGAAAGAGAAACACCAGAAGACTAAAAGCAAAAGACTTTCTGGTGGGCGCTGTGACTTGCCCTGCACTTACTTTATTATTAAGACTACATTGAACTATATTTCATTTCTGTACATAACACAAAATTTTCACCTTTATAAAAGTCTATTTGTACTTTTTGGAAAAATCTGTCAGATAGATTTTTGTAAGTAAAGTGTTGCATAATCTCCCCCCCCCCCCACACACACACTTACACATGTTATGTACTTATACACACAACTACATGTTTTGTTTTTTTCCTGTAAGCATGGTTTTAGCTTTATCCCACAGATTTTGATGTGTTGTAGTTACATTATCATTCAGTCCAAACATTTTTTTATTTCCACGTAATTTCTTTTTTAACCCATGAATTACTTAGAAATGTTTGTTTAATGGTTAGATATTTGGGGTTCCCCTAGATATTTTGTTATTATCAATTTCTAATTTAATTCCATGTGGTTAGAGAATATACTTCGTATGAATTTGATCCTTTTAGAGTCATTGAGATGTGTTTTATAGCCCAGCATATGGTCTATATTGGTAAATTAAACTTGTTCCCTTGAAAATATGTGTATTTCTTAGTTGTTGGATATAATGTTCTATAAATGTGGAATTAAACTAAGGTGGTTGATAGTGTTGTTCAGATCTCCTATGTACTTATGATTTTTTTGTTGTTCATTTCTATCAGTTACTGAAAGAGTGCTCTCAAAATCTTTTACGGTGATTGTGGAATTGTCTATTTTTTCTCTTATATCTGTTTATTTTTGCTTCATGTATTTTAATCTCTTTTTAGTTACATGCACACTTAAATTGTATTGTCTTCCTGATACATGTCCCTTTTATTATTATGAGATGTCTCTCTTTAACTCTCATAGTACTCTGGGCCTTGAAGTCTATTTTGTCTGAGATCAAAATAGTCACTCCAGCCTACTTATACTTATGTTTCCATGGTATATCTTTTTTCTTTTCATTTACTTTCAACCTACCAGGTTTTTATAAAGTGTTCCTTTTGCCAAGAGCATATAAGTAGGATCTTTCCTTTGTATCCATTCTGTCAATCCCAATTCTTTTAATTGGAATGTGTGTTAGTTTTCTATTGCCGATAAAAATTACTCCAACTTAAAACAATATCCATTTATTATTCCACAGTTTCCATGGGCCAGGAGCCCGGGACAAGCTGCTTCTCTCCTTCAGAGTCTCACAGGCCGACATCAAGATGTCAGCAGGGCTGCATTTCTTTCTGGAGGCTCTAGGGGAGAATCCGTTTCCAGGCTCGTTCAGGTTGTTGGCGGAATTCAGTTCCATGTCGTGTGGGACCTAAGTCTCCTTGTTGTCCCTGTTTTTTTTGCTGGCTGATCCCCGGGGATAGTTCTCGTCTAGAGTCTACCCACATTCCTGGGAACCATGGCTTAGTTCCACCATCTTCAAAGACAGCAACATTAGCTGGATTTTTAAATTATTATTATTCTTTGAATCTCTCTTACCTCCTCTTCTGCCTCATCTCTCTGACTCTTCTGCTTTTTTAAAAAATATATCTTATTGATTTTTTACAGCGAGGAAGGGAGAGGGATAGAGAGTTAGAAACATTGATGGGAGAGAAACATCGATCAGCTGCCTCCTGCACACTCCCCACTGGGGATGTGCCCGCAACCGAGGTACATGCCCTTGACCGGAATCAAACCCAGGACCCTTCAGTCCGCAGGCCGACGCTCTATCCATTGAGCCAAAATGGTCAGGGCGTGACTCTTCTGCTTTTAGGGATGATGTGATTACATTGGGCCCACTAGGATAATCTCTCTACCCTAGGGTCAGCTGATTAGTAACATCGATTTCATGTGCAAAGTCCCTTCACACAGAAACTAAATTAGTTTGATTGACTAACCAGGGATAGGCATCTTAGGGGGATATCTTTAGAATTGTGACTAGCACTGAATATTTAGGCCATTAACATTTAATGTGATTATTGATACGTTTGGGTCTAGCTCTGTTTTATTTTTTTATTATTTGTTTCTTATTTGTTCCTCTGTTTTCCTTTTCCAGTCTTCTTTCATATTTGAGTATTGTTAGTGTTGACTTTTGGGGGACATCTCTTTGTATTATTTTTTTAGCCATTGGTCTAGGGGTTACAGTATATATATGTACATATATGTGTGTGTATGTGTAAATACTGTGTATATATATATACACACACATACATATATATAATTTTTCACAGTCTACTTATAGCAAATATTAAGCCACTTATAAATGTAAAAACCTTGCAAATATATTTCCCTTCCCACCAACCTGAACTTTTTTTGAAAGAATTTTATTTATTTATTCTTACCCAAGGACGTACTTGGAGGGAGGAAGGGAGAGAGAGAGAAATATTGATATGAGAGAGAAACATCACTTGGTTGCCTTCCATGTGCGCTCCAACCGGGAACTGAACCCACAATCTAGGTAGGTAAGTGCCTTGACCGGGAATTGAACCAGTAACCTTTCAGTGCATAGGACAACACTCAATCAACTGAGCCACTATGGCTGGTCCACCAACTTGAACTTTATGTTAGAGTTAATCATATATATTTTATTTACATACATTGAAAACTCCACTACACTGTCATACATTTTGCTTTAAGCAGTCATAAATATTTTAAACAATTTATAAAAAAAAAGTAGTCTTCTATATTTTCCTAGCTACTTACCATTTCTGTTTTTTCTTTTTTCTTAAAGATTACAGTTTTATTTTATGGTATTTTCCTTCCACCGGAAAAACTTCCTTCTTGCAATTATTGCAGAGTAGGTCAGATGGTGATAAACTCTTAGCTTGCCTTCATTTGAGAATGACTTTATTTTGCTTTTGTTCCTAAAGTATATTTTTGTTGGATATAAAATTTGAGTTGGTAGGTTGTTTTAAATTTTTTTTTTCTCTCTCAGGACTATAAGGATGTTATTCCTCTTTTCTGATTTCTGTGATTTCTTGGGGGAAATTCTCAGGTACTTGAATAATTATTCTCCTGTATGTAATGTTTCATTTTTCTGTGGCTGCTTTCAAGATTTAATCTTTTGTGTTCATTAGGTTGAGTATAATATGTCTCGGCATAGTTTTTTTTTTTTTTTAAATGTATCCTGTTTGGGGTTTTCTGAGCTTCTTAAATCTGTAAACTTATACCTAATTGGGGAAGTTTTTAGTCCTTATTTTTTCAAAGAAAAATTTTCCTGCCATAATCTCTTTTCTGCTTCTGAGATTCCAGTGACATATATTTTAGACCTTTTGGTATTTTCTCACAGGTTCCTGAGAATCTGTTCATGCTCATCAATCTTTTCTCTCTTTATTCTTAGGACTGGTTCCTTTCTATTGATCTGTCATAAAGTTTTTTAACTCACTACTTTGTCATTTGCATTCTGCTGTTGAGCCCATCCAGTGAAGTTTAAAAATTTCAGTACTGTTTTTTAATTCTAAGTATCTACTTAGTTCTGTTTTAGAGTTCTACTCTTCTACTAAGAATTCCTGTTCCTTCATTTCATTATGTTTACTTTCATTTCATATACCATAGTTATAATGGTTACTTAAAAATAACTATGCACACATACATACACACACACACTATATATATATTCCAACATCTGGACCACCTCAGGATTGATATTTCTTGATTGACTTGATCACACTTTCCAGGATTTTTTTTTTTTTTTGCCCAGTATTTTTGGATTATATCTAGGACATAGTGGATATTATGTTGTGTAGCCTCAGGGTTCTGTTATAATACTCTGGAAAATGTTGAATTTTTTGTTTTAGCAGGAAGTCACCCAAGTGTGGTTCACATTGTAAATTCTGCCTCAGCTTCTGTGAGGGGTGGTTCAAATATCAGTTCTCTAGGTCTTTCTGATCCTGGTTTGCATTTGACCTGAACTTGTGTAGTTCAGGAGACATGTGCATGTGATTCAAATCTCAGCGTAGTTCTCTGAGCCTTTGCTGTGCTGGTCTAAAGCTCTCCCATGTGCGTATCTCAGGAGTTGGACTGAGACTTCTGCGGCTTATATACAGAATTAGAGGATCCCTTTTTCTAGTTCTCGTCCCTTCAGAATTACCCCCATCCTTTTCGGCCTGCAGGGATTCCTTTTCCTGGTTTCTCTATAAAGATGGGGCTTCTTCCAGACTTTGAGCCTACGGCACGTCCTTACTACTCTGGGACTAGGCAAAGCCACAGGAGGAAAAAACAAAATTGGAAACCTACCCCCACATGAAAGGCCACATCTTCAAATTTTGACTCCTCTCCTTAATCCATAGTGGTTTTTTTTGTTGTTTTTTTTGTTTTGTATTTTCCCCAAATGTTTCTATGTTCGTTCTGATTGTTTGTTTTATAATAAGTAGGAGAGGGGGTTTGTAGTGGGCTTTCACTGCCCTGGCACATCCAAAGTATACTTTAATATATGTATCAACAAAGAGGTCAAAAAAATAACATCCTCTTACTTCATCTTCGGTGCAAGTAATTTGAGCTATGAATAGTTAATTTTAAACATCTGGCAATTGAACAACAAAAATTGGGGTTTTCAGGAAGTGGAACTTACAATGACTGGGAATCTGTAATGCTGGATTGTGAATTTACAGGTACCAGGCTCTCCCCTGACAGAGGACTCGGAGGCTGACTTACCTTGGATGGAACACCAGCACTGAATGTCAGTTTGGTTCTGAACGGGGTAGGTCTGCTTTCCCATATTTAAAGCTCTGAGCCTTTTCTGGGAAATATTTTGTATATTTTTAAATACGATGGGAGAAAACAAGTGGGATAGACATCTAGAAAGATTTTATGTAAAATATTTGGTGGCATGTATTCCCCCTGTGCTTTTAGATGCTGCTCTAGCGCTTGAGATGACATCCTCTTGGAACAAAAGTGCTGATATCCCAGGAGGAGATGTACATGGTTTTGATCATTTACTTCTGAACTGCCTGCATTTTCTGAGAAATGTTTTGCAGAAGGAAAGACAATGACTTCCAGGTGTTTCAAAGGAAGATTGGGAAAGTGTCCTCCCCAACTGTCACCCATCATCTTTGAAGTCCACTGATGCTATTTCAAGATAATCCAATGAAAGAATAGTGATATGGTTCTCGTTACATGAGTGTATATTTACTATTAGTAGGTTGTGTATTTAAAGGTACCCAAGATTAACAGTAAGTAAAAAAGGGGAGAAAGATTATAAAAGTTTATGTTACTTATGCACTGAACTTTGTGTGTTACCTGCATTGATGTGTACATTTATTTAGGAATGTGTTTGTGAATGTGGGAGCTAAAAACTAGGATCAGTTGAAGAAAATGAAAAAACTAGGATCAGTAAAAAAAAAAAAAAATGTTTCCTTTACCCTAACCTAACTATAAAAACACATTTAAGAATCTTGCTTGTTTCTAGGCTTTAACAAGATATGTGACTGCTCTTTATGGATAGATGTTATTTCTTTGGTTCCTGTGAGTATAGTTGATATTTGATCAGTGTATCATGGGAATCTGCCTCTCTGCTGATCTTCTAAGAACCACCCTAAATGCAAGTTTCGCAAAGAAACCTTTTTATTTCTAACGATTTGGATAGTTCTTTGCGCTGTATGATTCGGGGGCTGACGTTCCTGTGACCAGGAATGTGATTGGGACAAGAGGGGGAAAGGAGAATTCTGTAGGTCTACCTTGGAGTTGAATACTTCTCATTGACAAAAGAGGTGTATCTACAAAACCAGGAAATGGGAAGCAGGGTTACCAATAGACTATGGTCACTCTTCTGTGGGCTGAATCCTGCTGAACTCCCCAGACGAAGAGGCTTTGGGCAGGGGATGAACTTTGTTCTGGACTTTACTCCTATCTGCTGATAGTTTGAAGGTGATATTAAATAGAGTATCTTTCTAAAATCCCAGGGATATTCCTGTCTTCTTATTTCCTCAAACACCTAGGCCTTCCCAAAAGCTTTTAACCGAGGTGCAACATTGTTAACCCACAGGACACACATGTTTCCTAATGCACAGGTCCTCAACGTTTAGGTGGGAGAGTTAAACCAATTTGGCTCTCGGTTTTTCGTTTCTGGGTTTCTAGTCATGCTCTGCATTTACTGTTTTAGAGAATGATTGTTAAGGGGACCAGAATTTGTGTGGGGTTTTTTGCCTTAACCAATTAATAGTATGTTGTTGTTTTTTCCAAAAGACATTGACTAGAACTTAGCCCAGGAATTTACTAGCACTTTTCTCTATTACCTACCCTGTGGAGCTTAATATTAAAATTCTAATCATAGTAACTTGAGCCTCAAAAGAGTAGGATATTCAGGAGGCAAAATAAGGGACTGCAATGTAAAAGTCTATGTAGGTGGCTCAATTAAACTTTGATCTTGATTTTGAAGCTCTATGTCTAACCTCTGACCAGGTGTTTGACTAGACGAGGTATGGCTAACATGCTGAACAAAGTTAGTGTATAGGCATTAATAGGCCTCAAATTAAAATATTATTATTTTTACTTTGAATTATGTTGTTAACAGCCACCACAGCATAAAAAGCAGACACTACTTAAAAGCCAAGTAGCTGTCTAGTTTATTTCAATGTTAATTTTATTTAAAGATTGGTGTGAAAATATCACCTCAATGTCTGAAGGTCTAGGATTAGACCTTTTTCATTCTGTATTTGCTCTTGGTATCTTTTATCGATTAAAACATTTTGTGCACTTTAGAACTAAAGAACTAAAAACTATTTACTATAAGTCCAAGTTGAGACTTGAAGCTCATATCTGGTTAGAATCTTGGAAGAACTACTTGAAAAAGATTTTTCAAACTGGGGCCATAGACGCTGAACTAAAATAATCCTTCTTTTTTTTTTCAATTTAAGGTTACTTTTTCTTTCCTTACAAAGGATATGATTAAGTCACATACTAATAGGAAATATGTATATGTACTAGTGGGAAAATGGGCTTGCTGTGTGTATGTATATTTTACAATTAATAAATATTATATGTTATTGAGCTCCATAGTTTTTATTTGCATTATTTAATTAATAAACTATAAACAATGTATAGGACACTGTATGGTATTTAACAAATATGTTGGAAATTATCAGTTAATTCTTTTTGGGAAAGTTAGGATATAGGGATGACAAGTTAATTTTCTTGTACAGCCAGTGATACAAGCCATCTGGTCATAAAGTAACATGTCTTGTAAAGACTACCTGGTAAAGGTGGTGCAGACCCAGGCTTAGAACCTGGTTCTCCTGACTGAGAATCCCTTGCTGGGTTAGATGAGCTAACTTCCTATTGAAATGGAAGCGTAGAAGATGTGTTGCCTTGTGTGACTCTCTCATTATTGGTTTCTTTATCTTAATTGTGCTAAAATATAAAGCTGGATCTATAAGCAACTGTAAATCAGATTAGTTTGAAAAATGTGACTGACTTATTTTCTGAGCCCTCCTCAATGTAACCGAGCCACTGACAGAGGATCCAAAATTCCAGGGTCACTGCTCCTAAAGCTTTAAGGCTAGTCCTAGTGTATTGGACCAAGTGGATTTTTCTCTATTGCTTTGTATTGTGTTTTTACATTAGAAATGGGCCCCTAACACTATGTGAGTGAAAAATTATGTTCTCGCATTGCTTTTTAAATGGTTTTATTTTTTCTTTTGATAGCTTTAGACATGAACTAATTTGAAAACGCAATGAACCTACAGTTTATCTGTTTCTTTAAAAAATATTCTTATTGATTTCAGAGAGGAAAGGATAAGGTGAAAGAGATAGAAACATCAATGATGAGAGGTTATCATTGATTGGCTGCCTCCTGCAGGCCTCCCACTGGAATTGAGCCTGCAACCTGGGCTTGTGCCCTGACTGGGAATGGAACTGTGACCTCCTGGTTCATAGGTCGACACTCAACCATTGAGCCACACCAGCTGGACTGTTTTTTAACATGTCCTTCTGCGAAGTACTTGGCCCCAAATCTTGACATCACTCGTGATCACTTGCATGTAATTTGTGTGACTTGTGATTTAGACCTTTGTGTTTACAGATGTTTGGGGATGTCTGACATCGAATGTATTATACACTTGACACATTTTCTTCACAAAACAAAACTCCATCCATAAAATGTCATGGTCTTTTGCTCTCAGTGAAATCCGCTCCCCTCCCCCGGCAGGTAGAGCCTTATTTAATCCTTCTTGTTCTGCTTTGTCATGCAGGGGCATCTCCAGTGGAAGTGAGGAAGGTTCTAACAAAACTTTGGAAAGTGTATTGTTGTCTAACATGAATGAAAACAAGAACCAGGAAAATGAAATAAAAATATCTCAGTGCAGCCTATTTTCCTATCCATAGATTAGGGTAGGATCGCCTATCATTCAAGGGAGCAGGCTTTTATTGTCAGTTTATCTTCATTCATCTATCTCCTTCATTCATCTATCTGGAAAGTGATCTCTATTAATATTGCTGCTAGAATTAAAAACCATCTCTCCGCCCCATGGCAACAGTGTTTCACTTGGTTACTTCCCTGTTTTTAGCCTTCTTCCTTGGATTATCACTCCCTTTCTGATATGAATACATCCTTGTCTGTCTCCCACTAGACATATTTTGTAAGTAGAAACATCTGTTTATGAAGTTGCTCCTAGGCTCTCGCAGAAGAGTCAGGGCTAGATTCTGAAGGCACGTGTGCAAGAATAATACTCAGTGTCACTGCCCACTACATTTTCTGTGTTTCTGAAGATTGAGAACTATACTTTATTTATCTCTGTTCCATACCATCTAGCAAAGCAATTCCTATGGGACAATAGTAATAATATTCCTATGAAGTTAGGAATGTTAGTCATATTTTACAGGCAAGGTAATAGGCTTACAAAGTTTAAGGAATTTACTCAGTGTCAGTTGCTCAATAAATGATAGAGCCATGCATGTTTGTTGAATCATGCATGGTCATGATTTTTAGATCTGGAATCAGTTAAAACATTTTTTGTTTAGATAATATAAACTTTGAGAGCTTAGACTCCTGGAGCTATACACGTCCTCATTCTCTTAAAAGAGGAAGAAATGCATTTCTCCAGCCACTAAACAAAACTTGATTCTGATTAAGCCAGATTTGGATACTGCTCGCCTTGAATCAAGCACTGTCGCCTGGGGAATGGCATGTTCGGATTAGCGTGGGCCTTTGTTAAATTCCTTTGTCTGAATTAATGGACGCTAAAGGACATGGGGTTATGCTGATTGGTTCAGGCCAATCGCAGCCTTCCCATGGAACACCTGGCTCCCTCAAAGCCCAGGGGGAAGAGAATGGATGCTGGCGAAACCATCGCAATGCTCTCCAGAGGCAGACAGTTCAAAGCTGCAAAAGGTATGTTTCATTTTAGCTTTTGACTGATTCTTCTGAATTGTCCCCCAAAAGTGCTATACCAATTTACCTTACCATCAACACTGTATGAGAAAGTCTATTTCCTATATTGGAACTATTTTAGATATTAATTTTATTTTCACTAATTTGATGGGTGAAAATTATTTTGCTTTAGTTTACATTTTCTTGATTACTACTTAAGTTATATATACTTTCATATATTTTTCTTATTACTGATTTATAGGCCATTTGAGTTCCTTCTTTTGCAAAGAAAGATATTAAAGGTCATTTCAGAAGCAGATTTTAGCTTGACTATTGGAGATATTCCTCTGTAGATGTGTCTCCTACCTCCTGAAAACAAAGGCAAACACCAGATTCAGATACTACAGTTTGCCTCAAACTATATTGTAGGATAAAAAAATTATTTTGTACTGGGAAATGCAACCCAGTCAGAGGAATGTAGTTTTAATTACATTTTTCTTCTTATTTCATCTTAAGTAAGGCGGTCAGGTCCCCTTTCTTCTGTTGGGTCCTGGAAGGAAAGAGGTTAGTGAGAGACAAGTGCTTTCCCTCCTCTGGTAGAGGGATGAAGAAGTCAGTTCTGCTGGAATGGACAGAAATCATTTAAGGAGAGTTCTGATACACCTGAACTTGGGGATGGCTACAATTGGCCTTCCATCCATTTCCCTGGGATGACACCCTACTCCTTTGGCTCTGCCCAGGAAAGCCCAGTGCTGCCAAGCCATGCTCCAGGAGGTGGCAGTAAAGCCCCAACTCACTGTAACCCTTATCCTTCCCCAGGGGAAAAATGCTAAAAACCTGTGATGAATTTGACCTGAGGGGTATTTTCTGTTCCTTTTATCCATGCAATAAATAGCCTTCTTTTTCCATGTTTAAGGGCCCAGTATTAAGGAGTGCTTAATCTATTTGAACTGCAGAGGTATAATTGACATATCACATTATGTAAGTTAAAGGTGTACAATGTGTTGATTTGGTATATTAATGAATTGCAAAATGATTATCATGATAGCATTAGCTAACACTTCCATCCTGGATTTAAGATCTACCCTCTTAGCAACTTTCAAGTATATAACATAGTAGCATTAGCATAATCATCATGCTGTGTGTTAGATCCCCAGAACTTGTTAATCTTATTAAAATTGGAAATTGGTACCCTTTGACCAATATCTCCTTATCTTCCCCTATCCTCCAGCCCTTGGTAACCACCACATGCTTCTCTGAGTTTGAATTTTTATATTTATTTATTTTAAATATATTTTTATTACTTTCAGAGAGGAAGGAAGAGGGAGAGAAAGATAGAAACATCAATGATGAGAGAGAATCATTGATTGGCTGCTTCCTGCATGTGCCCTACTAGGGATAGAGCATGCAATCCGGGCATGTGCCCTTGACTGGTATCGAACCTGGGACCCTTCAGTCTGCAAGCCAACACTCTATCCATTGAGCTAAACCAGGTGGGGCTGAATTTGAATTTTTAGATTCCACATATAAGTGATATCATATAGCACTTGTCTTTCTCTCACTTAGCAGTCATATATTGCTTAATGAAACCTTGGTAACTGCCAGTCAATAGAATATTTGAATGCTTGTTTGATAAATGAAATCTACAATTGTAAGGAACATATACATACTGATTTCCTTTACTCTGCAGCATTTAAAATATTCCAACTGACATTTCACTTATATACAGTAAAACACATAAATCTTAAGTATATGGCCTGATGAATTTTTATAAATGTACACACCCATGTAAAAACCACCCAGATTAAGATATGGAATATTTATTTCCAGCTTCCAGCAGGCTTCCTTTTGCCCTTTCCCAGCCAATTACCTACCAAAACTTATCACTATTCTGACCTCGATCACCAGGGGTTAGTTTTGTGTGCTCTTGAATGTCATATAAATGGAATCTTGTTTAATGCAGTCTTTTGAGTCTGGCTTCTTTCACTCAACATGAAATTGTGAGATTCATTTATGCTGCTGTGTGAAGCAGCAATCCCTTCATTTTCATGGCTGTGTAGTATTCCAGTATCTGATACAATAACAATTTACTTATCCATTCTGTTGTTGATGGGCATTTGTGTTGTTTCCAGTTAAGAGGTATTTTGTGATGGTTCAGTGGGTTTCCTTGGTGATGACTTGAGGAGTTGCCGAGGTATATAGAAAGGATTGCCCCAAATAAGTTGTTTCAGTTGTGTCTACTCTTTTGTACCTCTCAGACTTGATTTGTTTATCTCTCTATTATTTATAACAAGCTTAGAGATTATCATAGGGAACCTGTTATCTATTTACATTTTATTATAAAAATAAGACAAATGTGCTCTAGGCTTAAAAAAGGAAAGTGGTAGTTTATTTTTTTAAACTATTAAAAGTACCTGAACATTCTGAGCACAGTTTTCTTTAACATTAGAGCCAGCTTTTTCTAGATTATGCAGCCCGTCTGGGAGTTTGAACTTCCTACTATGGAATTGGACATCTGCCATTATGGGCTGAATTTATTTTCACCAAATTCATGTGCCGACCCCTTGATCTTGGACTTTCAGCGTCCAGAACTGAGAGAGAATAAAATTCTATGTATAAGACCCCCTCACCTCTCCAGTCTATGGCATTTTATTATAGTAGACCTAACTCACTAGCAAACTAAGATACCTCCTCAAATAGTTTTCCAAATGTCACAAGGTAACATCTATAAAATAAGTCATTTTCTTAATTTTTCATTTTTAATCAGAAACCAGCAAACCCCAGAGTTTACCAGTGCTTTAATGTGCCACAAACTAGTCCTTCAGTAGCAGGCCCATGAGGCCCACATGTCCTTCCTCTGTTTGGCTGTCCCTGTGGCCACATGCTGCCCACAAAGCCCCAGAAGGCGCTCCAGCACTGCCGCGGTGGACAGTGCCCTCTGTGAGTACTGGGATGCTGCTGTTTCCCAGTTTTCAAAAGTTGCTGCTATTTTGGGGGGTGGGGGTGGGAGGTGACAGAGGAGTGAGTTCTGTGCAGAGGGTGGGGGGAGAATGGACCCTTTCTCTAATCTGTGCCACACTTTGTCATGTTGGCCCCAAGGCAGCTCTATGTTCAGCGTCTCCTAAAATTTCTTTTAAAGACATTTTTATCAGCCTCTGGTGCTCACTCCTGACTCAGACTCCGGGCTCAAATTCAATCCAAGCGGTGGTGTGGAAGCTCACGCTGCCTCATGCCTCCTACTGATCCCTTTGAGACCCAAACTTCCAACCACACTTTCCATCCTCCCCCAAATATCAGTGAATGTGAGAGTCCCGGCTCAACCAGCCCATGACTCTTATAACTAAAGTGTGAATCATTACAAGGTTGTTAGTAGCGTGGGGAGCAGGACTAGGATTTTATTAACTTATCTTTAAGGCATGGATAACTTTAATATTAATTATTTAGTGGGATTTTTTTTTTCAGTTTAGAACTCAAATCTTTCTTTGTGCTGTAACAGAGAAGAGAAATGCTTAGTAATAATATACATGATGCAACAGGACTGGTTCTTAACATACAGAGCAACATACAAGCACTTTAACGGCCTACCTTTACAGTTTTAATTTCACAACGGCATACTTGAACATATTTCCCCATACATGCATGCCTAATACTTCTTTTTTTTTTTTTTTAAATATGGAACGCTTCACGAATTTGCGTGTCATCCTTGCGCAGGGGCCATGCTAATCTTCTCTGTATCGTTCCAATTTTAGTATATGTGCTGCCGAAGCGAGCACCCTAATACTTCTTAAATTCCAATGATTCATTGTTTCATACCTGAATCATTAGTTAAGACTTGAACTATCATGCCAACATATTTTTAAACATTAAAAAAAATAAAAAAAGAACCCAGAAGGCAGAAAAATCCCAAAGGAAAAACTATTGAGGATTTTTAAATTTTTAAGTAAAATTTAAGGGGGAAGAGGGACATATTAAAAAAAAAAACACCCCACCATGATAATACTTTACCAATTTAATAGATGCAGCTCAGAAACAAATATTAACATAAAGGGTTTTCAGACCTTCCCCTGAATTTTCACAAAAGATCACAACTTATAAAGGTCCACCCTCCCCACTCCTTGTCCCACCCTGCGTTTTGCTCTTATTCTCCCAAAATGATTTTGGCTGATAGTTTATTCTCTACTGCTGGATTATTTAAAAAGCACAAAGAAACATTTAAACTAAAGCTGGCGATGGATTATTAACTCTAACCTTAGCAAGAGTGCATGATCTCTGTTTGTTACCAAACATTACAGGAAGTTTACAGCGACCACAAAAGATTATTTGGTTCTCCTTGTTTATAATGACTATGAAAAGATAATAGTAAGCAGAAACTTTTGCAGTTATTGATTCTGACCACAAACACAGAAAAGACTAAAGATGTGTTTGTAAGGCCCTACTCAACAGACAAAATTTCTTCAGAATTCATTGCGTTTTCACTTAGAATTTTCAATCACAAAATATCTTAGTGGGGGAAAATAAAATGGGTTACAAACCCAGAAGAGTGTATCTAACTTCATTTTACGTGCACACCAAAATCTCACACTGAAATGTTTTTAAAGCCCACGTGGAGCTGCGTCCTCCCAGGTCAAGTTCCCCTTTTCCAGCGGCAGCACGGTGGCCCAGCCTGGGGTGTTGCTGTCCACTCTTGGGTGACGGTAGGCACTTGCCATGCAGCGTTCCCCAAGATCCTGTCTCCTTTTTAA
This sequence comes from Myotis yumanensis, assembly GCF_028538775.1. NCBI lineage: Eukaryota > Metazoa > Chordata > Mammalia > Chiroptera > Vespertilionidae > Myotis > Myotis yumanensis. The sequence continues at coordinate 192,390,162 of NW_027223752.1, forward strand.
CCTTCCTTTTCTTTGTACCCCCACCCCCAGTCTAATCTTACTCTGTCATTTCCTCCATCTGTCCCCAGGCCCTAAACTAACCACTTCCTCCCCCATGACTAAACCAGGGTGGCACTTTTTGCCACTCACTCCTCTGTGTTGTGTTTGATAGTATCATTTTACTTTCATTTTGAGATAACTTCAAACTAGACAAGAGTTGCAATGGTTGTACAAAGAACTCCCATGTACCCTTCACCCATTATACACCAATTGTAAAGTCATTTGCCACATTTGCTTTATATCTCCCTTCTTTCCATTCTCTCTTTTACACACACACACACACACACACACACACTTTTTTCTATAATAATTTGAGATTTATTTGTAGAAATCATACTCCTTTACCCTCAAATACTTCAAATCTTACATAAGTATGTTTTCTTACCTAATTATCAAATTCAGAAAATTTGACGCTGATATAATACTATTAACACATGTTCCACATTAAAAGTTTGCCATTTGTCCCAATAATATTCTTCATGGCAATCTCTCCCTTTCCTTCCCACCTCCAGGATCGCACTTAGTTGTGGCGTCTTTGTAATTGTCTTTAAACTTTGTCTACCATGACATCTTCACTTCTGAAGATTACAGGGCAGTTGTTTTGTAAATGTCTCTCAATTTGGGTTTGTCTGATGACTGCATTCAGGGTATGCCTTTTTCACATAATTAGAACTTCAGGCTTGCATAGGCTGTTTTTACCACAAAGCACAAGTTGAATTTAAAGGTCATCACACCCTCCCCACAGACTCCCATTGCTTCAAAAGCGGCCAATCCCACCTGTATGCTAAGAGGAATGCATTTGATAAACTAGCTCACTTTGAGGTATTAGTACTGAAGACTATACCTGAGTCTGTAAACCTGCTAGGCATCACTGTATGTTAAGAGAAAAATCTATTAACCCAAAGGATGCAATTTCTCAAAAAAGTCACAAGAATATGCTTGTACTTGCAGGTGTGCACCTGCTTTCTATATACATGTTCAAGGGTGAGAAGCAATGCAATTTTACCTGGTTATTTTACAAAAGGCCCTCACTATGAAACACTGCAGCAGTCGTCTGCTTTCTATAATAGATGCAATAACTGACTAATAAAGCTGTTAATCTGTCTTTACTTTGTCTAAGTTTTCCTAGTGATTAATATCACGTAGCAAGGCCTTCAGGGACTCAGTTCAGAGCAGTTAACGTTTGGATTGCACAATTTCTAATGTTTGGTTGGACAGTGGGAGTTCCGGCAAGAGCACTGAGTGCTAGGTGAGTGGTGAGCGGGGAGCAGTGATACGGGGGGGGGGGGGGGGGGAGGTCCTGAGAGGGAGGTGAGGTCACAGACAAATCTTTCTCTGTCTTCAAGTTTGCCTAAGGTTGGCTCATTTCTGCTTATGCCCACTAACCAAAAAGAGAGAAAAAAAGAGATGTAGGTTATTAACAAAATACAGAATTTCTTAATGAGGATTTCAAGTATAGATTTTATTTAAGCCTGACATTTTGAAGCACATATCTGTTCTTATGATGAAAATTTGTTATAAAGTGAGTAAAGGAAATAGTTGTGTGTCTCCCCCCCCCCCCCCCCCCGCACCCCTCTTCTTATCTTTAATACAGCAAGGAAGCAAAGCAATCTCTTTCCATTTCCCAGGCAACGTTCCCAGCAACCTCACATCTTTATGTTCTTTCTTTTCTTTGTAGAAGCAGCAGCACCAGCAGCAACTTTTGCACATAGTTCTTGGGAGGAAGAGGTGTTAAGATACAGACCACATGTTCAAAACTAGTTCCTATGTTACAGGCAAGATGAGCGGCACAAACGGGAGTTGGTATGTTACGGAATGGCTAAAGAAATAACCAATGGATGTCATCTGTGGGATGGGCGACTTATATTGCACCCTCGAAATACAGGCTTCCTATAGAGGAGTAAACTTAGGTCTGTGGAGTCCTAGAGTTGGGAGAACATTCATGTCACCTTAATCAGACTTTGAGCCGAGACCACATTGAAAGTTTTAGGGGAAGTGTATCATTTAAGCTAGTATCTATATGATGACAATGTGAGAAAGTGAGATACTTATCATGCTCATTTGCTTAAAAAGTTAACATTAAAGTACATTTAGATATTACAATTAAAAAGAGTTCTGGGGTTAGGTAATTCAGTTTATGATAGCTTTAAAGTATTACCTATAGTCAGATGTCCTATAATTTAGTTTAATCTTTAAAATTGTTGTTGTTAGAAAACTGATTGGATCTTGAAAGTTGTCATCACAAGGAAAAATAAATTTGTGATTATGGATGGTGTCAATGTTAACTGGACTTATTGTGGTGACCATTTTGCAATATATACAAATATTGAATTCTTATGTGATGTTATGCCAATTGTACCTCAATAAAAATATAGTAAATGAATAAATAACCACTAGTTATATCCCTGCCAACACGCTTTAAATAAAGCTTTCAGTTTTCCATAATTTCTTTTAAAGTTCACTTGGTAAATGCACCTTGCTCATAAGTCTTCCAGTGAGTATAAAAGGGCTTCATTAATGTCTTCATTTGATCTATAGCAATCTTGATTTATTGAATTCTCCTCGCTCTAATTTAGAAGATGGAGCTGATTCTCTGGCATCTCAGTATGGACAGGAATGACCAGAACCTCTCATTTTAGGATTTTATTTGCACAGATATTTGTGGTCGTAAAAATTTGGGGATAAGAATAATGTGGTTATTTGCTCCTATTTTGCAAACTTGAATGACCTATGCACCAGTGTCTTCACTGCTGGCGAGGAGAACAATTTCTAGTCAGTGGTGTTTAAGATAAGTTTCCAATTCAGCAATTTTAGTTGGAAAAAGAAAACAGAACTATTTTTATAGTCTTTTCTGAGGTATTGACCTCCTCTGACTGAGCAGGTTTGGGGCTTCTCTCTTCCCTCTTCTTTCCTCGGATGAGCTTCCTCTCCGGAGTCTTCTTCTGGGGAAATAGTTATAATATGGTCTAAGACGATTGTTTGGCCAAAAAAATGGACGGTACTGAAAACGGTGGTTGCACCTCGGAGGGAGGAAAGGTCTGTTTGGAAACCTAATTTGGACTCTGGGCCTCCGTGTGGGGAAAAAATGGAAAGGACACTTGGGTGTCCTTGTGATGGGCTGGATCGGTGTCACCGGCCTCCTTGTGGGAGGTGGAGGGGTGAGTGTGAAGATCTGGCAGTCTGTAGGGTCCTCAGTTTGTGAGCCTCCGGGAGGGGTGACTACTTGTCCTGTGGGGAGAAAAATTCAAGTCAGGAAGAAGCCTGATAACAGCAGCAGAAGGGAGATGCTTGAGGGATGGCAGGAGAGCGCGATTAGAAGGGAGAAATGGAGAGGCCTGAGTGCGTTTGGAGGAACTGCCAATGTTCAGTGAAATGAAACATGGACACACCTTATGATTCCACAGTTGCACTCTGGGGAATTTACCCAAGATAAATGAGTGTTTATGTCTACAAAAGACTAGGTCAAGAAGGTTCATAGCAGCCGTATTCATATCAGCCTAAACTTGGATACAACACAAAGGTCCATCAATCGGAGAATGTATAAACAGAATGTAGATATTCTTACAATGAAATAGAACTCAGCGATGAAAAGGAAGAATTACTAATACAACAATATGGATGCATCCCACGGATGTTATGTTGAGCAAAAGATTCCATTTGTATCAAGTTCAAGAACAAGCTATACTAATCTATGGTTTTAAAAAAATGTAAAAAAAAATAGTTAACTTAGGGTTGAGGTAGGTATTATTTAGTGAAAAAAGTAACCTGGGAACTCTTTAGATCTTGATCTTGGTGGTTGTTACATAGATATAGAGATAAAGATTTTACATATATATATATATATATATATATATACACACATACATACACACATATATATACCCACATCACTTATGTATACATGTCTACACACATGTTTATACACACATAAATGTATGTATGTGTAAAATGTGATCAATCTATACTTTTAAGATTTGTGCATTTACAATCAGAGAAAGTCAAATATATGATTTCACAAGTGGAATCTAATGAACAAACTAAACTAACAAGCAAAATAGAAACAGACTCAGATACAGAGAACAGACTGACAGCTGTCAGGGGGGTGGGGGGTTAGGGGCTGGGTGAAAAAGGTGAAGGGATTAAGCAAAACAACAACAAAAAACCCCTCATAGACAGACCAAAATATGATAACTACCAGAGGGAAAGAGGGGATGAGTAGGAGAGGGTAAAGGGGGGATAAATGGTGATGGAAGATGTGACTTGGGGTGGTGAACATACAATTCAACATATGGATAATGTATTATAGAATTCTACCCCCTGAAACCAATGTAATTGTATTAACAAATGTCACCCCAATAAATTCAATTAGAAAAGATTTATATATTTTATTGTATATATATTATAACTAAATAAAGAAAATTAGTTGAAAAACAGAACTTAGTGTTAAGAAAATAAAAATAACTGCCCCTTACCCCAACAGGCCATTCATCCAAAGGCCTGCTTCACCTTCCCCAAGGAAGAGGCAGGGAGCCTCTGCACGCAGCAGGGGAACGAGCACTGAGGACCAGGGCAACATTGGTTTCTGAGAAGAAATTTGGATGAAGCTCAAGTGTCCAGGTCTTCCCTCTAGCTGTATTATCTACTTGAAAGTAAGCTTCCCTTTAGAAAATTATTCCTTCACTCCCCTAGCGACTTACCAATGTAGACCCGGAAAGGACTGCTGCGTGTGAATGAGGGGAAATTGAGCTCCCCACAGGAAGTTGGGAGTACTGAGGCCCTTAAAAAGAGCTAGATACCCCTCACCGTTAGAACAACTGAATTCAGGTCTCTTGGTTATATTGGATATGCTTATTGCCTGCCTGTGCTCATAGTCCCTCCCAGAGATTCTGTTTCACCCACAACCCCTGGAAAGGTCAAACCTGTACACGTTTGCTATGGCTGATTGGACTGCTGTTAGACACTTAACTCATTCATTGCCTTGCCAGTGACCAATCAGATTCTCACTTGAGAATTTCAACAGAGACACAGTTAGTGGAAGGTGTAAGACAGGAGCTGGGTTAGGTTTTGGTCAGTTGAATGTTGAGTAAGCGGAGAAGCCCGTCTTTCCATAGAAACTGTAAAATGGGGAAGGGCTCTCAAAGAGAAAAAGAGACAAGAGACCATGTGGTAATGGAGTGATGATGAAAGTAGCCTTGATTCCTGACTTTCCAGGGCTGGTCTGACTGAGGGCTGGTGGTACTTAAAGTCTTAGAGATATTCTTATAATAACCACTCCACTTCCAGTTCTACTCTTTTTTACAGCTAGCTTGAATTGGTGTCTATTCCTTGAAGGAAATACTGACCCTTTCTTCCAGACCCATCTAAGCTACTGAGTATTGAAATTCTATGACTGAAACTAGATTAAAATATTTCAAACTACAGAAGATGATTAAATCCCACATTACTCATTCTTTCCTCATACACAATTAGATCAGTTCTGAACCTTTTGTAACATAAAAATCTGCTGAGATTCCAGTTGCTAGAGGAGAAGCTAGCCTTACTCTTAATCCCCATCTTGACACTTTGCTGACAGATCAGGTTTAGACAGACCTTGAGCTCTGTCACTCTGTGAACTGCATTCCAGCTGTATAAACCAACCAACAAACCGACCAACCCACCCCTGTGCTTATCTCGTTTCTTAAAACCTGAAGCTACTCTCCAAATCCCCAGCTGACAGTGGATGATAGAGCCTGCGAGGCAGCTTTTTTTCTGACTCTGGGATGTCCCGAGGTGTTCAGTGTTTTCTTCCGGGAATTTCTGCGGGCTCAAGATCAAGGCACAGGTTTGTCCTATTAACCAACCTAAGAATGTGGGCAAACCCACATAAAACCACATTCTTCCAGCAGACTAGACACATGGTGACTATTTCAGGTCACTGGTTGGCTAGCACAAGTGCTCTAAAATGGGGAAGCCACAGGGATTGATTTTGGGACTGTCACAGATTCTTTACACGGTTAAGGCCAAACATCTGAGTGAGGGGGTGATGCCATTCATGGTCTCCAACTTTGACTAATAATATTGCTCATTAATTCTTTTTTTTTAAAATGCTATCTTTATTTTTTTAAACATATTTTTATTGATTTCAGAGAGGAAGGGAGAGGGGAAGAGAGAGATAGAAACATCAATGATGAGAGAGAATCATTGACCAGCTACCTCCTGCACGCCCCCTACGGGGGGTTGAGCCCACAACCCAGGCATGTGTCCTTGACTGGGATCAAAGCTGGGACCCTTCAGTCCACAGGCTGACACTCTATCCACTGAGCCAAACTAGCTAGGGCTCATTAGTTCTTTTGTTTATCCTTGTTCTGCTCAATTTTCACTGCCTTCAAAACCTTTAATGTGCTCCTCAAAGCTGCTTCAAAATACCCATTCTTCTTCCTTTACCTGAAGAATTCTCTTCTAAAGTCTCTCTACTTTTCTAAGTAATTTACTTAGCTTAATACTTCAGAGAGAAATCTTTGGTGATCTGCCATGAAATTCTCTGGTTTCTACTCTCATTGCAAAGAAAAGTCTGCACACTTCCAATTCTGTCGCTCCTCCCACACCTATTTAAATCCATTGGAATCTGACTGCCTCCTCCACTCCACAAAGGCTACTTTGGCAAAAGTCACCAATGATTTTGGGCTTTAAAAATGTTGGTTCCAGATGCTTAGAGCACCATTTCCTGCCATCTTTGCTTGGCTTATTTCTATGCAGATTTCATATCTCATTTCTTCAGGGAGGCCTTAATCCTGAGGCTGTGTTAAGACAATATGCAGCATGCTTCCATAGCATCCTGTGAGTCCATGATACTCATGAGTCATGTGATTACTCTTCAGAAGTTATATTCCTCCTCCACTGAAATATCCACTTGACCATCTTGTAGACCACATCCTTTGACCTCATCCCCAGCATGGTTTCTAGAGTAGAATTGATTGATTGGGAGAAATCTGTTTCGATAACTGCAAACGTTATCATGTTCCTCTGTCTCTCAGGGATAATGCAATTGTTACTAAGCAAATAGTTCTCACTATGTAGCATACTGACATGCCACCAAAGGCACGCAATATCAAAGATGAGAGTGCTTCTGCAACCTTATTCAGGCCAAAGTAGGTCAAATACTTAAATGCAGATTAAAAACATTTTGAGAGGCAGAACAGCATAATGTTTAAAAGCATAGGCTCTAGAGCCAGGTATCTTGAGCTCTGCCATTTAACAACTGTGTGGCCATAGACGGGTTCCTTAACTTCTCTGAGTCTCCTTTTCCTTATTTGTAAAATGGAGAAAATGATACTGCCTATCTCACTGGTTTGTTGTATTGTCTGAAATAAGATATAAAGTGCTCAGAACATTCCTGATCCACAGTATGCAGTTAGTGGTATTAGCTACTTTTATGATTAATCTTCAATGCTATGGAAATATTCTGTTAGCAAGAGCCCAATTTTCTTGGTTCCATTTGGTTATACTTTATACATAAAATCTGTGCACTATCGATAGGACTAAAGGGTACAGATCTTATTACAACAGGACCTCCATGAAGACAGGGACTGCTGACTTTGAGGGTCACTGCTATGTCCCTAGCATCTAGAATAATCCCTGGCGTAGAGTGGTGCCCAGACACATTGCAAATATGTGGATCTGATATGGAATGAATGGCCAGCCAGACATTGAATTTTCTTCTCTATAGATTTTTGTAAAGCTCAGTGAATATTTCATGTCAGTCCTAGAAAATTCACAATAATAACTTACATTTAAAATTAGAGTAAAATAAAAAAAATTAAGCCAAAATATTGCTTAGAGTTTAGATATCAATTTTAAGTTGGTTTATTATAGTCTAGACATAAAACTCATAGCATACCAGCAACTAGTACTTTAAAAAAAAAGTAAGGAAAAAAAGACTTCTATATAAATATGTAATTACCTGTAGTCTGTGGTTATTTGGGCAGACAATAGTTGGGTTGTAGAGAACTATACGGATTTTAAGAGAAGTAAGCTTCATACTTGATTTATATGTACTAGTATGCAGTTCTTCCTTTCCATGACACATGGAGTGTTAGAAAAATCCACACATGCTTTTGGAATTGAACCAGAAAGAAATATAAATCCTGTGATTAACTGACTCACCACTCAACTCAATTTTTGACTTGGTTAACTGCAACTCAGTTTATTGTGTAGACTCACAGAATGACTGGCTATCTTGGTCATATCTCTAATTTTACAGGTAAATAATTTGGAGCTCAGAAAGTGTCACGCAGGCTTATTTCATTTTCAGCAGTGCACAGGGTTCCATGCTAGATGCTGTGGCACATGCAGAGACGATAAAGACCCGGCCTGAGCTCAGGAGTGCAGATGTGCTGCAAATACCTGGATTTGTAATATGGAGCAGAATGCAGGGATGCCATGGGTGATGTACAAGTTACTATAAGTATTATTCTAAGATATCGGAGAGATTGCAATTTTGTCTTAAGAAAGCCTTTGTGAAGGCAGTACCATAGTGACATTTAAACATTGTCATGAGAAGCAGAATTGCAGTAAACAGGTGGCAGAACAGGAAGAGGGGCAGCTCAGCCTGCCAGGGAGAGGAGAGGAGAGAGTGAGGGTTGTGGAAGTGAGCAATGAGCTGGGACCAGGGTGGCTTGGATAGAGTGACGCTACATTGGATGGACTTTCATGTCCGTCTGAGGGACAGTGGGGAAGTGTGAGTCAAGGTCAGAAATCACATCTCACATTTTCATTGGTGTTCTTTTGGTGTGAATAAACCTCTAATTCATTATAACCGGTTTAGCTACACATTACAAAGTTTCCTGACGAATGGTTCACTTTCTGGAATGAAGGCATGAGGTGGCTAGTTCTGTTTATGGTGTTTCTTTTAGATGTCACTTTTAGCAAGTGATGCTTGGAGGCCTTGTCTTAGAAAGAAGTGGGGCAGGGGTTATTTGTAATCTCTGTTTCCTGCCCTCTGATCACCGGAGTTCATGCAGAGATTGGACTGGGTGAGCTCTGGTGGTCTCTCCACCA